>NC_134571.1:61544146-62144146 GCF_050947875.1 Dermacentor variabilis | reverse complement strand
GTCTCTTAAACAGTGTTACCCGCCGTGGTGGCTTAGTGGCTATGGCATTGCGCTGCTAAGCACGAGGTCGCGGTTCCGCTTCCCAACCGCAGCGGGTGCATTTCGATGGTGGCAAAATGCAAAAAAAAAAAAAAGGCCCGTGTGTCGCGCATTGGGTGCGCGTATACAGAACCCCACATGGTCAACAATTAACCCCTTATCTGCCGATGACGCTCGTCATCGCAACGAGCGTTTTCTGGTGTCGATGAGGAATTAACTCGTCGTGAATTTTTCGCTAGTTTTTGCACATGTGCAAGTGTTCAGTTTCTTGTAATTTTGTCAAGAAAATAACAAGCAATGACTTCAGCCAATTTTTATGCACTTCTTATAGTTTCTTTTTTTTTTTTTCGGAACCTGTCACGGCAGTCAAGGGGTTAATCCGAAGTCTCCCAGTACGGCGTGCGTCACTCATATTCAGATTGGGGTTTTGGCACGTGAAACACAGGAATTAAATTGAAGTTTGAACGGCGTTAAGAACGACTTTCGAGTTGCTAAATCGATAGCCCTTCGCCGCAGGTTCTTGGCTGTTTGGCCGCTATAGTTCGCTCCAGTTGCGTCCGCCCTTGAACTCACCGGCCTGGCACGAGCTCAACTCTAACGCCCGTCCTCTGGCTTCCGCTGTGTCCCGGGCGGGCTTCGCTTTCGCCGCTCGCTCGCCCTACTGCATGGCGCGGCACGAGCTCACGCGCCCCACGCAACGTGGTCGAAGCGCGGCCCGCGAACGTAACAGTCGCACGACTTTCTGCGCGCGCAGATGGTCGCGGATAACTGGCATTTGCCTTGTTGACGTGAATTCGAAAGCGACGCTGGCACACTGAAGCGAAGCCGGTTACATTTCCTTTTCAGCAGGAACATAAGGTAAACGTTACTATTATAACTACTGCTGACTAAAGATGCTTGCAACAACATTCGCATTTGTGTGTGTGTGTGTGTGTGTGTGTGTGTGTGTGCGTGTGTGTGTGTGTGTGTGCGTGTGTGTGTGTGTGCGTGTGTGTGTGTGTGTGTGTGTGTGTGTGTGTGTGTGTGTGTGTGTGTGTGTGTGTGTGTGTGTGTGTGTGTGTGTGTGTGTGTGTGTGTGTGTGTTTTAAGACGTGCACAGTTCCACAGGCATGTGCGTGTGTCTTGTCCTGCAGTAACATAGCAGCAACATAGCGGCAGCATGGTCCTGGAGATAGAGATGCACACAGAAGGTTGTGCGGTCTTACAGCCTTCGGTAACGTTTGCAGGAGCCGACAACTGCACAGTGTGCGCACTTCTCTAGGCCGCCGTCCTGTACTGTACCGTCACGCACTCAGCGCGCTTTGGAAATTGCGCACATTTTTATATTTTGTTTCTCCTTTTTTATTTTCGCTGATGCGCCTGCTTTGCCGTAGGCGAGATGTCGTGAGCTTCGCCAAGCATTCTGGAGCTGTTGGGCCAGACCCGCGAATATCTGCGGCACAAACACCGATGCTGTATTTAGCTCTTCTCTCCCTTCACTTTCTAACTTTACTTTTGTCACTTCATCTTTCTTACCTAGAACTTTTTTTTTTCTTTAACGTCTTACTGTTCTCACTGCTTGTCGCCTTAAGTATACTTGTTTATTTCAAAGTGCTGGAGTGCATGGTTTGGACTAAACATGTTTACTATATGAAGCCGGTATACACTTTCTTACTATACTCAGTGGTCGTCGTATTTGGCTTGGTAATTTCATGATGAAGTCATAGTCATTTCAGTCATGCTTGAGCACTTCGTAACAGCTGCGGTTTGGAACAACTGACGAGTCAGCTGGTCATTCCTGAATGTACTGCTCATTTGTGCTGAAAAAAAGACCTTAAGTGTTTGCTAAGGCAGAGGCTGCGTCTCCGTTCAAATGCCGTTAGTGTGCCTTGTCGTGCTTCTTGTTAAGTTATTGAAGTGAAGTAAGTTCTGCAGGGTCTTTGCACGGCCGCTGGATATCCAGCGGCTGTGTTCTTTGTCACAGTAGTAGCGGCGTTTTCTGTTTCTCACGCGCACTAAGAAATTAATTGCAACACGTCTAGAAACAAAATATAAAATAAAGAACGAGAGAGAGAGAGAGAGAGAGATACGACATACTGGGCATCAATTTTGACAACCTAGTGGTTAATTTCTGTTCACTGTTGTATGCCGGGGTACCGTGACGACCCGGAACCATGCGCGCGGTATATACTGTGTCGATCTTTCCGGATTTACAGTGTGGTAGGAGGACTGGTTGATCAATATTTAACGAAAAGGTTATAACGCGCGGCGCCTACTTCAGGGCCCATTCCGTCGGGGAATTTGTAAGAGAAGGCAGCCGGAGCGTTCAAGTGTCTCCCTCTCGAGACTGACTCAGTAGAAGCCCCGGCCCCTTTCCCGGCTGCTTTTGACCCACACTGGATTCGCTATACCGGGGGTGCATGCAGCGGTACGTACGTTCTCGAACGCGCGGCGCTTGGCTCGGCGGTAAAGCAAGCGGCCGGTAGCCGGCACCTGGCAGACAGTCCTCTCGGTTGTCATATATATAGCGCGCGGCACCCGATACTCCGGGCACGATGGAAGTCGACACGCTGCGTATATTTTCTCTTTGCGGTGGCGGGTCGGTGCTGTCTTGTTCGTTGACCCGTACGTGCAGAACTCTACGGATCGCCTCGTCTGGTGCTTGTGTAAGCTGAAGACTCGCGTAGCTTTTCTGCGGGAGCAACGGGAGGATAACTTGCTCATAGCGTTGGCATCCGCCCGCAGCGTGGCGTGAAGGTAGCGCCGATGCTCTCACGGGGTTGGTCTCAGGACCTTGATGATAGTGGCCCCTAAATCTACAAAACGCCGCAGCCACCGAGATGCAGCGGAAAAGAAAAATAAGCGTTTGATGCTCCGGAATGCTCGTTTAAGTAATTTTCTGCAATAGCTTTAATTATACACTGCACAGATTAAATTTTTTTTCTCGTACATCACGCACACCGTGCTTCCTACTTCAACGAAATATAAACAACATGCTTAATTTAGTTGACGGACAAGACCGGGAAAGAACAAATGCGTGCCATGCATAACGCATGAAGATATGGAGAAAGCTAGTATTCACTAGTAATTCTCAAATCACATAATCACTCCACTGCAGACACCTTGAAATTTTGGTACGTCTCACCCATAACATGGTGCCCAATATCTCGAAATATAAAATTTCTGCCCCTTTCGATTCTCCCATGGAGGAAAAGGCGTTTTATTAAATGTAGGCGTTATGGATAAACGCCTCTAAACAGGTATACAGCGACAGATTATCAATTTTCATTTAGCCCCTAATTAATCTGCGCACTTCGATATTTGCCTCCGCATCGCCCCTAGCACCTCACTTATTTCCTCTGTAATAAATATAAACCCAATGAATAATCTAGTCTTTTCGCGTCACAGCGAGAGCACGCACATAGCGCTTTTCAGCGCTTATATAGTCGCTCCAACAGATTTGCTGTAATAGAATGAATTGGTGTAGGCCTTACACGGTACAACAAAAATCGACTCTTGCTTTATTCTGAAGAGAGGCCGTCCCGGACATGGCGGTTTTGCACTGTCGCACCTGAAAAGGCATTTTTAGCGCGTGTGGCCCCACTTGGCAAGACTAGACGACTGGTATGAAGATAAATATACTAACAATCAATCGTCCTCACAGCCGCCCTCCCTGACGGACCACAATGGCGTTATGTGTCTTGCACCTCCTCTTAGCCGGAGCGCAGTATATATAGCTACATCAACCGTCGTCGCAGTAAAAGCTGTCTGCCTGTTTTCTTTTCTTTTGACCTTATGTCTTTCTTTCTTTCTGTCTCTCTGTGTGGCTTACAGCCAGTGCTCGCAGAGGTTTTCTTACACGCGGGGCCGCTTTGAAGTGAGAAGGCGCATTCTTGCTCCATCACTCTGGGGCATATCAGTTGCAGCACGCATTATTGCATAATCGATAAGTCAGCGGGCAGTGTTTTTTGTCGTTCTGTAGTGAGGCGTCGCATTCGACACTGCGTCACGCTGAGTGTCGAAAATGATCGGGCCGATAACACTGCGCCGGATAGCTGTCCAGATGCACGAAAGCTTTGAATCCAGGCCCTGCTCGGTGAAGCGCGATTCGATTCGAGAGAGGGGACATTCAACGGAAAGGCGAAGGGACGCGCAAACCTGACACTTGCGATGTACCCTGTCTGTCTGTCTGTCCGTCTGTCTGTCTGTCTCTCTCTCTCTCTCTCGCATCCGATTCGTAAAGTCATCTATCGTATGTCTTTCGCAATGTACTACAGTCCGCACCCTGCGTCTGTGACTCCTGGTTGACAGACCGGAGGCGTTGTGGCAGATACAAAGTCGCGATAAGTGGTCCTCGTATCTTGGAGGGTGATAAACATCTTTCGAGGGGGGCACCTTGCAGCCGAAGGAGCGAGGAGAAGCTGCGAAGGCACGATGGACTCGCCTCGGAGCTGGGCGGTCGCCGCGGCGTGCTGCTGGATAAACGTGTTCACTTTCGCCCTGGTCCGCTCGGCCGCCGTGGTGTACGTGGCGCTGCTGCGGACTTTTCCGGTGACCAGGGAGCAGGCGTCCTGGCCCGTCAACCTGTCCGTCGTCTGCTACTTCCTTACAGGTGCGCGTCCACTGCCACCGTCGCTATTCTTTATCGTGCGAGCTGCGAAACTAACCGTAGAAATAAATAAAGCAAGGAGGTGCTCTCAATTCGAGATTGACGCATCCAAGCACCACCTGTGGATAGACAGCGGTGTTACCTTGTGTCGCGGGGCATCAAGACATTGCGGCGCATTGTTCTGGCAAACGTGGCCCAGACTCGGGCAACGGACCTCGAATGGTACACCCAATTCCCCAAAGCGACGGAGGGAGAACAGTGCGTTTGTATTGACCCTCATAAGGTTTACAGTGCTATATCCTCATGGGTGCTACTTCACGGCTCGAAGTCAGCTGTGCTGTCACGAGCGAAGAGTGGGGTCTCGAGTGTGTTTAGATGGGCCATAGATGTCCGGTTGTTCTTCAGGACGAACCATGTGTACTTCGGGCTCTAACTTTCTAAAACGGCGCGAAGGCATGACTGCTGAGTAACTCAACAAGTATATTGATAATAATAATGCTAGTGATATGTATTGCCTTATATTAAGCTGCTCGTGTCAGTGTGCGCAACACGAACTGTAGCAACATATATAGGAGTGCAGACTTTTGAGCTAGTGGGTTTGATTAGTCACTGGGACCACAGCGCTCAGGCGACGCGGACAAGGAAGAACGACAAAGACGGACGGGCGCCCATGTTCGTCCTTGTCCGCGTAAGCGCTGTGGTCCCAACAACTGTAGCAACATACGGGCCGGTTAAAATACCTATACCCACTAGACACATGTGCATCGAAACCATTTCTTTTTGTCATTCAACGTGCAGCGCCTGCTAGGAGTGAGAGAGAGAAAAAATATAGAGAGGCAGTTCTCGATTTCCGTAGCCGATGCATTGTGCCGCCAGCACACTCATTTGAAATATAACGGCTCACCGCCGACACCTACGAGCTTTATACTATCACGATGCACTTACGACACTCATATAGCCGCAGCGTCTGGTGCGACGTTGTTATCGTACCGTCGCGGTCTCCGAGATTGTCCTGCGTTGCAGAATTTCGTGTTCAGCGATAGCCGAGAGCCCAGTAGCGCATTGCGTTGCATTTCTAGCGTTTTTCATTCACATAAGCAAGAATGATGCGTTAGGGAGATGCATTGCACGACTGTATCAAATGGGGCCCCTCCTTCACTCGCCAAAGACGCGCACCTTCCATATATTGTCACGCGGTAGTGTCGGTCAAGAACGCAGTAGCGAAATTGCGAATGGCGAAGCTAGCGTTTTATTAGGCGAACCTGTGCCTTCAAAAACCTGCTGCGCTCAAAGAACAACGAGAGCGGCGAACACAGCCGGCGATCGGCCAAAATCTGGCCCGCCGTCTAGCGCGCCTGCTTTTATACATGAGGCATCGAAGTTTGCAGAGCAATCGCTGGTGCCCGCGTGTCTTCCAGAAAGTTCTACATAATTCGCGTCGCACATGCAATCAGATTACGCAGGCTTCGGTGAAAACAGACAGCAGATAGAACCACCGATAAGATAACATTTGTTAGACGGTGGAGAGCGGTCACCCGGGAAAGATGAACAAATACACGTGTCAATAGAGACGTTGCACGAGCAAACAGGTAATTCGAGAGGTACTTATGTTTCAGACATGCTACATGAGCCGTCGTCATCGTCACGCGAAAGTCGATGAGCATAGTGCTAGCGGTGCTGTGTCGCTGGACAATGGGCCACTGTCGTTCTTATGGAAACATCTGGCGACGTCATGTTTCGGGGGAGTCGCGCCGGCTGTAGCCATATTTCTACCCTTGTCTCGAGTACATTTAACGGGCATTTGTAGACCGCAGGAATGCGGCGTAGCTTAAAGAATGATGACAGCCAGGCTTACCACACTGGCCAAGGCCGTGTTGACCAGAGTTCGTACGTATGGCAGTATCATAATTACGTATTCCGGCCTCTCCACCACTTTTTCTTGAAACCCCTGATTGAGTAGGCCTTGCAAGATAAGAACTTGATGATGGAAATTTGATTATTTACGAATGAATTCGTTGTCTCGTTAAGACTGCATCCTTTCCATTGGCTACCCTGTATAAGGGTCGTTAATGCGCCTTGTGTCGATCGTAACATAGTACGCCATTGCTACGACAGTCACTAGCTATGGCCCACTCAGCTACGTTGCCATTGCTGAGGGGCGCAATTGTCTTTTGAAACTGCCTGTTACCACAGCTCCCGTGTGCTGTTCCGCTATTTGGTGGTCGCAGGTCCTATCGCTGGCGTGCTCGCGAGGTACATCCCCATTTGGAAGCTGACGGTAATAGGATGCCTCGGTGGTTCGCTGGCCGTGTGCGTTTGCGTCTTCGCACAGTCGATGATCTTCCTGGACATCTTCCTTGGCGTCACCCACGGTGAGCGCCTTTTTTTTTTTATTTGTCGGCCGTCGAATCTGCGGTCCCCAAATACAAGAACGAAATTGAATGGCAATATAAGATCGATGCAGAAACATTGAATGCTTAGCTACAACGTCTGCATAAAAGGAAATGAACCGAAGGAGTCTGTGACGTCAACTTGCTGATTCGTTCGTCTCATTGATTCAAATGCAGGGACGTGTATCGGCCTGCTGGCTCTCTTCAGCGTCGTGATCAACCAGCACTTCTACAAGTACCGCGCCATGGCGTCCGGAATCAGCAACGCGGGCTTCACAATCGGAGGTCTCATATTTCCTCCCGTCATACAGTCGCTCGCAGACTATTACGGCATTCGCGGTGCTCTTCTACTCGTCGGCGCCCTCATGCTGAACTCGGTGGCAGGAGCTTTTCTGCAGCGCACTACGCCGAAAGAGCAACCGGAACCTCCACTCAAGGGCGATGACGCGCCCACCGGCGATACGGTGCAATATCCAGAGGAAGAAGACGCCATGATAAAAAGGCGCAAGGAAATCGAGGATAATAGCCTCCTCGGGAACGTTGCAGCGGCCACCGAAACTGAGTTTTCTGATGCAATGGATGAGCCTGGAACAGACGGAGCTGGCGAAGCCAACGGAGTTCATTTCAAAATCAAGACTTCAGGGACGAAAGGACACGAAGTGGACAGTGATGAGGAGGATGACGACAGCGCGAAATTGCGAGTGCTGGTTGCCCAAGGTTCCAGCCAGCCAAAAGCTGTTAAGAATCGTACGCCGGGAGTCGAAATAAAGAAGGGCGCACCAAGTCGCAAGAGAAGTACGCTGCTATCGTTTTTACTGTTTCCAGCGTTCTATCTCATCTCATTTTCGTTGTCGATAATACTGTTCAATATGAGCACATACATGACCGTTATTGTCGACTTTGCTGTGGACCGTGGCGTTTCCAAGTGGAACGCCGTGTACCTGATATTTGCCTACGCCGTAGCTGATCTGCTGGCCAGACTTGGCTCCGGCTGGATTACGGACAGAAAGTACCTACTCAAGAGCACCATGATGGGCTCGCACTTCGTGCTGTGGGGCGCCTCGCTCTACGTGATGCCGTTATGTAGCCAGTACTACTGTCACGTTGCCTTGTCCGTACTGTCCGGTTGGTGCAACGGCTCGACACTAATACTCATTGCGGTGTTCTTCATGGAATTAGTGGGCATCGACAAACTGGGCGTCTGCTTCGGCATCGCGACAACGTTCGCAGGGCTCCTGGGCCTCGCGAGACCATCGCTTATAGGTGAGCGTAATCAGCTTCTGCGCTTGCACTGCTTGGGGAGCTTGAACCATGCGCAGAGGACATACGCAAGATGAAAGCATCAAGAGCGAGCGTGAGCCAACGGCCAACTTTGAGCCGTGGCGCCACGCTCGAAGCTAGAAAGACCATTGAAAAATGTATTTTGTTTAGGCGCGCTAAGCGTTGCTTAGCGTCCCTTAATGAAACGCATACTCGCCCGTTCCGGCGTTACGCCACGACTCAAAGCGCCGAGGCATATAGCCTAATCTAGAAGATGTTGCGTGAGCAGAAGTCTGCCATCGATCATGACTCGGGGTCTAAGCGTTAGCTTCTCCTTAAGTTGACGTCGGGCGCCTGGCTTTCACTATGCCGTCTTGAACAAGACAAAGACCTGGTTCAGAGGAAAAACAATTTAAACAAATGTATCTTAAATGATAACCATTATTTATTTATAAAATGATTAAAAATATGCATCTGAAAATCGTCAAGAACAGGTGGAACCGTGTAGAACAATTCATATATGCTATCGTAACGTCGACTAGGAACGGTAAATCTTAGCACAAGCTAAATTTTTAAACAGCAAAAGAGAAAAAAATATTTAGAGCAAGCAGTCTACTGAATCCAAAGCGAGTGACATACATAAACCGGGCGCGGCGACAGTCCGTCCACACTGACTAGGTTGTTCGGCATCGGGACGGGATGTTGGCGGCGTTGTTTTCTCGTGAATTTGCCGGCTGGCGTTTTTCCACCGTCCCCGGAGCAGAGTGCTGAAGTGTCGGATTGTCCCGGTTTTCTAAGCTCCTCAAGGTGTCTATATTCACCTCTAGCCGCATCCAGCGCATACACGAAGCGTACGCGTGCGCACCGTAGTTCACTCCCTATATCGGCGGTCGCCCACATTCGAGAACAATGCAAGCACACGCGAAACAACGGTCACGGGCGCACACAGTTCCGCGTATAATTCGAATGGGTTGCTACTGTGGTTCAAGACTCTGCCGGCGATCACCTTCACTGGCAAGCAGTTTAATCATGGTCAAAGCAACTGCCACTGACGCACACAGTTTAGATCACCTTCGCTGCCGTTCATACAAACACAAACAGGCGTAGACTTGCGCTTGCGCTCTTAAAGAAGGGAACACTTTTGCAGATTTGCGTACACTTGTGGATAAAAAAAGAGAGAACAGGAAAAATAAGCTACTTTCCTGGGAAATTTTGGCATACCGCGACTTTTGTGACAGCCGTGATCATTTAACTGGTCGGTGTACAGAAGACGTTCACACAAGTTAAATTCTTGTTTTCAGCTCTCGTCGCAGAAGGATATAGGCGATGGTGCTACTGCAGGCCGTATGCATGCGTAAATGTACGGAGTAATTTGCGCTATTGTAATCTAGCGCGCTTGACAGACGTCCCTGGAAGCACTGGCAAAGCCATCGCAGGCTGCATACGGGTGACACTTTCTAGATTAAGGTAGGCAGGCAGCAAGAATCTATTTGTTCGTTCATAATCACTCCTCGCGAAACGCTACAGTGCCGTGCAACAAGTCTTCCACGTCCCACACATCCTATCGCAATTCTTTTTGCTATCTATTCCTTTTGCTCGCCGTCATTGCATCGCTCGCACCGCATTGTTATCGTGACAAGATAGGATCGAAGAGAAAGAATCGTTACAAAAGGCTGTTCCATTTTTTTTTTGTCACTGCAATACGGGGGCCCTAAAAAAGCCCAAGTGGTTGAAGGTTTGACGGTAAACCCATAACGAACACTTTAGCGCATAACACAATACGGGAGAAAAGAAGCGAAACAGAACAACACGGTACACCACTTCCCAATTGATTTGCAGCGAGAGAATGCGATGCTTTTAAAAAGCGTTACCACACCCGCTTTCATCTTACCATATTCATGCCATCCAACCAAGAATGCAATTTCTTCGGGAGTCGGGTTACCGTTACTTACACGGGCATTCTTTTTGCGGTTATGATAAAATCCGCTGCGATTATTTCCCGCGTCCTCGTTGCGTGCAAATGTATGAGCGAAAATGCTTGTTCTAGGGCTTGGAATTGGTTGCAAGGATGATCGGTCCACGTAGTTTGCCGGTGTGCCCTTGAAGATGTGTTTTCTTCGGCGTTCTCTTTCTTGACCTTAAACTTTTGCGATCTCGACTATGCGTGTGATTACAAGTGCTGATCTTGTCCTCGCAGGTTTATACAGAGACGCCCACGGAGACTACGAAGGCCTTTTCGGCCTCATCGGCGGCGTGTCGTTGGGCATGTCCCTACTGTGGCTGTGCTATTACGTGCAAGAACGGTGCGCATCACATAGAAAGCGAGAACCTTCATCGCGGACTTGGCCAAAGCTGGCAGCGATATTCACATCGGAGGAAAAGAGCTGGAGTTAGGGCGAATGTGATTCGCCAGCCACCTTCATTTCTTCTCTCGCGTTTCACCGGTGAAAAAGAGTGCATCATCGTAAATATCTTCGCGTCCGCCAATTAATTGTCTTTGCGACGTTGCGCCCTAACGGCACATTTGAGTGGCTGTCTTAGAGCGCACTGGTAAACGCTACATATGTCGTTCAAGGCAATAAATATGCGTTACTGCTGCCATAAGGCAGAGAGAGAGGGAGAGATAATAATAAAGCCGAATTATTGCTGTTAGTTCTGCGATATGCTATTCTCTGCTCTACGAAAAAAATTTAACCTTCTCGCTCGTACGTATGTTACCCTCCAACAACAATAGCCATCTGTCCTGCTTGCTTGCTTTTCCTTCCTTTAAACTCTGCGCTCGCTGCTTTCCTGTCAAGAAGGCTGTGTCACGTAAATACGCATATGTCGTTTGCGACCTGAAAGTACCGGACACGCAACTTTAAGGAAAGGAAACTTGGTGTCCTGGATATATGGCGGTTATTGTTCGGGATTGTACTTAATAGCCTGCGTAAGAAAGATAACCTATATAAAAAAACAAAAAGACAGCCATTTAATGTGCATCTACTTGACCGTTACAAGCAATATTGCAACACACTTAACACACTAATGAAGAATGCCAAAAAGCGCTATTATCAAAACGAAATTAATTGTACTGGTTCAGATATTAAAAAACAATGGCGCTTGATCAATTCCTTTCTCAATAAAACGATTAACCCGCCTATAGCCAACATTAATCATGAAGGATCTGTTATATCTAACCCACTAGATATCGCCAATGCATTTAGTGACTACTACTCCTCTCCCATACCCGTTCCAGCCAGTACGCATGACGAACTTGATCATTGTGGTCACTCATTTTTTCTTTTTCCTGTTACCCCGGATGAGGTAAGAAGAATAATTATTAGTATAAAGTCCTCTAGCGCAGGTATCGATAATATTTCTGCTAACCACGTGAAAATGATTGTTGATCATATTGCGGATGTGCTCACCTACATAATCAATCTAATTTTTGAAACCGGCGTATTTCCCCATGAGTTAAAGATGAGTAGGGTAATCCCGGTATTTAAAAAAGGTGACAGATGCTTAATTTCTAATTATAGACCGATATCAGTTCTCCCCTTTCTTAGCAAAGTAATTGAAAAAATAATACATGTTCGCCTGTCTAGCTACCTGACGAAATTTAATCTACTTCATCCGAAACAATTTGGGTTTAGACAAGGGTATTCGACTAACCTAGCCCTCATTTACTTCACAGAAAAATGTAAACTAGAAATTGACAATGGTAACTTCGTTGGTTCTGTTTTTCTAGATTTTACTAAAGCTTTTGATACACTAGATCATGACATTCTTTTTTCTAAACTTGCATCTTATGGCATTATTGGCAACTCTCTCAATCTTTTCCGTAGTTACTTATCTGATCGTGAGCAATTAGTATCCATCTCCGGCATTTATTCCACAAAAAAAATTATTAACATCGGCGTTCCGCAAGGCTCAATTCTAGGCCCGCTTTTATTTTTACTATACATTAATGACATTCCACAGTGCCTAACCGCATTATCAGAATGCATCTTATATGCTGACGACACGACTGTCTTATGCTCGAGTAATTCTCTAAGCAACATTTCAACAACCCTTAACGCTGAACTTACTAACGTTAGCGCATGGTGTGCTAAAAATGAGCTTTTGATAAATCCCTCGAAAAGTAAGTTCTTAATTTTCTATTCCAGGTCAATAAATAACGCGCAAGTTATGCCCCTCTTTATAAATACACATCCTATTCACCTGTCAGATCAATGTTCCTTCCTTGGTATCAAACTTGATTCCCGCTTAAAATTTAATTTGCATATTAATGAGCTACAGCGGAAAACTTCCTATGGTATTAGGGTATTACTAAAAGCTAGATGTTACTTTGACTTGACTACTTTGGTAACCTTATACTATGCATTCATTCACAGTCATCTAAATTATTGTATTGCTTCCTGGGGTCAAACATATCATTGCCACCTTTCTTCCCTCCAACATGTACAGAATCAAGCCATTCGCATTCTCACCTGGAGCAACCGACGTTCACATGTCACTGATCTGTACCGGGAACTGCACATACTGAATATTGACAATCTAACCAAATTTAATGTCTGCACATTTGCTTACCAAACAGTTAAAGACCATAACCTTCTCAAATTTGTTCTTATCCGACACCTTACTAACTCAAATATTACGCGCTTTTCCTCCAATAACAATTTTATACTCCCTAAGGTACGAACTAACTATGGTTCACAAAGAGTAGCATTTGTTTTAATCAAACTTTGGAATTCATTGCCTTTTAACATTAAATGTGCCTTTTCTATATCATCATTCAAACATCAGCTTCGCAATCTCATGTTTAACCTATAGCTCCGTTTATTGAATATGTCTTTTAAAACACAACTTCAGTTCTGTCGTTTCTAATACTGTTTGCCTCGTTTCTTACTTCTGCTTAAGCCTCATCCCTACCGTTTTATATTTTCCATTGTATTATTCTTTTGCATCATTATGTATTTGCATTTGTATTTGCATTTTCGTATTTTTTTTTTCCTCGCTGCCTTTTTGCTGCCAAGTAGTATTAGCTTTTTTAACATTATAAAAGGTCCCCCTACAGTGTTTACACTATGGGACCTTTTTCTGTACTAAATATCAATATTTTTGTATCTGCACCATGTATTCAATAAACTTCAAACTTCAAACGAGATAAGCCCCAAAGACGTCGAAACTTTTATCACTGTGGGAAGAAGACGAAGTGTCTTTCAGGCAAAACGCCGGCTTTTCCAGCTCTACTCATTTTGTGAATTTCTTAGACTTTGCCAGTGAACTGCTATTCCCTCCTTAACTGCGATGGAGATGGAGCCTCACGCGCGTCCTCCGGACTCGGCAGTGCCCGCGGCGGCTGCCTCCAGGAAGCGCAACGGCACCGAGAGCGACACTGACAGCGACGACACCATGCAGTACTATGTCAGCAGTGAAGATTCTTGTGACGACGCCTTCGAGCTGGTGCGGAGTCGTAAAGCAAAGCGAAGATTTCTCAGCGCATCATCGAATTCGAGTGCGTCCACCGTGAGATCTTCGCGGGATACCGAGGAGCTCACCATCCTGTTCTCGCCAGTTCTCGCCACTGACAACCTGAGACGCCTCAACAGGCAAGCCGTGTCTTCACATCTAGAGGCGCTGGTTCCAAACGAAATCAAAGACATCAGAGTGAACACCCGTAAGAACGTGCTAGCGATTGACGTAGAACACGCCCCTACTGAGCGTAATGATACTTCTACATCAGGGGACACTTCGTCCGTTCCTGATAAATTGGCGGACCAAGACCAACAAAGTGTTGTTATGATCAGCTCTCTGGTGAGTGCTATTCGTGTTCTTCTGGACAAGCTACAGACACCAACAGCTCGAAGTGCATTGCAAGTGCTGGATGCCATCAGTCCGGTTCTGGCGAGCTGCCATATATATATATATATATATATATATATATATATATATATATATATATATATATATACATGGCAGCATCTGATGGTGCCACACATCTGCCTATTCTCGCAATACATGCTTCAAAGCTCTCGTTCACAATTTTTCTGGAGTTGCCAGGACGCTCCGGAACGACCAGCCAAATATGCCATCATACTGCATTCTGAATCGGGGCCCGTATTCACAAAGCTTCTCTTACGGGAGTGTGTTTCCTCAGTTGCCGACCCTTGAGGCCTGCCCGTCTCGATATAGCGACTTATGTGATGACGAGACGACCATCTCCGCTATACACGATGACGGATGGTGCTTGGGAAAGATTAGTTTTGTTGCGAATGCGTTTCCCAATTGCGTTTCTGGGTAATTTCTTTTTATTGATGTGAAACTAAGGGTGAAGTTGGCGCCATTATTGGCGCCGGCTGCACCTCTTCGCAGGGCAAGCAAAACTAAAAGCACGAAAGCACAGAAGGCAGTAAAATATTCCAAACATTTTCAATATTCTACACACGAGTGAACGAAATCACCTAATAGAACTATTTTTTTAAAAAATAACTTAAATTCTTGGATTTTACGCGCCAAAACCGCGACATGATTACGAGGCACGCCGATTAATTTTAACTATCTGGAGTTCTTATTGACGTGCGCCTAAATCTATCTAGACAAGCGTTTTTGCATTTTGCCCCCATCAGAATGTGGCTGGGCTTGAACCCCCGACCAAGAGTTAGGCGGCGCAACCCCATAGCCGCTAAGCTACCGCGACGGGTCGTAAAGGAACGAAAGGACACTCTGAGACACGTACAGTCCCCTCAAAAAGTGAGAGTACACAATGGACTCTGAAAACACGCACATACCTCCCTCAGGAGAACTAGGCGTTTTGTCGACTGATCTCCGACCGTTTAGAAGAAATAAAAGTGGATGTTTTGTTAGGTGCGTGTAACCCCAGATAATTTTGTTACACGAAAAAAGAAGTTTTGATGCCATTAAAGGTGCCTAAAATTTGAATGCTCATTTCTGCATAAGTTTTAAGCATTAAGAGCCCGTTACGGTCGCTGACTTCGGCATCTTCTCCTGTACATCAACAGATTGTAACATGATGTCCCGTTATTGTGACGCTGAAGAACCAGGCAGCGTTAATAAACTTAGCTTGAGCCTTAAGTCTTAACCAAACATTAAAGGTAGTATCGATCGTGGACACCTTTAAAAATTTATCCTCCGCAGTGTAGACAACGATTAATGAATAACTTATTAGTTATCACTTTATCTATTTATTTGATGAACAGTACATGACTGCTATAATGCTGAAGACGAAAGGTTACGTCATTCGTCACATGCATGCCGTATAAATTATCAGAAATAATTGAGACGTCAATTTGTGCGTTTGAAATGTAATAGCCCTAATACATATTTCATAATTCCTTCTTTAGACTTCCAATTAAGGGCCATGACAAAAATAAATGTTACACTGAGACTCAAATGCTGCAGAGCAATGTATTTATACAACTTATCGCTATGCCGCAGCGAGCGGCTGAGCACTGAAGGGCACGGGCAAACTGAATCAGTTGTTCAAGAAATCCAATTGTTCACTGACCAGTTTTCTGCGTATGTTTTATGTGTGCCTATACAACGAGTCTGAGCTGTACTGCTGTATTCTCAACGCAAAGATAAGCGCTGCAGTAGAAGAATTCTCACGCCAGCACTACAGTAGGAGTATCGGCGCGAAGGTTTAAGAAACCGCCATTTGCATAAGCACGCTTTCTTCATTCAAAAACACAGTCTACGCACTTATCGCGTCCCTGCAAGCAAGGAAACACAGTGACATGTAGGGGCTTTCAAGCGAATCCATCCCAGGATAGTTTTCGTTTAGTAAAGTATTAGAAGACGTTTTTTAAGTGTTCTTTGTCAGTGCTCTCGAAGTCCGGTCTGTTACACCCGCGTCATACGTGCACTCCGTATGATCATAGCTCAGTATATAGATCATAGCCCAGCTCAGTACGTTGGAATTTGGCAAGGCACATTCGGGTTAAAAGTGGGACTGATTGGTTTGTTTATTGAAATGTTTTCTACTGGAATGGTTACACTCTGGTGTAGCGGTGCGTGATTATTTGCCTTTTTATTCATCATGGCCATGCGACTCGACTCGCTTTGAATGAGCAGTCAACCAATCAAGAATTCATTCACCGTGCGCAGGAACAACCCTGAGATCTGAGTGCTAGCGCACGCATATAATAATAATAATAATAATAATAATAATAATAATAATAATAATAATAATAATAATAATAATAATAATAATACAGAAAACTTAATTGCCACACTAAACATTACACAGCGAAAGGCTGCCAAGTTTGAGCAAAGACTTGAGGTGCAGCGTCCGGCATTTAGGCACACCGAACTAGAAACCGAGACACAAAAATAGGCACGCAATTTCTCACCGTAATTACAAATGCTGTGGGACAAAAAATTCAGGTGCCCACTCGTACCATATTTTTTTTTGTTCTACCTTTCTTGTTTACGCCCATTCATTGAAAACGGATCACGCGGTAAGCTAATCAACGCATAGCGAAACGCTAAAGGGTCTAAAACGTTCCGCATGTTGTGTAATCACCCAGAATAGTCATGGGGACGCGGGCCACGGGTAAATATTAGGCTACAGAGTTTTATTGTCCAGATGTCAATACAATGAAACAGTTTCTGCAAACAGCAAGTTTAGCATACGTAAATATGGAAGACGTTTATATCATCATGGTAATTACATAGAAAACCGACTTTCTAATGATTGTTAAGGTACTGTCAACTCGATAACGCCACGTTCTTGGAGGAAATAAAAGCCACACAAACTACGCCTTAAAGCAGTATAGCCTAATGAATTAAATATTCGTCTACGAACTTGTAAGAGAGTTGGATGAGTACTCTACAACGTATTAATATCCAAGAAAAACCCAAGTATTTAACAGGACTGAGTATATTGAGAACAATAATAAGGGTAGATATTACAGATTGGTTAATGCAAATAAATATAAATTACCGGCGAAATTGGTTCGAGCAGATTATGGAAACAGTCTAGTCTTTTCGCTATGGAAGTTGATTAGATTGTTGTGAAATCAGGCCATTACACGCTACTTAAGAGTGATTTAGGGGCTTTGATATCGACAGTATGTCACGAGTAGAGTTGGGATGTCCAAGAAACCTCCCGGTTTCGGAAAGTGTCCTGATGTTAGGGTCAGTTTCGAGGATCGGATTCCGGCGCCGCCGCCGTGAACGTCTGCGCAACGAGCGAATGTTCATGTTTGCGGGGCGTGGAAGGCACGTACAGTGTCGCCGCCGCTCGGCTGCTCGTCGGTTTCACGTAAAAGTTCGTTCTCTTTTCTCTGCGCGCGTTTGTCTATAGCGGACTGATATACCGAACTACATATACATATACCGAACTGAACGTACCTGGCTTTCAACAAATTTATTCTGCCGGAATCTCCTAAAGCAGGTTGCCCGTGCTGCCCATGTTTTCTATAACGTTTCCAATGATTTAATAGACTTGCTTGTACTTCGCCACTAACGTGCTGATAATATTTTAGCCTTGGTAGGGAGCACTGGGGGGTTTCCTCTACCGGTGTCCACAGCGATCGAGTCACTTGTGCTGCAAACTGCTTTTCATTTTTTTTTTCAGGATTGCAAGAATTTTGAAGGTACGGATATATTTAATGCGCATCATGTGTCATGCGGTGCCTGCCACAATGGTTCATGATCAAGCGTCCGATTTCAGACAGCCTCTAAACTGAAGGGTTGACTTTATCGCGACTACGTAGTTCCATTTTCATCCGAGGAACTAGCACGTACGGAACACTGAGGTTTGCTGAAAATTCCACTTTAGTCGATTATTGCACTTTAGCACTCAAAGGAAGTTCTGTGACGATACCTTGTGTCTTGTGTGTATACTATAGCGCATGCTGCACCAAGTTCTACTATACGAGGACGTGAAGTCATTCAAGAGCCATCGATGAGGCCGACTATCGAGTCCCGCAATCTTGCATACGTAGTGTCCAGCTCAGTATGTAGAATGCGAAAATAGAATATAGAATGCGTACAAAGGCAGCACCTGTTTGGGTTCCTTGCAAACTTCCTAGCTCCTTCCCTCGGAGCATGATATACGCTTGGCATGTGCGCACACACTTATGCGGCTTCGAGAACTATTGATAAGCGTGAATTTATAGCGAGTTCAACTGCGGGGCTGGAAATAGCGGGGCTTCACGTAGAGCAGCAGCTTGGAATCTTAGACGCCGTAGCAGAAAAGTTGGACGGTCTTGCTAACAGAAAGCTTTTCAAGACGCTCGCGAGGAGACCTGACATTGAGTGGGTGCGTTTGCCAAGAACAGCGAATGGCGATAGTGACTTGGACGTAAAACGAGCGCTCATATATTTTTTTTAACTTTTCGTCATCGCTAGAAGCGAAGCTCTTGTTCTCCAGCCAACTTCAAGAATATCTTGAAGGAGAAACGACACAGGTTGAGCGGGCAGCCACTTGAGGTGTTCTTCACAATTTATTTCAATTGTAGAGAATTAGGCAGCGTTTGCTTTGGTGGCTTGAGCATGATAAACATTTCGATGCAAATAACAAAACAGACAACGTATTTGGGTGCTTCACGCACTGTCCCGGAACGTGTCCCGATATCTAGGTGCTTAATGTTCAGATTTTGTTTAAATTTTAGTAATGTTTCTGTACCGGCTTTCTCAACTCTAGTCATGAGCACAATGATAGGTACGGGGGTGTACTACATTGCTACTTAAATCAGTTACATAAATTGAGCCTCGCGCAACAGCGCCGCTCACTTTAAATGGTGTGTTTATGAAAGACCCGAGCGCTTCTGCTATGGTGCGATCATGTAAATCAGTCACCAAGAATAGCAAAAGACGGTCGATCCTCTATACTGCCAACTGAATAAGTAATTTGTGCGATAACATTTGATTACAAATTTGTTGTTTACTGACGATAGCTTTACATCTATTACTGTGACGTCATGTGCCTTCAAACTGACTGGAACAGTGTTGATGACCGGCAGCGGACTTTGGACTTAGGGTAAGGGGAGAGATAAAAAGCTCTTTAAAGAAATCTGGATAATTCTGCCGGCGTGTATGTATGTAGCCGCCTAGATGCTATTCTGCATAAAGAAAAGAATTGGAGGCAGAAATGACCATAAGGGAAAGGAGGAGGAGGAGGAGGAGGGAGAGAAACGTTAATAAAGTACGCATATATGATCACGGTGTGTACAGGAGAGACAGAGCTGATAACGTTTATATAAATAGGCTAGGGCTTTTGTATTATGCCAGTGTCTTGATTGAACGAGAAAAGAAAATTTTGAACTTGATGTTGATTTGAAGAAGAAGGCCCAGGACCTAGTGTTTGCTTCTTATAGCTCTAGCGGCTCTTGGGAAGCTGAGCCAGTTCAACCGAAATAACAAATACTTCCGTCTCTGTAAGCTGGATATTCGCACAAAACGCGTTCCGTGGTTTGCAATGCGTCATAGTTGTCACAATAGAACTGATGTCAGATGGAACTTAATACTAGCAAATGTCGTAACCAACCTCCAGGGACTTCACTTTTCACACAGTTTGTCCCAACCTGTCTACTGAACGGTTTTTCGCTGCAATCTGTAATATCGTGCTGATATCTTGTTATTCCTGTAACCAAAGACATTTCTTGGATATAACTAACCGCCACCCCATGTATAGCTAACAACCACTTGCGTTCGTCCTCAGCTACGACCTGACTTACCGTGTGGGATCTACGCAAGGCCACATTAACAGGCTCACTCAAAGCAGTACAAAATCGTTCTGCCCTTTTCATATTGGCTAACTGCGACGGGGCCGATAGTGCAACACGAACGAAAAACGTGTTCAGCATTCTATTGCTACCCGTGTGAAGCAACCACGTATTTGTCATCTTTTGTTTTTCATATAACACACCTTCATACTACAGCTGTTTGCTATTTGTTCCATCACTCATTTCACATCACATCAATTCGTTTCCGTTCGTCATGATGTCACCCCAATAGGGTCAACGTACCCTTCTCTAATGTTGGTCAACCTGAGTTGCCTGAAAGAAGGTATGTGTGTTGATTTTACGAACGCCTATTCATTCCTAACTGTAATGACGAGCAATGTCGATGTTAGACGTGTGGCATAGCAGAAATGTTAAGGGACCTGTGGCACGAGTGATTATCAAACATAAGAGGCTTTCCTTTCGGACGGCCTTAGGGGAATTAAGTCAAAGGATTTTTACAGTATGTAGCATCCTGGCGCAGTGACCTTATGCGTCTGCTGTAAACAAAGCCACGAAAGCGCTGCTGCGTTTCTTGAGATCCAGCAGCCTACATGACAGCGCTTGTGACGAATTGAGCGATGGACGATCGTGCAGGTGCGCGCGCGCATGCGTACTGTGAATTCTTTTTATTTCTCCTTCTCATTTTCCAGTTCCATTTACCCTTTCCCTTTCCATTTACTCTTTCCCCAATGCAGGATAGTCGTCAGTGATAAACTTTGGTAACTTCCCTGCCTTTTCCGATCACTTCTCTCTTTTCGTTTCTCTGTCGTGCCCGTAGTCGTTTCTTCCCAGAGTTTCTAACGCATTCAGTAATCTGACTCCATCATTAGTGAATATCGCTCCTACCATTCTGTTTAAAATTACGTTGGTCAACAGGACCTAGTAGCGTAGCTTGGCTTTCTTTTTCTGCTTTGTGTAAATGCTCTCTCTGTCCCCAGTACTACACGTCGAGCGTGAAACTCTCCGGACAGCATTGGACCAGCTGGACTCTAGACCCTTTTCGGAAATGAAGATCCTTGAACCACGGCCGTACGCGTCGATGGCACAGAAAGCCACGAAAGCGCTGTTGAAATACCTCAAGTCGACAGGTCTTGGCAACCGTGTGTAAACTCGGTGCGAACCTGCAACTGTGCGCGAAACTGTGCTCTCTCCTCTCTCTTTCTCTCTCTTCGTCTCCATACCCATTTCCCCAGTGCACGGTAGCAAACCGGACGTGCGTCTGGTTAACCTCACTGCCTCTCTCTCTCTCTCTCTCTCTCGTGTAAATGCTCCAGAACAACCAACATTTTTCGTGGCTCTAACATGCTGATGTTTTTATTGCATTATTATTTTAATCCTCACAGCCGCCTTCTTTTTTGTTGTAACTCTTTAATTCTGGTTTCAATGTTGTGTTCTCTATATATATTTGTATTTTAATCTTGTGTTCTTCGCGCCCCCCTTTTTTGTAATACATGCACCTGTACGGTATTAAGTAAGTAAGTAAATAAGTAACGTAAGTAAGTAAGTAAAATAAGCGAGTGAGTGAGTGAGTGAGTGAGTGAGTGAGTGAGTGAGTGAGTGAGTGAGTGAGTGAGTGAGTGAGTGAGTGAGTGAGTGAGTGAGTGAGTGAGTGAGTGAGTGAGTGAATTAAAAAAGAAGCCTGCAGATCCCATGCCCTGCGGAAATCGATGTTTGCGAAGCAGTGCTTTGCGGGGAGCCTACCAAGTTAACGAAACAACCACGAGAGCACCATGTCATGACCGATTATTTATGCTTGTAGTAGACTTTTGTAATACCAAGCCTATTTTGGCACCTACCGAGTTAAGGAAATGACCATGAGAGCACCAAGACGTAAGCGGCTGGATAGATACTGTCAAAGTGGCAAATGTTCGCCAAGAAATGCTTCGGATTGAATGAATGAATGAATGAATGAATGAATGAATGAATGAAAAGCTCCTTTGCTTTTGAGGTTATGATAGCACACTGCATAGAGAAGTTGTGATACTTCGTTCTCGCAAACGACCTACGCAAGTTCAACAGCTTGGAAGTTTAATGATCACGGGGAGCGCACGTGTGACAGGCATAATAAGCACATGTGTCAACAATGTGTGAGCTTTGGTACGCTATCGTGGACATATGAATCGTGATGTGGTCCGTTCAAACACGAACTCATGAAACGTAACCGTTTGGATGATGGGTCTCGCCTGAGAGTGCATGCAAGTCGTTTTCTTCTGCAAAGAACAACGGTGTATCATCGTGTGTCGATATCTTGACCAAGCCGAGTTGTATGTTCTGGCTAAATTTGCTCAAGCACTACCTTTCGATTTTGTCGTTTTAAACTGAACTTCCAATTTCACCGTTCTTTTCACTTGTCCAAGGCAGCACATGTTTACAAGCGAATTTCCATGTCTGGCAGCTTAGTGCTTTGTGGGAACGAACGAAAATAAATCTCTCTCTCTCTCTCTCTCTCTCTCTCTCTCTATATATATATATATATATATATATATATGGTGTGTGTGTGTGTCACTGTATTGAGCATATTTCTTCCGTCATGAATTTTCGTTATTTGCTACTGGAAATTACGTGCTCCTTGAAGGATGAAACAATATCTATTCATTGAGTGCCTTGTTGCCCAAGCGATGATGAAAAGCTGCGGAATAAAGTACTTTGAGATGCGCAAATGATTTACTTGCACATTTTGTGCGCATCCTTGTGCTCTTCGTAAAGCGAGTGCTTTATCGCATTTTCGCCATTTGCCGCCATTAGCACTACAGTGTCCATGCTCACATAAACATTATAGTTATACTTAGACCAGGCCCGCAGGTTGGTTGGTTGGTATTATTCGTGGATATAGCGCAAACCATGATGATGATGATGATCCTCAGTTCTGTCAGGTAATCGCAAAGAGAGTTTGTTTATATATTTGTTCGTTTGTTTGTTTGTTTGTTTGCTTGTTTGTTTGTGAAGAAAGGGCCCAAGCCACTTTGGAGGATCGGTCATGAATCAGGCCGTTCAAGGGTTTTAAAGACGGAATAATTAATTTGAGGAAAATAAAATGAAGCAAAGAAAGTAACTTGGAATTGTAAAATGAAAGGCTAACTGTGATTGTTTCGAAGTCTATACAGTAACTAAACATTGCGGTAAATAGATATGTGAACGACAAATAAAAAAGGAATGTAAAATTTTAGCATTGAATTGTTTTCGAATTCCGCGGAAAATTGCAGAGGGCATCACAAATGTTTCTGGAGACATAACCCAGTTCAATAGCACCAGAGGAACGGATCGCCGAAGGAGTCGAATTCAATTCAAGATTTTGGAAAGGCTCTCCTAAAAAAGTATTTTCCTTTCAGTAATAAAATGGTAACACTCTAAAAATGCTTTAGAGATTAAACTTCATTGCAGAAATTACGCAAAGAACCTGCCGTCGTTGCTTAGTGACCATGGTCTGCTAAGCACGAGGTCGCAGGATCAAATCCCGGCCACGGCGGCCGCATTTCGATGGGTGCGAAATGCGAAATACCTGTGCACTTAGAGTTAGGTGCACGTTAAAGAACCCCAGGTGGCCCAAATTATTCCGGAGTCCTCCACTACTACAGCGCGTCTCATAATCAGAGCGTGGTTTTGACATGTAAAACCCCGTAATTTAATATATATATATATATATATATATATATATATATATATATATATATATATATATATATATATATATATATATGCGCAAAGGTTAAATGGCCAGCCCAGACATGTGAAGGTAAATGTTCAGTGGGGGGACTCGGAAAAGTGTATAGTATCGTAAGCGATAATTCAGACTTTGTAGTTGAACACCATCTATACTTTCAAGGCAGAAGTTCAGACGGACAATGAATCTTTGTGAAAGTTATTTGCAGTTGAAATTTTTTTTGAACACGCTGCTGTGATGAACGCAGACGTTGGTAAAATAGACATTTCTGGACCATCATGGGATACTACGGCGAGTCAATTAGCGGATTCATTTAGTGCTAGACCTTTGTGCCCTACACGTGGTGCCTTGGAGGCCATTTACTCTATGGGCTCACTCACGTTAAATCTGTCGTTGTGTATAGCTCCCAAATACTTATGTGATTCTGCTTGTGGGATAGGCTCTTGTCGGTAGGGCAGCGCAATGTGCACGGGAATGATTTAAGGAAAAACTAGTATCGCGCTTTTGTTGACATTAAAAAACAGGTTAATTCCATAAGTCACATTTTAACGCTACTCGTATGGGACTGCAGGTTCTGGTACAGTGTACGTATTTCTGCTCATGCAGCAATAATTGCGATGTCATCAGCGTGTACATGCACGTACACATTCTGTTGAAAAGGGACAGTACTTAGTAATACATTGAACAACAATGGTGACAGGACTGAATCTTGAGGGTTTACACTTTAAGGAACAAAAACCACTTTTATAGCTGTACAATTCCACGCCGTTAAAAAAAATACTATATCAATCCTGCAAAATAATTTGGTAGGCCTGTATTCTTAAGTGCGTCTTTTAGGTTGGCATGTTCTACATTATTGGTTAACAGTAGGGTGACGGGAAGACACGTAAATTACACAGATATTCAAAGGAGCGAAAAGGAATATGCAAAAAAGGCACAATTTTTTGTTTAGCAAACGAGACAGGATAATTGCACCGGACAATTGCATAATTGTATAGTAAGACTAGATGAAACAAAATTATGGATGGGGTATTAGGGAACGAAACATGAAAAATTGCGTTAATCAAGAATTGGGATAAGCGCTCGCCTTCAGTGAAATGATCAGTGAATGTTGAGAATAGAAAAAAGAAAGCTGGAAGATCCCATGCCCTGTAGAAAACAGTGTGCGGGGAGCCTACCAAGTTGACTAAATGACCCTTAGAGCCCCAAGACGTAGGTGGCTGGTTCATGACCAACATGGTAGGCATGTCATGACCTATCATTTATGTTCGGCATACACTCTTGTCACACTATGCCAATTATGGTGCATACCAAGTTAACGAAACGACCATGACAGCACCAAGCCGCAGGCGGTTGTTTCATGACCTACATGACACACATAACATGACATTCGTGTCATGATCGATCACTTATGTTCGTCATGCACTCTTGTCATACTATGTCAATTTTGTTACATGCCAAGTTAACGAAGTGACCATGAGAGCGCCAAGACGGAGCCGGCTAGATTGAAACTGTCATAGGCGCCGACTACGGGGGGCTCCGCAGCCTGAGCCCCCTCTGTAGTTTTCCGGGGGTGGCTCGCCCCCACCCCCCAAACAGCGATGCTGAAGCCTAGCCCGCCCCCCCCCCCCCCATCTAACATGTCATTGCCAGAGTTCTGTCACCCTCATTATTTGAGATTTCTTTTGACTTGCCTGGAGCTTCTCAATTAAAATTTTATTGTGGCTAATCGCTTACTGCATCATTATTGGAGCGGACGTGCGCGGATTTTAATTCATAGTTTTATTTCTGCAAATCCTGACAATAGGAGAACAAGTGCACTAGAAGCACCAGTGGCGGCTGCCTCATCTGTATTTTCTCGATTCAACATTGTTTTAAATTTCCACTGTTAGCACCGTGCACATACACAATATCTTTAAATATATACACTGGACAAAGTTTATTATATTTTTGAATAGAAGGAGTTAGCCAATTAACAGTTATTTCTGAAGGTATAGATAGCTTATGTCTAGAGAATGAATATGTTGCTGTGTGTTCACCTCGCTTCAAAATGCTTTGCGTGCTTTTTTGACCCTGAAAAAAAAAAACACTTGTAGACTTTAGTGACCTCTTCGGCAGAGTATTTTATCAACGACGTGTAAAATGCACGTGAATGATAAGTGTCTCAGCATCGCTTCTATTTCCAGTAAGCGAAGCTAACGATTCATTAAAAAAACATTTATAATGGATAGAAACATCCGCACTTGCATGCAGAGGTCACACATACATACATACATACATACATACATACATACATACATACATACATACATACATACATACATACATACATACATACATACATACATACATACATACTATTAAGAACGGCCCAGCTGAAGTGCAAGTGTTGCCAGCCAGTTGCGACAACAGGCGGCAACATTTGCTAGAGTGCCGCCGCAAACCTCTAGCCACGGCGTCACTAAATCACTATTGTGATTGAATGAGTTCGGCGGGCCAACTATTGTTACCAAACCCACCAACGCGGACCTGATCTGCTATGAGTCGGGGAGTTGCCGCGGGAACGTCGTCGGAGGCCCCTTCCCGCGCGCCGACCAAGACGCAAGATAATGGCTATCCGGACGCACTGCGAGGGGCAGCTCCGAGTTCTACGAAGTCCGTGTGATGACGGTTTCGGACCGTGAACCTGTGTGTGTGTGTGTGTGTGTGTGTGTGTCGGGGGAGGAACCGAGTGTTTATAAACGGCTGTTGTGCGGATGCTCAGTACACTTCCTTAAGCAGTCATGTTAGACTGACACACTCTCTCTAGCAGTCGTGTCAGACTGACGTACTTTCTCTCGCAGTCATGCTAGACTGATGAACTGCATGTAAATACTGTAAATAAACCCTTATTCCTCGTTCTCGATGAGAAGCAGTCCCCTTCATCAACGTCCTCAGCGTGGGTAAGTTGGACGACGGCATGGGCCAGCTACTTTCTAATTCATGTCCGACTCCTATCTTGACAACGGATCACGAGCGATGGGATTGGGCCCCCAATCCTGACAACACACACACACACACACACACACACACACACACACACACACACACACACACACACACACACACACACACACACACACACACACACACACACACATATATATATATATATATATTTATATACAAGGTGTCCAAATTAACTGTCACGCACCAAGATAAAAAAAAGCAATGCGTTACTCGAATAAAACCTAGTGCATATTGTTTCCAACACAGTGGAGTAGCTGCCAGTAATTTTTTCGTTACTGAGATCTAATTAGGTAATTGCAATTAATTATCTAACTCGAGACGTATTATTGTAATTATCAAAGTGCCAATGAGGAATTTGTAGGCACCGCCAAGGTACACCTAACTGCGGTGTTTAAACGACGTACTAATTGCGTACTAATTTTTCCGACTGACAAATAAACCCTGCGAAATATGGCGAGTACCATGCGACTGCGCTCCCACCCACATCATAAAGCACCACCCTCGAACAGGCTCCTTCTGAGTTAGCCAGAACGAAGTGAAGGAAATAAAGAAAAAAAATCACCGCCCAAGTACTCCGCACAGTTGGTTAACCAGTGAAGCTCAAACGTGCGTCCACGGTGTTTGTCACTGGTCCAATCCCGGCCGTTCATTGAACGACGGCTTGGTAGGCAGCCGGGTCCTCGGCACACAGTTTCTGCTTGCGCTCGGCAGCACGAGCCTGTTCTTGTGCCCGTGCTGCAGCATCGGCACGGCGTAGACGAGCTCGTTCCCGGTTATGCTCGCGGCGTTGCTTGTTGAAAGCTGCCTGCTCCTCAGGAGTACGTATGACGCGTGGCCTACCCATTTCGGAGCCTGAGAGAAACTGCAGTGCGCCCACTAGTATGCGACGGAGGGAAACGACGTCACTACTGGTGCAGCCAGTCGCGCCTCTCTCTCTCTCTCTCTCTCTCTCTCTCTCTCTCTCTCTCTCTCTCTCTCCCTCTTGTTTTTTTTTCTCGAGCATTCGCATGTGGTTGCGCCGGATGAGTCTATAGGCGACGGATGGATGGACAGGTGGACGGACGAATCGGCTAGCCATATACAGCTTCGCTGTAAAGCATCGTGATCGAGCTAGTGCCTTACCTGCCGCGCCTCGATCGAAGAAACACGTCCCGTTTGGCGTTAGTTGAAAACAGGCTGTGATAGGTCTTGTCTTAGCGTATATAACGTGCACGGATGGTTCTTTTGTTTGCCAGAGAACCTGTCACAACAAAAGCGAATTGACAACGTCAGTGCATGCTGTTTAAAGGTGCGTTTTGTTTCGTCCTAGTCGCCATGTCTTTCTCTAATAAACAGAATGTAAAAATGTTCCTTGACTTGGGAGCTGCAAATGACAAGAGGAAGGCCGCAAATATATATATCAGTCATGGAAGTGGGCGGTAGAACAAACGCGTCGACTATCATCAGAAATGATGAAAACCTGAGACAACGAGGCGGCTTCACGAAACAGCAGCGTAGGACTCCATCTTTCAGTCCTAGCCTACGCATGGATGTTCCAGCATTTACGGCCTCATACCCTCATGCAAGCGTGCGGGTCGTGGCCACCCAGATATCAATTTCGAAGTCATCAGTTTGGACGGTTCTAAACGACGGCCTTTCACCCGTACCACCTTAACCAGCACCAATGCTTGGAAGATAGGGACCTAGGGGAAGATAGTACCAGTGGTCGTTCAATGTAGGGTGCGGAATTAACACCGGTGCTATTATCAGTCCCATCTTCGATCACACTCAGACTCGACAGCGTTACGTGGACGAAATCCTTGAAGGAGTGGTGGATGAGCTTCTCAGCGAAGTCCCGCTGTCATGTCTTCCACTTCAGTGGTATCAACAAGGTGGAGCACCAGCACACAACTGTAGCCGAGGACGAAATTGGCTGGATGCGACTTTTCATGCGCAATATATTTGAAGGCACCGACCTGTAAATTGGCCACTCGCTGTGGTTGCTCACTGGCTATGGCGTTAGGCTGCTGAGCAGGAGGTCGCCGGATCGAATCCCGGCCACGGCGGTCGCATTTCGATGAGGGCGAAATGCGGAAACCCCCGTGTACTTAGACTTAGGTGCACGTTAAAGAACCCCAGATGGTCCAAATTTCCGGAGTCCTCCGCTACGGCGTACCTCATAATCAGAAAGTGGTTTTGGTACGTAAAACCCCATAATTTAATCTTTTTAAATTGGCCGGCTAGGTCATCTGACCCCTCTCCCCTCGATGTTTTTCTTTGGGGTTATGTGAAAGATCGTGCTTACATGAGCGACACGGACGTCAGATTAGCTCAAGACAAGGATAACGGATGCCTGCTGTAGAATTGCAGTGTCAGTCATCAAGAAAGCCACTGAAGACGCCATAAAGCAGACTCAGTACTGCGTAGCTGCAGAAGGAGACGCATTCGAACACATCCTCTAGGCAGCAGCTGCATGGTGTTCAACAGCGCTTACGAATTCATAGATAATAAGGGCACACTGAAATCTGATGTATTTTTTAGTTTGTTTTTCGTGCAGGCGTCTCGACTGCCAATTCTGTTTATTTAGAAGTGGTTATTTACTTTCTTGGACGCATCGGCTTTGCCTTTTCTCAACATGCGGGTCGCTTCCCGGGTTCCTTATTTCGCTTTTATTTTATGCCATGAACCTGTTTTTGCAGCACGTATACACTATCATGAAAACTTAAATTGTAACTTTAATTTGGCCTTGGTCCGAAGCAAGTTTCTGGCGCGAAATATGCGGTGCGAGCAAAGCCGGGATTTTGAAACATGCTGTGCCTATTACATTGCTTTTCGCGTTTCGTGCGTGATCAGAGCAGCGCTTCGGTCGCGTTATCAATGGGTTTTTGTTACCAATGTGATCAGTCGGCCTTGAGAGACGTATAATAAGAATGACGTACAGAGGCAGGAATAGTCGGCTGCAAAACCGCCAAAGCTGCTGTTAGTGCTCCTTCCGTAACATTATCAAGGTGATGCGCTGTCTCTAAGGGTTTGCGACGGGCAATGCAGTTACTTTCAATCAGCGTATTTGAGGGCGCTGCTTTATGATGCGGGTGGGAGCGCAGTCACGTGATATTTTTCATATTTCGTGAGGTTTGTTTGCCAGCAGGGAAAAATTGCACGCAATTAGTACGTCTTTGAAAACACAGCATTTATATGTCAATTGGAGGTATCTGGGGGTGCTTACAAATGCCTCATTGACACTTTGCTAATTAGGACAGTATTTCTCGAACTAGATAGTTAATTGCAGTTGTCGAAATACATTTCAGCAACGAAAGAACTACTGGCGGGTCTCCACTGTACTGGAAACAATATGTACCATAAGTTTTCTTCGAGTAACGCAACTGCTCTTTAAGTCTTGGTGCGTGATAGCTGGGACATCCTGTATGATTCACTCAGTAACCGAATGAAGCCCAAGCCGGATTCACTCGAAATCAGAATCAACAGCAGTCATGCGCAGGAGCCCGTGTACTCGGACTCACAGAAAAATAAAAAAGGTCCAGAGAGGTTGCAGTTTCGCCGGAAAGACGAAGTAGTATTAGTGATAGTGAAATATGAGACTTTCCGCCTATGAAAGTGGCAAATATTCGCCAAGAAATGCTTCCCACTTAAAAACTAAAGAATGCAGAAATGAACACGGTAACAGTTTTGTTTCGCTTAAATAGTCAAATTCTACTTGGTACATGACATGCCCCGGCGGGTCACAGGCTGGAACGTGCCTCCTAGTCCTCTGCACTACACTCTTAAACAAATGTACACCCTTGGGGGTGTATATTTGCTACACAACAATAATCGTCATCTGCCTTGCATGTGTTTCCTTTCTTGAGAACGCTGCGCCCGCTACTTTCCCGGCGAGAACGCTCTGTCGTGCTGATAACGTGCATGCCGCTCGTGACTGGGGAGTACCGGGCTCGCAGCGTTAAAGAAAGAAAATGCGGACAAGGCAGATGATTATCGTTATGTGGCAAGATACGACCTAAAGGGTTAATTTTTTTCAAGGGTGTAGGGCATCACAAGGCCACAGTTCCGGAAAGTTATACGATGAATACACACTCTAAGAAAAGTTTACACCGTTTGAGTCGTATCTTCCCACACAACGATAATCGTCATCTGTGTTGTCCACATTTCCTTCTTTTAACGCTGCGAGCCCGGTACTTTCCAGTAACGAACGGCATGCGCGTTATCAGCATGACGTAGCATTCCCGACAGGAAAGTAGCGGGTGCGGCGTTTTCAAGGAAGGAAACACAAGCAAGGCAGATGACAATTATCGTTGTATGGCAGATATACACCCCGGAGGGTGTAAACTTTTTTAAGAGTGTAGCAAGTCAGACTGCGGAAATCCACAATGTCGATTAAATGTTATGAAAGAGAAATATTATCATCCATGCAAAAGTACAGCAAGACGTTACAATTACTACCCACGTGGATTTCTCGAAAAGAGAGCTTTGCAATTAAGAAACAAAAAAAAAATCGGTTTCACACGGAAGGCGAAGCACCGATTGCGATAGCAAATTAGTAGATAGCTATACTTAGTAAGGATAGTAGCTTTATCAGCCCTATAAACTTGTAAAAGTTCGCTTACTAACTAAATTAACAGTGATATAATGTGTAAGTGTGACTGAACGAGTATGTAGAAAGAAACAGACACACAGTGAAAGCGCTGTCTCTGTGTGTCTGTTTCTCCGTCCTCGTTCAGTCACACTTACACATTCCACCATGGATTCAAACAACTAGTCCGTCAACGTGTTTTAACTAGATTAACCAGCACGATGTCAGGACAAGAGGGTGTTACTAGAGAATCAAATTGGAACCTGTGACTTGCTTTAAGCACAGGGGCAGTACAGTCCCGCGACATTTGCAGAGCTGAAAACGCAGCGACGTATACTGCGGGCGCATGTAGCGGTTCGACTAGAAGAAAGCAGGGTTGCTCTATACTCGTAGTCCTGTCTTGTGTAAGCGTTGTACTGTTAAGGAATAATTAACGCTGAATGACGAGGACCGAAATAGAACCAAGTAAACAGGAGAAAATCACTTGTCCCGTTTTTTTGTTCCCCCCCCCCTGCCTAGGTCAGCGTCTTCATTTCGCGCTCATTAATCTTTCTCAGTACAATATGAGCCAATATGAATATAACTAGCCCAGCAACTATATATATTAAATGCCGCACAACACGTGTCACAGTCGTATCGTTGTGGCACTCTTTGGAGAGCATCAAAAATTACACATTCTTCAGTCTTTCTGCCCTTTGTTTTTTCCATGGCGGTGACCTCTATCTTAATATATGACTGTGGTTCAACGAACTGATTCGACAAATCCAGTTGTTTTCTACCCTGGGCGAGCACCTCCTGTCAGTTTTTTTTTTGTCAGATATTTTTTCATCAAATAACTTCAAGCCACTATTAAATAGAATTGCCGCATGAACAGGCTCTTCCCCTCACTTTTTTACTTGTAATTTTTTTTCTGTTTACCGGAGAGGTACAATAAAATATCTTACGTTGTTTTTTACGGCACGCCATGAGAATCCTACTGCGTTGATCGCGTCTATACGGGCTTCTTTAACCTGGCTGTCGAGTGAAATCAGGAGCTAAGTGAGGGGCTCACGATAAGCCTTCCCTCGTATCTTGACGCCTGGCAGACCATTTCATGCGAGCTGCGTACGTCTTGCAGTCCCATGGCATACACGTTGCGGCGTATAAGCATGGATTCGCCTCGCAGTTGGGTGGTCGCAGCGGCTTGCTGCTGGATAAATGTTTTCACTTTCTCCCTGATCCGCTCGGCCGCCGTGATGTACGTGGCGCTGCTGCATGCCTTCCCGGTGACCAGGGAACGGGCGTCGTGGCCCGTCAACATTACTGTCGTCTGCTACTTCCTTACAGGTGTGTAGCCCCACTCGCAGAAGGCTTCTTCACATTATATTTTTTTGTCCTTTTCAATGATGAAAGTTTCTTGATTGAAGCCCCGACCTATCTTTTGCGACAACCACTTTTCAGCAGTCGTTGCACTCTCTTCCCGATTGCTGCGGGCCCTCAGTGGAAAACGACGTCTTCAAAGGTCCTGTGCGTAAGAGCACTCTTTTTTGCAGGCTGTCAACAATCGCTTTTCTTTAGGCGTCCAATGCACGGTACAGGAGCGTTTTTTGCATCCAGTCTCCATCGGGATGCGTGGGGCTGCCGCGCCTGGGAATCGAGCCCACGATTTCGTGCCCAGCAGCGCAAGGTCATTGCCACTGAGTCACCGCTGCGACTCTTGCGTAGGCTTCATTTACCTTTTCATACGCGAACTCGGACGACCGAGCTGAGTGCTCTTAGCGTAGCTATCTACAGCTGTAACACACGCATTACGGGTGTGAAAATTGCTTCCTCCTATGGGCCGAGACTATTCCTGCACACTGGGTGTTTCATGCAATTTCGTAGAATCTTTACAGAGATAGAGAGATAATATTTATTTCTTAACGACTTTTAGTGCGAATCTGCGCTGTCGGCGTCCAGCCGGCTCCCCAGTCTTCAGAGGAACGTGGTATGTCTTTCTATAAACCACGTACTTAGTGTTTTTTGTCTCGCGCAAATTACTATTTTAAGGCGAAGCTTTCCTTCCAAATTTATTTAATATTCCACACAAATTTTGCTTGAAATTTTTAGAGAACACTTAGAAACACTTGACGCAGTATCTTCGCTGGACGTACGGTTTACCTTTGCAGCTTCGTACTGCTTTCGAGTCTTTGACGATATTTCCTTTCACGAAGACCTTCTTTCCACCTCTCAGAACTTGCTGCTTATTCGACGAAATCTTTCTTTCTTCTTCTCAATAACGCGCCTTTCACGCCATTCTCACTCCAGAGCTCTGAACAAGGGTCACAAAACAAAGAAACAGCACCACTGCACATTTGCATGTCTAGGTTGTAACGCACTCGAGAGCGTTATCAACCAATGAACTCCGCGTGCTGCTTGAAATCAAAGGTCGTGTATATCCCAGGTCGCTTAGACAACCTGCATCGTATCGTATACTTCAGTCGATGATGGAAAAGCTGCCACAGACACATTTGACAAAAGCTAGAGGGGCGAAAAAACAGCGATCGACAGTGCTACAGATAGCCGTCTCCAACGTATGAGAATTTTTTGTATTGTGTAGCCTGAGAAGATTAGGAGGATTGAGTGCAATTGAGCAGGTCTGTGTAATTCGTTGGACAGGTGTCACCTGTTCTACTGTGTAGAGTAACCAAAAAGGCCTCAAGAAAAGAAGAGCGTGGCTGAGGGTGGCAGAGGATTGATCAGATTAGGAAATTGGCATCGATAGGATGGAGTCCCTAGACAAAGGGCTTGAGTTGTTGGTGACTGCTGGGAAAGGTATTCCCATGACAGATATACTTAAATAGGATATTTATGGTAGGAATGACACGTTTTTTAGAGTTGGTAGAGTTTGCAATAATTGTTCAGGAAGCCAAATCGCAATCACTTATCACGAAACTTCTCTATATGTTAAGCAATGCTCGTGACTATTTTCAGGTTGCTCCTTTTTTCCCCTACGAGGGTTTCATATGCAAATGAACGCGGTAGTGAATTACGTCTAAATATCGCATGCGAGTCTATAGTTGACGCCATCGAGGCTAAATGTAATACTGCCATGTTTTAGAACAAATAAACATGACAGCCAACACGCTCCTTTGAGGAAAGACAAAGGGCTACATAAATTTACAAGCAACATAGTGAGAACAAGCCCAATTCCACCGATTGCAAGCGAAACTGATTAACCTGGAATCGGACGTTTTATTTTCTTCTTTATTTTTAAAATATTCTGCGCAACTTGTTAAATGACACTGGACTCGAGCCCTGGAATGGATACACAACTATTTTTCGCAGATGTTACCTATGTAATATGACCGAGGAAGTGCTTCAAACAGGAGATGGATGTTTCAGTTGTCGTTTACAATAGAGCTGCTCCATTGTGTATTCTGCCGTTTGCTTAGTGCTCTGACTGTGTTTTATGACAAGTCTTTGTCTCAAAACTGCGAGCTGGGTGAAGTGGCAGTTTAACGTGGTCGAAGACGAACAGCGTCGAAGGAGCAGAGGGCGAAAGAATCAGACAGCACAGACGCTTTGTTTCCCATTGTTCCTACGCGTGTCGCACGCCTCCTCTTTCTTTTAGAGAGAGAAAGAGAGAGCAAGACGTAGATGGTGTTTTTAATGGCTACTATCTTTAGCAGTCAGTGGCAGTAAGCGAGCTACAAGTTTTTCGCTTGCTGCTTAGGGTACACAGGGCAGCGGTTGAGGATACGAATACAGCATGAACACACGCGCCCCCAAACCTGCGTGAACAGCTGCATGAGCGAAGCGGCCAGCTTTCATTGTGCTTGTGTATGTGGGAGTGCCTTGACAGGCCCTAGCGTTTACGTCAGGCCGACCTCTCTGTGTTTCCTCTAATAAATCATTCTCTCTTCCTCTCCAGTGCCTTCTCACACCGCCATTAGTCAAACGGTATGGAGGTCCCGTCTGTAGCTTTGCCTCTGTCTTCAACAGCACTGCGCAGAAGAGCGATGTTAAAACACGTCCGACTAAGAAAAGTGACATTACTCTAGCACAACCTTTCAGGTTTGGGGTTCAGTTTAACAGGCTTTGTACCGCACGCCTAGAGCACACAGCACGCTTTAAGCTGAAGCGTGGTGATTAAACAAACGAACTGCACGTAGACGTTCTAGGCTTTGTACTAATATTTTAGTGATATGCTAGCCACGTTGCCTTCGGCAACAGTTTCGCAAAAATACGAGGAGGACAGGACAGAAAATGTAGTTAAAGCGAGTATTCAAACAGGTTGAATAAGAGAACTCAAAAGCAAGAGCAGGTTCCTTCGATGAGAACTTATTGTTCTTCATTTTGAAGCTCAGAGTTTCTGGATAAAATTGAAGGATTCAGTAAAACGTACGCCGACTTTATTATTTGTCTATGCAATGTTTTGCTTCTAGATGCCATTACAGCACATACACACGCGCTCTCTTGCTCGCTTGCTTGCTATTATTACCGTTCGCCACGTGAAGCAACCATATACGCAAGAAACTTTTTCTTGGATCTAACTGTCTCCCTTTCTCACGCTCCCAACAGTTCCTGCCGTGAACAAGCTCCACGTAGACGGCGTTTTCTTTTTTTTTTTTTTTCGCACCAGCTGACATTGACTGAAAGTCGGCGCTAGGCGTTCGAAAAGAGGATTACTTGCCAGCAGCAACCGGTACTGCATGCTCAAAGCGGCCCTTATTCCTGGAAATAAGGGCCGTCGTCAAACGTCAAGGCGCCATGTTTGCCAGAATGTCCGACCAAGTAGGAAAGGGATTAACTCGCTACCCGAGAACAGTGATTTCAGGGACGGAGAACCATGTTGGTGGGCATTCAACTTTATAACATTATGACTGCAGTTTTCGAGGGTCCTCAGGTCATTGCAAATATTCTAACGCTATATGCATTTGATTCTTGCATTTCTTCTTCGTGGTGAGCCATATAGAAGACAAAAGCACCAGAAGAATGCTTAAAGGGACACTAAAGTGAAACAATAAATCAGTTTAGACTAATGAAGCATTGTTTCAGAACCCTGTAGGCAGTCATTACAAAAAAATTAGTTTGATTATTAGATGACAAAATGAAGGTCCAAGTATCAGTATTTGAATTTCGCGCCGAAACACCAGCGTTGGTACGTCAGCGTGACGTCACGAATTCCAAAGTATGTTTTTGCATTTGGGCCGCGTTGGCTGAGTAAAGGTTCCCGAAACTTGCCATCTTTAATATTTGGTTCCTTTAGAACACAATTTTGTCAATCTGTACCGCTATATATAATTAGTGGGCCCTAGAAGGTACCATAAAAATCCATGACGTCACAGCCACCAGGTGCGGGAACTTAAGTAGGCGTCGCCACCTGTATTTCGTTCTTGCGCTTTTTCTGGCTTACCAAACGTCTTATCGTTGTAAGAGTGGTGTTTTTGGCGTTGTAGAAAGGTAATTTACTGATATAGAAGAAATCATTTTTCCCTTTAGTGTCCCTTTAATTTATGTTAGTTAGAAGAATGCCTGATTTATGTTAAGGACCTACCTCCTTCATTGACGTCTCACATCAACTTGTTTGCTGACGATTGCGTGATATATTGTGAAATAAGTACTAACGACGACACTAATGCTCTTCGGTCTGACTTGGACTATGTGATTGATTGATGTAACATTTGGATAATGTAACTTAATATTAGTAAATGTAATGTTATGCGCGTGCAGAGGAACACCAGTACTCTTCCTACTTGCTATCTAAATGAAATTCCTCTAGAACCCGTTAACTCGTACAAATACTTAGGAGTTCATATAACAGCAAATGTAACCTGGAAACTTCACACTGAGTGCATAATAAGTAAAGCTAATAGAATGCTTGGTTACTTACAGCACCACTTTTCCAAAGCACCATCATTCTAAAAATTATTACTTTACCAGTCACTAGCGCGTCCTAAATTAGAGTACGCTGCAGCTGTGTGGAACCTGTACTATGAAAACCTTATTTCTTCACTCGAGCTTGTTCAAAAATAATTCAGTCCGATTCACATTTTCAAATTATAACCGCACCGCTAGCATAACGTCAATGAAGGTCAATCTGTTTCTTCCCATCACTTGGATCTCGTAGAACACTAGCGCGTTTGACACTGTTCCACAAATTTTATTGCCATTCCTACCTTCACAGTAACTTCATTTTTCAGCCTCATTACCTGTCGAGCCGCATAGATCATCGCCATACGGTCGGACTTCAAACAAGCAACGCTAACACTTTCAGTGAATCTTTCTTTTCCAGATCATCACGATAGTGGGACCGCCTTTTCTGTGGAATTGTCTGTATTGTCGACAACAAACTCTTTCGTAAGGCATTAGCTAACATTGTATAGTTAGGAACCATTAACATGTTATATCAATTACTTGCCGTTCTTGCAAACTATTAGGCAAGACATTACGTAGTATTGTATAATTATATATGAATTACTATTATGCTACATTGTTTATTTTTCGACTTTCATTGTTGTGCTTCCCGTTTTCCCACTCCCCTCTGTAATGCATTTAGGCCTTGAGGGTACTAAAATAAATAAATAAATAAATAAATAAATAAACAAATAAATAATAGAACGTAAGGGGATACGAGGGGCTCTGTTCCCTTTGTCGTTCATCGCACAGTGAGGGCCTGAGATAGCATAAAAAGTTTTATTGGCCAGTTTGTCGGCTCATACGTTCACGTATAGCGCAAGTGACGTGTACGGTTGAAAGGATGCTGCTCCACACCCGCCGCCATGCCCGTCAGTGGCGCTGGCTAACACTCTCAAGTAAGGAGTCTTCATACACGCACACACACGATCCTCTCTTTTTTTTTCACGTGGATGTTGTGTTTTTCGACAAGAGTGGAGAAGGATTTCGATAAGCATTCTTCAACAACAGCACGTGCTCAAGCACGTAGGCGGAGGTATGGAGGCTTCCTACTCCCAGGGCTAATCTCGTACACAAACATCAACAGCTAAGACAGTTGCTGGTTAGACGGCCGCCGCGGTGACTTAATATGGTAAATCTCCGCAAATATAACGCTGAGGATGTGGGCCAGCTCCGGCTCTCACTTACTGCGAGTCGTCTTTCTTGTCCACTATTCTCGTTCTTTTCCTCATTATTTCTACATGTCAATGAAACATAACGAATAATTTCCCACATGCTTTCTCTGACCCCGCTGCCTGTTTCCTTCATACGGTTGTAACAACAAAAAAAAAAAAACAAAAAAAAAAAAACATTGATCCCCTCGGATCCTCGCACCCCTCTCGCTTAATAGAATTGTAAGTTGGGTGAGTTCGTATGGGCTTTCACTTTGCTACCCCACTGCGACACGAAAAGACGGAGGTAAAAAAGAAAGGAATGGAATTATCTTTCTGACACAAAAGCTATAATGTCGTTAATCCCGTGACTTTCATACTGGAGTTAAGTGCACGTTTTAAATGTTGATTTTGAATTGATTATGCGAATATGTCATGTGAACGTGCTTTAAGTAGCCTGTACATTAACAAATTTCTTACTCCAGCCTGAATTGTGTAAACTGGATACGACGTTTATCGCTAACTATTGTATAACTTCCATTTCCGTAATGGTGAATTTATGTACAGGTTTACTTGCTCCTTTTCATTGTTTAACCTTATTGTAGGCCCCCTCAGGCAATACTCCGCTTCGGAGCCTGTGAGGACCTTGAATGAATAAATAAAGGAAGCTATAGCAGGCTCTATCAAATGAATTTAAAAAAAAACGCACTGTACTTATCTTGCTGGCGGCACATGCGAAAAATACGGAGTGACGTAAGAATAGAGACAACGTAAAACTAAAAAGAAGCAACCATGCCTATTACCCACTCTACAGGCGAGAAACCGCAAAACAGACACACGTGAACGAGCTGACGGTGGTACAAATACATTTCACATTTCAGCCCCCCAAATGTATACTGGGCTATTTCTTTTTTCTAGATTATGCAGAATTTTTTTTAAACGTCGCCTGTCGCATATAGCACAGTTCTAGACGTCCAGCTGGATATTACTCAGAAAGGCGTACAGAATTTGCACGAGAAGTCGAAATGCATAATCGACTAATTAATAAAATTTCGGTGACAATAGTTTTGAACTAATTACTTTACAACTTTAGTTGCATTGACTGTGATGTCAATGCAACTTCGGGGTTTTTTTTTTGTTGTTCGCTATGGGTGGGCCTGCACCGCACTCTCTTCCACAGACAATATACCGCAGGTCCGATTGCCGGAGTCCTGGCCAGGTACATACCGATATGGAAGCTGTCCGTGGTCGGTTGCCTCGGCGGTTCTCTCGCCATATGCATCTGCTTCTTCGCGCCCTCCATGCTTTTCCTGGACGTCTTCCTTGGTGTCGTCCACGGTGGGTGTACTCTTGATTCAGCGCACTCGTCACACAGGTGATGCCGCGTGTCCTTGGTCATCCGTGACATAGCTGTAATGCCCGAGCTCGAGGAAACCAGCTGCACTTTAGAGGAACCATCTGTCGACTGTTTCCATCTAACAAAACCATTTAAGGAAACAAAAAAAAAAGGGGGGGGGGGAAGGCAATGAAGACAGAAAAGGCATGCTGGGGTTAGCGTTGATATGGGCGTTTCTTCGTTGAGCAGCGTTCGGCAGACCCACATTCATGATAGCGATGTGCGTGATAACGCGACTATCCCGGCGGAGACGGGCAACTGCAGACGGCACTGATCCGAGACAAGATTTGCGAATGCGAGCCTAGATTTGCAACCCCCTGCGCTTGTGCGTGTGACCCAAACAGTGATGTGTATGCCGTGTTTTGCTGGCCGCATGCACGAACAGCGCCCGGTAGCTTCGCATCGCAAACTTTTGCCTCCAGTAGTATACGTGCAGTCGAGAGCAAAAATCTAGAGACCATGGCATCAGGGAAAAAATTAATTTCTTCTAGCACATCCGTGCAATGGGAAATCGTCTCAGTGCACAACGCTGGTTAAACACGCGAGTGTAGGCAGTACTACTTGACTACAGCCTTTTTGCCTAGACTGCGAAGAAAAAGAAATTTAGTGGCACCTCTGGTCCCCATACTTTTGCTCTCGACTGTACATCTTTACAAATTCTACGACCTTTGCTTTGATTGATTTCTTCATTCTAATGCAGGCACCAGTATCGGTTTGCTGAGCCTCTTCAGCGTCGTGGTAAACGAGCACTTTCTCAAGTACCGTGCAGCGGCCTCCGGCATCGCCAACGCGGGCTTCACAGTCGGAGGACTCGTATTCCCGCCGGTCATGAAGGCGCTCGAAGAGAAATACGGAATCCACGGCACATTCTTGATTTTCGGAGCCGCCATGCTCAACTCGGTGGCCGGTGCTTTGCTGCAACGCACGCCGCCGGTGGCCCAACCGGAACGAGACGAAACTGGGGCCTCAATCCACGATTCGGATGGAAATGATGGTATCCTCAAAAATGGCGACGAATTCGTGAGACCCCTTCGGTGTTCCGATTATCCACACCAACTCGACGACGCAGACCTTTGTGGATGCAACCGTACTACCGATCAATGTTGCCAGAAGTTCAATCTTTTGACAGCTGAAGGGTGCGACGTCGATAGCGATCAGCCTCAAAGGGAAGAAACAAAGCTTGGTAGCGCTCTTTCAAGCGATTTCAACCACTCGAAAAAGGACGTTCACTTTCCGGCGGAGAAGCACTCTGTACCAGAGCTAGTTGCAAATAACGGAATTCAAAAACCTTTGAACGGAGGACCTAAAAGTGCCAAAAGAGATTATTTTCTATCTTTTCTCTTATTACCTGAATATTATCTCATCACCCTTTCCTTTTCCACCATACACTTTAACATGACTACGTATAATACTGTCGTGGTCGACTTTGGAGTGGACCGTGGGTTGTCTGCGTGGAACGCGGTTTACCTGATGTCAGCCTACGCGATGGCCGACCTGCTGGCTCGACTCGGCTCTGGCTTGATCACGGACAGAAAGTACTTGCGAAAGAGCACGATGATGGGGTCTCACCTGGCGCTGTGGGGCGCATTGCTGTGCCTGATGCCCATGTGTAGCTCGTATCCGAGCCAGGTGGCTCTGTCAGTCTTGTTTGGCTGGTGCAATGGCTCAACCATAATACTTATAGTGGTGCTCTTCATGGAGCTGGTGGGCATCGACAAGGTCGGCGTCTGCTTCGGAAGTGCCAATGCACTCGCTGGACTTGTGGGACTCGCAAGGCCGTTGCTAATAGGTGAGCGAGACCAATCTCTTTGATGACTGAGTATTCCCGCTTGATCATATACGCTAGATGAGGTTCCATGTTTTGGGAGGAATAGCACAAAAACGCGCACAAAATGTCACACATGCACATGTAACATTCACCATAACGTCGACAATCTGTGTATGTTCGACATTGTTTTCAATTCTTTCGAAAAAAAAAACTGTTTTGCCTTGTCGCGATACTGTATCCCGGCGAGTCTTGACGTAGAGAAAGAACATAAGCAAGAAGCAAGTTGAACAAGAGAGTGTATGTGGGGGGGAGGGGGGAGGGGTGTTGTACTACATAAATGGCTCGCATATGCTGCTTAAAGCTTTACGTATGTCGACGCTACATGAGTAATAACTGGGCCGTAGGCGTCTTGGAAACTATATTGGGTACTTTGTGTGAATCTGCATCGATCTTCCTAACCATTCGCCCTTATTTGTCATTGCACACGTCTGCACTAAAGGGTGTGGATATAGCACTCCTCCCCTCCCAACAGTAATAATCGTGTATACATTCTCGCGCCTTCACCCTGTCCTTGTGTTCGCCCTTCGTAATTGGGGTTGCCAATTCTCAAGTGGATGAAGCCGGGACGTATTAGGAGGGTTGGGGAGAGGGACCGATCCTGTCAGTGCAAGGGGTCTGCAGTCCGTACGTGCAACAAAATCGAAAAAAATTAGTCTTACACTGTCGCGATTCACAACAGGAGAGATACAACATCGTTACCTGACAAACACGGCTACCAACACGGATAGAAGTCCGTGCATGGTCAGGACCTATAACAGAACTTGAACAAAAACAGAAAGGAAACCGCCTTTATGCTTATGACAGTGCAAAAAACACAAAGAATGTGCCAAGGAGCTGTCGCGTATAATAAAAAGGAGATCTGGTGTACTTATTGTTACCTTGTAGGAGGGGAAAAAAAGCCAAGGTTGGGACATTCGGCCGGCCGTCCCGACTGGGTCAAGTTGGGGCACGGGACATTACCTCGAAAGTCGGTACTGTCGCGCTAAATTGGGGCCTGCTGGCAATCCTAGTGGCAATCGTCTTTCCGCCGACTTACGAGTGTTATTTTCCGCTTCCGCTCTCTATTCGCAGGATTCTTCAGAGATACTCACGGGGACTACGCTGGCTTATTCAGCCTCATCGGGGGAATGACGATGTGCGTGTCTCTGCTGTGGTTGTACTATCGCGTCAGAGAACGGGGCTCGTCGACGAGGAAAGATGGCCACTCGTCGAGAATCCGGCCAAAACCAAGGGACCGCGTCTCAACATCGTGAGAAAAGTATCGGTACAAAGAAAGAAGTACTATTTTGGAAATTATGTGCTTGTGAGATGATGCCTGTTTTCACGACGGTGTGGCATACGGTAGTAAACTTCAACGAAGTGCTGCTTCCGAATTGCGCCCGCGCGTGAAACTAGACAAGAACCAACCGGAGGAGGATCAATCGCATCGCTTTATACTGCAAGTTCAGAATGCATTCATACAGAAAAAAAAAAAGATTATTCGGCGTCCATTCTCCGTGTTTTGTCGAGTACTTCCCGGGAGAGACTCACACGTTTATTAAAGAAGGCTCAGGACATGTCTTGGCATCTTCCGTGCAACGTACAGTCCTTTTGTTATCGCCGAGACTTGTAATCGGCCTTTTCCAGTCAAATGAACAGTTGAAGGAGAAGACAAAAGGGAAGAAAAGAGCGGGAGGTTAGCTCATGTAAGTACCAGCTGGCTATGCCCTATGCTTGGGAAATTACTAAAGGGAATAAAACGTTAAAGAACAGACAGACAGAAAACTTTGTTTAGGTCTTGAGGTACGGTACCACTCAAGGCGGTATACAGAGCAGCGGGCCGCTTCCATGTCGGGACGGGCAGGCGGAGCATCACCGCCGCTTCGCGGGACGGCCCTGAGTTGATGTACAAGGTCCGAGCTCCTGAGCATGGCGCTCCATTCATTTTCAGTCGTGCGTAGAGGACCCTGTAATGAGGGACAGTGCCAGAGCATGTGATCTAACGTACAAGCGGTGCCACAATCTGGGCATGTTGGGTCAAGGCCTTCGATGAACTGGCTGTGGGAATGAAGACAAGGGTATGACTTGTTATGAAGCATACGGAGGGTAGGTGCCTGTGCTCTAGAGAGCTTCTCATGAGGAAGCGGGAAGGCCCTCCTGCCCAACTGATAATGTTTGATGATCTCATTAAAAGTGAGGAGAACGTTTCCGAAGACCGCTATATATTGAAGTCCGAAAACACCCAGGCTGCCCTGCGTGGTGAGTTAGTTCGCGCGCTCGGGCGTGGGCGATTTCGTTCAGGTTGGCCATAAAGTTAAAAAAAAAATAAAACATTAAGAGAAAAGAGAAATTCACACAATAACGAGGTGTAACGCGCTACAAATTTCAAAGTCGGTCGCACAATTCCCATGCTCTTCAGTATCTGGAGCCGGTCGAGATTAGTGTTCTAGGGCTTTTTTCTTGGTGAAGGAACGATCGCCCAATCTGTCAAGCGCGGTCGCGAGCACTTTTCTTGCCACACTTTAATGGGGACACTGACAAAGCAGGTACTTACAATCGTGTCCTCGCAGCCGCAGTTGTCTCAAGCAGTGCTGTCGGCCATTCCAATGCGGAAGGAATAGGCGTTCGTGACTGCTATACGCCGAGCCACGGGCGGCACAGACGTGTTTCTTCGGCTCATGGTATCCCTGGTGAAAAACTGAGTTTGCAGACGTGGACCCATTCTTTAGAGATGCGTGCGTGGGTTATTTATACTTGAGTTCCACTGTATCACTGTAAGCTCGCTCGGGAGCGAGCAAAGCCTTATTGCTGCGTCTTTTCTCTACAGTGGTATTATTGGTATATAGTTGCCACCGTCGTAGACCGATCGGGCAGCAGCATCCGGACTGTAGTTACCATAAATTCCGCAGTGACCCGGCATCTACTGATGGATGATGATGTGCCCGTTGTCGACTGCGTGGTGGTGGAGTAGTCGGATGTATGCGACTATAGCTGTGCGTTCGGTCCGTGATAGAAGGGGGACCGCACGGCGCTGGCGAGCTGCCTTCGAGTCACGAAAGATATGGACTGTGAATGTGATGATTTGTGATAAACTCCAGAGCAGCACGGATAGCTCCGAGTTCTGCGGCCGCCGGTGATGTAATGTGAGACGTCTTGAATTGGATGATGATGTTTAGAGAATTTCTGGGTTTTCGTGCTTTACATGCTAAAACCGAAATTTAATTACGAGACACGCCATAGTGAGGGACTCCGGATTAATTTTGACCGCCAACGGATCTTTAACGTGTCCCCAATACACGGCACACGGACGTTTTTGCATTTCGCGCCCATCGAAACGCGGCCGCCGCGGCCGGGTTCGAGGACTTCCAGACACGCGTACTCCATTCTAGCCCAACACGAAGACCACCTACTAAACAACTGCCTTCAGGAAAGAAACAAAAGTGAAAACCCATAAGGTTACTCAGGATCATATAATGTTATTACCGAATTTTGGACCCGCCGTGGTGGCTTAGTGGCTATAGCGTTGCGCTGCGCTGCTAAGCCTGAGTTTGCGGGCTCGATTCCCAGCCGCGGAGGCCACATTCTAATGGGGGCGAAATGCAAAACCACTCGTGGTCCATGCAGGTTAAAATGCTCCAGGTGGTCAAAATTAATCAAGAGTTTCCTACTTTGACGTGCCTTATAATCATATTGTGGTTAGGAGACGTAAAAAAACGCAGAATTTACTCTTTTTTTACCGAATTTTCAAACATGCAGAATGGATCTCAGCCACCCTCCTTTTGGTGCTGACACCACCCAAGATAGAATTGTCAGTCGAGGGTATTATACGCAAGAAATATGTGTCCATGATAACTATGCAGCAACTTGCACTATACTAAATTTGCTCCTTATGTCCTCAGTATATCCATGTGTAACATACGGACGGATCGTGCCAAAATAATTTGTCTGCATCTGAACTGGCCATAGCGAATCAGAAGCACGAACAAAGGTTTAGGTTATCCCTAGTGATATCTATCGTCACCTAACTATTTGCAATCTTCTCTATCTTGCGTTTCACAGCGTCCTCAAGCCGACCTTACGTCACTAAAGAGCAGGGACCTAAATACGTTAACCCGCCGTGGTTACTTAATGGCTTTGGTGTTGCGCTGCAGCACGACGTCGCGGGATCCAATCGCGGCCACTGCGGCCGCATTTCGATGGGGGCCAAATGCAAGAACACATGTGCACTTAGATTTAGGTGCGCGTTAAAGAACCCCAGGTGGTCAAAATTAATCCGGAGTCCCCCACTGCGCCGTGCCTCACAATCAGATCGTGGTTTTGGCACGTAAAACCCCATAATTTATTTTATTTTACCTGAATGCGTTGAATGCACATTTGCTATATGAAACCCTCAAAGAACACACAAAATTCAGAACAATCAGTTGATTCCAGGACACCGCAATATTCCTGGAAACGCTGCGCAACAGAAGCTGCTGCAACATAGACGCATGGAAATGAAAAATACAGTAAATCTCCCTTTTACCCTTACTGAAATCACCCTGTTACTGAGACAGACATGTCCTGTCGACTTAACCCAAACACTTGAGTTGATCAAAAACCAAAGTTCTCAATGTTATTCTTTATAGACCATAACATTAAATTGTCCATTCCGCGGAAGTTGAGCAACAACAGAAATTTCGTAACTTCATTGCGCTGTCTGAGGCTTGGCACAACATTTACGCATCGCTTTCTGCACAGAATTCAATGCGTCGCTACTCTGCAGTGCCCTTACGGTCACGATGACGAAGATGCTCACTTCCTTCTCGGGTGCCCACGACACGAAGCGCTGAAGGAAAGACTAAAGACTGATTCAATGTTGTTAGACCGTACACCGTTCACTCTGAAAGAAAGAAAAGTACTTGGCCCATGATTATGCGGTCGAAGGCCAAGCATATACTTTTTTTTGCAGAGTGAGCAGTCTACGGACTAATAACATTAAATCAGCCTTTAGTCTTCGCTTCACCGTTTCGTGTCGTGGGCACTCGAAAAGGGGGTGTTGTAACCAACTGCCTAAATCCGGACACGCGATACACCGATGCAGCAAAATATTCAGGAACTCCGGCCCGTGCGGTCAGCGTCGTCGATGGCAAGGACAAAGAGAGAATGGCGGCTAGCATCCTAACAAGAGAACTAAGCACGGCAGAAGAAACAGCAACAGCCCTGGCCGTCTCAACTTGTGGGGAGGGAGCAATAATACTCTCTGATTCACAAGCAGCTTGCCGGAATTTCCGGGACAGCAAGAATCTGTGGGCAAGCACTACAGATCCTTGTAGAAAGGCCGAAGAAGCACCTATACCAGATATACACATTGTTCGGACTCCGGGGCACGAGTACCTGCTGGGGAATGAGGCAGATGGCGCCTCCGTCCGCGCTCACGTTCACCGGACTCCCTCATAGGACGCACCAAGGAGGACGGATGAAGGCCCCAAAAAGTACACCGATGTTTTACAACACTACAGGCTAGAAAGAGGAACTTACCCACCACCTCCACTCAGCCTAACTAGGGAAGAGGCGGTAACCCTTAGGGAAATCGGAAACCAAGAGCTACGTCCACGGTATCCTTTTGCGCCGAATCTCGCTCACTCAGCATTCATGATTTTTGCACGTACTGTGAGGTCCCAGACTCCATATACCATATGGTAAGGGGATGTGGAGGTACACATGGTACAACAGACACCGAAACACTGAATTAGGAGCAGTGGGAGGCCATGGTCTGACAGGCTACCCTACTCGAACGGGTACGGGAGATTACCATGGCCTGCTGCTACCTGGAATAAGGAGGTCGCCCACCTGGGGCACAGAACACGATTGCTCAGAATAAGGCTTTATTTTCTCTCTCCCTCTCTCTTTCTTGGTCAATGATAAGCAATAGGGCTACAGAAAAGATCACTTGTGAATTTTAAAATATTCTTTGGAAGAAAAGAACAAAAATATTGGGCTCATACTAAACTTCTCGTGGTTCATCGCACTATTAAATTTATTTAAATAACACAGGTCATGTATGTGTATCTCACGTATGATATTGTTATTTGTTATTAAGTTTCTTGTTATGTAGATAGTGTGCAGATACGTCGGCCGTCTAGTCTGTGAAACTCAACTTATGGACGCACTTTTTCAGACCCCTGTGTGCACTTTCGCTTGTTTATGGAACTAAGTGTATCTTTTAGTGTCATCTTTTAACTCTTTTCGCTGCCTTCCTTTGCACGTGCACGTAACTTTGCGAATGTTCGTGAAATTTGACTGTCCCCAGCTGTTACTTTTCAATGTTTTTCGGCTTTTATTTTTGCTTGCCTAGCGCGGAGGAGTAGCCGGCGCCAATAAAAACGCAAATCATTCATTTAATGTTATCATAAGGAAAAAATAAACAGCTAACCAAACGTTCCTCGACCTTCAATTAATTTCAATTCATAAAACACGCGCTGCCGCAGTGCGGCGTCTAACATGACGCGCGCCATTTTTTTTGGCTTTCGGAAAGACCGGAGTCGGGATTAAAGCCGGCGTCACTAAAGAGTGTGGCCGTGCAGTAAATACAAGAAAAAGAATGAGAAAAACGTGTACTTTGCCCCGCATGGCCCTCTACGTTTAAGCATGTCTGCGTGGCGTCGCTTACAGTCCCCAGCGTAGTCTGAAGCGCCAGAGCATGACGCGTACTGCTTCCGCTCCATTCCCGAATTAGTTTGAAACGAACGAATATATACGTCCTGCTTAAGTTTATTGCACCTACAGCGGCCTGTGGGCGTCTTCCGTTTTTCTTACTTTTTTCTTTTGATGTTGCAATGATGGCTCAGGACGTGACTAGAGCACGTCTTGTGACCGTCTGCCGTCTTTCACCCCTAGCTGCGTGGAGTGGTGCCAGTACGAGCGAACGTGCAGACATGATTCTGTAATAGACAACAAATGCACCCAAAATGGCTTCTATGCGTCGATGATAGCCGTGCGAGTGCTTGGAGGCGCAGGCACGGACAACAACGGAAAACATTCGAGATGCACTGCTTCTTTCTGATACAAAGCAAACGACGGTAAGAAAGAATCATGGGTAAAAACTGCGTATGCACTAAGTCGCTGAGCACAAGCGACAGAAGTGACACGATGAGGCAAGCGCTTACTCACAACTGACAGGTTAGCGCCGCAGTGAACCTTTCTTGCGGCAGTGAAACCGGCAGACGCAGCTTTATGGTTCAAAGGGGGATCTGACAGGAAACAATATTAGGGGTGTGCGATTAACGATCTTTGTGACTGAGTTGAATACGAATTGAATAGTTTCAGAAGCCAACCGAATCAAAACGAATATCAAATACCTTTTGAATAGTTTTCGAATAATCGACAACCGTTATCACAATTACTATAAAACGATGTTCACATCCTAGTATTCCTAAAGTTAGCAAATTTCTGTCATCGGATGGTACGTTATGAAGCGTTGTTTAGTAAAAGCAGAAATGGAGCATTAGGAGCAGACGAGTAGTTTCTTCGCATGCACAGGACTCTGCAGAGAGTGGGAATGATTGCTGCGTAGTCTGTAAAGTATGGCTACCCAAGCGACGTAGCCTACTCAACTACACGCAAGTTCTCGTGTTTTAAGTTTATACTATGCGCGCAGGGGTGAAAGCTCACCGTAGGTTAGCTCCAATTTTATGTTTAATTGGGTGCAGTTGAAGTTTTGAAATATAGGAAAGGTGTTCCAAAAAACATTCGCATTTACGAATGGCGACTATTCGATTCGAAGATGGAGTCGAATAGGACACTATTCGTTTCGTTATTCCAAAGTTTCGAATATTCGCCCATTCCTAAACAATGTTCGCTGATAAACACAACGGGTATATGAAAGAGACAACTACTCGTCTGATAGAAGGCAAAAGAACTGGCCAGAGTGATAGAAAACGTGCCAGATCTTTTCCTTTCCGTTAATTGAATGAATTCGGGCTGGTGAGACACGGAGTTTGTATGTACGTACGGGCCACGGACAGCGCCGGAGAGTCACGATAGGCGAAAGCAAACAAACAAACGGGTGCACACGATACAGCCAATCGCGCTTTTATTGCAGGGCTGCGTTGGCTCCAAACTGCGGCCTTTGTGTTGCGGGAACTGCTCCTATTAAACAGTTTGCTTCATATCATTTGTACAGTTTGTCCACAAATTATGTCACCATCTGGTGGCAGTACTCAGACATTTGCGCTTGACTCAAATATGACTGAAAAGATGAATAGCACATAAATTAGTCAATAGTAACTTATAATGAAGTTTCTTTTATGTCCACTGCAGGATGGCTGTCTCTTCAAGCGATCTATAATAAACCCCTGTCCTGCGTCAGCTGACTACAGGCATAGTGTGGAGTCAGCTAGCGCAAGACACGTGCAATTGGAGATCGCTGGAGGAGGCCTTCGTCTTGCAGTGAACACAGAAGATGATGGAGTGAATGAACATTCTTTCCACAACAAACATAATTATTATGTAGGAAAAAATTATGAAGCAAATGAAGATGATATCAGGCCTCTTCAGTGTTTGGCATCTTTATTAAGCCGTAAGGTGCTTTTCCTTATATATGTTGAACCGATAAAGACTTTATCAAAAATGAGGGAACAGGGACAAACAAACTGTTCCGACGCCACGTATTCGGCATCTGTCACCCTGTGTCAACGATCGACACTGCAATGCAATAAAATAGGAGCAACTGGCCAACGGACATCAAGCGAAATGACGGGTGGACTAGTAATAGATAAGGAATTTCTCTGTTACCAAGCCAATTAATTTGCTATGGTTAGTTCCTAGATGAAACAATTAAGACAGATGATGGACCCTGTAGGATGCGCCGGCTACCTATCTGCAGTGACACATGTTGAGACTTGTACGCGCCGGCTGACATCTGTAAATAATTACACGAAGGTCATAAGCACTCCAGGCCCACGGTTTACAAATTCTCTAAAACGCCTTACCCATTTCTTTTTTCAATCACCACACCCCTCTGTCTCCGTGCACTCTACTTGGTTAACCTCCGCTCATTTCCCCTCTCTCTCATGTTTCCTCCCTCTCTCAATTATAATTGTTTTTTCTTCCGACATGCGTGTAGAGTTTCGATATGATTTTCTCACAGGAATCTGCTCTATTAGCAAGCCACGTATACTTGAACAGTTATTTGCGAGTGCCCGCAGTACAGTGTGCAGAGACAATCGCTTTCCGTCGTGCTGAACCAGTTGGACGACCAGTCGCTGTCGGAAGGACGAATTTTGCAACGTCGACGCGACTTGACAAACTGTTCCGCATCAGAAGGCCGTGCAAGCTCTACAGCGCTTCTTGAGGTCGACCGGCCTGTGTGAACGCCTGTGATTGGAACGCCTCTTCTGTTGCCTGTTCCTGCTCCTCTTTCTCTCTCTCTCTCTCTCTGCCCTGTTTCCAATCTTTATATCCCCCCAGTGCAGGGTAGCAAACCGGAAACTCGCCTCTGGTTAACCTCCCTGCTTTTCCTCTCTCGCTCTCTCTCCCTTGGAACAGCTTTAAGGCAGATGGTTTGTGCTTCGACATTTGTATATAGTTTTCATGAAAGAAACTCCACGCAAAATATGTTGTTCTTCGCGCGCCGTCTCCATCAGGCAGCTTAGTGGCAGAACCGCCGGAAAAAAACGGTCGAATTCCACTCTGGTGGTACCACATAAAGGTCAGTGCCTCTATTCAAAAGAGCCATTACCTTTGACAACAACGGCATAGCACAGTACCGACTGGTTAAACAGCGTGTAAAACGACCTTGCTTCCGCGTTGTCAGGGGAGCGCTATCGTTTGCTCGAAACCAAACACAGCGAACGAGTGCTGCGGAGCGTCGTCGTTACTCTTTACGGCAGTCATGCCGACAACGAGAACATTCAGGAGACCGGTACCGCCATAGTCGCCTCGAACACGTGTACTGTGAAAGTCTTCAGCACGTTTATACGCTGGTTGTGCTATTTCGCGTGCGAGTGAATGAAGCCAGGGGTAAAAACGCAAGAACGGGCAGGATTCAGAGCACCAAGGAAATTGTCGAGCTGCCAGCAAAGACGAACACCTAAACACAATAATTTTTTAGTGCACGAAGCAGTACAAGTTCGCGAAAATCAGTTCTGAAAGGCAAAAATAGTTGTAGCACACTTCTGACATACTAAAATGAAGAAAAAATCCGAGGACACCTATACTGCGTTTCATACATCACGTGTAACGCTGTGGTACTCGTAGAAAGGCTGTGACAGAATATTTAATCAAGAGGGCTCAGTGCAGTCTGGAGGCATGCCAGTGACACAAGGATTCTCTGGAACACATGCTGATATTAAGTTATGCAAGAGTAAGGCTACGCATTCACCTGCGTCAGCTCGAAGCTGCGAGAATTAGTGATGATACATGATGATACATTAACATCCATAGCGACAACATTCTGCGTCAGCGTAACAGCGTGGACGGACGGACGGACGCAAACCCATTTGGGAGATTTTCGCTGATGAGCTGTTGCACAGTAAAAACCAAAGATCACCCTTCGTTTTTTTTTAGCAATAATCAATCCTTTTCGCCAGATGAATGAAAATGGAACGTTGACACAATTCTTTACAAGTCAAAGCGAATTTAGTATTGCTCTTGAGTAATCTTCTAAGACGTCATTGCATGTAGCTTGCGAGATCACCAAGTGTATTATGATTTCTTATCTTGTGTGGCGTCCTTCAGTATCGCTTCATTTGAAACGACGAGGGAACACGGCGGTGTGCCTAAGCGATTCGCTGTCCCGTCAAGTCCACACAATTGTTACGACCGCGCCCAGAAAAGATATCTACACGTAAAAAAAAAGGCATTCTGACTCGGCTTATCTCTTTAGCCGTCGGTACATTGCGTCTGTGGCCAAGATAGCCTGACGTACGGCATCCATGGCAAAGATAGTCTGCTCGAGGTCTTTTGACGCCAGTATTACCGTTCCGCCATGGATACACGGGTACCTTTTTAACACTCGCGAGCGGAAAATTGCAGTCGGTAGGCCATTGCGTTTCTGTTCACGATGACGATAAGCGACAAAGAGCCATAAAACCCGCAACTGCTCACTGCACCGAAGATTGACACCAGCGACCACGCCGCTACAATCCCGCCATGGACTCCTCCAGAAGCTGGCTCGTGGCAGCCGGCTGCTGCTGGGTCAACATCTTCTGCGTCGTCATGATCCGATCCGGAGCCATCGTCTACGTCGGCATCATAGAGACCTTCCAGGTGACGAGAGAAGAAGCCACTTGGCCGGGCACCGCGTCGGCCACGTGCTATTTCACTGCAGGTGATGCCACTCTCTCTCTGCTGTCGCTCGTCTGGCACGAGTCGGCATTGGCTGATTCGATTTGCACTGTAAGAACAGTAACAAGTTGGGCGAGTCAGTTCAACTGTGTGAGCTAACCGTGAGCCACACAATCATACCACATGGTAAAAAAAAACAAAAAAAAACATGAGGAATATGACATGGTGCGTAAGTAATACGTCTATAAGACTGCACAGCTAAGAAATTAGTTTTATTGATGGATGTATTTACGTTCTGTCCTAGCGCGCGTTCTACGGAATGTCGCATAAGTAGGAGCGCCATGTATACACGTGACTCTTTCGGATCGTTCGGGCTTATGTTTAACACCAAAGGGGCTTTTCGTTGTGCATGAATTTCGATACCCCTTTCGGGTGCATTACTCTCCTGTTTCGTTCAGAATAATTTAAGACCGGCGACATACGCGGAGATGCCGGACAAAAAAGGCAGATTTTGCGGCAACTAGAGTTACTGTATGGTAGCACATACAGTAACTCTAGCGGCAACGAAAGGGTGGCGCCATCTGTCACTGTTAGGGCGAAACAATTGGTTATGAGCACAGTCAGTGCGGAGTTCTGGTTTCTCGTATGCTTTAGCACTGTACTCCAGCTGTGACGTACGCGCGCGGCCGGCCGTGCTATGGGTGAAAGAGTGACAGATGGTGACCGCGATTCAGTTTCAGCAAATCCTGCACTTTGTTTGGAATCGCCGTAGGCGACGCATGCGCTTCTGATATATTCTGTACGAAATAGCTAATTTACATACACAAACCTGATTTAGGCTGCGTCCACCGCGAATAGTCACCTGTGCGAGATATCTGAGCGCGAATGAGCTAGTGCCATGTTGAGCGCGCCATTTTATGCAAACACCATGAGCAACGCGAACGTGAGATTGTTGAAGCCTTTGCCTTCCATCAAAGTGGTAAAACTTGCGTGTGCCTTCGCTATCACTACGTCACAATGAAGTCCCCTACTTGTCGGGCACATGACGTCGCATCTTTAGCGGTGTTATATCGTATGTCCTTCACTCTGAAACTAGCTTGTGCCCTTTCGGGTTTATCATGTTTCCTAACAATAAACTTCATCTATCTTGCCTAGATTTTCTTTCTTTAACGCTGCACCACTGGTACATACAGACCACGAGTGACGTGCGCTTTATCAGCGTGACAAAGCAATTATTTACGGGAAACTAGCGAACGCCAAGTTTCCAAGAAATAATAATAATAATATTTGGGGTTTTACGGGCCAAAACCACTTTCTGATTATGAGGCACGCCGTAGTGGAGGACTCCGGAAATTTTGACCACCTGGGGTTCTTTAACGTGCGCCTAAATCTAAGCACACGGGTGTTTTCGCATTTCGCCCCCATCGAAATGCGGCCGCCGTGGCCGGGATTCGATCCCGCGACCTCGTGCTCAGCAGCCCAACACCATAGCCACTAAGCAACCACGGCGGGTGAGTTTCCAAGAAAGGAAATGCAAGCAAGTGGCTCATACCCCCAATGACCTAGAAAAAGAACGCGTCGTCCGGTCCTTTGGTACAAAAACTATCATCAGCAATGACTCATACCCCTCTAAACAAGAAAAAAAAAATGCCATGGCTCATCCCTCTCGTAATGCAGAGGCTATAAAAACACTTAACAAAGTGAAGTGTACAGTGTATACATTCATTGGAATCTCGCACACAACGTACAGGCACGTGGCGTCTAATCGAGTGGCACAAAAAAAAAAAAATAACGTGAAATTCTCAATGGTTCGTACCTCCGTAAGCAAGCAAACATAAATGTAGTGGATCATACACCCGTAAGGCTGAGTCTACAAGTGCTCAATGAAGTGAAGTGAACAGTACACACATTCATTAAAATCATCCATACAACGTAGAGAACAGCATACGTTTCAATCCCCTGCTGAGAGGAGGCAACGTAAGGCCGATGAGAAACGTCGTTAGTGCGACTCTGATCCCGATTTACGAGCGCGCGAAGCCGCAGCTAAGCGTCGAAAGTGAGCCGAAGATGTCGAACTGCGAAAGCAGCAACGCGACGATGCGAGGCGGCGTGTTACCAAGTATGAAGAATGTGTTACAGGAGTGTAACATGCTGCCGAACTTTGTTTTTGGACAAGATACGCCCCAAAGGGTGTAAAATTTTGCTAGTGTTGTTTGTTCTTCCAGTGCACTCTTAAAAAAAGCTTCCACATTTTGGAACTTGTCACACAATGATAATCGCCACTGCCCTGCTGGCGTTTCCTTTCTCGAAAACTCTGCGCTCGCTACTTTCCTCTCGTGAATACTATGTCACGCTGATAACGGGCATGCGGCTCGGGACTCAGAAGTACCGGGCGCGCAGCGTTGAAGAAAGGAAATGCGGGCAACATAGATGACGATTATCGTTGTGGGCCAAGATAAACCCGAAGGATGCAAACTTTTTTAAGAGTGTGTCCATTCTGAAAACAGTTTACACCCTATCCGTCTTGCACAAGTTCCTTTCTTGAGAACTCTGCGCTCGCTACTTTCCTGTCAAGAATGCTATGTCAAGGTACATGCTGATTGTGACATGGAGGAAGGAAAGATATAGGAAGGAGCACTACCTCACGCAGCCAGCCTTGGCAAGCGAACGCTCCGTGAAGCCACAGTGGCGGCCCAACACGTGACCTCGCGCGTTGAGATCATGGAGCAAGAATCGAGATTTGCTGAGGCCATTGGTTCCCAGGAGCTATGCTATTAGTTTTTATCCTGTGCGAGCTTGTTCAGCTGCCCTGCCGTGGTTCTGCCTGCAGAGCGGGAACACTAAAACCAACCGCGCACTTTGACGTGCGATCACGTATTGGGCCACCACTTGCCCAGCGGATTCCGACTTCAATCGCGTTGCGCTGTGCTCCTTCCTCTTCCCCCCCCCCCCCCTTCTTCCGTGGATAGGTAACTGGAACTACCGGTCGCGCGGAGTTATGGAAAGTCGCGAAAGAAAGATAACGATTGTTGGTGGGACAAAGATACGCCCCGATGCGTGGACATTGTTTTTTGAGTTTACTGATTGTCGATCCGAATGCATGTCCCGAGCAGAAGTAGAAGTAGCAGTAAGCAGAAGTAATCAGCAGAAGCAGATGGAATAACAGACGATTTAATCAAAGATGGAGGAGATATTATGCTGGAAAGCATGGAGTCCTTTATACGCACTGCTTCACGACTTCCAAGTCTACCAGAAAGCTGGAGCAATGATAAATTATACTAATACATAAGAAGGGATACGTTAAAGGATTGAAGTATTATAGGCTCATTAGCTTGCTTTCAGTATTGTATAAAATATTCACCACGTTATCTTCAAGTCAGTGGCGTAGCCAGAAATGTCGTTCGGGGGGGGGGGGGGGGAGGGGGGGGGAGAGGGCTCGCTTTGCAGCTCGGCCTCCTCCTTATAGAAATATTCGAGGGATCAAATATATTAAACATTAATAATAACTGCATTGCCATTGCCAAAGATGCTGCAGACGAATTCTTGAACGCTACCAAGACACTGCCAAGAAAAGTAAAATATGTATTATTTCATAAAAGAATGTACTCGTATGTCTCAAAATTGTGTCCGAAATGACTGATATCAATGCTTCCATGTTTTCTTTATATTTATTAAGTAACGCAAATGTCACACGACCTTTAGAACTATATCAATTTGAAACCAGCAAGGCAGTGCACGCCGCTGATATGAAAAATCTAAAGTCCGGGAAATGTAAAAGTTGAGCACAAATATTTTAATGAAAATTTGTTAACCTCCCGGCCTTTCTCTCATTTGCATCTCCCTCTCTCTCTATCATTCAAGAACCTTATTTACATTTTTGTACATATGCAACGGCCAGTGCAAAATCTCAATGACGCTGTCCTTTATTAGAATGTATTGCGCAGGAGCAGCTGTCACCGGTCGTGTATTGCGAGTAATTGCTCCGAAATTATAGTCGCAACAGAGAGCACATATAAAAAGCAGGAGCTCTGCAAAATATACGAGGGCGAGTCAAATGAAAGTGAGCCAATGCGAATATGTGGCAATCGGGGTACTTTATTTAAAAGTAGTCTCCATGAGCATTTAGACATTTGTCTCACTGATTAACGAGTCGCGTAATTCCTGTCTCATAAATATATGGCGACAAATTTTGGAGGGGGGGGAGGTAGACATTTTCATCTGTCAAAAACCTCACCACACCACGCTGTTTAACTTTTGGAGCGTCCATTATGTAATGCCACCATGTTCAACCCAGTGTATGAGAGCATTAAAGAACATTTATCCCCACCCCTGTATGTCACTTTTGTAAATGATATGCCTATGAGCTATGCGCATGCTTCGCAAATAATGAACCGAACCGTTATGGCACGGGACGGGTTGGCTCACTTTCATTTGACTCGTCCTCGAACATTAGAAATGTGCGAAGATACAATGGAATATACAAATGTGAAGATACAGCTTGATAAAGGGCAAGAAAGTGTCACTGCACTGCGCATATACACAAAACCTCGCAACAAGATATTTAAATATACGTATAAGTCTCCAATAAATCTACGTATCTAAGAAAAAGTCACTATATATAATGCGTCAAACAAGGCAAATAAACATGTTGCGCAACCACAGATTCACAGATCACAGCCCCCCCCCCCCCCCTCCACTCCCCCGATGTATCGTGCGCGACGGAAGGCGGCGCGCTTCCTCCCCGCTATTCTCCCTTGCGCACAAAAGACTGAGCCACCATCGTCGGCTTACCCATGCCACCGCCCATCCCCAGACGATTTCATTCGCACATACAGCATGCGGCGCGTGGTCACAATTTTATCGCCCTTGGGCTTTACACGGAACATGAGGGCGACGGCAGCAATGCGCCTGCATGAAGTGTCGATATAATTGCTACCGCAATAATATGCTAAGAGTATCCGGTAACTGAAGTGTTTCGTGGCCCATTACTTTCCACAAAAGAAGTAACAAAATCAAACTTTCCCCATGCGACAATTCGCTGCCACGCAACAATGTCTTTTTTCTTTCTTTTGTGGGGAGGGGGCACCGAAATGAAAAAAAAAAACAAGCTCGAAGGAAAGCATGTTGGCCTCAATCAAATGCCTACTTTTAAGAAATTAATGCGGCTACTGAAGGAATATCGCAGAAAACGTGAGACGCTTGGTCTACAGAGAACCATACGCATGCTGCTCGGTGTATACTACACCGGCAAGACAAAATTTTCCGAGGAGGTTGCTCTGAAGTGAACGCGTTGCAATCCGTCGAGTCCCCGTAGTGATGGCGGCGAGCGACCATGCATTGTTTCTTTTTCTTGTCTGCTAGCCAGAAAGCGTCCAAAACTCTGCCCGGCGAAAATCCAGTCGGCCAGGGAAAGCGAACGCGCACCGAAGTGCGCCGCGCGGTGGTCGATGCAGCACGAGAAAAACGCATGCGCGCTGGCTGGATCGGCAGCTCGCGGGTAGCGAGAAAAAAGAAGAAGCTAAATGTGTCCTCGCAAATAAAAGTCCAAGAGATAAAAATAATGATGATGACAATGATTGCGGATCGTCGAGACGCGCAATAAAGCACTGCGTTTAGTCAGCGCTGTGTTTGTCTATTCTCGCCGTCGGCCTGTTGTTCCATCGCTTACTTCAAGTTTCGTATTGAAAGACCGAAAGGTTGGCTGCGTTTTGGACGCGCTAAGCCTTTATTGCGCAACGATTCTGAAGCCAGATATGACGTGAAACGTAATTGTGGCTTGCGCTGAGAGCGGCGCTTAGCACATAAACGCGCAGTTTTGTGAACGTCCACCGACCTTAATGTGTTCGCAAAGCGTTCGTAACAGATGGTGATGTGCGTCATATTTTAGCTAGTCAGTGACTCATGAGTATTGCTGATGAATCGTAGGTAGCAACCAACAGCGTGTGAGTTATGAGCGTAAAGTGCGCGTTCAGTTGTGGCTCGCGTCTGCTCAATGGCCCGTGAATTATAGACTGCTACTCAACAGCTTCGTCGAGGTCGGCAGGAATGTTGCCAGACGCATCATTTGCTGCGTTTGCTCAAGCGAAGTACCATTTTAGTTCGAATCAATAAGTTTCGAGGTTTAACGTACCCGTAACGGCGCAGTGGGTTATGGGGGACGCCGTACGTATAATGTAGGGATACGGATTCATTTTGAGCTCCTGGGCTTATTTAACGTTCACACGACGCACGCTATACACGAGCGCTATTTTTTTCTTTTTTTATTATTTTTTTTAACAATGCGCCCCATTCGGAATGCAGCCGCCGCAGCCGGGATCGTACCCGCGACCTCGTGCTCAGCAGGGCAACTTGCCATTGCGAAATGTGCGCTGTTGAAGGCATGCAGAGCGTCGTAAGCGTGGTCGGACGACGGCACGACCACGTGTACGACACGACGCGCAAGTAAATCCGCCGGCGGCTGCGCCACTATGTAGCACACAACCTTCATATCGGCCACAGAAGCTGATTACGGATAAATGTTGCGAATGCTGCGGTCAACTTCGTCAAAGGGAGCACTCCGGTGCGTGGCTCTCCCTTTGCTGGCGCTCTGCAGCTGCAAGTGCCGAGAGAAGTTATATCGATGCATTGCGCGGGGGCGCAGAAAGGTGTCAGCGCCACCAATCACAAGTTACCCGCTGCGAAACCGGGCACTTGTAAACTTTTCGGAGGGGGAAATACGCCCGTGTTCGGCACTCACGCGTTGCCTTTAACAGTGTTTCATCGTAGACATAAATTATCAGTGTCGTGCGGAGGAGGGGAGTTTTTAACACGAAACCAAACGTTTCTTTCCAGCCCTGGTCGCGGGCGTACTTGCGAGGCACGTGGCAGTGTGGAAGATTACCTTCACTGCGTGCATTGTCGCTGCCACCTCTGTGTCGTTGTGCTTCTTTGCCAACAGCGTCACCTACCTTGCCCTTCTATACGGAGTCGTTCATGGTAAGGCTTCGTGTATATCTATAGAGTGAGTGCCCTTGGCGGTTTGCCTAGACAAACAGGTATCACGTCGGCGCCAATACATTTGCACAGAGGGTGCAAAATAGACAACCGCGTCGACATGCTTTAGCACCTTTGATACTGTTATATTGGACATCGTTATATATGCCCACCTCCAGCACAACGGTAGCCCCTGATATGAATAATCATCCAGCTCAACAATCGGCTCCTTGTATGTTTTGTAGCGCATTGTCGACTGCAGCAACATTGTCGACATTTACTTTTCGTGCGGTCCTGGAAAGAAAATAAAGACCACAGCTTCCCTCTAGTGCAAACCTCACGCGTCTTGTTAAATGCCGGCCACGCCTAACCGCAGAAACATCCGGAACATTGAGTGAACAACGAGCAAAATCTGAAGAACGTTAGCAAATAGATGAAACAGGGCAAGCATTAGTAAGCAAACCAATTCAGAAAGCTAAAAAGACTGAAGTGCTTAGAAGATGTGGTAAAACTAATATGGGGTACATCTGAGTTAGTGAATAAACTTTATTTCGAAGAACGAGCTGTTGATGCCCGAAGGTGGGCGGCCACTCTGTTTCAAGTAGCCGTGGCCCTGTGCTGATAGCCAGACCCTGTTCACCGGCCGTAGTTGGTCCTCAGGTATTGGAATTATCAGCTGTGCCTCCCACTGGTCTCCTGTTGGTGCGTGAATAAGCGTTGCCCGCGGATTCTTTTTGCATTCCCAGACCATGTGGTAAAGGGTATTTGGTGTGTTGCAGAATTGGCAGTCTCTTGTAAATGTTGAGGGGTATATCGCGTGTAGGGGAGTGGCGTGGGGGTAATTGCCCATCTAGAGTCGGCGTAGAACGACGGCTTCTTTTCTGTTAAGCTTGATGTATGGTGGCAGATATTCTTCTTGTAATGTTCTAGAATGTTGTAGTATATTTTTTGTGCCATTTCGTCTTGGTCTGACGGTAGACGATGTCCTGGTGGGGCTGCCCGGCGTACATGTTTTTGGGCGGCGGGGTGAGCAGCTTGTTTTCCCACCATGGATTCGTGTCCCGGGGTCCAGACAATGTACGTTTCAGGGGTGTCTTGGTTGTTGATGATGTTGAGTGCAGTCTTGCTAATTCTTCCTACCCGAAATGGCGACAGGCTGTCTGTGAGTCTGTAACGACGATGACCGGAAGGTTCTATCGGCAGGTCCGCACGGCCAGTCCTACGGTGGCTTGTTCGGCTACCTCAATGCCCCTAGCAACCACTGAGGCAGCAGCTATCTCTTCGTTCTGCTATACCCAGGCAACATACGTCCCTGCCTTGTATCTGGCGGCGTCCGTGTATCTTATTTCTGCCTTGTTGCTTTCCTTGTTTAGTATTTCTTGTAGCGTAATGGCCCTCACTTGTCTTCTCTCCTTGTTGTATTCTGAGTGCATGTTTCTTGGTATGGGGGCTCTCAGGGTCGAGGTCACATTCGAAAGAAGAAAATTAAAGACTACAAAATAAAACTCGAATTGTTGACGCCTAGGTTGCTCGATATGGCTCAGTTGTAAAGCGACCTATGTAGTGAATTAATAATTATGGCATAAACATTTCACATGCAGAATGTAGAATTCAATAGTTTAACCACATTGCTCCTCGTCGTTCAATGCACAGCGTATTCTCTGCCTTAGTGGCTGCTGATAAACTGATCTATTCGCATAAGTATAAGCACTGTGCTCTGGCGTAAAAAGCAGGTGTTAGGTTTACTCATAGCAACCAAGAGCCCGTATAGTTGTTAAACACGTTTCTCTAGCTTACGCAACCGTTCCGGCGCGCTATCATGCCCAAGTCCTCTGCATAGAGCGCTATGCAGTGTACATTAATTACCGCACTTTTCTTCTTCCACTGTATCCTCTACAATGCAGGGTGGAGTGTTGGCCACGTAACTTTGTCAAGCACGGTGATCAACCAGCACTTCGTCAAGTACCGCGCCGTGGCCTCTGGTCTCAACCTGGCCGGCTTCTCCGTGGGTGGCCTCATTTTCCCGCCGACAATCCAGTATTTCATTGACCAATACGGCTTTCGGGGTGCATTTTTACTCGCCGGGGGGACCATACTTAATGCGACCGTCGGCACGCTCCTACAGCGCATACCCGCGCCAGAACAGCCTGGTCAAGCGAAAGACAAACCTGCCAAACCTTTCGAGGTCAGTGATAGCAGCGTATCTGGGTCAGGTACCATCTCTTCAGCGCCTGTCGTTCCAGAAGTCAACTGCAAACCGGCCTTCGATCTAGACAAGGCCGTTCAAGCAGAAAGCGTTCGTTCTGTCACGGTTGCGGACGGTGACGACAAAGAAGGGATGATTGGAGTCTATGGAGCGCCTCGCGGAAGACACAGCTGGAAATGTGGCGAGGAAAATGATGGCTTCGAGCCTTGTGAAACCACAAGTCGACAGGTATCGAAAGAAAACATTCATGAGATTCCGTGCACGGGGCGTTCTTCGAGCTTGAATGAACAAATTAGTAGCAGCGCACGGGAAGCCGAAAGCGCGAGAAAACGAACAACGTCGGCGATGGCAACTTTAGGAGCCCCAACCCAAGGCGTCCATCTGGCGGAATACGGTGCTTGCAATGAAATTCGGGATCGTGCCACGCACTTAGAGCCTACAGTACAAAATGCGGAGCAGAACTATGGCGCGGAGCATTCGCATAGCGAACTCTCGGCGACTCGCGTTGAAATGGCGGATACGAAAGAAACGCGAAAGCTCCCTGGAGGTGTAAAGGCTAAACTACTGGCGGCCAAGGAACTCTTGAGTTTCCTCGCGCTCCCCAAGTTCTATGCCGTAGTTCTGTCGAAGATTGTGATGATAACAAATTCAAGTATATTTTCAACCGTCATCATCGACTTTGCCCTGGACCACGGCATAGACAGATGGAAGGCGCTCACTTTGATCTCTGCGTTCACTGCCATGGACCTGACGGCCAGGCTCACGTCTGGGTGGATCACGGACCGAAAAATATTCTCGAGGAGCACGTTCATGGCACTTTGCTTGGCGGTCTGGACAGCCGTTGATATTTGCTTCGCGTTTTTTCACTCGTACGCCGTGCTTGTGATTTTATCCGGCGTCGCCGGCTGGTGCAACGGTTCGCTGCAGCCACTGGTGCCAGTGTTGTACATGGAAGTGGTGGACATCGGCCGCTTCAGCCTGGCCTATGGGCTCAGCTCCTTCTTAGTGGGACTTACAGCATTTGCGAGGCCCTCCCTAGCAGGCAAGTGCAGGTGTTGTTGTTTGTTATTATTGTTACTATTATTATTATTATTATTATTATTATTATTATTATTATTATTATTATTATTATTATTATTATTATTATTATTATTATTATTATTATTATTATTATTATTACGCTGAAGAACATATACAAATTTCACAGGAAAACGAAAAGCGAGGAGCAGGTTGGCAACTGCCACCGGAAAGGGCACAACGGCTGCCTACTCTTCAGGAAGGAGGAAATAGAAACATAGAAATGGAAGATATATGAACAAGGGGAGGAAAGGGGAAAGAAAGAGCAAGATGACAAAGGTCACGCACGCTAGGGTCGGTCACTGCAGGTCACGTTACCAAAGAATGTTAAAATGGAAGAAATAGTGTCTGTGGTCTTGTCATTTGAAAGTAAAAATAAGCTACAAACGTGAACCTAAGTTCGTTACTTCTAGAAAAGTAAGGAGAGCGCCACGAGCCTTAAGGCGTCGAGACGCACAACCACTACGGTAGAAACATTCTTCGAGGGTCGTATACACCGCAGGCCAAGGAGGCGATAGACCCTCACTGGCGACATGCGCTGCGCAATGAAAGCGGGACACTCCAATGTCGGGTGCTGAAGTGCCTTTCAGCAACCGCAAGACGCACACGATGTACAGGCCACACGTCCTCATAGGTAAAAACGTTCGCACACGTTCACACGACGAACTCTTAGCTTGAGCAGTGCTTTATAGCGACGAGGCAAGCCTCGACCACGAATAGGGGGCGGGAACGTTCCATTTGCGCCGCGCTGGTCTTGATGCTGCTTGAGTAGCTGGCCACGAATCAACAGACGAGCGTCATCAAGCTGGCTCAAAATTTCTGAGCAGACACAGTCGTCATGAGCGCAAGTTGAACCCAGCCGATCGGTTTCTTCATCTGCGGCGATCCCTACCTGTGAAGGTACCCACTGGGCAAAGAGTGATACCTCACGGTATGCAATTTTGTTGGCAAAGTCAGTAATGCTGCGCACAACTGGACAATAAATCCAACTGCGTTGTAATGTGCTAAGGGCGGCGCGGGAGTCCGTAAGGATGGCAATCATCGATGCGGTTAATTCCTTTTGGACGTATATCAGTGCAATATTAATCGCTGTTATATCTCTGCAGTTGTTGACCAGGTTGGATAGGATATATGAAATATACACCGTACTTGAATCGTGCACCTAAATTTAAGTACACGGGCGTCATCGCATTTGGCCCCCATCGAAAGGCATTCACCGTGGCCGAGGTTCGATCCCGCGACCTCGTGCTTAGCAGCCCAACATCATAGCCACTAAGCAACCCGGGCGAGTAGACAGAAGCGTAACTGAAGCAGCATGTTCAGAAGTTATGGTAAAGAAAGTATATTTAACACATGAATACCCTGTATACTCGCTAACCTTCATTAATTTAAAAATTTACCCTTGTGAAGAAGCCAACATTTTCAATCCGGAAGGAATCGATCGATCGCTCAATCAAACTAACCTTAATATACATTGTTATAACTTCTTGTTCCTTATTTTGTTGGCCTATACAATTCCCCGAACGTGCTCTTAATGCGACACATCTAGTCTGCAGATTGTGTGCTGTACCACGTGCATAAGTCTATAAATCAAGTACTGTGTGATTGCCTTCAGTACGTGGAAGAGCGACATATGTTTACCGGTGACTTTGCCCGCCCCGCCAGCCAACCTTTGTCGGAGGAAGCAATACTGGGCCATTGGTGTGGCCGCAGATCTAGTTTTCAGGCAGCCTTACTTGACTTCTTCAAAAGTACGGGTACGAAATAGGCTTTGAGTGTACTTGTCTGTTACGTGTTTAGCATATTCTTTCTGTCGACATCGCTAACCGTTATAATCCTCTTTCTTTCCCTCTTCCGTTTTCTTCTGTTCAGTGCAGTTCCATGGCTAGGGATATTTACTTCAGGCCGACCTGACCGCCTCTCATATCAATAAACTAGTTTCTCTCGCTTGTTCCGCGTTGTCATAGGAAGTGACTCTGAATATCCTAGAGGTGCGCTTCCTTTGGTACGGTTCTAACATACATAGATAAAAGATGCATTCGAAGTTCTCGAGCGAATGGCAAACACAGTGTCTGTAAAGACAAAAACTAGAATTGATAGCTATGAATGGAGCTGTATTGATGCTTCTTTACGGACAACCAGATTTGCCCTCATAAGCCTTGTTGCTTTCAGGATTCGACATAACGGCTTGTAATTTCGTCTTCACATATAACAGACCACTTTTCCAAATATCTTGTGAAATTCGTTTTTCACACTCGTGTCACGTCCGTTTTGGCTGCAGGTTACTTCCGAGACACGCTGGGAAACTACTCTGGCCTGTTCCTCGCAATAGCGGCGTTCACAGCACTTTGTACGATGCGTTGGATTTACGCTGCCGTGCAAGAAAGATGCTGTCGGGACGGACGGAAGAAATGAGCCACCACGGAATTGCCGGATTTTCATCTCACGCACCCGTTTGCTCGCTGTACATTTGGACTAGCCGAAGAAAGTATGCAGGCTGCTGCAGAGGCAATGTTAGGGGTTCCCTCTTTTCTGCCAGTCACGACACGTACTGCAGTAGGGCTTCAACCCGCGATATAGCTGTTACATTCATATTGTGGGCTGAATCGTGCAATCTGTTATTGTTTTTTTTTCTCGCCTGCCCAAGCAGCGGCGACCAGCTCTACGGCGAGAGGAAACAAGGTATCTCGTAAAGGTGGACGCGCATGCTCACATCGATTTGGTCTTAAACCAGATGCTACCCCTAGATGTCGCCCGCCGTGTAGTACCGAACATATCCGAAGACGCAGCTCCCGTCTTCATTCTGAACAATACTCCGTTCCATACATGGCAGTCAACGGTGTGGAAGCTACGCAAGGAGATCGGCCAATAAACGTAATCGGTCCGGGCGTTCCGTCCATGCTTCGCTGCGCGCCAACCGCGTCCGCTCGCGCGAACATGCGCGTGAGGCTCCTCGCGACGTATTGCAAAGAAAAAAGAAAGTCGGAAAGAAAAACGAAAATAATAATGATCTAGAATAGCGCATTAGCAGCCGTAAACCACAGTGCCTTTGTCTCTAAGGAGTGAAACTTGTTTCATTCAGTACAGAGCCTATATAAAAAACAGTTGCTCACAATTGCGGTCACAAAAGGATCTTACTACACCCAAGTGCGAGCGAAGCCACTGCAAGAAGTCTCTCTAGCCTCCACAGCGTTGACTGCTATGTACGGAACGGAGTGTAGAGGTACATTCTGCACTGCATGCTATATCGTCCGGCCGACTAGCCAGCTGCCAGTAATCCTGATCGTTTCCAATCGCGAAGTCGGAGACACCGAGGGCATGGACGACCCTTTCTGACTCGTGACGAAAATGGGGAAAGGGGGGGAGGCCCTCAGGGTTAAAGCCGTCGAAGTGCGCGTCGCACATGCCCGACTTGGGACACGCCGTGTTGGCGGACCGACGAAGTCGGCGAAGATGCTACGTGCGTCCTGCGTAAGGCGCTGCAGTGTCGAGGTTATAGAAATAACTCCTCTTACTTTGATCGTTTATCTCTAGCAGAGATTTAAAGGCAGCGGGATCGATATAAACAGTGACGCTATAGAATGATTCAGAATAGCCAAAATTTAGCGTCGGGCAATTTAAACGACCTATAGGATGACGCGGCGGTGGCACTTTCACGGCCTTCCTTCCTTGGCTGGCGACTATATAGCCTTCTCGCGAAGTCGTAATTCTAAGCATGAAACATATTTGGGGCGTAAATGTCCTTTGTGCAGCGCGGCGCGTGCCCGATCTCCGGGCTTGTGTCGCGGCCCTAATACAACGTGACAGTTTCGCACGTACCGCATGCGTGCAACATGCCATTCGGCCGTCAGTAAACAGGGTCCTTCGGCATGAGACGGACGCACAGATGCCGCCACAGAAAGGTGAGCAGTCTATGGCTAACCAGAGTGAGTAACTCTGGTATACTCACTCCGTGGTATTCGTGGTGTACCCTTCCGCCTATGCAGCTACTGCGGGTATGCGCACAAAGAACACGAAGACTCTGCTACTATGTGTACTGTGCGAAAAGGAATAGCCGTCACCGTTATAGGGTGACATCTCCTTTCTTTATTTTCATTTCGATAACAAAGAAATAAAGAAAAGACCCTCCATTAGCTTTGTAATTTAAGGATTTCTGTGTTGTCTTACGGTAAGAATTCGACGAAATGTGCATTAATCATTACTTGATCGCACCAATATTAATAAAACCGGCGTTCATTGTTTTGTAGGCATATATTACTGTTTTGGGCGTCATTTCTCTTGTTTTCGTTCTTTGTTAATAAGATCTCGCTATGCTTTGTATGCTCAGCGGTTTCTTTTTCCTCCTTGTACTGTGCGCTATTTATTGTTAATATTCTATGTTGTATTGATGTAACCCTTTCTTTTTCTTTTTAGTCTTATACAAATTTATTGCGGTCTTCTTGTTTTCCACTTTATCGAATGTACCAACTCCCCTCTCTAATGCGCTCGGGCCCTGGGGTTAAGGAGATAAATAAACTAAACTAATTACAACTTATCTTAAGTTTTCTTACCTTATTCGCATTCCAAATCTTTTTCTCGACTAAAGACCACTGTTACATTCATTGCTACGCATGAAACCGGTCAGGGGCATTTTTTTTTGTTTTTTTTTTTTTAGGTATTGCCTAGGGAGCTACGAAGAATATGACACGCTCGTGAGCTTGGGGGTGCAGTAAAAGTCTTTTGCGGGCGAGGACATTCGTTACGAAACAGCAGAGATTCCCGAAGACCAAGCGGGCACATAAAGGAGGCACTCGTAAAACGGATACGAGAGCAACGCGTCTTCTGTCTTTGTATAAGCGTAATAATGCGTTCATTTCTTATGACACTGCGACCATGAAGGCTACTTTTTATCTGGTCTTATCCACGAGACCTTTCGAGCTTCTAGTGCGGCATGCGACAGCGCATGAAACGCTCTAAAACGTTCAAGTGCCGTTTTTAACGCGAATGACATTGCAACGTATATGATCGTTTGAGTACCGCTGCAGTTCGGGCTTACCAGTTCTGGTATTCGAAGCGAGCATCGTCGGTCACAAGTGCAACGTTGAGTCACTGAATTGTCCAGAATTTCTTCACTTTCATTATCACGTCGCCACAGACGTTCGTACTTAAAGGAACGTCGACGATGTCACGGTACCACGTCTTGTAGCTTTATTGAGCGGCGAGCGACTTCTCGTTCTGACAGCTGATTTCGTGAAGCCTTCGGTTACAGCTATATTTAGTGCATTTCGGCAGAGTACACGCGGTCATGCCAGTCCTTTGCACCTAAGTTGCTCGAGCGTGTACAAGTAAACAAGAATTAAAAAGTTGATAAGTTGAATTGGGTTCAGCGTCTGTGGCAGCGCATGGAACGGAGAAAGGGAAACAATGTCTGTACGCGCTTGAGTAAAAAAGAACATTGCAATCAAGCATAGCATATCACAGGCGAACTTGAATTTTATGTAGTTCATTCACAAAAGAAAACAAACAATGGAGAGCCGCGATAAAGGTGTTATTCACACCTCCCCTCTAATATCTATCTTTCCTTGTTTCGCATTTTTTTTCGTACTATCCACATTATTTTCTTCTTCGGTTAACAAAGAAAACAGACCTAATCTTTGTTTATTTCGCTGACTCTCTGGATTCCGCAGCTGTCAGACTATGTCCTTACAAATGGAAAGAAAGGCTTCGACATTCGGAGTGTGCACTGATTACTTCGATGGCTGCAATTGCGAGCCGGGGCCCTTAATCAAAGCCGTGTGTTGATAACGGTAGCGCGCTGTCTGGCAGCTGACTGTGCCTCCGTTGAGCCGCCATTGAGAAGGCGCTGCCTCGGACCGACACGCTGCGAACCAGCGCCCCTGACTGTCACCGTCTGTAACTTTGTGACTACCTTGTCAACATCTAGCGAGGTGCGAAAGGGGCAATGACACGATAATTGCCTCGGGTACTCGCGCGGCGAGAAGGTTGTGCTGCTACGCTGACTGGATCCTTGTGATGTTGACGACAGAGATATGGTCAGTTCCAAGTCTCACGCGAATCTTGCGGCATTCGCTCCGTCTGAGCCGCGGTGTTGCACTGCGCCAACCGCTCTCTGACAGACATGGAGCCGACCGAAAGTAAAAAGCTAAAGTCCCTGTATTAGCGGGCGTTCCTCTTTGATAGCTGGTCGAAAGAAAACAAAGAATCACCACCTACATTAGCTATCCACGAAATACTCGCTTTAAATGAACAATAGAATGCCACACAGAGCACAGGGTCTTACAGCGTCGGTGCTCTCTGTGCGCGTGTGTGTGTGTTTTTATTATTATTTACTGTATGTATAACAGCGCGTCTTTTATTCATCACGTGGAGCTGGTTAACCCCAACATGATCTCTCTAAGCATTATAATCATTGGTTACAATCATAAGAAGTGAAGCATAATGAAGCCAGAGAGAGCAGAACGTAATTGAATTGCTTTCTGGGGTTTTACGCGCCAAAACTACGATTTGTAATGAGGCACGCCGTAATGGGGGATTCCGCATTAATTTTTGCCACCAGAGGATATTTAACATGTCCCCAATGCACGGGAAACGGGTGTTCTTGCATTTCTGCCCCATCGCAATGCGGCCGCCACTGCCGGGATTCGATCCCGCGACTTCGTGCTTAGCAGCGCAACACCGTTGCCGCTAAGCCGCCACGGTGGGTAGAGAGCATAGGGGACGTTATTGATACGATTAAGGGAAATGTAGAAATAATCAGGTACAGGTAAATGAAAGTGGACGAAACGATAAGTTGCAGCCGGTGGTGACCGAGCCCACATCTCTGCATTACGAGGAGATATGTGTGTTCTGCCTTCATTATCTGTCACTTCTTATAATTGTGACATAAGAAAGCGAGAGCCTTTCGAATGCTCTTACTGCGCTCTCTCATCGCGAAGCGAAAGCGTAGAATTTGGCGCCCTTGATGCCGTGAGGTATAGCATACAACAGTTTATTGGCCAGCTGCTTGCTCCTGAGATCACGTGTTACGTGACCCTTGCGATGAAAAGGACGTTCCACCTACGCCGCCTTGGCCATGAGCCGCGCTTGCCAACAGACCTGTGGTGCTAACCTAGTACACATGCAAGTACTTGTACACATGTACGCTTTAATATGTAAAGCACCGCGAGCGTATGAAGGGATGTGGTTACGGTACTCACCTGCGGCAAGCTGTATTTTTGTGCACTTTCATTTTTCTTTACCTTATTATTTTTAAATGTCTCAATTACACACGGTAATCTACTTCCTCTACGGTTTCTCAGGTTTCGTTATCTGCCACTTCTTATCATTGGGACAAAGAAAACAAAATCGAGCCCCTCGATTGCTCCCATTCTCTTCACTAAATCTTGAGCAACTCGAAGCGCTTGCCCCAAACTTCCAGGGTTGTCCAGTAGACTTTGTCCTCTTCCTTGAAGGACTGAAGGGCTATAAGACAATGTGCCTCCCGTAATGTTAGAATTTAGCGCGCTTATACTGCAGTGTAAGTCAAACGGACACTATAAATACCAACTTTAGATCTATTTAGGCAAGCAAAGTATACTCCGAAACTCCCCTGGGCTTTTATTTGGCGGGAAAAGGCTGACTGCAAGGGCAGATAATCGAGGCCGCAGTTTACCTCTTTGAATTTTGAGCTCAGACCGCATCGTGGTAAAATCGTAAGACCCGCAATCTAATACTAACACTTCTATGAATCTTGGTAAAATGGGTGGCCAACCGATCAGAGCCATGTTAAAGCTTACAATAGTTTTCAAGTAAACTTGTACAGACTTGAGTCATCCCCGCATTTCGATGGGGGCGAAATGCGAGAACACCCGTGTACTTAGATTTATATGCACGTTAAAGAACCCCTGGTGGTCGAAATTTCCGGAGTCCTCCACTACGGCATGCCTCATAATCAGAAAGTGGTTTTGGCACGTAAAACCCCATAATTTAATTTAGACTTGAGTCAGCTCTGTGAATGGTACAGCGTCACCTAAAGAACTTATTTTAGAATCCGCGTGGGCTTTGAGCTGTTTGCTCTCAGCTGAGTTTGATCTTGGTGTATGCCTCCCGAGAGTTGAACAGATGTGCGAAAGCTTTTTTTTGTTGTTGTTGTTCTTGTCATTGTTCCGGGACCTCTTCTAAGTTCAAACTCTGAAGAATAGAATGGGAACACATCCGTAAGTGTATTCCGCTTCACAGTAACGCATGCGAAATATTTATTAACTGCAAAATGTTGTTGTTTAAACACCAAGCTGCTAATTATTTCGCAAAATCAGGACAATGTGCCCGCGCGATATAGTTCCCGAGTGAAGTATTCTTCTATAGCACTTTCCTTGGCAGCCGACGTTCTTCCCGTGTACGCGCACCCGTGACCGAGCAGACAACATCACGCCCAGTCAGCCTTTGTGTTGCTGTCAAGGATGGCGATAAGCGGTACACGCCATAAAGCGACCGGGCCCGCACTGCAACAGCGATCGGCGCCCACCGCGTAGCAATCGCGCCATGGACTCCCCGAGGAGCTGGCTCGTGGCAGTCGGCTGCTGCTGGGTCAACGTCTTCACGTTCTGCATGATCCGCTCCGCAGCCGTCGTGTACGTGAGCATCATCGAGACGTTCCAGACGACGCGCGAAGAAGCCTCCTGGCCGGTGACCCTGGCAGCCACATGCTACTTTTCTGCAGGTGACACTGCTGTGTCTCTATATACTGTTATAACGTATACGCGGGATGAATGCAGTACGTGCATATGCGGAGCTCTGTAGATTCGGCGACTGTCTTAAGCAGCGACCACAATAGACTTGTTCTCGACGCATGCCGCGTGCGTATCGGCCTGAGCGTTGAGAGGGCTGTAATGCTGCCCGAAGTTTGTTCATTGTAGGTGTACCCCCGAGTGAAGACGAAATGCCGCAGCACCCGTTTCGACCCCATTATAATGTTTTAGTGCAGGGCCTATGTCACTTTACCGTTACCGCTTGAGTACGGCCTTAAGACGACCACCCGTTGGTTCGGCGAGTGCCGCATATCTTAGCCGCGCCTGAACGAGCAGAGCTAACAAGCCATATATATATATATATATATATATATATATATATATATATATATATATATATATATATATATATATATATATATATATATATATATATATATATATATATATATATATATATATATATATATATCCGCAAGTACTGTACGCCCATGTCGCAAATGTGGTGGCTGCTATAAAGCGAGAATACAGGCTACACATGCCAAATGTCGTGTGCGTATAACCGCATTGTTATTAGTATTATGTGCCGCAGATACATAAGCTTCAGGTGAGGTTTGCTCACTTGAGGCTAAAGCCGCAAATATCTTCGGTTAATATGTCGGTGTGTCAGTGGTAAAACATGCATGCTTGCGCTATTTATTTAAGCATTGTGGACTTGAAACTTCTTGGTCGAAAATATTACGTACCTGCGTGGCTATGCGTACGGATGTTTGACACTGACCGAATTCGTGGCTCGCTGTCTTGAGCTCAAGGTTAGCCACAAGTGAAAACTATTTACACACAGTTTACAGAGAAGTGCCAAGTGTTACCGTTTTTACAGGCAAGGTCATGAGCTCACAGGTTCCCAGAAAAGCCACAAGGTCTTTCCGACATGCTATGATCAACTGCACAGCTATGCAGTTCGAGTGTGAACCTTCTACGCTATATCTTCACGCATGAGAAAAAAAAAAGTAAACGCAGATGACACACAATTGATCTGTGTCCTCGCCCTCCTGAGGACATGCTGGGGAGCGCAGTTTCACGGTCTCACGTGGTATCACAAAAGACATGGTACAGTTTTGTAGAGCTTGCGATGCCGACACTATCGCGACAGCATTAAGCTCTATTTCGAGAGTCCGATATACGTGGATGGCATGTGTTCATCGGTTTTATCTTTGATATAGATTCCTCGTGTCACTTGGAACAGTTTCTAACTCGGATTCCTTTGTTTCTTTCCAGCCCTGATAGCAGGTATACTTGCGAGGCACGTGGTCGTGTGGAAGATCACCTTTACCGCGTGCCTTGTCGCTGCTATCGCAGTGTCCTTGTGCTTCTTTGCCACCGGCGTCACCTACCTGGCCCTCGTATACGGAGTCGTTTACGGTAATGGTGTTATTTAACTAGCGTTCGTGATGGTGCACCCGCATGCCTCGTTGTCTTCTCAAACGCATTATGCCCGCTGCTGATTAGAAGGGAAATACGAGTGAGAGTATAGGTGCGGAGCTCCACTCCTGACTGTTAGGACTTTAATAACCTGTAGGGGACAGGGAGGAAACCGTGTTGAGTTACATTACTCACCTGTGCGAGTTTATCTTTATACTGGTTTTGTGTGGTCTTCCACTCACGTAACAGAGGTGTGGATTTACACCTTCAGCTGCCAAGAAAACTTCCAACTAAATCCTGCGCTCTCGCGGCTAACAATGCTTGGCACACCTTCGTATTCATTTAGTAGCAGATGGTGCGAAACGCTGTTATAGATGTCAGGATGGCCGAGTGGTCTAAGCCGCTGCGTTGAGGTCGCAGTCCGTTCTAGCGGGCAGTGTTTCGAATCCCACTTCTCAAACGTTTGTTTTTGCTCATTTGATTATTTTTATAGGTAATTTTCTACAACGTCAGTTATGAATACTACCTTGACTTAAGCAGCGCGAAATAACATAGACAGAGGGAACAAAAAACACACACAGCGCCGACTATCAAGTGAGGATTTAATGAAAAAGAAAACAGACAGACGTATAAATAGACGCGCTGAAGAACACACGTGGTCCCAAGAAATAGTTAGACAAAACCTTGTTAGTTCCTACGTCTCTTAGTGGTAGGCGTCCAGGTAATCCAACTCAGCGTAATGGATGGCCTTGCGACACGCGCTTCAGCCGACTTGCTTATAAAGAATGCTTCTTCTATTTCTTGTGCCACTTTGTGCCTGATTCTCGAGAGGACCGTTGTCTCGACAAACATAGGTGCGCACCCGCATTACTTGCAGTGTAATGATAAGTTTGAACACGGCTGTCCCCTCAAAGAAGCTCTGTGGCCCATTGCTCTGTTATTGAGACAACGACCATCCGTTTGTCCGAAATAACAATTCCGGCAAGATAACGGAACGCTATACACAGCATCTTTGCCGCGCTCGACCGAACTTTCGCGGTGCTTGATCGTGCACTCACAAATGCTATGGCTTTTGCCTTTTATCTTGTTGTTCACTGCCGCGCAAAGCTTGCCAAGCTTATTGTTGCGGTGGTGCACCTATGTTTGCTGAGATAAAGATACTCTCTAGAATCAAAGACAAGGTGGCACGATAAATAGAAGCAACATTTTTTTTATGAGCAAATCGTATGAAACGTATTTTCACGAGGACAACCCTTATGCTCCATGACGCTGAGTTAGATTACCTAGACGCCCACCCCTAGGTTACGTAGCAACTAAAAAGGTTTTGGAAGAGTTGCGCGCATAAAAGGAGGAACGCAGGAAAAATATGATGTAGACGGAAAGGGCGCAATTCCATCTACCTCGCTTTTTTGCTGTGTTCGTACTTTCATGCGCGCAATTCTTCCTAACTTGGCCATGCACCTACTCACCCAGCAATAAGTCCTTCTACAAATGTTTTGTCTAACTTTTTTAGGACCACGTGTGCGGAGCTGTCTCCAGGCCATCGCCTGGAGACAGCTCCAGACGAACACCCTCCCTAACCCATTCCAGTTGAAACGTATCTTCCTAGATAATCATCAGGACGACACTTGCAAATTGTGCCAGAAAGGGCCAGCAACACTGAAATACATGTTGTGGGAGTACAATGAAATTATAGGGATAATGACAGTTACTCCGCAGACCCTGTCGTCGAGGGGGGTTGCTGCTGTGCGTAGCTCGATCAGACCTTGGCATCTAGACTTGGCCAGTCCAGCAAGCCCGTGAGGCGCCGCTGAGGCAGGGCCTTGGCATTCCCCCGTGGGAGAACAAAGCCCGGGTCGCGTTAAACCTTGCCTGACGTTCAATAAAGTTGTATCCATCCATCCATCCATCCATCCATCCATCCATCCATCCATCCATCCATCCATCCATCCATCCATCCATCCATCCATCCATCCATCCATCCATCCATCCATCTGTCTGTTCTTTCTTTCATTCCGGCTATATTAATTCGCGCTGCCTTGGTCAAAGATGCGTTACCAACTCGCCCAACACGCCACCCTTCTGCAGGAATACTTCTAGCGAAATCCTGCATTGTCATTTCCGGGTTCACCGCTTTGGTCGTATATGTGGGTTACCTCAAACAATTGCTATTTAAGGCCGTTATATGCACTGCAACGAAGCGCATGGCTTCATAGAGCATGGAAATGTGTTTACGATTTCGAAACGACCACCAGCGGCGTAATAACAGTATAAGGTTGAAAGTTTGTTGATCTATTACGATGTAGGTACGTACGTGCAAATGTGCAAACGGAAACACTATGGTTCCAAGGAGATCTCAGTGTTTTTTTTTTTTATCGTTAAACTGTCCAGGGCTAAGCGTTGGTCAGCTCTCCCTGTCAAGCACGGTGATCAACCAGCACTTCACCAAGTATCGAGCTGTTGCTTCTGGGCTCAACATGGCCGGCTTCTCCGTGGGCGGTCTCATCTTTCCGCCCACAGTCCAGTTCTTCTTCGACGAGTTCGGCTTCCGGGGTGCATTCTTGCTCGCAGGTGGAACCATACTAAACGGAACTGCTGGCACGCTACTGCAGCGCATACCAGCACCAAAACAGGCTCCTCAGCCTGCACAAGAGTCTGCGGAAGTCACTAAACAGAACATTCAAGACTCGGACACTACGGAGGCAGCGCGCGTGTTGTCAGAAACCACCAGTACGTTGCGCTGTCAAAATGAGGAGTCAGCCATCACGAAGCACAATATGAAGAGCGGCGTGAAAAATGCGGGTTTTGAGCCAAGCGAACCTGCCGACGGAAGCACCCCGACGGAAAACGTGCACGTGGTTGAATGCAGCACACGCTGTCTGAGCGTGAAAGAAAACATCATTTGCGGGCGAGATTCCCCCAAAACAAAAAGGAGAGCTAACTTGCCAGTAGATGCGGAGGCTCCCATCCGAAATATTCTTCGCGAGGACTACGTCACGCATAACGAGGACACGTGCCAAAAGGGTGCGCCGTTTCCGCTTCCTGTGCATAAAGCCAAGTTAACGCTTAGTGCAGAGCAGTCTTCCAGCAAGCTCTCAGTAACTGCTGCGGAAGTGCACCCTACAGAAGCGGCGCAGAGGACTTCCGGAGGTGTCAAGTCAGCGCTGCTGGCGGCCAAAGAACTGTTCAGTTTCCTCGCGCTTGCCAAGTACTACGTTGTGGTCCTGTCCAAAGCCGTTATCGTCACAAATGGAATGACGTTTTCTACAGTTATCATCGACCTCGCCATGGACCACGGCATAAACAGATGGAGGGCGCTCACTTTGATCTCGGCGTACACAGGCATGGACCTTATGGCCAGGCTCACTTCAGGGTGGATCACAGACAGAAAATTTTTGTCCAGGAACGCGTTGATGGCGTTCTGCATGTCAGTCTGGACGGCTGCTAACTTTTACTTCGCATTTGGTGACTCGTACCTCGTGCTCGTGATTGTGTCTTGCGTGGCGGGCTGGTGCAATGGTTCGACGCTGCCGTTGGTTCCGGTGTTGTACATGGAGGTGGTGGACATTGGTCGCTTCAGTGTTGCCTATGGACTAAGTTCATTCTTAGTGGGACTAACGGGACTACCAAGACCATCTCTAACAGGCAAGTGCAGGTAAAGGAAGTATATTAAACGCTATTTGTACCTTTTGACAACGCAGCTTGTTGCCTTACATGCCCAGGAATTTTGGACATTTCCCCTCAGTCTGTTGAACTTCGCCACAATACACCAGCATACCTTAACGGTTAACAATTTGGTGAAACTAAGCCGATATTTCGAAATATAATTTTTGAAAACGCTTCCCATTGAGTTACGCTGTTGTATTGCGGTGCAGCTCAACAAACTGCCGAAGGGGCAATGTCCAAATTCCTGGGCATGGTGATAGGCAAATTAGTTTAGTCGTCAAGTTTTGCCTAATTTGCATAAATTGAATAGTCAGCAGTGCGTTGGCCCGTATTGCAGGAAAGCTGCTGATTACCTTCTAAATGCGTTCGCTTTGTTAAGTTGTCTAGGCTGCTACCCCATTTACTGATTACCAGTTCTCCAGAATATATATTTCAGTCCTTTTTCGTAGCGCGCTCAAGTTGCTTCATTTTGTGCTCAAAGCTGGCAATTCGCAGCTATACCGACTAGGAGTAGAGGACTGGCCATTTTTGAAGCAGATGATATGGAAGTTCTGGTCCCTCCATCGTAGAAGGTGGTCAATGCACTTGTGCTCACGACCCCTACGCTCCAGTACGCATCCTTTCCGCGCTCGCGTGTCTTCTTGGGCTCTCTATTTTCCATCTCTCTTTAGGTTCACTTGCTCTGCTACCCCTGTGTACGATTTGAAGAGACCCGTTCTCTTCTAGTTAACCTCTCTGCCTTCCTCCCAAATTCTGTTTCCCTCTTTCTCTTTCTACCCCTTGCGTACTGTCGCTAAACTTTAGTTTCAACATGCAGGCTACTTCAGGGACAAGCTGGGAAGCTACTCGGGCCTGTTCCTTCTGACCGGTACATGCAGCGCGCTCTCCGCAATGCGCTGGACGTACGTTACCGTGCGAGAAAAGTGCTGCCGAAACCGACAGAAAGAATAAAGCTTGTACAGAATCAAAGTGCTGCCATAGCATGTCGTATTCGTGCCTGTTCTTGCCATCACGATTTCTCAGAAGTTGCCGAATTGAACGCGGATTCTACAAGGGACATATTACTGCTTTCTTTTTCTTCGCGCACTAAACAGACAACATGGATTCTGCTGCGCGAGGGTGATAACAGGAGGAAAGATGCGTGTGCTGTGTATCTTAAGTCCGCGTCCTTTGTCACAGGAGTTTTTAGTTTTAATGTAGTCCTGAAGAAGGAAAGAAACGAGCTGAGCTGCAGTGAGAGACTCGGAAATTTTAACGAATTCAGGGCGTGTTGCAGCAACGTACGTACCGGAACCACTGTGCAAGGGCACACGGCACACTGACCAATTCGGCAAGCGCATTTCAGTAGCCGCATTTGCTTTCAATGGTCATCGAAAGTGAGCACGTGACTGCTGTATTAATCAACCTTTGGCGCTGCAATACATAATCAAGATCACATTTCGGGGCACTTGCGCCTGTAGAAGGTGGGAAGTGAACAAAATAGCGCATACCAAATGAAAATTCCACCGAGCAATCCAGGGATGACATTTCAGTTGTTCTTTGTCTTTTGCGCAGTGATTCTCAATTGTTACTCTACAGATGCGCCGTACAAAAATATGCAGCGCCACATTTACAGCTGTATCACGTTTTGTTTTACTTTTTCTTCTTCTTTTTTTTTCTTATGTCAATTGACACTTTTTAATGACGGCATCATTTTCTTCAACACATCTAATAAGAGAGAGAAAAAGAAATGCTTGCAGTATACCAAAGGGACAAACTTTATCATCTCTTCGTTCTCTCCCAAAAAACCATAACCTCTCGTAACATCTTGTATTTAGGCCATCTACTGTAAAGGAAACAACCATACATCTGAAAGCTAGACAGTGACAGTGACAAGAACTTTAATAGAGTGTCCTGAGGAACTTTACTGGGGGGAACCGAAGGCTCCCCGATCAAGCTGGTGGCTCCGCCCACGACGGGACAGGGAGATGGTGACTCTCCGCGACGTCGCGGGCCCTCTGAAAGCTAGAGATCGCAGGGCTTTAGAAGACGCGCCCGCAATTATGCTTATCCAACATGAGCCCCTACGTACCGCAGAATTTTACTAAAGTCACTCAAAAGGCCTAAAGAGAAAAACAGAGACAGGGAAATGAAGTTATAACAACGAGGTTAATGGGAGAAGATTGCTAGCTCGTAACTCCCTTTTCGGAGTTAAATTATAAATAGCATAGAAAAGTTGAGGAGGCAAGCGAAGTAATCGCTGGTGGTGCACACAGGTGCGGTGGGGGCACTCAGTCACGTTCACAGCCTATCGTGAAAATAGGTCGCTCTATAACAAGCAAACAAACACAAACTATATAATTAACTAACTAGAGCTTTAAAGAATCCCTAAAGAGAACCATTAAGTTCATCTAGATCGGCGAATGTCGCTTCCGGAATCGGGAATCGGTTGATCTTAGCGTGGCAGGACGATCGGTGAACCTGGATTCACACGACGAAACGAATTCTGTGAACGAGTATGACACGCGACGCAGTGCCGCCGATCCTGTCGCCCATAAAGAGATGAGCTGTTAGCGACGCCATTCGTTGCTGCTAAGCCAGCTGATGCTCGCTGCCGGCCGCCATGCGAATTTAGCTTAAGTATGACGTAATAGTTCTGCGGAAACTCGCGAGGTGGAGGGAAGTAATTAACAAAAGGAAAATGGCACATCCACCCGAACGTAGCTAAATGCTAAAAAGGAAACCCATACGGGTTCCTCGAAGAAAAGCTTCGCAGTTGAAGAAAAATTCGTCCTTGTCCGGGACTCGAACCCGGGACCACCATCTTTCCGGGGCAGCCGCTCTACCATCTGAGCTAACCAGGTGGCTGAGACGGTAGAGCGGCTTAATTATTAGCTTAAGTTATAATTAGCTTAAGTATATAGGACAGGCGTCACAGTTACCTGGTACTTTTCGCACCAGGTCTCCATGACATCATAGATTTTGGCATTGCCTGCTCGGAGCTAGTTAATTACTGACGAATAAAGGAAACATTATGCACTGAGTTGGAAAGGAAGTGATGATTCAACTTCGCAACTTCTCCCAGGTCTTCCATAGAGGGGGGAAAAAGCGCGTATATACTCGAAAGTAGCATGATATTGGTGACGTCAGAAAGACGTGATCAGACGTACCTCTAAAAGTCTCTCTTAGCTGGAATGTGTCTCTTTAAGCTGAGCCTAGCGTCGCCTCTCGACTGAAGAAGACGCTATGATTCTCAAGAATTGCGGCGGAGTGTCAGTGAAGCACAGTGGCCACTTCAGCCGAGGGGTGGTACTGCCCTGCACTTTCTTATAGGGCTTGGTGGCGCAAGCCACCACCACGTCTCAAAAGGGACGTCCACAGAGTCTGTCCATCCATTCATACATCCTTTGAGTCCAGGTGGAGTATCCAGTAGAGGGACGTTCTACGCTCTAAAAAAAAGTTTACCCCCTCCCCCTTTTGGTGTATATCTGCCACACAGTGATAATCGCCATCTGCCTTGCTTGCGTTTCCTTTCTTGAAAACGCCGCGCCCGCTACTTTCCTGTTGGTAATGCTATGTCATGCTGATAACGCGCATGCCGTTTGTTACTGGGAAGTACCGGGGTCGCAGGGTTAAAGAAAGGAAATGCGGATAAGACAGATGACGTTTATTGTTGTGTGGCAAGATACGACTCAAAGTGTGTAAACTTTTCTTGGAGTGTAGAATGCTTAGCCACGTCATCACGGAGCAAGGAAAAAAAAACTAGAAGAAAGCACCACGCGACCATTTTGAAGTCTTTAGTGACACAAAACATTGAGGAAAGGCTCATGGGAAATAGGCCTTCACTACGTGATAGCCAAGCGGTACACATGTTCTATAGCCGCCGAGCGCGAGGTGATTAAGGGGAAAGTACAAGCGAGGGCGCGTGGTAAGGGCCGATCATGATAGGGCACCCTGAGAGCTACCACAAACCAGGCAATGTCTTCAAAGACCACGTAGGACCTATTTCCCAACGTCAACACGCCCCAAAGTAAAAGAAGGGCGAGGTCAGAGCTGAGGTCAGAGCTGCTTTGCTGAGGGTAGCTGCCTGATGTCATGGTGCCTCCTAGAGTTTTTTTCACTTCCACCGTGCACGGCATACTCATCCGCGGACTGAATTTAGCTGAGCCATCTAAACGGAATCGGTCCAGAACTGACGTATGAGCATTTTGTAAGCCCAGCGCTGTAGCGAGCACTGTGCCATGCGCACCGGAGCGAGGACCGTCCAAGGGTGAGCAGTGGAGATAATGTTCATCAGGTGACGTAACTTATCTTTTTGCGGCCATAATTTGTTATCTTGCAAAGGACGGTCAGTGTGCGGCCCTGGATTCAGCGCCAGTCTTTTTGTTGGTTTTGAGCGATAATGGCGTAATGCATGCCTATTATTGCCGTTTATCTTGACCTTTTATACATCCTATTTCGCAGTATTTTACGAGTGCTTCCGAGCGGTAAACTATTTGCTAAACGAATAATCTATTGCACGCATCTGCGCTGCTTCTTTCTCCAGGCGTTGTGGATAGAATAAAGCGCACGACATACTTTCGTGCTAAGAAACGCTGCGCTATAGCATTCTTTTATTGTTATATGCGGAAATACGTTTAACTGCTTTTATCAACGCCGACCACAGGCTCTCGCCTAATTTCTGTTTGTGAGCAGATATATATGACTACACATTATCAACATTCTCTGGTCCGAGTTTTGTACGGCTAATAAGAACGTTTTCTCTGTGTCTAAACAAGATAGAAAACGTAGGGAATAGTAAATCAGGTTAATCAGGAAATTATCCGGTTAAGACAGGAAAAAATAAGCAGGGGGAAAAAAATTATAGCGGAAACTTTCATTGGCATGTCGAAGCCTTCTGCCCCAAATTCCATAAACTGCAATGAGTTCCTGACACGGTAACTCTTGGTCAAAATTGCGCTACAAATGGCCCACAAATTATTTGAAGAATAAATGTTGCATGCCGCCTACAGGAGAAAAGCTCCCAAGATGCCGTACAGAGGCTTAATCTTACTGCGCTGTAACGTGTGGGGACGTGCGAAATTTTCTAGAGGGACCGATAATTAAAGGCACCAAGTGCGCATAAATTACGTAATTAGTGTTTTCTGACACTGCTATCTAACATTAGATCTGGGTCCAGTTTTTCCCCATGTCTGCTAAACCCTGTAAACCATTTCAATTACTACAAAAATGGTCGTATCAGAAAGCACCGAAAGCCGTTAAACCACAGGTAAGCGCTACGCGCCTTTCCATTGTGAAAGGTTACAAAATCAAGCGCCCTGAGCAGCTGTCGCTGCAGCATTGCGGGCGAGTTTCTATGCGTAGGAGCGTACGGAAAACCGGAAGAGCCCGTGTAGACCCTTATCACAGCACTCCCGTGGGCGCCGCCATGTTGAATCACGTGATGGTGCGTCCATTACTCGCCTCAGTTGGCCTCTGCTGCCTTTGCTGCCTCTGTTTCCAACGGTAGCCCACGACCCCGGGGCGGCTCAGCAATCTGCTGTTTCTGCGTTTGTCACCGACAATGATTGCGTGGATGGCACGAAACTTTGGAAAAGCATCGTAAGACATGCTAGTGTTGCATGTCCATCCTTCCGAGCTCATTACGACTTGTCCAAGTTCGTAGTACGAGCAGTGACGTACGGTGCGCGTAATGGAAGGCCGGGCTAGAAATTGTTTTCCAAGACGCAGTAGTGAGTACTTTGAGCCTCTGCATTAAATCAGGATTACTGTCATTTATTCGTCGTTTTTCCGTATTGCCAACGGCTTGGAAGCCACTGGTTCTTTTATTCCTTTTCCTTTTAGTTCAACATTTCAGTGCAACGCTTTATGGTACGAAGTATAATCGTCTGCGTAATCACTCGTGAATGTTTCAATTGCGAGAGGTTCGTTTACGCAGCACTATGAACTTAAAACATCCGTGTTTTCGTAGCAGTTTTCATAAACGACGTAATATCGTTCGTGACTCGTTTACGTTGTGGCTAGTGACAAAACGTTCAGCTTCGAACGTTCTTGCGTAGTATTTGTAAGCACTCATTGGTCCAAATACTATCTAACGAGTGCACCCATATCCAATACATTACTGTGAGTCTCAGTGATTTTCAGTGAATTGCGCTGTATGTTAGTGGAGCCCAGTAAAACCATGTTTACAAGAGCGAGCGAGTGCCTAACTGAGGTGCAATCTAGCCATTATATTTTTCCCTCGAACTTTGCCTTTGATAAAAAACAATGGCGAAATATAATTCCGTTAGAACAAAACCTTCGTTTGAGTTAGATGACGGTTCGACACTTTACTTCAGGATTCTTGCGCAATGAAATAGTAGTTACCGTAGAGCATACCAGGCTTGGAATGGCGCCTGACACCGGCAAAAAACGCCGAGGGCAAGTGGGGCTATACTAATCCAGGTACAACAAAATTAGGAAGATCCACTAAGGTTCAACAAAAGACACTCCCTCACCAGAACAGGAATTGGCCTCCCTGGTGCAGTATTCGGCCACTCCCTCCCAAATTACTCATTCGATTAACCAATGGCCCTCAGTCCCCAGCAGCTGCAGAGGACCTGACCAAGGCCGCGGTCAGACCTGTTACGCAGCAGAGGATGCTAAGAATCTCCGAACCCGCACAGGCCGCCATTTCAGTGCAAAAGTGGGGGAAAAGCAGGCTGGTGAACAAGAAACTGTCAACTACAGCATGGATTCTAGGAACACTTGAGGAGAGATGTTGGTATAATTAGTGGAAAGAAATAAGGTGCGAGTAATTACACCTTCTTCAGGAAGCGTTGGAACAACAAAAGTGGACCTGGAAAAGCCCTAATGGCGAAACAAGAAATGAAATTGATTTCATGCATTCTGCCGATCCCAGCAGATTGCAGGATGTAGAAGTGTTAGATAAGGTAAGGTGCAGTGATCATAGGTTAGTGAGGGCTAAGATTCACCTCAATTTGAAGAAAGAAAGGGTAAAATTGCTCAAGGAGAAACAGGCCAACCTAGACGCAGTAAGGGTAAAAGCAAACCAATTCAGGTTGACACTTGCCAACAAATATGCAGCCCTAGAAAAGCGAGATAAAGATAACATAGAGGCAATGAATGAAACCGTAACTAGGCTGGCTTCAGAAGTAGTAATTGAAGCACAAGATACGTAGGTAAGCTCTCTAGTAGGTAAGCAACCAGTAGGTAAGCTCTCCCAAATAACAAAGGACCTAATAAAGAAACGACAAATAATGAAAGTGTCCAACTCAAGAGACCAGCTAAAACTCGCAGAATTGTCACAACTGATTAACAAGGAGAAAATAAAGGATATTCCATATTATAACGTGAGAAAGACTGAGGCAGCAGTAAAAAATGGACGCGGTATGAAATCAGTGAGAAGAAAACTTAGCATAGGACAAACCAAGATGTATGCACTGAAAAATAAGCATAATGAAATAAAAAAGCATGAAAAATAAAAATAAGGGTGATATCATCAGCAATCTCGAAGATATAGTAAAAGCTGCGGAATAATTCTATACTGAACTGTACAGTAACCCGAAGCTGCCACGATGCTTCCATTCGAAGTAGTAATTAACATGTTACAGATGCTCCTTCCATAACTAGCGAAGCAGTTAGAAAGGCCTTGCAACACATGAAACTGGGAGAAGCGACAGGAGAAGGTGGCAAACCAGTCGATTTAATCAAAAATGGAGGAGACATAATGCTTGAAAAACTGGCGGCCCTTTATACGAACTGTCTATCGACTTCAAGGGTCCCAGAGAACCGAAATAATGCCGAAAGTCTACTAATCCACAAAAAGAGTGACGTTAAAGATTTGAAAAATTATAGGTCCATTAGCTTACTTTCAGTTTTACATAAAATATTCACCAAGATAATCTCCAATAGAATAAGGGCAACACTGGACTTCAGTCAACCAAGGGAACAGGCTGGTTTCATGAAGGGATACTCTACAATGGATCACATCCGTGTCATCAATCAGGTAATTCGAGAAATCCGCAGAGTACGATCAACCTCTCTATATGACTTTCATAGATTACGAAAATGCATTTGATTCAGTAGAGATACCAGCAGTTATGGAGGCGTTACGCACTCAAGGAGCACAGGATGGTAACGTAAATATCTTGGAAAGTATATACAGAAATTCCACAGCTACCTTAATTCTCCACAAGAAAAGTAGGAAGATACCTATAAATAAAGGGGTCAGACAAGGAGACACAATCTCTCCAATGCTATTAACTGCGTGCTTGTAAGAAGTATTCAAGCTAATAAAGTGGGAAGGCTTAGGACTAAGGATCAACAGCGAATATATCAGGAACCTTCGATTTGCAGATGACATTGTCCTGCTCAGCAACCCTGTGGACGAGTTACAACGAATGATTGAGGACCCTAACAGAGAGAGTATAAGAGTGGGGTAAAAGATTAATATGCAAAAGACAAAGAGAATGATAAATAGCCGCACAAAAGAACAAGAGTTCAGGATCGCTAGTCAGCCTGTAGAGTCTGTGAAGGAGTACGTTTACCTAGGTTAATTACTCTCAGGGGACCCTGATCATGAGAAGGAAATTTACAGAATAATAAAAATGGGTTGAACCGCATTCGGCAGGCATTGTCAGATCCTGACTTCAAGCTTACCATTATCATTAAAAACAAAGGTGCACCATCAGCGCGTCCTATCGGTGCTAACATATGGGGCAGAAGCTTGGAGACTGACAAAGAAGCTCGAAAATAAGTTAAGGACCGCACGAAGAGCTATGGAACGAAGAATGTAAAGCGTAACGTTAAGAGACAGGAAGAGAGCGGTTTGGATGAGAGAGAAAACAGGGATAGCCGATATTCTAATTGACATTACGAGAAAAAAACGGAGCTGGGCAGGCCATGTAATGCGTAGGTTAGATAACCGGTGGACCACTAGGGTTACAGAATGGGCGCCAAAAGAAGGGAAGTGCAGTCAAGGACGACAGAAGACTAAGTAGGGTGATAAAATTAAGAAATTCGCAGGCGCTAGTTGGAATCGGTTGACGTTAGACAGGGGTAATTGGAGATCGCAGGGAGAGGCCTTCGTCCTGCAGTGGACATAACATAGGCCGATGATGATGATGATGACGATGACAGTGACGATGACGACGACGACGATGATACCTAATGGACTGCCATTAATCTATGGCACATCTGCAAAACTTCTCCACTTTGAACACAAAACAACGCATGCTGGCCAGGTTTTAGCAAAATGAGCCATGTAGGAATACCACACTTGTCAATCCACTAACTAGGAAGTAGCCTCATTTAAGTTTAGCTGAACGCGTACACCACGCTTTCAATAAATGCGGGGTTTTGCGCTCTAAACTGCACTAAGGTTATGAGCGACGTGGTAATTAATGCTGATGCTTTAGATTATTTTCGATCTCATGGTGTGATTTAATCAAAGGGCAGTAAAGCGAAGCAATGAATCAATTTAGAGTAATGAAGCATTGTCTGAGAACCCTGCAGGCAGTCATTCCAAATAATAGTTTGATTATTAGATGAGAAATTGAAGGTCCAAGTATCATTATTCGAATTTTGCGCCGAAACCGCAGTGCCGGTATACGTCAGCGTGACGTCAGGGATTCCAAAGTATGTTTTCGCATTTGGGCCGCATTGGCTCAGTAAAGGTTCCCGAAACTTGCCATGTTTAATATTTGGTTCCTCTAGAACACGATGTAGTTAATCTGTACAGCTATATAGTTAAGTAGGCCCTAAAAGATGCCAACAAAATCCAAGACGTCACAGCGACCAGGTGCGGGAATTTCAAGGAGGCGTTGCCCTCCGTATTTTGTTCTTGCGCGTTTTCTGACTTACCAAGCGTCTTATCGTTGTAAGAGTGGTGTTTTTGGTGTTGTAGAAAGGTAATTTACTGATGCAGAAGAAATCAGTTTTTACTTTAGTGTCCCTCAAGCACCTGAATTTCATACGGTGCTTGTCGCTTGTCGGTGCTCGTTTCAAACGCTGCATTGTCAAAGGCAATCGAGCCCTGTCGCGATTGATTGCTATCGCGATCGATTCCGATCGATAGGGCCCGTGAGACACTTATATAAGTATAGGATATAAGTATATAAGTATGTAAGTATAAGTATAGGATATATAAGTATATAAGTGTTTTGCATTCCCTCCCCACTCTCACTACTGCAGAACCGCCGCGAGACGACGTGACCGGTTTTGATGCAACATATTGCTTGGCGCTGCGCAAGCGCCATCTGTTTACAGTGAGCGCACTAGCCGGTGAAAATGGTCTATTACAGCTACCGGTGTAAAAATGCAGGGATCGCGGTGGCGGATAGCGGCTATAGCATAAACGGCGCGCTTGTATAGCAGCCTCCGCGCATGCGCACGACATCCCTCTGAGCCTTGGATCATGGCAGCTTTGGGTGGGCATTGGACATTTGTAGTGCTAGGTGGTCGGCGAGTACTTCGCGATTACGGCGCGCGTTCATACGACAAGAAAGCAACAAAGAAAGACTGACGACGCCTCGCGTATCTGGCTCAAGGTCGGGGGAAAATAAATAAATAAAAGGCCCTTCGCGTGTCTAGAACAAGGCGAAGCATTCATGGTGGCTCTCGCTCGCTATCTGAAGTGAAAGCGACCGAGGGGGATAACAAGAACGCCTTTCACGACTCCTTCAGTGAGGGCTCGCACATCTTTTACGGCACCATCGGCAACAATGGACTCGCAGAGAAGCTGGGTCGTGGCTGGCGCCTGCTTCTGGACCAACGTGTTCGCCTTCCCTCTTCTCGGCGCTGCCGGCGTCGTGTACGTCAATATTCTAAACACCTTCCACGTGAGCCGGGAGGAAGCCTCGTGGCCCGTCAGCCTCACGTCCACGTTCTACCTTCTCGCAGGTACAACCATACTGCGCCCGAGTAGTCGGGCAAGTGCTCAGTTATGTGTCGTCTTGATGCGGTGACGCTTCAAAGAACTTCAGAGGCGCTTTGGTCACGGACGAGCGTATAGACTGACATGACGCGCGTAGAGACTGATAGACAAGTCCACCCGGGAAAAGGCTGTACTTTCTCCTTGTATGAGAGATCTCAGAACAAGGAAACTTAGGAGCGAAGTTAGCATGCAGCTTTCTTACCACATTGCAGAAATAAGATGTTTACTTATTTATTCATTTATTTATTTATTTATTTCTATACCCTAAATGACCTAGTGGGTATTACACAGGAGGGGGGGGGGGTATTTCAAGTGAGCCCATAAATATTATTTATAAACAATACAAATCGAAGACAAGAACACTAACAACAAAACACGAAAAAAGAAACAGCAAGTTGATTTGAACCAAGGTGTTCAGAATAGCATAGTTTAAAAAATCAGCAAAATACATTGAAGACGAGTATAGGACATTTTGTTAAATAGCCATTAAAGCACTGATCATAAATACATTAGAACGAACATTGCATAAACATAGCATACAAAGATTGTATATTGATGTGGAACGCAGCGCAGTTATCTTGTGCGGCTACACTTTTATCAGAGAGAGAGTGAAAGAGATGCAAATGAGAGAGAGGCAGGGAGGTTAGCCAGAGTTAAAGCCTCCAGTTTGCTACCCTGCACTAGGAGAAGGGAAAGGGGAAGTAAAGACAGAAAGAAGAGCGAGGACAAAAAGAAAGGCGTGAGAAAAAGGAGGGAATCATTATAGTCTTTCTGATAGGCCATTGCCGCCTAAAAAGGTCAACAACGCCTTGACCGACTTTCGGTGCGACGACAGTTCATGTCGGCATTCCAAGAATGTCTGTTCTGAAAGTGGCCTGTCGTCAAGGCGTGACAACACGGCCGCTAGCGACAGTTGGTGCGCGTTGTATCGAGGACAGTGGCAAAGTACGTGTTCTATAGTCTCCTCGCCGCCGCAGTGACCGCAAACAGCCCTTTCATCCATAACGGCTCGGAAGGCAAAATATCTTGTGAAAGCGACACCAAGCCACAGTCGGCAATGTACTCTTGTCTCGAGTTGAGAGAGTGCAGATGGGAGTCGAAGTTGAAGAGACGGGTCCAGTCGGTGCAGACGTGAGTGCTTCAAACTTGTTGTGTTCCATAAAGACCTTATGGCTTCATTTGCAAGCACACGAATTTTCATTGCCGTGTCTGTGTGTCTTTCCATTGTGAAAGGTTACAAAATCAAGCGCCCTGAGCAGCTGTGGCTGCAGCATTGCGGGCGAGTTTCTACGCGTAGGAGCGTACAGAAAACCGGAAGAGTCCGTATAGACCCTTGTCACAGCACTCCCGTGGGCGCTGCCACGTTGGATCACGTGATGATGCGTCCATTACTCGCCTCAGTTGGCCTCTGCTGCCTTTGCTGCCTCTGTTTTGAACGGTAGCGCCCGACCCCGGTGCGGCTCAGCAATCTGCTGTTTCTACGTTTGTCGCCGACAATGTTTGCGTGAATGGCACAAAACATTGGAAAAGCATTGGAAGACATGTAAGTGTTGCATGTCCATCCTTCCGAGCTCATTACGACTTGTCCAAGTTCGTAGTACGAGCAGTGACGTACGGTGCGCGTAATAGAAGGCCGGGCTAGAAATTGTTTTCCAAGACGCAGTGGTGAGTACTTTGAGCCTCTGCATTAAATCCGGATTACTTTCATTTACTCGCCGTTGCCCTTTATGGCGCAGTGGCTTGGAATCCACTGTAACGTGATGTCGTGTCCTTGCTCGACGAGACGGTGAAGCAGCAGTCTGATTTCTAGAACTAGCTGTTCTTTGGGTCCGCGGCGTCAGGCACAAACCAAACAATAAAGAGCAGCTTTGAAGTCACTGAACACGCGCTCCATTTTGGGCAGTTCATCAGAAATTACGCGAAGTGTACAACGAGTAGCAGCGAGTTCCACGGCAGTCAATGTAGTCTGGTGGGATAGTCGAATCTTTACGGTGGAGATTTTTGCAGGAAAGATCACCGATCATGCAGACCCATTCACTGTAGTTGAAGCGTCAGTATATAATGATGCTCGTTATATGTCTCGTACAGCAAGAGCAGTGAAAGCTGCTTGAGTGCTGGAGACGAGAGTTGTGTTTTTGTTCGTATTCCTGGTACCACTAGTCGAACTTTTGCGTTAGCCAAGCACCATGCGGGAAACGTAACTCTCGCTGGAGCTGTATAACCTGATTGATGGTCAGGATTGTCTGACAAAAGGTAGGACAGGATTGTCTGACAAAAGGAGGCACGTGGTCAATCCTGGCAGTGAGGCTATATCATGGGCGGGGGCTCGAGCAAGGTGACTTACGTGTGCTCTGATCGCTTCTATGACTATATGGGTCTTCGCTGGTGAGTCGTGTGCAATCGCAATTGTTTCAGCTGTTGACGAGCATCGCGGCAATTCAAGACAAACTCTAAGTGCCAGGGCCTGGACGGTTTCGTGTGTACGGTACGCTTTCGAGTGTTCGATCTGCAGGTGTTGGTGAGCACAGGCAAGCTGTATCGCAAATACCCGAGAAAGAGGGTCATGTATAGTTGCATCATTGCATGTATATCCTCAAAAGTTTTTACTCTTGAGGATATTACTACATGCCCTAATATTGATGTTGTTTCCGGTATTAATATGACAAATAATATATTATTGACGAAGCTGGTATTTTATCTCTACTTGGAAAATTAAAAACTTCATCTGCATCTGATCATAATGGCTTCAACAACAAAATACTTAAACATATTTCTTCTGGTATCTATCGTCGCTTGGCAGCCATCTTCTCTCTATCATCCTCGTCAGGCGCCATTCCTCAGGACTGGCTAATAGCAAAAGTAGTGCCCATATTTAAATCAGGGGATCGCTCGTCCCCACTTAACTACAGACTTATGTCTTTAACTAGTACCATCTGTAAACTCTTGGAACACATTATTTACTCACAAGTAATTACATATTTAGAGGAACACAATATCATCTTCAAATACCAGCTCGGTTTTCGCAAGGGCTTCTCAAGCGAAACACAACTTGCAGGATTTACTCAGGATTTACACTCATCATTGGACGCCGGTATCCAAATTGACGCCATATTCCTTGGCTTCTCAAAAGCGTTCGATCGAGTTCCTCACCACCGACTCTTACTAAAACTTAGACAACTTAATATTCACCCACTTGTTCTGGCGTGGGTGCAAGCCTTCCTCTCTAGTAGACAACAGTTCACGTCGGTCAATAACTGACTCTCCTTTCGTCCCAGTCTCAGCCGGTGTTCCTCAAGAAAGTGTGCTCGGTCCATTACTTTTCCTAAATTATATAAATGACTTACCCTTCTCTGTCAAATCTAGAGTTAAGCTATTCGCTGATGATTGTGTTATTTACCCCAACATCTCTTCTGAAGCTGACCACCAATCTCTGCAATCTGACCTTTACTCCTTAACTTCGTGGTGCACAAAGTGGCTAATGACACTAAATCCTTCAAAAACTAAGTTGATGTCTTTCCCTAAAAAAGCTTCTCGCATTCCAACGTCTTACTTGATAAATAATACTTCAGTAGAACTTACGACCACGTACAAATATCTTGGTGTTAACTTTCAGACTGACCTGTCCTGGCATTGCCATATTAACGTCACCTTTGCTTCAGCAAACCGCTCACTTGGGTTGCCCAACTGCAGGCATAAATAAAGTTGCCTCCAATCCAATCACTTGGGTTTCTTAAACGTAACTTGAAACACAACCCATCGCACTTACGTAAACAGGCTTATATCACTTTAATCGGTCCTAAAATAGAATATGCCTGAGCTATTTGGGATCCCGATCAAGACTACACTATTAAAAACATCGAAGCCCTGCAGAACCGTGCCGTGCGTTTTATTTTTTCGGATTACTCACGTCACACCAGCATCTCTTCATTGAAGAATCGTGCTGAACTACATGTGTTATCATGTCGCCGTAAAATCGCTCGCTTATCACTTCTTCACAAGCTCTACTATCACGCATCACTTCGCGAGGACTTCTTTGGGCCACCCCCTGCCATCTTTCCCCGCCGTGATACCCTTTTAAAATCGAACGCTTCACATGTCGCAACACCAACTTATGCCAGGTCGTTCATACCGTGAAGAGTAACCGAGTGGAATAACTTGCCATCACGCATCGCATCCGTCACCGACATAAATGATTTCCAGAAACTTCTAATCATTAATGAAAGTGCGTAAACCTTTCTTGTGTCATGTTCCCCCCATTTTTCTTTTACACTATGAATGGTCTTAAAAAATATTGTTGTCTTCTGTGTAACATGCATATTTTTATGGTTATTGTTCCTATTTTTATTGCGTTGTTTTGCCTTTTCCTTTTAAGATCACGTGTTGTGTTGTTTTCTGATTTGTTATACATTAATGGTCTGACGGCTTTATATGACCCAGATTACCCTCCATTTTCGTGTGTTTGTGATTCGTATTCTCTTTTTGTACACTTCTGATTATTATTAGTACTACGATAATCTTATTGGCCTTGTATTATTATTTTTTGTGATTATTGCTTATCAGCTCCCGTTTTTTTTTTTCGACTTATTACTCACTAATTACATCTGTATGCGTTACTGCACCTCCCTATGTAATACCCTCCTGCGAGAGGGCCTTTAGGGGTATTCTGAATAAAATAAATATATACTAATGTACCCCAGGCTTTTCCTCCAAGAAACTTGAACACATTAGAAACATCCGTCAGGCGCTTCCTTAGGTAGGCCACATGAGGACTCCAGCAGAGGCCACGATCCATTATTACGCCTAAGAATCGGTGCGTCCTGACATAAGGTATGCTTTGACCGTCGCTAGAAACATCATATGATCTCATTGGCTATCGGCTAAACGCGACCAATGCAATTTTTCTGGCGAGATCTTGAGGCCTCGTTCATTTAGGTACGTCGATGTTAACGTCGCAGCTTTTTGAAGCTTTGCGCGTACCTGTGGCCTTGTCACACCAGATGCCCAGACGCACATGTCGTCGGCATATATTGATAATTCGACCGTGTTCGACAGTCGTTCCACGAGACCAAGGAGTACAAGGTTGAAAAGCGTGGGACTCAAGACACCGCCTTGCGGAACTCCATGGTGCGTGTAATATTGCGAGGTTGAGCCAGCTTCAGTGTTAACAAATAGAATCCACCTATGTAAATAACCGCGTCTCCAATGATATAATTGACCGCCTAGGCCCACCAATTCCAATGCTTCAAGTATGGTGTCATGAAGAACCTCGTCATAGACTCCCTTTATATCTAAGAACATTGCGACAAATAATCCCTTACACGTCTTTTGATGTTGAACATAGGTTACCAGATCGATAACGTTGTCGATAGAACATGGGAGACATCGAAAACCAGCCATGGCGTCTGGGTATATTTCGTAGTGTTCGGGGGACCATTCAAGTCTGGCGAGGATCGTTCGCTCCATTACCTTCCCGACGCAACTTGACAGCGCAATTGGTCGGTATAAAGTACTCGCTAAGGAAGACTTGCCAGGCTTAAGAAGCTGTACCAGGCAACTGATCTTCCAATCTTAAGAGACCTTGCCGCCCTGACAGGACTCGTTATTGATACTAAGGAGCGCACTTCGTGCCTGTTCACCAAGGTGACATATATATAGTATACGGTAAGATATGTCATCCGGACGAAGCAACGACGACAGATCACATAGGGCGAGCGCCGAATCAAGCTCCTGCGCTGTGAAAGGCAGATCCATGCGCGAATCTCGTGAGACTGGAATATGGTTCAATGTATGGGAACCTGTGCAAGTTGGCTGACCCGCAATCGTAGCACAGAATTCCCGCCACATGAATGCCTTGTCGGTGCTGGAATAGTGCTAGGGCCTTAAACGAAAAGCGCTCTTCCGGAACAGAATGTTGACCTCGCACAGTTCTCCATATTTGAGATAACGGCTTGCGGGCATCTAGCGACTCGCAAAATTTCGACCACCGCTGTGCCTCTAGTTTATCAATGCGGCGTTATATCTTTGAATTCGCCGGGCTGTCCTTAAATCCTGAATTGACTTAGTGCGTCGGTATTTTCTTTCAGCACGATCGTGAATGGCACGAAGCCGTACCAATTCCAGGTCGAATTCAGAGTATATTGAAGAACACGTGAGTGTGCGCGTGGCCGTCTGTGCCCTTTTCATGATAGCTTGTTAAAGTCCACAAGAGAGGCCTTTATGACAAGCGTCCTCAATCTGAGATTTAAAAATAGTCCAATCTATTCTTCGTATCGGGGTGGACGTATACGTGTTAGACATCCCCTTGATCTTGAGGTAAGTGGGGAGGTGGTCGCTTCCATGCGTTTCAATGCCCTAAAACCACTTAACACGTGTGGTGAAGCGGCAGGAGACGAAAGCCAAATCAAGGCAGCTGCTGTACGTTATTCCCCTGCAGAAACGTTGGACTCGCGTCATTCAGCAGGTGGAGACCATCGTTGGAAACTAATGAAGCTAGTCGTCGTCCCGTCGTGTAAACCTTCCAGCTTATCCAAATGATATGGTTTGCGCTGAAGTCCCCGGTTATTGTCCACGGACCAGGTTGTGCCTTTAAGATGTCTTCTAGCCTTTTAGTGTCAAATCGACTTGATGGGGACAGATACATTCCCAATAATGCAAAGGTAACTCTTTTATTTTTAACAGTCATGCATACATACTGATTGCCGTCATGATGTTGCACAGGCTGGACGACGTAAGTGAGCTCACGGCGAATGAACACGACGACCTTGCTACTTTTTCTGTCGCTTGATGAGAATATTGTATCGTAGCCGGATAGCCTTATTGGATGTGATAATCTTGGTTCACAGATGTCAGTGACAGAAAATCGGTTCGTGAGAAGAAATTGACGAAAATCGGCGATGCGAGATCTTAGACCTCTAACGTTCCACTGAAGGATTGACGCTTCTCTGGCCTCCTTGCGAAATGACTGGTGATTGTCATGCGTGGCTTTCCTTTTCTTTTTCCTTTCCTTTCTTGGCCCAGCATGTGCTTCTGAGAAAAATAATACAGCCCTATAGTCATATGGTCCTTGGCTCGTATTTTTTAACTACGAAATTGTATCCATTGGCGCCCATACCTGAATGTAGACAGAGTATTTCCCGGATTTCTTTCCCTTCAGCACAGTAAAAATGCGCAGGTCTTCTTGGAGGAATCCTGAACCAGTACGTCACCATCCGGACCATCTTGGTGATCTCCTGTACTATCAGCGCCCTGCTCGTCTCATCCTGCTACTTCACCACGAGCCTGTGGTTCTTAATTGTTGTGTTGGGCGTCTTGCATGGTACGCATAGTGTCTGATATTCGTTTTCTTGATAAGTATGCGACTAATTACAACGTATACTGAAGAACTGTGACGTCTGCAATGATAGACGTTGAAAACACCTCTGTAAACACGAAAAGACGACCAGCCTAGGATGTTCATCGCACGCAGTCCAGGCATATTCGTGGGTCGCTGTCCGATAAGGAGTGTACATCACTATCTTTTAAAAAGCGAAATTGTTGTACTATGCCATTATTACACTCTCTAAAACGCCATACTACGAATAAAAAGCTGGTAGAACGCAGTTAGGTCTTGCCACAACCGTTGTTGTCCAGCCATATTATACTTTTTCATGTAGCTTCGCTGGAAAGCCATATGTTTCTCTCAACCCTGCGCACATCAAATCTTTCACCCAACACCTGAGTACAGCATATGCCAGGCCTTAAGCCAAGCAAACATCTCTAGCTTTCATTAAAGACAGCGTCTCTCTTTCTCTCTCTCTTTCTTTCGTTCTCTCATAGCCTGACGAGTGCTTTCTCTTTGAACAGGAATATTTGTAGGTGGCATCAGGTTAAACGTGGTGGCTATCAACAAACACTTCGCCAAATACTTATCCAGTGCATCGGGACTGAACATGGCCGGTCATTCTGTGGGAGGATTCATCCTGCCGCCGCTGCTTCAGCTTCTGTTCGACCAGTACGGCTTCAGGGGAGCTCTTCTCGTGTGCGGCGGCATCTCGCTCAACGCTGTCCCCGCGGCTCTCCTTTGCGGTGACCCGGACAAACCGAAGCCACTGGTGGAACATAGCGAAACCAGTGATGAAAGCGGTTTTGGAAAGGTCGAATTTCCCGAAGAGGAGTCCATCGCTACTGACTTGAGCGCGACTTTTTATCACACGTGTGATGGAGTGGATGTGCTGCCAGACAAACCAATGAAAGAGGTTGCAAGGTACGAGCTGCTCTCACCTGTCCTCTCGGAGAAAAGCCCTTGTACTCTGGGATCGAGTTTGAAGGCCTTTCGGACGACCGATTTGAAGAAAGAACCAGCGCTTCAGGGCACAGCGCTGGACGAACTCAGCGCTCTTCGCCAAGATAGCGCAGCCGTGACCGAACACAGCTACGGGTTCATTTTAAACCCGCACTTTTACCTGGTGACGCTTACCCACCTCGTTGTATTTTCGAACATGGTGACGTGCCTTACTGTGATAATTGACTTTGCCGTCGATTGCGGCGTTCCCAAGTGGAATGCCGTGCTCTTGCTGCAAGCCTACTCTGTCGCAGATGTCGCGGCGCGTCTCGGTTCGGGCTGGGTGACGGACAAGAGATACCTGTCGAGGAGGGCGTGGACCGCCCTGTGTCTGCTCTGCTGGGCTGCGGCGTTGGCGTCGATGCCGCAAGGGCGTTCCTTCGGAACGTTGTTCGCGTGCGCCGTCGTTTCCGGTTGGTGCAACGGTTCGACGTTGTCCCTGGTCCCGGTTCTCTACGCTGAAGTGACCGACGCGCGGCGTTACCCTCTATGCTTCGGAGCAGGATCCAGCTTGGTCGGCCTCGCCAACCTGTTTCGGCCGTTGTTGATAGGTAAGGGTCACCGTCTTGGGATTAATACTCTGTAGGCGGATTAGAAAAAATATATATCAGTGTCGATTTAGCGGCGCATGCGAAAGAAATGCGTTAGCATTGCGTCGCACATCTTGGAGGTCCCGGATCCGTGATTTAAACCACGTTCACCGCATTGCAAAGTGAATTATTCTGGAGCTCAATCGGCAAACGTCCTGCTTCTTCGAGGAGCGAAGTACAATTGACAGTGGTCCGGAGCAGACCACCGTCAGTGGTGTTGGGTGTTGCACAGGGTGTTGCACGTAACTTGAGCCAAAGATTACAAACATGCTAATGCCACGTAGCTGAACCGAACAAAGGTAATGTTGCTCGCCATTGTTTGGAGAAACTCAGATTATTTTCTTTGCATTCCACCTAATTTGACGATTAGGCTTAATCTGATATGTATCTGTGTAGGCTGTTTACCTAAATCATTATTCGATTGTATCCTTAAACTCATGTTGTGATGGGTGCTGATTGTTTGCGTCGCATTTTAGGTTCTTATGCGTGTTTCACGCTACTAAACATTGTATAAACTTCGTTAGCATTTCTTCCTTTCTTTCTTTCTCCCTTTCTTTCTTTCTTTCTTTCTTTCTTTCTTTCTTTCTTTCTTTCTTTCTTTCTTTCTTTCTTTCTTTCTTTCTTTCTTTTTTGTGTGCTTCTGCTAGGTTTTTTTATGGTTCCTAATGCCTTCATATATTTACATTGTACAGATTTCACTCATGCTTGAACTTTTCCGTCCCCCCCCCCCTATGTGATGCCCTAACGGGCCCTTAGGGTACTGAAATAAATAAATAAATAAATAAAATTAATTAATCAACTTCTCAATTATTATAACTAGATGAAAAGTGTCAATTAGAAAATTGTAGAGCAGGATAAAAAGCTCTCGATACAGCTTTCTGTTGCTCAATGCGCGCTACATATAAATGTTTTTCCTAGCGTGAAAGGAGCCCGCGAATACACGCAAAATTGTCGCGTGACTGGCCGCTCGAGGCACTTTGCGTCTATTTGGCTCAAGTTTGGCTCAAGTTAAGTGAAACACCCAGTACCTGTGTTTTTCGCCGGCAAATCTTGGGTCCCTAGTGAGGGAGGCTCCTCGTCAAAATTGTGGAAGTACGGCCTTTACACAAATCTATACGGTAACTAACGAATGCGCAGGCAATCTCTTGGTGTCTCCTTAATTTCTGTGACACCCCTCTTCTTTTTTTTTTTGCGTTTCATTGCAGGTCGCTTCCGTGATAACCTCGGGGGCTATGGAGGCTTGTTCTACTTGTACGCTGGCTGTACATGCGTGATGTTATTATTCTGGTTATTGTTCGAAGTGCGGAATTGGTACAAAGCGCAAAAGATTTTAGCTTTTTAGATCGTCGTCAAGTGACCACACACTTGACGTAAGAGCCTGCAAATGACGCAAATATGCACCAGGAAGGCTAAGACAGAATATTTCCACTGCAGCCTGTGGGAGGGAGAATCGTCGAATTGTAGCACAATATCGTCCGCTGCTAAAGCAAACATCTAAACAGTAATGAAGCAAACAGGTAAGAGCAACATTTCTTGATTTTTATCCAACAAACTTTCTCACGTGAACCATGAGGCACAAATATATAGATGCAATATAACCAGCAGGCCATTCTGTGATGTCTTAGTGGCGATCTATGGCAAAGTATTAACGAAGTGTTACCTTGAAGAGCCGGCCATACTACTGTACTATACATCCTTAGAGTTAACGATGGCCTTCGTGAAACGATTGCACTATATATGGGATAACATCATTATTTGTGTAAATTATCAGTGCCCTGGCGAAATTGCTTCCCACCATTTGCTTTCCTTTCTGGTATGTTCTGAGGGGAACGAAATATGTGGCCTTACATTAGCCAAGAAACTGAAAATAAATTGCAAGGTTATCCCCCATATAGTGCAGGGCAATGGCACTATCAATTAACAAAAGCGACGTTGAGACTGCAGAACACTTTTCTACTGCGATATGGGTTACGCAGCTCCTTTCCTCAATTAATCTACGCTGATCACCTCCTGCAAGATGCAGCATCAAACGCCCCTCTCTACGGGCAAGTTTAAACTGACTCGACTCGAGTCCGTTCTCCGAGTCAAAGATGCTCGGACCATGGCCACATCTGTCACTGGTACAAAAAAGCAATTCGTACACCAGTGCAGTACTAAGTTGACCGGCGTGAGAGACCGCTAATAGTGCTACTGTGTATCCTCCCAGGAACACGCAGTGCTCACTCTAGTCTTCTTTCTGTTCCCCCTTTCCATTAACCAAAGTGCAGGGTAGCAAACCGGACGCTTGTCTGGTTGACTTCCCTGCCTCACCTCACCTCTCCTCTTTCTTTCTTTCTTTCTTTCTTTCTCTGTCAGCTTCATCGATTGAGCAATGGTTTTGAAATGTATAGACGTCCAGAATCAGCTTTCTAGTTAAGCAGTGATGCAGAATATTTCCTTTTATTTATCACGTGATGAGCAATTACGAAGTTGAGGTTTCGATTCTAGACTAACCCTGCGGGTGCAGCCTTACCTGGTGATCGGGAACGAAGCGTCTTCGACAAGACCAGCGAGACTGTAGGACATATTGTATCGCACACACGTTTGCGCTGTATACAGACATTTCATGCTTTTCAGTCCATGCGTCTAAACTTATCTTCGAGACAGGAACAAACAGGAACATGCAAAGTCATACATGAGGTGGTTTTATTATTAAATTATACTTTCTTCATAGGGAATCTCATCAACAGTTGTGTATTCGGCTTCAACATAAGAGAAGTCAATGTTGTCAGCATAAGTTCGCGCTTTCAAGTCCGCTGTGGTACTTAATGACTAGCTCACAACGAAAGGAAGAAAATACAATTGAGCAGATGGCACATACGTATTTGTCATCGCGCTCTTCCATGCACACAACCTTGAGAACAAAAAGAAACAATAAAAAATGGCCTGAAAAGTTGTCTCATCAACACGTGTACAATAAAACGAAAAGACGAGTCATGAATACTGCTCCCGTTGTATCCTTGCAAGACGGCAGTGCGCCTGCACAGGACACTGGTAACGATCACTTCACCAAAAAAGATAACACTAGGTAAACACTTGATAATTGCGTTATCTGTGACTTGACGAGAAGAATAAGAGACTGTTGAAAACGCAGCTGTAAAACATAGAGCCAGAAATAACAACAAAGCACATCAACTGGAACTTGGAATGCAGATCGTATTGTATTTTCTTTTTTTTTCTTTTGCCGTTCTTATTGACCTGAGATGACATGGTCGATTGAGTTTGGCTTGGTATACCTAGCTTAAAAAGCAGAATATTCGTCTCTCAAGCATGTGGATAGCCTGCTCTCTTACTCACCTAAAGTACGAAGTGATCACACTTTCGCTAATATCGTAACTATTACAGAAGATAACTTGGTAAGTAACACTCCAGAAAGGAGAAGCGATTGCGCACAAACACTTACATCCCATGTAAATTTAATATTTTATATAAGTGCCGTATTCACGGACACCCACCACATACGAGCACCCACGTACACTGCTGGCTGGATTGAGTTTCTCCTTCAACGTACAAGAATGTAACGATGCACATGCTAATTACACTCGGCGCGGAGATTCATACACAGACATAAAGAACGAACAAGACGAATAGCACAATTACGAAACATCCTCGGGTACACACGGACTTACAGCCTTTGTCAAAAGCGTGCAGACCACTGCGTAATTGACCAGGGCTTCAACTGAGCTGTATCTCAGGGCACCTGTAGCAGTCCCTGCGCAAAAAGCTAGGTTCTGACTGGCGAGGACTGGAGTGACGCTTGTATTCCAGGGTGCTGGATCGTTGAACTAATGAGGGGCTCGCATTCCGTGGCCAAGAAGAGCAAAATATTGTAGCACGCACCGTGACCTGTACGCCCTGACGACGGCGATGAAGACAAGGAAAGTAACAACGTCGACAAAAATACAAATCTACAACATCTCTATGTACATCTCAGAGCCCGAGTCCGCATTCCTGGCGTAGCACTATCGCGTGGCGTGACTTTGGTTTTTGTTGAGTAGAACTCTGGTGTCACACGCAACAGGACGCTCGCTCGACCATCGGCAGGGTGTGTAGCGCCGCTCCGCCTACTCTCGGGCAACGCCGTGAGAATTTGGAGCCTGTGGTGTCGGCTTTCCATCAGATCCCTGCTTTGATGGTGCAAGAGACACTTGCACGCAAAGTCAATCGGTTGCGCGATTCTTCGTGGTCGCTCACACCTGGATGCCTCCACTGCCGTCGACACTCACGACCAGGTTGTACGCCGGCGGTGGTGTGGCACAGATTTCGCTCACGTCGTCCGACGACCTCGCGTCACCCAAGGCGCCGCCGGGCGGCGGCAGCAGCGGAGGCGGTGCGTCTCGGCGCTTCCCTTGCGGTAGTCGCAGCTGTAGCGCCGTCCCGTTGCCGATGTTCATGTAGCCCGGGCTGACGTCGCGCGCAGCCTGCCCAGCGTCGCCGGCGCGGCCGATCATGGGCGTCATTTCCATGCCGTCCGCCACGGGGGCGCTGCCGTCGTCCGCGGTGGTGGTGGCAGCCATCTTGGCGTAGTGCGGCTCCGAACTCGGCTGTGTAGCAGCTCGGCTCGTGTTGATGTAGTTCTCGTCGTCGGACTTCATGTCCAGATAGTCGGGGTCTAGCGTGTTGCCCATGGTGAGGTAGTCGTTGTTGTTCTTCAAAAGCAGGTTCACATTGGCGTAAGGGTCGTTCAGGGCCAGGTAGTACTGCAGGAAAACGGGGGGTATAGCATGAGCTCTTGAGTCGGCGTGCATGCAAATGGTGTTGAAGATGTGGCAATAGAACTGCTTTTGCAAGAGCAATTGCTTCCTCCTGTCAGTAAATTCTATAGCATAGAAAATTGTTTCCGCTGCCACTGAGCGACTGCCGTTAACACGCCAGCGTTGCATTTAGAGCGTTTTAGTAAATAGCGTCCACGTTTATGTGACTTTGGTTCAACAAATCATTTTCCTGAGTGATACTCGATCCCATCTTATCGACTTCACTTCAAATATTGTTCACATTCGCAAAGTGCAACTCGACATGCCTACACTGATTAGGTGATAAAAAAATTCCTGCACTTATTGATAACTTACATTTCTCACTCCAGCCTCAAGGAGGTCTCCAACGCGGGTAACCAGGGTCGAGAAATCCGGCCGCTCCTTAGGTTCCGCTTGCCAGCAACTTTGCATGATTTCGTACCTGTGCGAAATAAGAATGTTGTGTGCCACGGGGTTATCAAGAGAAGCAAGCCGTTGCAACATAGTTCTGAACTAAGCCAAATGCATTTGCAGTCGACGGTCGACTTTCCGGACGCCTGCTTTTTCGGACATGCCCGATAATTCGGATGCCTTCGCGGCACCGCCACGTACCCCATAGAGTCAATGTATAAAAACGCCTGAAATTTCGCACGCGAAAAACCCTCGCCGTTCAATATTCCGGGCTTTTTACCACGACCGCAGTCCGCAGGTCTTAAAGAGCATTTATCTAAGCCACCACCGCCATCATTTTCATTGTCTCGCCGCCCCGAACCGTCGCTCTCACGAGCAGATCCACTGGGAGTCACCACGGCAGCGCTATGCCTAGCTACTTCGACGTTCGCTACCAAGCTTCTTACTGTTCGGTGCCGTGTATTTCATTAAAAAAATTCGCCACTGTTAGCAATGGCGCCGACTCCATCTTTGTAATCCTCGCCAATATTTGAAGCTCAGAAAGCATCGCGCGTTGCATTATACGGGTTCCCGAAAGTCGGCTTCTACTTAATACAAAATTGTTACAAGGTGAAGCATACGCAATGTATTGCGGCGAAGCATATTAAGTGTGGGAAGGGGCAACTGTCACGGGCCAAGGTATGTTTTCCTTAATTATACACGCAGGAATCCGCCGTCTGATATCATTGTACGAGCACCGATACGGATAATAACTATACTGGCAGGCCTTTAGAGCTATTGCTGACATGCCTGTGGCAATTTGAACCCGTAGGCCCAGTAAAAGGCGAGCATTCATTTTTTTCGGGTTGCCGATTTTTCGGACGTTTTCGCGACCCCTAGGGAGTCTGAAAAATCAGACGTTGACTGTATATAGTTTCTTTAAACCCGCATGCTCGTTACACTATACAAAGAAAGACAGACCAAACAAAAATATGTCTTCCTTTTGAAACATTCGTTCAGACTTCCAAAAGCTCCGATAACCAACTATACGTGACCTGAGCCGTTTGAGTCAAACGTGATTGCTTACACGTCGTCTGGAGCGTAGTCTGGTTTCTCCATGCGGTAGCCGTTCTTGAGCCTTTTGTAGAAGGACTCGTCGATGACAACTCCAGGATAGGGATTGCCGCCCAGTGAGAATATCTCCCAGAGTAGCACTCCGTACGACCACCTATCCAAGAAATGATGATGAGTTGTCTCACTTAGTCATCAACAAAGCACTACGGAGCCAACATTGCATCTACATGGGACTCGCTTGGACTCATTACAGCTTATTTTCTGAGTACATATTTTCTTACAAAAATGCGTCAGCGGGCATAAAAGGGCCGACCACGTGCTTTAAGACGCACTCTCATTGGTACAAGACGTGATACGGTGAAAACTGATACGGCGAGCGAGAATGTTCCCTATTATGTGTAAAACGCTCAAACTCCAATACAGCAAAGGAGGAAGGCAACGCGATTAAGGACTAAATCGATACGCTGAATACATCGAAAAAATGTAGGATATCACATGGGATGCTTTAACGCTAAACGGCAAAAATTGCAGCCACACGAAGGAAAAATTCAACGTACTGTTAACGTGATGGTGTGAAGCAGATGATTTCACGTAAAAAGCGCCCAATAATCTCTGCCATGCACTTATATTCTGCATATTGTGGATAAACTTAGCTATATGGCGCTTAACACATGTTCTGACTGTTATACCACTTTGATTGTCATTGTCTCTGAACTTTCCAATTTTTTTTTATTTCGTGTTCGCGTCATCATCTCGCATCATCACAATAAACCCTGAAGTCAAAATTCGTATAATATTCAGTATGTGAGGAACCGACTCGGTGTTTAACAGAAGATTCAATGATGTGTGCCTAATTGTGGCGTTAACTCTAAAAAATAGAGTCTTGCAATAACCTGCATGTGACAGAGTATATGATCAGCTTAGAGTAACAGGCCAGCGACTATGCTTCTCCTGGTGACCTATAAACTTTACATTCATGGAAGATGTACTAAGTCTAAGCCTTATACAAAGAAATGAACACATCCTAGGAAAGCCGGGGAACGTACACATCGCTTTTTGTTGTGAACACTCTGTCCATAATTGACTCGATAGCGGTCCATTTCACAGGCAAGAGACCCTGGAAAGAAAGGATACAGAAACCTTAAGTCATCCGCGCGATAGCCAGCACAAAACAGTAATTACACAAACAGGAAAACGTGTTACGTTGGACCTCCTCAAAACGAACGTTCTCAAATTTTGTTATGAGATTATAATAAAATTAGATTTCACATAGAAGCTCGTTCATTGTCTTCTTCGCACAACTAAACAATAAAAACGTGTTTGTTTTTGTACGCGAATTAGAAACATCGGAGAAACTTGCTAAATATAACAATATCAGTCATCTTCAATAATATATGAATAAGTCCACTCATCCTTGAGGCACACTCAATAATCGGTGGAATGACAAACTAATGTTCTTACAGAAATTTATTCAAAGTTAGGTTCGCCGTGTCTTCAACACGTTGCGAATTCAGTTAACGTTTTCATTTCATGACGATAGGCAATCTCAGTTGACAGACAAGATGCATGCTTATACCGAAGAAAAACGGAAGTCTAACGAATGCCTATTGCAATGTGTTCACGGAGTGATACGCATTTAGCTATAAGTGGGGCAGCAGATTTGTCAACTGCAGTTTTCTAACGTAACATAGGCTTTCAAACAATATTTCGCAAGTTAGGTTCTTACGTCTCCTTTCTTGATGTAGTTGGAGTACTTGTAGCAGTCCTTCGCGAGCCCGAAATCGCATATTTTCACTACGTTCTCTTCGCTTAGCAGAACGTTTCTTGCCGCCAAGTCTCTGTGAATCAACTGCAAAGAAAAACGTAATAGTTAGAAACACTTGGCGAAAAATTATTCTCGTCAAACTTGAGGCATACGCTAGAAGTTATCAGTCTGTTCCACGCACTCCTAATATTAAATTTTCCGTTCTGTCTTACCCAGATATGAGAATGAAACTCTCGTCTTAGTTAACACCCATTAGTACGAAAAAAAAAATATATCCGCCGTGGTTGCTTAGTGACTATGGTGTCGGGCTGCTAAGCATGTAGCCGCGAGATCGAATTCCATTTCGATGGGGGCGAAACGCGAAAATACCCGTGTACTTAACTTTAGGTGCACTTTAAAGAACCCCAGGTGGTCCAAATTTCCGGAGTCTTCCACTAAAGCGTGCCTCATAAACAGATCATGGCTTTGGCACGTAAAACCCTATAATTTAATTTTTGTAAAAAAAAAAAACTAAATTGTACATTGTTTGCGCTATAGGCACGTGCTGCAATCACAGAGTTCTGAGATCGGAATAATAAATTTCTTTTTTAATGACATCCTTCAGCGACCTTTCTTATGCCGAGTCTAGCGGCAGCCTGTCTATGCTACAAAAGAATACACTGCATATGCCAAATAAGAATGAACTCTGAAAGAGAGAGATGGAATAAAAGCCTGGAGCCTGGAGGTTTGCCAGGACTGAAACCGGTTGGCTACCCTGCGTATATGTGTGTGCGTGCGTGCGTGCGTGGTGGAGTGGGGGGAAGGCAGCTTGGAAAGGGAATCGAAAGATAAAGAGACGGCGACAGGTGTTACAGTTAATAGATGCTGGTGTCGCAGGCGTACTGGGATGCTTAGCGTTGTGTCATTAAGTCCGAAAAGAAAAAAAAAATATCGTAGTATTATACCACCGGCTCTAAACGTAAGTCACACTGGCATGCCCGACTACGGGATCTGTTTCATTGCGATAGCAATTATACGGACTCTCGAGGCGCGTTCGCGCCAATGGCGCGGCGCGGCCGCCGCCTTCACGCTGTTCCGCTATCAACAGCGCATGCGCGGCCCACGCGCGGAGGGTTAGAGGGGCCTCTCCAGAGATGCAGACGTGCGTGTGGCTGCACCATAGAGTTTTTCACTGTAACACCTAGAGGGAAATCTGGCGCCACCGTCTATGGGAGTTTCTTAAGGAGCGCTGTGCCGTCATGGGAATGACGGTATATGTGTCTGCGAGGCTTGTGTTGGCTGGTGTTGTAAGAGGATTCGTCTAAAACATGGACATGGCTGCACAAATAACGCGTTCTTAAAGTAAAATCTTCATAAAATGTTTTCATTCATGCATATTACATCTTCCAGTGAAGTTTACTCACCTACAATGCATGACGAAGGGAAGAAAAGAAAGAACAGACGACAAACTGTTTCAAAGCGAGCGCGAATCTTGTCGTCTGTCCTCCAACTTTAGCGGCCCGCTGATACTTTTTACGTATCATATAATTGTACACGCAATAACATGGTCTCGTGGCTAAACAAAACATGTTCTTGTGTAATAATAAAGCTGAAACAGCTTTTCACTTGCAGTTTTAGTAGAAAATGAATCATTGCGACAGACGGAAAGGTGCTTGCCTGGCTCTCCGAGAACGATGCCAATCCGAAGTCACAGTATACCGGCATTCCCATGTATACCACAGCGCAGCAGCGCCAAATTTCCCTCTAGGTTATATGGTGAGAAACTCTATGGGCTGCACAAACGACGAATCGAAGAGGACGCCCCATCGACACTCCGCTCAATCGGCTCGGTGGCGGAGCCAGGCCTTCACTCTGCCTTTCACTGCTGGTACGAGGGTTGTGCGGACTCACGCTATAAGCACACAAGCGTTGCTGCTTAGCTGACGTGTGCATGCGCTGGCCCGCATGGAAATAACGGTAAACATCAAGCGTTCGCCATTTAATATTTAGCTGGGCGCTGAATAACGCCGAGGGTGTCCCGTCTGTCTCATCCCGGGCCCCACCGAGGTGCGACGCCCGCAACACCACTGGCGGTGTTCCTCATCACGACAGCGTTGTGAGGCGCCTGGTAGCTGCCGAGGCGATGTTCCTTCTGCCCAGCAGCCGTTGCGTGCTGCGTCGAGCCAACATGTAGCACCCGCGCATAGTTAGAAACCCGCCCAAGGAGTTCAAGCGCTACGCGCTAAACCTTGCTATCGCTCTCAATACTTCGTCCTTCGGGCGAAACTAGCAATCTTTTTTTTAATGTCCTTGTACTAGGACTACTAGAATTACTAGAACTACAATTACTAGGACTACCAGAAACTACTAGAAGTATGCACCAGAAGGATGAGAACAAAATAAATGGAGGCCGGTAACACAAGGGAGTTGATGGGCGCTGATGCCTCGCCAGCTCAACTCGATGCCTCGAGCGGTATAGAGTTGCGGTGTCCGCAGCAGCAGGCTATATACTTGTGATTATACAGCGTCCGCTCACGCTGATTTTGTCTCGAGTCTCGAAACTCGAACAGCGTGCGAACATTTCGGGAAACGGCAACAGAGTCGTTGCGCATACCTTTCTCGAGGCGAGGTACTCCATTCCGCGGGCGCACTGGAAGGCGAAGCACAGCAGGTCGCGGGTGGTGAGCGCCGCGTCGCGCATGTCTCCGTGGTCGCGTAGGGAGGAGCCGCTGACGAGCGTCGCGCTGTTGCCGCTGTCCGGCAGGAAGCCGTACGTGGTGTCCGGCACCGAGAAGCTGAACTCATTCCCGTTGCTCGTGGGGGTGGCGCTCATCGCCAAATCGGCGTACTTCAGCGTCGGCGTGTGCTGCTGCTGCTGCTGCTGCCGTTGTTGGCTGCAAGCGTCGACGGGTGCGCGATCAACACGCTTCGCCGCACAACGTTACGTCATGCGAGCAATGTCACGGCAAACTAACTGTACACTTTAAGTGAGGAGAAGGGAGACATTAATTTGGACATTTTTTTTGTCATCCCGGTTCGCAGACACCGGCTAGGCGGAGAAGGGCGAGGTTGAGAGAGGCCAACAACGTCAAGTATTATTATTATTATTATTATTATTATTATTATTATTATTATTATTATTATTATTATTATTATTATTATTATTATTATTATTATTATTATTTATGGAAACACAAACACACAAAAGAAGCAGGCAGGGAGCAAGCTGACAACTGCCACCGAGAGGGGCGCAACGCCTGTTTATCTTTCGGGAGGAGGGAATGAAAAGAGGAGAAGAGAAGAAGAAGATAGGAAACAAATAGGAAAGAAAATACGAAATAAACAAATGACAGAGACACGAACCAAAGAAAGTAGGAACACTATCATGGCAGCACAGAAAACACGCAAAGAAGCGACAACGCACATGATGACAAAATCTGATAATGTTTTTGCCAGCATTGTGTAATCGTGTGCGTTTCACTTCGTTGTGCGTTCTTTGCGTTGATGATTAGTCGTCTCTCCAAAATTTAAGTTCCACACTGGGCGAGCGGAAGTTCTTATTTGGAAAGAGAACACGAGATATTCGATAAAGAAGCGGAGACCTCGAGAGGCTGGCACGAGATCCTGCTTGACATCCCTGGATAAGGTACGCCAGCTCGCTGCCGAAGGGACAGCATGCAAAGGGCATATCCACGCGGTATACATTTCTTTTTCTAATCTACGTGTGTTTTGCTAGTTCGCTTCTTATTTTTGCTTGCTCCTAGTACGCATTCACAAAAGCAGTTTCTCCCCGTGACAATGTGGACACGGCACGTCGGTACCCTATTGAGCAAAAAAGAATAATAAACTCCTTTATTGTGGTCGCTCTTTTAAGGTGAACCTTACGAAAGCGCACGATAGCTGTAGGACAAAACACGCTATTTTTGTACGACACCATATCCATTTCAAGTGCACAGTCATAGAAGCACTATGCAGGGAACGTGTAAATGATGATAGCTCTGTATGCGAACCGACATCCCACTTCCGGCCGTATATAGCACATGTAACTTACCAATAAACAGGGTTTGAAATGGCGAATCGGAACCCGGGAGATGGCGAGATTGGAGACCTCGGGTTGTAGCACATGTCCGGGTCCACTTTGCCCGTCTCCGGGTTCAGCTGGTTTATGAAGCGCTCCCGGTGTCTCAGAAGATAATGCCTCAGGTTTCCAAACTTACAGTACTCCACGATCACCATCAATTCACCTGCGACGGGGAAGTGTAACGAAACAATCAGTTTGTAGCGCTTGGGCATTTCGGCTGCGATGTCGACGTTCTACTTTATATACTCCTTACGGAAACGCGACCACTCTATGTAGTACATTCCCTCACATATCTTTTTTTCTATATCTCACATCCGATTTAAGCTTAAATCGTATCAGTGGTTCTCCGTATTTGACAAGGCTTACAAGTCCTCAGACAAAAGCGACGGCGAGACTTACCTTTGGCTACGTTTTTCGTCACGGCGCCAAGAATATTCACGATGTTCAAGTGCCGACCCAAATGAATTAGAATCTTCAGCTCGGCCATCAATGCTTTTCGTTGGGACATGTCGGCTCGTTCTAATAACAAAAAAAGAACGAAACAAGATAAATAATTTAAGAGCACTTTCTAACACGACATTTTTTTACTATTGTCCTTGAAAATAACCCGCCTCCTACATGTAGAAACAGTAAAGGTTTACCTTTGAGCATCTTCACCGCCACTGTAAGCGACTGACCCTGCTCGCCAAGACCAATGGCTTCAGCCTTGACAACCCGGCCAAAGGCGCCTTGTCCCAGAGTCCTTCCTGCAAACACCAGACGGCTTCTATGCTTGAACTGAGCCGACGCCCTGTTCCCGGAGCCGCATATTACGCTGCCTCGAGATAATTTTACTTATTCGGCAAGCAATCAGCCAGATTCTAGCCCTCTATCTCCCAAGCTTTCTCATTGAAAGATTTACATTTTTTTCAGCAAATGATTGCACATCATATCCGGATTCAATAAATATATTACACTTGCCATTTATCTCTTCTATTTCACCCCGAAATATTAATAAAAGACATCTACTCTGAAAGAGAAGGTTTCGCGCAGCACACGGTAGTTAGAGTGTGTCTATCTGAACAAATGATAACGACAAGAATCGAGAGCATTGAGGAATATGTTCAAATCCCGAAACTCAAATGCACGACGCGAACTGACTCGACGAGCGCGGCTCATCTCTGGTAAGCAAAGCATAAGCAACGGTGGTCTGGACGAGTATGGCTCGTCTTTGGCAATACTGGTAAAAACAACTCTATGAGTATAGCTAGGGTTTGGTCATTGGCAGAGGGCATAGTAGTTAAAGGCTGAATTCACGAAGCCTTTCGCGTGTAAGTGCTTCTTCTTTCCCGTTCGCCGACCGCCGATTGCTAGATGACACGTCGAGCATCAGGATTGGCTTAAATTTTCTCTTACGAACGACTTGCGAACGAGCGAACAGCTTTTATTGGGTGTTGATCCTACTTCTTTTCGGGTGACTAAGGACGAATTCTTACTGCTTAGGGCCTTAATGAGCACCAATATTTGAGCGATCGAGTGCTTTTGCATTGCGCTCCCAGCGGTCCGGAAATGAAACCGAGGTGTTGATAGAGCACGCGAATGCCTGCTCAGCAGCTGAACCTGACGGGCACTCAGCCACAGCAGTAAGCTTACGTACCGAGCTTGAGGCGATCTTTTGGAAACTCCCAACGTTGGTCGTACGGCAGCAGCTCCACTTGCTCGCACAGGGGGAGGTCAGGGTTGAACATGTTCACCTGGCCTTTGTCGAAGAGTGTCTTGTTCAATAGCTCCATCTCTTTTTCCTCCTTCTGCGATGACGAAAAAAAAAACAAAAACAAATGAACTCAAACGGACCGACGAGCACTTTGACCTTTAAAGAGAAACTGAAGAGCAACGGTAAGTCTGACATGTTATCCTTTCAAAATTCCGGTTTCTTTTTTCTTTCGCTTGGTGGAAAAGAACTGGGCCAGTATTCACAAAAAATGTTCTCACGTTAAAACTCTTCGTAAGAGCATTACTAGCCAATCGCGATGTTTTACATATCATAAGCAAGGGCGGCCGGCCAAAAGCAAACTGTTCTTGCCAAATAAAAGCTTTGTAAATTCGGTCCTTGGACCCGCATTCTCGAAAAGCTCGCACACTTTAGAACACAAATATTCCAGGCAGTCCTGATGCTGGACATACTATTAGCGAAGGCGGACGGCCAATGGCGGACGCCACTTACGAACGGCTCGCTTTTGTGAATTCTGTGAATTTGTGAATTATGTGAATTCTGTGAACCGAATTCACAAAGGTTTTCGTTCATAGAAACTTTTTTCTGATTTCTGGGCGACCTTCGCTAATAATACGTTCAGTGTCACAGCTGAATTGTGTTTGTTCTTGCGAGATTTACTAAAGTAAGCACGTTTTGCGGGTACCGGCTCTGAGGCCCGAATTCACAAAGCTTTTCGTACGTAAGTTCTCTTTGCCATTGGCTGGCCCCCTTCCCAAATGATAGGTCCCGATGTAATGATATTCGAATTCGACAAAAAATTATCGTACGACCGGTTTTACTATAAGAGGTTCTTGTGAGTGATGGGCCCTTGGCCAAAATCTGACACGGACAAGAAAGACGTCGTCCTGTCGTCTTCCTTGTCCGTGTTAATGTTGCGCTATGACCTCGATTAACGCGACGTTACGGATTTGTAAATACTTTAAGATGGCGCACAAAAATATATCAAAACTACGTAGGTTGGGTCTTGGTTTACTTTCGAACGTCAACGTAGTCCTTTCTGACGAAATGACAATTAACTACACAGGAGTAGACGCATGCTGAAATCTATAAACTAACAAAAATTGGTGCAGGAATATTATGGTCGGCGTCACCGCTTGTTTTTCATTACTGCACGTTTTATTGTTTACCATTCCTTAAATTGAAAAAGGTTAGATTATAATGTAAAAGACCACTTCCGGGGGCAGAATCCAAGTTACTTAAAACAGTGCGGTACGGAATCCTTAGTTAAGGCATAATTTGAGGGCATCGTGGGCATCCTTGACGTTCCCGCCTAAAATGTAACGTGACATCATATGCCTTGGAGAGAGAGTGGTGATATTAGTTGCAAAAATGTGTACCATTTTATTCTACTCAGTCATGTATTCAGCCGAATAAGATAGCGCTGTACTCACCATGTGCGCCCGATATTTCTTGCAGTAAACAAACACGACGAGGAAGCAAATGATGGCTATGATGAAGACGACGCTTATCAGGGCGACGTGAGTGGTATTCATGACGGGAGCTGGTATTCCTGAAAGAATAGAAAATTGTTTGTCACGTCAGTTTCTGTAAAGATCACCGCAGTCTGGCTGGCGCTATATCAGGATACGCCTGAAGAGCCGATATAATGGAACGTCACCACCTACCAACTACAGCGCAGTGTTGAGGGCAGCGCATTTGCGAGAAAGAACGAATCAGACAGAAAGCCTAAACAGACACCTCTTCATTCCTTGTCTGGTCGCTTAACGACTAGAAAATTTGAAAGAAAAAGAGCACGTCCTCGCTGCCGACGGCCCAGCTTGAAGGTTCTGTTTGTACTATGAAGTTTGTTGGCCGAGACTGTCTACAAAATTCTCAGTGTATAGCACGCGTTGCTCACTGTAAGACACGTATTTTTGTGGCTACTCGGAAATAAAATCGAGCAGCGGGGAGCAAGTCCTTCCCAACCTTCAGCCTGATTTTTCGGTTAACTTTGCCCTACCTTATGCGCGCCTGTGTGACGAGAAGCGCATTAGTGGGAGAGTTGTCACAGCCTAAACAGGTCTGGCACAGTTCACGCCTGCTCTAAGGTAGTTCTCGCTCGCGACACAATCTCCGAAGCTATTGTGCGGATGTATTGTATACGTACCGCTGGCAACATTGATGGTGGTGTTGGCGAAGATGGCTCCGGCCCTATTCTCGGCGCGGCACTGGTAGAATCCGCTGTCTTGGAGCGTCACCTTGCGCTTCACGAGCCAGCGGCCCTCGTCTAAGCGGTCGATGCCGCTCATGTTAAGCGGTTTGCCGTCCTTTAACCACGAGATACTGGGCTCGGGCAGGCCGGTCGCCGTGCATTGCAGGTCGATGTACGACACATCGCTGAGCACATCGTTCCTCAGGTTGGTTTTGTTGAACTCCGGTGGACGCATATCTGCGCAGAGAGGAAGCACAAGGAAACGCAGCAAAAGTGAAGCGTCTTTTCTTTTTCTTTTTTTTTTTGCCGACTTTCGACACTAGAGAAGACTGCAGACGTGATCACAATGTTGGGTAATGTGTCACTGGAAGCGAATGCCCGCAAACCCCCTTCACGCGTGCTTTCTTTCAGTATGCACGAAACATTTTTCGCTCTACACGCTAGCGCTAACAACATGGTGTATCCGCGAGGAATCTGCACAGGTGTCCCGACTCCTGAAGTGTTGAAGTGATGTGGACTTAGCCTGTGAGCTTTGTAAGCTGATTTTGCGGCGTTAAAGGGAAGAAGAAGGGGCAACATCGTGCGCTGAATGGGTCACAAGCAGCGGGCCTGTCGTCCCGTTCCGCATCGCTGTGCGCGTCCTCTCGTTCACGCGTCCCGCGCTGCGCTTTCGAACGGTGACGGACCTTCCTGAAAGGAGGCGTTCGGGCAGAGCAATTGCCCGTACGTCTCGTAAGGCTACATACCGTATACAAGCCAAGCCAGCAACACCCTCTTTCGCTTGGAAATACACCCAGGCCAAGCGACGTTCATAGATGCAAAGGTGCGCCACTTAGAGGAGCGCTTAAGTTCAAGTCGATCGAAACGAAGAGCATCTCCCCACAAAAGTCAGTTTCGTTTGCACTCGCGACTTTCATATACTAGGTGAAGAGCCACTTTCGGCCGCTACAGGAGCCCCTGCGTGTGGCTCGCTCTGGCGGTCAGAGCTGTAGTGCGCTCGGCTAGCCACTGCGTTGGACTCTGCCCGCTTAGGCAGTGCGTGTCAATGCGCTGAATTCACATTTTGTTTTCATAACCGCGTTGCAATACACGAGCGGCGCATGCGGTTAGTGTGGCTGCAATGCCTCAAATGCGCCAAGTGGACGAGCCGTCACGTTCCGCCAAGTCGACTCGGTAGCGTTGGCACCGTAGAGCGTTGTGCGCATGCGCAGTAGGGTCACCGTTCAGCGGATTTGATCCTTTACTTAGGATGCTATCGTATGAGCGAAACTGACTATATAGGGCCGAGCTAAAGCTGCCGATGGTCCCGCCAGAAGATGTGCTCAACCTGGGCTAATATGAGTGGTCTCAGTGTAAATCATGGGGTCACGGCTCAGACCTATAGCCAACATCTCCACAGTGTTGTTACAATATCTTTTTTAGAAAAGCTTTGGGTCACCTTTGAGGCGAGAAAAGATTTGTTTAAAGTTGGATGTTCACAAATTTCAGTACTGACTCAGAGAAGCATCTCTGCTGTACAGAACGTCCCACGTAACTTGAGCCAAACATGAAAAATATACAAATGCCAGGTAGGTGGACAGAACCAAGCTAATGTTGTTTGCTGTCGCTTGTAGATACTCAGATTATTTTTTTTCATTCCGCCTAATTAGATAAGTAGCCTTAATGAATCAACTTCTCAAATATTGTAATTAGATTAAAGGTGTCAATGGGAAAATTGTAGAGAAACATGAAAAACTCCCGATACAGCTTTCTGTTGCTCAATGCGTACTACATAAAAGTGTTTTTCCGAGCGTGAAAGAAGCCCGCAAATACACGCCAAATTGTCGCGCGACTGGTCGCTCGGGAAACTTTGCATATATTCGCGGTCCTTCGCGGTCCCTGTATATGTGCAAGAAACAAGGCACCGAAAAAAAAAAAGCTTTCGTCCAGTACTCTTTCTATAAACACGCATGGTTCTATAAACGCGTCACTGAGAGCCCAAAATATCGCTCCGTCTGATGCCTGTTGACAGTGTCCCTGCATCCACCACCGGAAATTCCCTGTTCTCCCACCAGCCGGAAATTACATTTTCGGCACTCTTGAATGCTGTTCTAATATTGGCCCTTTTCGTGGCAATCCCGTGGGCGCTGCCATGTTTGATCACGTGGTTACGCGTCCAGTGATTGCATCAACTGCCTCCGTTGCCTCCGCGTTTACAATGGGTGTGTATGACGCCGGTGTGGCTTAGCAAACCTCTGTTTCGGGACATATCGTAGACTGTGACTGGGTGGACGACACGAAGCTTTGGCCGCAGCTTCAGACAATATGCGAAAGCGCTTTGAGAGCTGATTAAGCTGTGCCCGAACGGCGCGAGCCGCATATATGGCGCTTGTTTGAAAAACGAGGCTAAGTAAGCTATCCGAACTTTCCGTTCACGAATTGAATAAGGACTAGTGTGTTTCGTTCTTCATTCTTTATTTGGCAAATATCTTGAAGCAGCGGCTGCTTGTCAGATTTCTTACTCAGTGAATTTCCTTGGTGCGGTCACTATCTGATTATTGCTGCCTAATTTCTCGCAGCTGCGCTCAGTTCCGATAGATTTGTGCTTGCTGCACGCAAGACTTGAACAGTAGCCGTTTTGTACATTGTAATACCTTGTAGAAAAGATGTATTATCGCTATAGTAACTCGCTTACTCTCGTGGACCGTCACGAAACATTCGGCTTCGGCCATTCGTGCGCTATCTTCGTAGTCCGTCATTTATTGTGCGTATACGGTGCGCATATATATTCAAGTGTGCGCCAATTCACTTACTGACGCGTTGGCGATAGAGTGGGCGTAAGATTCCGTGCCAGTTGGGGTATACATGTGCGTGGGTACTGTGCGCGAAACGTACTATGACAGAAAGCGGCGCTACTCCCTTGTCATTGTTTAACGAGCGGTACACTCACTCTTGACGACGTCCTGGGCCTGAAGCGCTTTCTTTGAAGGTTAGCGATACAGCGCCATGGGATGAGCTAATTTCGGTATCCTCGAAAAAAGCCGTAAGTTTCGACATGCCGGTAACACGTGCGGGCAGTTGTAGCAACGGTCCGCGAACTTGGCCCACACAGATTCATTCCATTCCTTAATATGCCGGTCCATATTTTTGCAGCCAGCTACTGCACATATATTCAATCGACACGATTCAATCCGGCATTATCTGAGCACAGTGCGTGAGAGAAAACTCAGTTGCATTTCCGACAGATGATTGCACAGAAGCAAAGTGGAAGCGTTGATGGTTTCGCATTCGTGCGCTCTCACTGAGGCGACGCGTGGTGCGCCGCCGAAAGCGCCACCTGGTTTCTTTAGAACAAACTGCTCCGCGAAAAGGGTCAATATGTCGGACCGAATTCACGAAGGTTGCGCAGCGAGAACTACTCGCATCGGACGTACCTCGCACGGCAACGTTGATGAACTCGATGTGTCTCTGCACTCCTCCGCCACGGACGGAACCAATGCACTGGTACTCGCCCGACTGATTTCTACCGATGGGGTTGAAGTGCAGGGTCAGGTTTTCGGAGAACGCCGTCGACGACATCTTTATGTCCAGGACACCTGCGCGAACGGGAAACATCAACCACGCTCCTAACACGCTCGACTGAACTGGAAGAGACACTCACCAAACAATACTAAACGCACGCGATCTAAATTCGCACGTGTTATACATGTCTTATAGCGACACGCTAGACAACTTGGAAGCGGGGAACAACAAATCATGCTAAGTACTGCGTCTAACGCACGCTTACAGCCATTGCTGGCTGGCGAAGTGACTGTTGATCGATTGGTTTATTTATTATAGACCGGAAAGTGGGGGGTGGGGGAGGCATTGCTAGCAACGAACACAATAAGTCTTCGGCTTTTCCGCAACTGTAACTCGTTAAATGAATAAAGGATGATGATTGGCGCGGCTGTTGCGGCACAACAGTGTTATGTTACCGAGCACGTGGTCGCGGGTTCGATTCCTTACCACGGCGCATAATATCTGTGTGGGGCTGTGTGCGAAACTGGCGGTGGTAGAAGAGGAGGCTGCCATTCCCGAGCGCTCCGCCACAGCATCTAAAACCTTCGTGCGTCCCAAAGCTCTCGTGTGCCATGTACAGCGCGTTCGTCTCAAAGGGCTGCAACAGTTGGCGTTCGGTAAGGTGCCCATCCCGCAGCTCGGTTGCTGCGAAGGCTAGCGCTCTTTGCGTCGGCACCTTGGGAGTCCGACCACCACAGAGGGAGGCCTTGCTTAACAATTTTCACTCATTATACCATATAGAGCAGTCACTGCGACAGAGACCTGATGCACAGAGAAAAGGTTTGAGAATTGAGAACCACCGTTACCAGTGACGTTAAGGCTGACGAGTTCCAAGGAACCTTTTGGCTTCCATTTCCAGGTGAGGCCTTCGTACTTGAACTGGCTGGCCAGGCAGCTCAGCGTCACGCGGTCCTGGTCTACGGGTATGACGTCCGAAGCGATAATCTCGAAGCCGTTCCTGGCGTCTGTGCAAAGTCAAACAGCAACACAAATAAAAGTTGACGAGAGGCTAAGCGCGCTGGGAATCGACGCGCATTGCTTTATTTTAAGAAAGAAGAAAGCAATTGGATAAACAAGAAGCTTCAGGTCAAGAAAAATGCGCAAAGCACCGAATAGAAAAACGAGCGAAGCCACTGAAAGTGACAACAAGTTAACAAGTGCAATGAAAACGAAATAACAGAATATATGTAGTATAAGCAAGCCGAAGGTCGCTACCTGCATCACGAAAGTGATTGGTTGCTCTTTAGTGTATTGGGGCAAACCACTCTGATGGATTAGCCAAGGATCGGGTGGCAAGAGGGGTCACGAGCATAGACAGAATATTGAGAAATACAATATGAATGAAAAAGAAAAACTAGTGAAAAATGTGAAAGTATGACTTACAGATACATACATATGCACTGAATTGAAGATGAAAATCAATATTTACCACGTCCTTCTTGAAAATTAGCCGCAAAAGTCTCTCTCTCTCTCTTCCTCTCGCTGTCTCAGTCTGTTCATCCTCTTCTCAATCACGTGTTGTTTTCAGCTATCCGTTACCTGTTCTTCAGCAGAAATGCGAGTCCGTCAACGCTAGATCTACTCGCCTCTACGCACCTGTCTCAGAACTTCTGGTTTGCGCGAGCGGCTTTAACTCAAATACTGTCCGTACATAACCTCCTCTCTCCCTTCTCTCTATTCCCCTTCTCCCTTCCCCCAGCGTAGGGTAGCAAACCAGACTCTTGACTGGTTGACATCCCTTCCTTCCCATATTCCTCTCTCTCCCTCTTCTCTTTAATTCTATAGTGCGAACCGAAACAATTACAGCTCGAGGCTCCCACAGTGAGCGGGTATACACGCGAGAGGCACACCCACCGGTGACGTAGAACCTGGCGACGCTGAGTCCGGTGCCGAGCGAATTGGCGGCCACGCACCGGTACAGGCCCGACTGGCGGGCGCGAAGTCGAATGGTGAGGTTGCGGTGCCGCAGCCCCTCGGTGCTGCGCACCAGCTGTCCCGGCGGGGCGCCGGCGTTTCGGTGCTGGCTGTTGGCGGCGGCCAGGCGCTGGAACGCGCGGCGGGGACCCTGGTCGTCGCACGTGCGCGGATCCACGCACTCGCGCCACTCCCACCAGGCGCGCATCGGCTGGCTCCCTTTCACGGTGCACACCAGCGCGTAGTCGGAGCCGTACGCGTACAGCTCCGTGTTGTTCACCACCGTCACCACGGGCTTGGCTGCGGTCGGAGAGGCGGTAGAAAAAACGTGCAGTTCAGATGCAATGTCGATTTCTCCGCACTATAAGATACGTGCGTCTAAACCATTTTATGGCAACACCTAAGGTTATCTCCATTACGCATGTTTGTTTCGATAGACACGCTAAAGCAAACAATGTATATATATATATATATATATATATATATATATATATATATATATATATATATATATATATATATATATATATATATATATATATATATGTGTGTGGGGGGGGGGGGACAGAATAAACAAACTGTCTCACCAATTAAATTCGCACAAATGTGTGCATAGAATAAAATCATTCCGACTTAATTTGGCGACGTCTTTTCAAATTTGATTTGACATAATTTGAAGGATATCGAAGCGCTGGCCGCACTCCAGTGTAATTTACATGTTCAAATTTCCGCGTGCTCATATTGCGTGCACGTTTGATAACACCATTCAGTCAAAATTAATCACGAGCCCTTCGCTGCTGCGCCTTTCGCGGCCCTTGGAAGAGACGTTATAGATCACCAACAACTAGAAGAAACTGAAATCTGTAGTCTCATTTTTCTTTTCTCTCTCGGTCGCAAGAAGAGCCTTCCCCACCCGTCACCGCAAGTTAAACAGAGCACAGGCAACCATCCTTCCCCTGTTACAGACCAATACATACCCCTCCCTCACACGCGATCACACCATATACCCCGACATCTACCCGAGTCATACGTGCAAGATCTGTAAAACTCAGTCAGCAACAGTCCCCCACATGCTATGGGAGTGCAAACATCAATACCAGACCTTAATCCCGTGACCTTCTCGTCGAGATGGCACGGCGCCCTGCGCAACTCCCATCTCGACGACCAACTCTGGGCTACCCAGCAGGCCTACGAAGCGGCGAGGAGGCAAAACCTCGACGTCCGATCGTGGGAGGCCTAGGCCCAGCCAGCTAAACTGCTGGTTCTCATTAAAGCTCTCTCTCTCTCTCTGCAACCCATAACCCAGTGGCGCAGAGCGATCGGGATGCTCACACGAGATGCTGACGTTGACGCTGATCTTGGAGGTGGCGTTCTGTATGCGCGCGTACAGCGTGTACACGCCGCTGTCGTCGAAGCGCGCGTTCGCCTTCTCGAGCACGGCGCGCGGCTCGCGGTAGGAGAGGCGCAGGTCCCGGCCGTCGTTGAGCAGCGCTCCGTCCTTGTGCCACCAGAAGCGCGTCTCGGCGAAGCTCGGGTGCGCCTCGACCGTGACCACCATCTTGAAGGTGCCTCCCTCGGGGAAGACCAGCGTCTCCGAGGTGTCCAGGTCTGTGGTCAGGTTCACGTGCGCCAGCTGTTCGGACTCTGCGCGCAGTGCAAGAACGACGTTTGGCATTGGGACCGACATTTACTACTCGATTACCTATAGAGACCCGCACTGTTAACAAGTTAATAATTACCAAAAGCGCACAATAATTTTTTGTGTGTGTTTGTGTGTCCAGAAACAAGCCAGAAGCCATATACGCAACAATTTAATCACCTGATGCCGTGTGCAGACTCGGTGCGAACCTTCAACTGTGCGCGAAACTGTGCTCTCTCTCTCTCTTTCTTCATCCCCGTACCCCCTTCCCCCAGTGCAGGGTAGCAAACCAGACGTGCGTCTGGTTAACCTCTCTGCCTTATCTCTCTCTCTCTCTCTCTCTCTCTCTCTCTCTCTCCCTCTATATATATATATATATATATATATATAATTCTCTCAATCAACTGATGCGTCCCTTAGGTTCAACGTAACAGGACCAAGAGAATAAAAAAAAAACTGAGTTGTAACCCACATTTGCAAATTGTAGCAAAGGCATGTGACAATTCGCTCTTTTGTGCTGCGTTCCACAATAAAGTTTGATCAGCGCCGCCAAGTTCAGGACTCGAAACGTGGCCGGCATATGCTGTCCGTACAGAATTACGCTGCAGGAAATCGTTGATAGACTCCCGCACGTGAATGCTACTGTCCAAAATTCGCGTTTCACTGGAGCCATGACAAGGTCTACAAAAGTTACAGCGACTTAAAGGGCAGCTGAAGCACTCTTTTTTTTTAAAAAGTGAGCTTTCAGATAATGATTATAGTTTTTCACCCCCTGAATACGAAAATCATACTTTAACATGCCAGAAGTCACCGCTACTCGCCTAATTGAGCAAAAACAAGCCGCAGCGTCTGTAGGAGACGCCTCGCGTCGGTTGACGGGCTCTGATGACGAAGATGATCGCGACATCATCTTACGTATCGGCGGGGTGCGCGATTCGAATAGAACACTCACGTGACCCCTGTAATGACGTCATCCTGGTGCCCCGTCTTTCGCAGCTACGCTTGGAGCGCGAGAAGGGGGGGGGGGGCGGAGCTTCAACGAAAATTTAAACGGCGATTACAGCGCTGTTACGTGCACAATCGAGAAAATAACTTCGCAGTAGAATTATACTGTGGCAGCCTTCGAAACCACCGTAACTTTTCCTATTCTAAAACCTCTTCAGCTTCCCTTTAAGCGTAAACCCACGTGCCCGCGGCTCGTCCAGATAAAAGAGGAACGACCAAACTTGTTGGCCGGCATCGCACTCCAACCTACTTTCAGCTACAAGCTAAAGCACCATATACATATTTAAATGCGTCCGTCACGAAGTGTGTCGGTATAAGGCTGCATTGCACGTTCCAACACGAAGTCAACGGACCAGCTTCAGACGCGCAGTGGCATCTCCGGCTTGGACGACATGTCTCAAATAAGGTCTATTCAATGTTGCCCCTCCACATTTTGCTCTTCGTACGATTGGTCACTGCGGGGCCGCCGACACGACGCATGCTGCGGGTTATTAACCTTTTGCGTTCGCCTTCGCCTTTCTAGCAGCATGCGCAGATGGGCGGGACACGACACCCCGTGTCGACATTCAAATCTCAAGCCCGTGACTAACAATATTAAACGCGCACCCATAAAATGTATTATAGAGCATAATATTTATGCAGTTTTCTTAACGGCACCGATCTACTCAGCGAGTGATGACGTTTAAACAAGTAATCCTAAACACCACCAGTCATTTCGTGCAGTAGACTTTCTCATTGAGCATATACGGGGTGAACTTGGTCGAGTGGCATCGTTCCATCCCTGCTACATTAATTCGCCTTGATCTGCCATGGTAGAGCTTTAGAACTGCTCACGCTGCGATTAACTCTCTGGCACGTTTATCCACGCACTTAAAAGGAGATGCTCGGACGAAGCGATTGCCGGCATGCCTGTGCAAGGCTAAATCCGTACCCCCCTCCTACTGCTATAGAGTTATGCAAGCTTGTGGCTGCAACACTATATTCGCAAGTTCAGCATTGCACCGTGCCGCAAGTTCAGCTGCAAGGTTACCGGTTATCCGGCTAGGCTACGCGGAAGTTATAAATTTCCTTCTAGTTTTTTCTTTTCCTTATTTTTCAAAGCGCATTAACGGGTAAAGTGAGAATGCGCACATAAGGTACTGAAGAGAGTTAAAACTTTGGAGCACTTAGACGACCGTCCTTTCACAGAGGAGAGGATCTTGGGCCCGTGGCCTCGTGCGTCTGCTATGTGCAAGGCCACAAAGGCGCTGGTGCGTTTCTTGAAATGCATCAACCTGTATGACCGCCTGTGGCTGACTCAGTGGTGCACGCTTGTGTGCGTAACAGTGCAAACTGTGAACTTGTTTCTTCTTTCTCCTCTTTCCTTCCCCTTTCCCGCTTACCCAGTGCAGATGGCCTACGCGGCTCAGACTGGTTAGCCTCCCTACCTTTCCCTTATGACTTCTCTCTCTCTCTCTCTCTCTCTCTCTCTCTCTCTCTAAAAGCCACCTCATGATGCCATTTCCCCTTATCGGCCCCTTTCGTTTGCATCCTGCGTCCTTGAGCGTATACGGACACCAAAGCGCTCTAGTATACGCACGAACGCATGGATTAGGAAATATCTTGCGAAGGCGCAAGCAGGCGTGAGTACGCTAAAGAAATGTGAAATAGCCGAAACAAAAGAAATAAAAGGGGGAGAAAGAAGCGAAAGAAGAAAACGTCAAATAGCGACAATGAACGCACGAAGCCTCAGCGGTATACGCATACGACAACACTCACGGTACAGAGCAAGCGCTGGTCCATGGTCAAGGGTCACGCACCACGCTACTAGGACGATAAGGATCACCGAGGCGGCGTGTATTAATTACGCCGTGACGCCAACGTGGCGCGAAGGCTTTGGGACGGCCGCTTGCTTGTGCGAAGAGCTCGGACGCGAAGCGTTTCTGAGTTCCGGTCGCCTTGACAGTCAAGGTCTTCGTCAGTTAAAACCTCTCTACGGTTTTCTCGCTAGTCGCCCTATACGGGCAGCGAGTTTTCAGCAATCCTTATATTTATTTGGAGATCCGTTCATTTCCACTCCTTACGAAACATGGCCACGATTTCTTAAAGCTACAAATCGGCTGGATCGATGAAAGGGCGACGCGCACTCTGCATCTTCAATCGTGGGAGTCATCGGGCAGCGTTAGTGGCATTAACTTTGAATTAATAAAGAGCCTCTTTTGCTCGTGTGGCTATGTTTGCGTGTGCCGGCACTGAGGGAATTTGATGAAAGCATTTACGGACCGTGCGCTTGTCAGTTTGGTTTTCGTGATTGGAGCAGCAGCACGATGAAAATAGAATGGCAAAGCGTGGCGGGACAAGGGCATAACAGCAGTGAGCCTTTATTCGATTTACTTCCTTTCTTTTCAGCATTATATCGAAAACGTAAGGTTACTGTGTCTTGGTACTTTCAGTAACCACAACTGAAAACAAAATGTTTCTACATGCCTATACGAAGCTTTGAACTTTTTAAGAAATCTTAAGAATAGAATAGCTGGGGCACAACAGAAGCGAAACAAAAATGAATAAAAAAGGAGGAATAGCTCTGCGCACATTCCTTAACTTCGCCAACGCCTGCACGACTCCATGAACTTTTATAGTGTAACAATCTACCAAAATAGCGCTATCTACCAAAATAGCACTACAGAACCACATCCGTGTCGGGAAGCTTAGAGCACGGTCTCAAGCCGAGTGAATCTCTATCCCTTACCGTAGACGGAGACAAAGACGGAGTGGTTGTACATCTTCCCGTGATGGTCCTTGCAGGAGCACGTGTACAACCCTTCGTCGCTCCTCTGCACGTCACGAACGGTCAGCTGTGACGCCACCACGGATAGCACGAAGCGGTCCTGCCCGAACGTTTTGCTGTAGCTGATGGCCTCGGTCTTCTTGATGCGTGAGCTCTATAGTAAAGGCGAGGCAACAAAAAAAAAAAAGTGACGCTGAACTCGCGTTACATGTCTGTAGGCACAAGAGCAAGATTAACGTTTGTTTTTCCTCTTTCCTGTCTTTTTCCTTGAGGACGCGGCGCAGGTCAACAGTTTTGCCAGCCAAATTCAGTTAGCCGGACAAACTGGCTGGAGAGAACGTGTTTTGCTTTCTCTTGGGAACGTCTTAAATAGGTGACCCATTGACGAGAACTAACGATCAGGGCGCTACAAAAAAGTGAGCATCGTGTCAGCATGGAGAATGTCCATAGAAAAAGAAGAGTATCTTCCGAAAGAGCGCGCTGGAAGATTACGTGTCTGGGAATTCTCCCTTCGTGTTACGCGTAATGTTTTGTTAGTTTTAAGCTCAGCATTCAGTCAAGAACTTGAATGCCGTGAACTCAGTTTAACGTGAACCACGTTTCTGCTCTTTCTCTTATAGTATAAATGCATCACTTGAAGGATGCTTCCTTCTTCATTCGCGTACTTAGTCATTTATAAAAATAAAGTTAATCACGATGTTTCTACTGTCATTTGCGGCAAAGAATGCCTCTTTCATTACACCTTGATTGAAAAGGAGCTGACGTATGAGTTTTAAAGGTAAAAGTTACGCGACAATAGTCGTATCGGCTGCCAAAGGTGGCTACACTTGGAAACGACGACATCGAAGGGAGACTACTTCATTTCAAAATAAAACAGTGATTTGAAGCCACGTGTTCAGCATTGTCACAAATGTATCCCATGTAAATACAACTTAACGCAACCAAGCTGTGCACCAGGCTGAATCAGGCGAGAAAGGAGACAAACCTGTGCAGAAGGGCCGCGTGACTGACTTTATTACCGCTGTCCCAGAGCTCCAACTCATTTTGGCCTTCGTGAAAGCATTGGAATCGCGAAATTAACTTACGTTCTTGTCGGGGTAGTCCCAGGACAAGACGACCATGACGCCCATTTCCACGGTGATCGTGCAGTTGAGCGTGAACGAGTCGTTCAGCACCGGATGAAAGTTGGTCTCCTTCTCAATCATCACGCTGGGCGCTATGTCCACAGGAGCTGCATTTTTGTCAAGCATAGAGAGCATCGGGAAAGTGGAACACGAGGGCATGAAACAGAAGCATGCGTGAAGCATCTCACACCTAGCAGTGTCGCCTTTTCTCGAGATTCTGAAAACACTGAAGAAGTGTAGAACCTTATATTTAATTGTTATGTTTATTAAATTATGGGGTTTTACGTGCGTGTTTTACGATCTCATTATGTGGCACGCCCTAGTGGGGGACTCCGTAATAATTTGGACCACCTGGGGCCCTTTAACGTGCACCTAAATTTAAGTACACGGGTGTTCTCGCATTTCGCCCCAATCGAAATGCGGCCGCCGTGGCCGGAATTCGATCCCGCGACCTGGTGCTTAGCAGCCCAACACCATAGCCACTAAGAAACCAGGCGGCGTAGGACTTTAAAACCACTTTGATTTTGGTGTAATTCTACGCTTGGCAATGATGTCTTTATTGCGAGAACAGTGCTGGCTTAAGATTTTCACCGCTTACTGATACTCTGCTAGCTGTGAGAGCCTATGCGAGCTGCACTTTTAGTATTCTGCAGGGTTAGCATCCCTTTGCTCTATATGCGTGGTCTTTCCTATTTACGTTTCTTTACACGCATACCGGTGTCAACATGTTTCTCCACAAGTAGCATTTCCTTTCGTGTGTTCATTTCTTAAAAAAAATGAAGTCAGGCATTTCACAACCTCAGTTTCTACATGGTGCACTATGGCGCAATCAATTGTATTTGTGCCACTGCAGACATGTGAACTGCAATTATCAAGAAGGAAACAACACACTTAACAAGAGATATGAAGCAGACGACCAACGTGATCGTCTTGTTTGGCGTCTGCTGTGTAGACGTTTTGTTAAAGGTGCTCTTGCTTCCTGTTGTACTATACCTGCATGACAACTGGCCTCTCTTTTGGAACGACCATTGCCTCCGGAATCGTCAGAGCGTGGGACACGCTGAAGATCTCAGAGGCCACGACAGAAGGCGCACGGTGCTCCACAACGGTATACGCGTGGTGCTTTTCTCGCGGTGGCGCTGAGCAGGAGGCGCTCGACAATACTCACGCAGATAGACGAACACGACGGCCATGGACGAGTCGTTGTAGACGCGTCCGGGCACCGAGCCGTTGCAGATGAAGTGTCCGGCGTAGTAGCTTTGCGGGTAGTAGATGACGAAGCCGCGCATCGGGTCGAACTCGACGTCGCGTGGCAGCAGCTCCACCTCCTCCATCTCGTCCTGGCCGAGGTCCTTCCAGAGCTGGACGTGGGCGCCCGAATGCGTAGGCAGGCACGGCACCACCAACCGCTCGCCGTGGCGCACCGTGACGAAAACAAGCTGGTCCATCTGCTTCTCCGGCTGGAACAGGTAGTAGTCGTCTGCGAACGGGCAGGAGGCAAGGGCGCAATTAAACCTCGCTCTTATTCACGCTGTCGGCAGAGGTGGAGAGAGGAAGGTATTTTGAAACGACTCCTTTTTAGGCCCGAGTCGACACTGTCGAAGCCCAGTTGGCTCCCGGCTGTGGAACTGGATTCAAATGATTGGATTCAGCAGTGGCCGCACTGCGAGGCGCAGCTCTGGCAATGGAACGCTGGTGTGAAAAAAGATATTCAGTTTCGTCGCGTGCAAAAGTGCATAAACGAAGCGTTTTCTCGGTAATACAAGGTACTGCAGTCCCTCAACAAGTAAGAATTTTTGACTTGAACAGCGACGACTCATGTTCAGCTAAAGAATACGAAGCTGCTCATTGCTTACATAAGTGAATGTGCAGGCGTATTCTAAAGGTAGCACAACCTGATGTTCTACGATGCAGTCGCATGGCGCTGAATTCAAGTACGTATATGCATTATCCGGTATGCAATAAAAACAGTGTTAATCTCTGCTATTGCTAATACTGGTGAAAACATATATTATTGTGCCTTGTGTGGCATTTAAATGCGATGGGTACATTGCGCACAATCATTAAATTAATCAGTGTGCTCTGGCTTAAAAAGATCCTAAAGAGAAATATAAGTTCAGAAGTGTTATTAAGGTACACTTCTACAATACCAGAAAAAGTCATTCTTATCATGGGAGAAGACTTGGTAAGTCAGAAAGGACGCGAAAACGAAAGACGGGGGACGCCGCCGCCCGGGCAGTCCCAGCGCCCATTCGCCTTGACGTCACAGACTTTAAAGGCGTCTGCTTGGGTCTAGCTAACTGTTTACCGGTAAAGAAAGGCTACATTGCATTCTGAAGGAACCAAATAATCGGCCGAGAAAGTATTGAAAGGCTTTGGACCTATACCACATCGTATGGGCCTGCCAACACAGCACGGAACTAGAAAGGACAGAAGAACCGACGAATGAGCGGTGGGCAGAAAACGCGCTATTGCATACGCAGGAAACGCTGCTCAGCGTATAGACCTCGAAGTTCAGCAGGAGCTGACCGAAAGGGCAAGAGCGGCTGCGAGATCCAACGGACTCCCGAAACAGAGAGATCAACTGCAAATTTCTAAGAGCAGTAAAGTTTTCATCATTGTCATCAACTCCCTCAAAACAGATTAAGTACGCATATATTGACCGCAAATAAGGACGGGGACAGCGGAAGAGAACACAAAAACGACAAGGGTTCTTCTGTTCTCTTCCGCTGTCCCCGTCTTTATTTGCGGTCAGTATTATATGCAGTAAACACCAACTAGGCCTAACTGAAGTTCTTCTGGAGATGAAGTACGAATAAAAAAATAAACACTGAAACTCGTGACGTCACACAGACGTCACTGACGTAATGGCGCTAGCGGTCTCGCGCGAAATTCAAGAAATTGTAGTTTGGACTTCATTCTATCTTATGCGAAACTAACGAAAATATTCTTTCTCAAGAATATCTTATCAGGTTAAACTGATTCAGTGTTTCTCATCAGTGACCCTTTAATATGTACAAGAGAAGGGTAGCTTGGGAACGTCTATGACAAGTTATAAATGCCCAATATGCCGCGAACATTTTCAAGCTACCGTGTCAGCGCGCGAACGCAAAGAGTAGTAAAGTTACCTACCATTGACGAAGACGTAAACTGACGTAGCGTTTCCCATGTTGGTGAGATCAGTGGTTCCATTATAGTAACAGATGTAATGACCCAAGTCCATGACGTCAGTTGTGTTGAGCTCGAAGACGCTCTTGAAGGGGCGAATGCCATCCACCTCTTCATCATAGATGGACGAGCGCAAGGAAACGTTGTCCTATAATCGAAAAGAGCAAATGTGGTGTTGGATTAGCACAACACATCAATGTATATTGCACAACGAAGGAGCAAGAACAAAACCTTCGTCGTTCTATCGCACTCAGTATGATTTGCAACGTGCGAGCGCTTTTGCGTTGTAGCTCATAGACAGCGCGATAGTGTATTTGTATTTTATCTATTTGTTCAACGGTGTCACTAAAGGTAACAAAACGCAGGTGACACGCCAATTACGTCAACAATGCCTCGACGCAACGTGAGCGAAGAAGCTACAAGAAATTTAAAAACATTGAAGACCAGCTGGGCTGCGCACTTGCTACGTCACAGGTGAAACAACCAGTGCCGCACAAGTAGCACTTTTTTTTATATTCTTGACATTTCGTTGCTTCGATTTTTTTTATTTTCTTCCTTCATTCCTTCTTTCCTTTTTTTTCTTTTATTCTCGTTGTTCTTGGCTTAGAGTTTGGGACAGCCGGCCCTTTAGTGGCCAAATTTGTCTTACTTCGCAGCTAACAGTGAAACAACTAACGATCCGAATACCACTGTCGAAGATTACACTGATTTTGCTTTTAACATATATGTGAACACACTTTAAAAAAGAGAGAAATGCTTCGCGAGACGACGGAACCAGCGAGACGCTGCTTCGTTCAATCCCTTTCTCCCGGCTCTTTATTTATTTATTCATTCATTTATTTATTTATTTATTTATTTTGTAGGAGCAGCTTTCAAGCGTTTTCTTAAAAATACGCGTTGCATAGCTCTTGATACGCAGTCACATCGTTTGTAAGAACTCTCTGCAGGGCGTGCGCTCGCAGTGCAACCAGGGAGCGCCTCGTGACACCACTATACAATGTTTCATACTTATCCGAACACCGTAAACAACTCCAGCGATCCGCAAGCGCTGCAGTGTGTCGAAGCAATAAAAGACTTGGTCTCCTATCTGCGGACGTGTCAAAGTGTGCAATATCCGTTAGATAGGTTACGGCCTGTGCATGGCATTTCGTGTCAATGCTTGCTTGCTTGCTTGCTTGCTTGCTTGCTTGCTTGCGTCGAACGCACTCCAACGCCATGCACTGTGGGGCGCATCTGCTGGGACTCATTGGCGCTACTCACACTTTGTCTCGCGCTCCGAGCGTAGAGGATTATCCACTGTCCCCGCGTCAAAGCCCAAACTTTCCGCCAAAGATAAAGTAGAATCAGTGGGTCGCCAACCTCCGGATATTCAGATAGCATCCTGTGAGGATTTTCACGTTGACAGCCGCAGCCCAATGGCAATGTTGCGACCTTGAATAGCGTCAGTGACTCGGAAATGTAAGGCCGCGAACTCAAGTGACTGTTACGTCCAGATCTTCGCATCCAGAACAAGCTCAAATTTCGGCATCTAAGAAATGTGAGCGTTAAAATGCGCATCCTAATGTAAGCTTGGAACTGACTTTTGCATCAACTGCCACTCGTCCATGTGTAAAAGGAGCAACGTGTCGTTTTCCAACGGCATCTTTGACTAAGCGTTTTAAAGCGATCCGACAGTGCTACTGAGGTGGTGTAAGACAGCAACTAAGCTTTACTTCGAGCTCAAGCGGGCCCCGCTGAATGTACCTAGGCCGGATTATCGCAGCGAAATGCCGCTTTATTCTTGTGATAAGGTTTTCATTTCGCCTTACACGATCTTGGTAATACACAGCTAAAATTATCCAAACCGACCAGTCGAAGATGCCATTAGGCTCAGCAAGCTGCCAGGTACAGACCGTCGCAACACCGCCCATGACCGTGTTTCGTAAGTGTGCTGAGGAATGATAAAAAACACACCGTAATATAAGAAAAACCTGGCGACGCCATCGCGTCGCGCTGCTCCACGGCATGCGTAATTTAAGTAAGCTATCTGCGCACAGAAGCGACAGTTTACGGGTTGTTGGTTTTCGCAAGGTTGTCATGCCATTTCACCAGCGTTCAGGAGGCTCGGCCTGAAACGTGTGCGCGGCGCGACCTCTGTTCCAAGTTTACCTCTCTCTTTAACGGCCGCACGCGCAATTAGCGTAAGTTTCCCGCGAAAGGGCAACCCTTGCTGAAGGCTGAATAAAAGATGCAACCACGACATACGGCAGGACTACGGACGAACCGTTGTTATCAGGCACTATGTACGGTATGCCCTGTGACGTTGTGCCCTTGCACCCAAATTAACACAAAACCAGACGGCGCGACGTAGCGGATGAAACAAATTAGACGGTGCATATTGGAACACAGTCGGCGCACAGCTTACGGAATCAACCATAGCACTAAAGAATCAAGTATAGTTATTTCAGACGTAAAAAAATTCAAAACTGGCTCACTTGTGAAATTCACAACGGTATTTATTTATTTATTTATTTATTTATTTATTTATTTTTATGCGATTATCACTTTTAGGGAACTTGACATCCAGTTTTCAGTATGCCTGTCAGTCTGTCTGCGCCTAACCTCTTTCACGGCAACTTGGGTCAGTGAGTAGACCATGGTATAATGGGTAGAGCTTCAGGCACACAGGGAATTGGGTTCGAAACCAACCGTCAGACCAGCGTGGGTCATTGGGCATATGTCACTGCTGCGTATATGCCGCTCTACACTGACAAAAATAATTCTGCAAAGCTTTTCCGGTGCTGGGTGAAATCGAAACCGCGTCATTTACATTAAGACAAACTTGTCTGAATAATATCGTACGCGCCACGCGCGGACTTCGCGGCGGCGTCACTAGATGGCGCAGTGTCCAGAGGGAAGGGCGAGAAAAGGGCCCGGCTGCATACGCGCTTCACACGCGACGCGTTTTGGCGGTGGCCATACGGTGTGTCGCTACATTGCATAAATGCTAATCGCGTTAACGTCGACATTGATCAACAGATGGGTTCTGCCGGAATTTTCTTTGCAACGTAATATTTGCACGGGTATGATTGTAAGCATATGAGTTTGCTCCTTAATTCTTACTGCTGTTGCCTGCACTTCCGCTCCGCACAGGACGCGGTGATGAGTATGCCACGCCAAAGCGCCAGCGTAAACCTAATTTAGATCCATGCAAAAGAGTGAGCACGGGCCAAATTCACAGAGGTTTTCGTTCGTAAGTGTCGTTTGCCATTGGCCAGGCACCTTGGAGCTGTCTCATCAAGTTTGCTGGCTGAAGAAGTTATTGTTGGTACAGGGATTTTATGTTCTTCGAACGTAAGCTTAACAATTTCGTGAAACGGAAATGCGTAGAATGCAGTTCAAGCTATACTTGAGCACGTGTTGCACACGAACGACGATCTATCACTCGAAAAGAACACAATGAAAAAGATGTGAGGTGCTCAGGGTTTGCTCTGCCCGTGCCTTGTGCTTTGGTTGCACATAAGGCCACTCAAGTGAGGAAAGAAAGGCGATAGCGGCGCATGAATCAAGCGAAGTGACCATTCTCTGCTACTGAAAGCAGCGATTTCAGGAATGTTTTATTTATTTATTACATAGCGCTGACAAGATGCTTACAGTGTGTGTGCGTGCGAATGTGTGTGTGTGTGTACGTGTGTGTGTGTGTGTGTGTGTGTGTGTGTGTGTGTGTGTGTGTGTGTGTGTGTGTGTGTGTGTGTGTGTGTGTGTGTGTGTGTGTGTGTGTGTGTGTGTGTGTGTGTGTGTGTGTGTGTGTGTGTGTGTGTGTGTGTGTGTGTGTGTGTGTGTGTGTGTGTGTGTGTGTGTGTGTGTGTGTGTGTGTGTGTGTGTGTGTGTGTGTGTGTGTGTGTGTGTGTGTGTGTGTGTGTGTGTGTGTGTGTGTGTGTGTGTGTGTGTGTGTGTGTGTGTGTGTGTGTGTGTGTGTGTGTGTGTGTGTGTGTGTGTGTGTGTGTGTGTGTGTGTGTGTGTGTGTGTGTGTGTGTGTGTGTGTGTGTGTGTGTGTGTGTGTGTGTGTGTGTGTGTGTGTGTGTGTGTGTGTGTGTGTGTGTGTGTGTGTGTGTGTGTGTGTGTGTGTGTGTGTGTGTGTGTGTGTGTGTGTGTGTGTGTGTGTGTGTGTGTGTGTGTGTGTGTGTGTGTGTGTGTGTGTGTGTGTGTGTGTGTGTGTGTGTGTGTGTGTGTGTGTGTGTGTGTGTGTGTGTGTGTGTGTGTGTGTGTGTGTGTGTGTGTGTGTGTGTGTGTGTGTGTGTGTGTGTGTGTGTGTGTGTGTGTGTGTGTGTGTGACTCCAGATACGCAAAGAAGCGCCTGGAGAATAACGGCAAAATGAAGAGTACAAATAGGTCAGATAAAAAACAGCACACACAGATAACACAAAAGGAAACAGAGATTCCGCGAAAACAATAGATGGATATATCGCATTCATGGTGGATACGTCAGCTGGCGCTATCTATTAGGCGTGGATCGTCAGCCAACAGTTGTAATGAGTTCGCGTTCCATGAGTCTGCTGTCCCTGTTTATTTATTCTCCCCCTTCGGAGTAATGGAGAGTGTATTCGGTAGGCCTCGTGCTGCTGCTTTTCGTGAGAAGATTGTACAGGCGTATTTCTCTAGGCTCATATTGTTCCAACTACGTTGTGGCCGCGACCGTTGAGATCACGTAGGCACGGGAGCCTCATGCTTTATCTACGCATTGGTTTAAAATCAATCATAACTTTACGTTGAAGTGGGCGCTCTCTCACTTCAGCCAGCGTATGTGTATACGAACTGACCGTGATACATAAGCGGCGTATAAGCCGCATTTTGATGTAATCAGTTTGTTAGTTTGTGCGACGGGCCTGCTGACTGCACTGTGAAGCAAGTCGACTAGAATTTCATTCAGCCCTAATGGCAGAGAGCGGTCAAAGGCAAAATCACTGCAGAATACCGTATTCTATTGTCATCGACTCTTCACAGCCACTGTGCTGATGTGGGATTATTGGTAGGTACACGCACCTAATTCATACTACATATGGCAGCATATCGGCATTTATACGGAGCTTTAGGAACAGCGTACCCACACGGCCTCGCGAACGCAAAAACCCACACTCCATTGTAGTCCACTTGCGTTTTTATCCAAGTCCGGTGGTTTGCGCCCGTCAACTTTGGGTCCGCAATATCTAAAATCCCCTAATATGGACGACATGCAAAATTCCATAAGCAGATCTTCCCACGCATCTAACGTGCTAGAAATGGCCACGTTATCGCTGGCGAATCTTTTAAAGACACACACATTTTCAAAGCGTGGAGATTAACCAGAGGTTATTTGCGGTTGGCTGCCCTGTACTGGGGGAGGGGCAAAGGGATGCGATAGCAGCGCACTTCCTGGTTATGCGTATCGTCCGTCGTACTGCAACGGGCAGGAACGAAAATGAACAAGAACAAGAATGTTGTTGTTGTTGTTGTTGTTGTTGTTGTTGTTGTTGTTGTTGTTGTTGTTGTTGTTGTTGTTGTTGTTGTTGTTGTTGTTGTTGTTGTTGTTGTTGTTGTTACCGGCATCTTGAGTAGTTCATCATCCCTGTTTGTTGCGCAGTACTACTCAAGAGGCCAAAGCTTGGGGGGGCTAACAAGGATACTAGGCTGGACATTAGGAAAAACAAGAAATTGGCAGACTCAACTGTAGCTCACATGCGAGTTACGCCCGGAAGTGTATTCAGCTGAACAAGGATCTATAGCCTCTGTACGCCTCGTACCTTCAACAGTGCTGCAAACGATTTGTGAGATGGAGCATAGTGTTTTTACACGCTGAACGAACGAATCAGAGAGCGAACGAGAGAACGAACGAACGAACAAATGACCAAACGAAAGTTTTCCTTATTTAGCGCTCCTCCTACGCATCTAAACCTTCAGAAGCTCACTTCGTGCCATTAGTTCAAGGCCGCGCTTCGACACCGCTCACATTCAATGCGCTTGGCTGGTCCGTCATTTCACGGATGCAATCAAGCTCTCTTGCCTGCCTTCCAGAACGACGACCACAGGCGTTATTCTCCAACGTGGCCAGCATTTATCGTGCCTCACTACCATCGGGCTTCACATCCTCGGCACGTTCACCCTTCGTTTTGTGGTGTTTAAAACAACTTCTAGTGGGCCTTTCCGTTCCAGGGTAAGAAAGATGACTGACCTGCCTACCTTGACCTTGAATCAAGAAGCTCTGGATTCTTTGCACAATTTCTACTTTGACCGAGTCCACTTATATACGGACGGCTTTTCCGCTCAGACCAGCTCCGCGGGCGCAGTGGTTACACCATCACGATCAATAAGTATCACATACGAGATTTGTCATGTCACAAAATCGACCGGTTCAGAGCATGTCGCCCTCCGAAGTGCCGTTGGTTATATTAACAACCAACCGGCTAATCGCTGGGCGATATTCTGCGACTCGAAGACAGCCCTACAATGTCTTTTGTCAGCTCTTCGCCGCGGGTCCTCTGAACAGCTCGTGTCGCAGATACCAGAAACGCACCATCATATGATCGCGAAAGGACACGACGTCGTGTTTCAGTCGCTGCCGGGTCATTGCGGTATCTCCGGCAACGACCTCTCCGACGAAGCTACTGGGAAAGCACCCGAAGGAGCAAACCTTGTTTCTGTACCATTATCGAGGTCCAGCCCAACACTTAAGCAAGCTAGCGCACCGTATGAGATTGGAGAAGTTGCACACACCTGAATTCACCCAACATCGATTTCATTCTCTCGATCCATCTATGCAACTGCGGCTGTTACCTGGGCTTCCGCAAAATGAGGAAACAATGCTGTGCTGCTTATGCTTGGGCCTCGCATTCACCAATGCATATACGTGTTTGATAGGAATGGCTGGTAGCGCCGAGTGCAATGCCTGTGATATCGAGGCGACTATAGAACATCTACTATGCTTCTGCCCATCTTTTGAAAATGAAAGACATGACCTCTGCACAGCTCTTTATCAGTTAGGTAGAAAACTGTTTACCTTGAACGAGATCTTGGGACCATGACCTCGCATATCGCAGCTACAAAATGCCACAAAACACTGCTGCGATATTTGAACGCTACCGGATTGAGCAACCGTCTGTGATCCGGACTGAGTGACCATAAGTTGATATAGAGAAGAAAATTTTACCACGTCGCCGATATCCACAGTGGACTTTCCCTTCTTCTCTTAATCTTTCCTTCCCCTTTCCCCTTCCCGCACTGTAGGGTAGCCAACCAGGCTCAGTCCTGGTTAACCTCCCTGCCTTTCACTTATCATTTTCTCTCACTCTCTCTCGCTCTCTCCTCCGTCGTCCCGCAAGCGGCCGTTAACCGATGTGTCAGCTACTTTCCATCCTCGACCGCAGATGGCGGTAGTTGTCTGCTAATTAACCCACAATAATGACGAGATACAAGTAGCTGGCTTGACTCAGAGAACAATGCTTCGCATTGAATAATTCAGTGGTGCTTTAGGGGTAAAGACCAAAGAAATGCGCTAGCATTACGTTGCTTAGTGGTCCTGAATCAATGAGACAAACCGCATATGCCACATTGAAGTGTTGTTCAGGAGCTCACACTCGACAGACCCTCGTGCCTCTTCGAGCAGTGCATATATATATATATATATATATATATATATATATATATATATATATATATATATATATATATATATATATATATATATATATATATATATATATATATATATACACACACACACACACAACATGTGACCGGCTTCTCACACTTCACACACATACACTTTTCTTTATGCTCTGACACTCCTAATACTAACGCATTAATAGCCGCACGGCTGAGGACAAACGCGTATGTAGATAATATTACACGAGAGGAATGAATAGAAACCCATGCAGGGCGCGCGACAAATAATCAGTGGTGTTTCATGGTAAGATAATAGGTTGGGGGGAGAGAAAGTCCTCCCGGTGTAGGCAAAGAATTAGATGGGGCAATGAGATTAGAAAATTGAGGATGCGGGGCGACTTCGGTTCTCTCCGGACAAAGCTAGTTGAAGACCTCAGGGATAGGTCTATGTCATGCAGTAGTTTGGATGATGATTATGATGATGATGATGATGATGATGATTTCAGGCATCGCGATCATACTCACTCCGAGTGGTGGCGAATGCCAGGCCAGTGGATACCTGCCATAGCACGTTATCCGCAGCGTGCTGTTGGCAGGAATGTCGATGTAGGCAGTGTCGATGTCCAGCTTTGGTGGCAGGAACCGAGACACTCCGGACGTCGCACCTGCGATGTCATTCACACAGACATTTTTGAGGACGAGGCTCTTTGAGACATGTCTGTTCATGTGACGGTCACGGCATGTTTCAACATATTGCACTACAGCTAGAGTGCTGCTTCTTAGTGCGACGCTGTGCAAGCTTTGGCAAGTGGATTACACACGTGCCGTGAGGTGCTGCGCCGTAAACATAGATAGAATGCTTGCAACAACCACCGTTACAACCGACGCGTTATACTTACTGGAAATGTTTCTGTGCGGGCGCGCGGGTGTGCCGGGTAATTTTTTTCGCGACCTTTCTGCGCGCTCACGTTCATTCTTCGACTTACCGCGCACAAGCGGCGCTGGTTAACGATGCCCGGATGTCTTTTCTTCCAGTATAATTGTCCTCGATATGATCTTGTTTGCGAGCGGTTACTGCCCCTTCTAGGCTCGATCCACAACCTCATGACCGCACGTTTTTGCCCTTACGGTACGAGGCAGCCCCGCGGTGATTTTTTTCTGGGGCAAGCAGGTCACGACTCGGCGTCTATAGGGGCTAATCAGAATGACACGGACGTCGCCTTAAATACAGGTCAGTGCACGCCTGTTAATCTTTGCATGAAGGAGCTAGCTTTCCCGACGGCAATAAAATTTGCACGATCGCGTGGGCGTATGACGCGGCTCATTCGCTCGCTGCGCGAGACGCGCGTGCCCCTGTTGCTGTGTCGCTAGTACCATGCAGCGTGTTAAAGCCACAGCTGGCGGCGTTAGCATTTCAGCTGTGTGATCTATAGGGCGCTCTTCGCACGCGCGAGCCGAGGCTACGACTGGTCATTTGGGCACTCGTGCTTACCACTCGCGGCAACCGGCGATGTCAAATGCCACGAACTAACCAGTCGCAAATTGTCGTTACGTGAGACCGGCTCTGAAGATTCGGCCCTCCATAACTTGCCACCTTGGCAAGGTTGCACAGATTTAGCAGATCGCTGAACGTTGCCTCCCCCTTCCCCCTTTGAGACGAAGCAAATAGCTCAACGATCGTTTTGGGAGGCAATTCGACAGACTTGATCATAGTATATACGAACCGGAGGCCTTGGCGACGCGGAGTATTGCACACAGCGATTGGCTGTAAAAGACCAACCGTGGAAGTCGGCAGCGGCTCCTCCCGCCTCCGAGACCATTTCACGATCGCTCGCTGTCCGTCTCTTCGCGTCGTTCGAGGGCAAAACAATTTACTTCCAGAACGTTAGCCTCGTTCTCGCGTATTCGGTGAACCACGCCGTCTCTTAGTAGGAGAGCTCAGCTTCGGTGAAAGTGAGCAGCAGCGGTAACAGAAAAGTAAAAGGAAAAGGAATATAAATAACTACACGTAAATACTACGTTTAACAAAACTGAAGTCTGCGAATGAGAGGATCTCGTGTGGAGTGCAAAGCAGCGAAGAAAAAAAAACAATGCGATTCGATATACTCCATCGAGAAACTGACGCGGTTACATTTTTGCCAACGGAGCTATCTTTAGACAGTCCTCTTAGTAGTGATTTTCTTTAGCCTGCTCTTCGACGAGCAGAGTTGTGCCTATGCTACACGTTGACGCGCTTTCCACTCTCTTTTATCAGCGCCCAAAATAACCATTCGGGGTTACCAGTCTGCGTTATCCTGAGCTCCCCTTTCTCGTTAACGCTTCTAGTGCTGTTAGTTTTTGCTTGCTTCTTTTCCTTCGCCTCGTCCCGTTTCTTTTCTTTCATTAACTTTTTTTTTTTCCAGGAAGACGAGCGACTTGTTTCTTGGGCCAGTGCCAACCTCTCAATTTCTAAGCAAGGTGTCGTTCAACAACAGCAACGTCGGTCTTCCCATTGCATCCTTCTGACCGCGAGTTGCATCGCGGAGCGCAAGGCAAACGAGAGGTTTTGTCACGCGCGGTAATTAAATGGAAATAAGCAAGCAGGCATCACTTCCCCTGCGCTGACGTGCAGCTGCTGCGGCACTAGTGGTCGACACCTCGGGCGTGCCTTCCTTTCTCATCCCCTCCATAACGCGGAAACCTAGAACGACCTATGCTGGATCAAAGTTGGACTGTCGGTGTGTAAGTCACTGGAACTTTTTGATCCGGCAGTTGAAGACTTTTCCGAAATTCTGTAGTTGCTGCGCTGTGAAAGAGCCAACAGCAAGCCCATGGTTGCGGGAAGTGTTGGCGAACGTGTTCCACATTGCGACAGCGCTCTTGCAGACGGCATTACGGAAGAGATCTTCCGTATTTTTGGGCGCATTTCATACAATGTTAGGAAGCTGACATTAACAATCTTTCTTTTTCTTTCCTTCCTTTTCTTTCTTTCTTTCTTTCTTTCTTTCTTTTAGGCAACGAAGAGTTCTACCCTTCACGAGAATGCGAATTTTTCCACGCTGCCCACTGGCCAACTTTTGCCGAGATTAATTAAACCCAGAACACAGCGGCAGGTCATCTGCTTCTAGATCTCAATCAGCAGCACTTAGCATTATCACAAGTACCCGCAATTAGCGATAGGGCAACGCTTAATTTCCCCTTATCATCGTCCATTCAATATACCCTCGTAAATTATTTTTACCGAACACTGCTTATCGTTTGCCTTGCGCAGCGGTACATGCTGATAAGACGAACGTTAATGTAAACTATATGTATGTTCCTGCGCGTCATTGGTCCGGCACATCACCACGTCGTTACACCTTCGCCACTGTTGCGGTCTTCACATTGTTGCGCCGTTGAAAGACGTATGTCCGCAATAAACGAGAAATTATTGCGCAGTGAGGTGCAATTGTTTTAGTGGGTGTTGCCATTGTCTCTGCAGCATGACTTCGCAACTGACTTTGTGCGAATACATTGCCTTTCGTTTGTCCTGTGCGTGTAGCACTGGAAGCAGTACACTCCTACCGCTCACGTTTGCATGCGCACGCACGCATAGATACATAAACACGCACGCATACGCACGCACAACACACACGGGTACGCCCACACACGACACACACACGCGCGTACATACGTATAGTAAAGACTGTTTCAAGCAAAGAAACAAACGTAGGCGCTTACAAGGATTGTATGCATTCTAATCTTTAGTGCGAATGTAGTTGTGTGCGGGCGTATGTGCAGTTGCGTGTTTGTGCGATCATGGTGTCACCTCAGGCTTCACTAACGTATGGGCAGCATACGAGGCAGCAATCCATGCTAACGTATCCAGTTTCTCATTGAAGTCAACATCTATCTATCTATCTCTGTCTCGAAAGCACTTACGGGCGCGGCCAACTGCGGAGCTAATACTGCTATATAATCTCTTCATACAAGACATGCTCGCGGCTGTTCCGCCCTTCGCCATGTTCCGTCGCATTAGGCGCCGCGCATTTGTTTGCCACGAGGCCACCGCTCGTCGTGCCGCGCTAATCAAGCCGAGTGCGCGCGTCAGCTGCGACGGCGAGCGACCAAGACGCATGGCGACTCCGCCGTTGTTGTTGCGAGCCCCTCGCCGCAGCGGGCCGGCCAGACGGCCGAGCGAGCTGGGCGCGAAGGCGACTACCACTCTCTCTTTTCGCGTTCGCGCGCCGGCGGCAAGAGTTCTTGCAGCCGGGCGGCGGCCAAGACGCTATCGGTCGCCGTCAGCCGGCAGCGAGGGAGGAAATCCCCGCCGCGCACATCCGCCGGAGGAGCCGATGGCCTGCACCCGCTGGGCGCCCGGAGACAGCCCGGCGCTGCAGCCGTGGCTGTGGCCGTGCTCGGTTCGGGGCGCCGCGGAAGACGTGAACGGATGTGTGTTTCGAAGAACGGCACTTGGTCACGTATGAAAACGAACCCATTATTTGCCTTCACTACAAGAGGTTCTGCGTTGCCTGCACGGTGCGGGCGCCGCAATCACTCGGTATCGGTTGTTGGGCCCTATATGCATTTATGCTGTGGTTTGTCCAGGATCCGGCGGCCGTGTCGGGCCCGGGTTTCCGGTCCGCAGTAATTATTAATTTTGCCCGATTCTTCGCAGAATGCAGGAAAGGAAATGTTCTCGGAAAGGTCACGGTATAGTCCAGTGGGGAAAACTGGCTACTGCGTACGTACACGACGGCTAAGTGGGTTTGTTACGTCGCGTTGGCACTGTAGGGTAGAATAATAATCGCACAATAGAGCCTCCAGTGAAAGCTAAGTTTCGGAGGCTTTGCACGCGCTGTTTGTTTGCTACCTGACGGAGAAATCCTTATTTTCGACACAATTAGATAATCAAATTAGTAAACAGCTTTCGCTGTATGTTGCTTCCACAAGGATAATCACCGGAAGGCACTCTGATGGAGTGTGTTGCCTTACGGGTTCAAAACAATTAAACAGGATTGCACGAATAAGATTATTTGTATTTGCGAATAAAAGTATCGTCATTCTAGCATCTGGTCCTCGAAACTCAGTTATCAGATAAGATTATGAGCTGTATGGGGCAATTACAAGTCAAAATTTTGTTGTGATGTTACATTTATGCGATTTTCGGTGTACACATGCAAGAAATCGCGCCAGTGCAGTAATATAGGTAGCAATTATTAAAATGATGCGAGTAGAGCGCGGGAAGCTCGTAATGCAGAGCTGTAACGAACCAAAGAGTGCTGTGACGTTGAACATTACCCGCGATTCCCGACGAGTGAAAATAAATTTTATGCAAACTTCGAAGGCGTGCAGCCTTCGTTCCAACAAATCCAACACCACTGACAAATACCGCTAACGAAGAACTTCGTCTGGTGTGCGGTTTAAAAGTTCGCACGTGAAACTTGGCAAACGAGCGATCCGTACAGGACGCACTAAAACTGTCGCTCCCGACGATTGCAACAGCTCGGTTGTCCTGACACCTCTGACGCAAGCCCAGCGTCGCAGAGTCGCAGAGTTGGCCGAAGTACTATACGGAGGAGTGAGGAATGACCTCATCGGAACCGGTACTGCTACGGCGGCCATGCACACAGCAGCGGCCTCTTCTTGATCTACGCCAACACTAACCCATTATTACCGAGCAGGACGCGCCCGGGCTCTCGCTACACGAGGAAAGCACAAAGACATTGCCTGGCTGGAACGCCCTCGAGGGCGTTTTCGCGGACACTCCCCTATCTTTAACAGCGGCGGAGTAGAAACAGTCAATAACATATCGCTCTTGCTTCGAGCGTATAGCGACGCGCAAGATTCTTTCGTGTATTCCGCAGATCGATACTGGTGAGCTCTCCGATGTCTCCCGAGATTTCTGGAGAATAAGCTTATTCCTTCGAATCGGTGCGAAATCGCACGTATCGAGAGCACGTTTGAAGGACATCGATTCTAACCTATCGGAGAAACGTGCAATCTCGCATTGAATCAATGAAACGAAGGTGCGTGTCGGCACGAGGAGAAACTTTTTTGTTGCTATATCTTGGTAGGAACGACCGGAGTTCGCTGTTATCAAGCCTGAACGAAAGATACACAAAACGCATACACAACGAGCGTCTACGTCCTCCGCGTCTATATAAACGACATCGCAGCATCGGAACGCGACATACTGTTTTGTCCTCGGAGTAAGGCATGTCCTAGCACCTCTATTTCAGTTCATCGTTATCTTTCGTTCAGGCATTTGCGCCAAAGCAAACACATATGCGCCATTTAAGACGAAAGAGAACATTCAAGCTTTTAAAGAATGGAAAAGCAGAGCATGTTCAAAGGCGCACCGTCGAAACATGTTGCGAAGACAAAACGTTGCGGCAAAATTGGCACGACCCGGTCGAGCATCGCAAGTGTCACACGTGCGGTGTACTGGGGTTCCCGACTCAAAGGGCTTGAAAAGACATCTGCCAGGGTGTTTACACGAAGCTCAAAAAATGGGCTCGAGCTTGTGTGTTTGGCTGTCGTGTGCCCGTCAGGCTAAAGCGTAAAGGACAGCCGAATTCCGGGTTGAGCTGGGTTTAACCCGCCTGCGCGACTTAGGTTTGCTCATCCGGACTCGCATGGGCCAAGTGCTTGTAAACGCGGTCGCATGTTGTCGGCAGTTCGCGGTCAACCAATAAGGAACAGAAACTCTCTGTTTGACGCAGGCTGGAATTGAAACGTCCATTCGCCAGAAACTATACTTAACATGATACACTGGCGTCGAAAGCTTACACGGCGCGGGTGCCGTGAAAAACCTCAACTTTGCACAGTTCAGCCACTGTGTTCTTCGATATATTGAAGACAGTGTTTATCAAACTTACTACGGCATACTGCAACTCTCAAATGCGTGTTTCTCGAAAATGCAGCTTTATTATCTATTTCTTTATTTATTTTCCAGAGCATCCGCCCCATATATAACTGCTGTCACCGACAGTATATACATTTGTAAACGTAGTCGGTTAAAGCTGCCTCCGTATACTGACTCAAACCTCCCGCATCGCGGGTTCAACGACGCGCAGACAAATGGGCTAGTATGCCGTTGTGCAGCACACGTACACACGAATAGCGCCTCGGCATTCGAAACTTTGCACGTATATGTTCTGGTATAGATTCCTCAACACTGTTGCGCTTACTTTTGGTCCCATCTGTAGATTGCTTGAGCGAAACCGCACTTTTGTTGAAATGTCCAGTGATTCGGTACACGTACCCCAGCGGCAATACTAGCAGGTCGGAGACGCGGGATGTTAACTTCAAGTTTACGTAATGTGCATCTCTACTTGAGGTCACCGTGTCACGATGCAGACGAAAGTGCGTTCAAGCGATTAGGCGAGCTTGCCGGTTATTTTGAGGAGGGCCAAGTGAGGAAGAAAAGAAGAATGGGTACCTCGTTCACATTGGCTGAGCCCATTTTCTTTTATTTCTTTGTGCGGTTATTACGAGGCTGAAAGCGTAGATTGACCATTAAATTCTGCCATTTTCGTGGCACGGCGGGAGATGCACTTAAACAAGGAGCACTGCCCCACTTGGCCCGCATAAGCAAGGAGGAAATGACTTTCTTCTTTTTTTTACGTACGCATACGAAAGAAATTGCTCCACAGCGCGTTTTAGTGAACGTGGCTTCAACTTCTCCCATTCGTACATAGTTGTGCGGCGGTTCGCTAATGGTGAAAGAGTTTTGCGACATCAGGCAGTGGATCAAAACGCGCGATACCAGGGCTAAAGGAACAAGATTCACTTTTAGATGGAGAAGGAAAATTAGCTGGTACCATACACTTAAAAGAATTTTTTTTATGGCCATATTGTGCGGCATTACAATTTTTCAATTAGCATATGGCATAAGCGTTTTTTTTTTTCATTATTTCAAAGTCCGAGCTGACTAGATCTGTGAGTAGGCTGTACCAAAGCACGGACGTATTGTCGGTCGATCACAAGAAAGACTGAAGTGGGCCACATGAAGGGGTGACATTCACATGGGCCGCTGTCACCTATTGCTTGTGCCTTAAGGGCTAGCGGGGCACGTCCAGAATGGGCGCCTAGGGGCTTTCGTTGTGTCGTACGTCTCACAAAAACATGCTCACGCGAGTAAGGGGCGCAATGTCCAAACGCTATACACCAATGAACAACGGAAGTGTTTAAGCTTTAACCATTGCAACCGACCATTTATAAGGCACGTGCAACGCACGGGCTTTGTTGCGTCCTGAGTGACGTGGCTATCTGGCCGGGCTACTGTTGGCAGGAACGTGTCAGAGCGGATGTTTCTTCAACCGGAAATGCGCGCGCGCGCTCGAGAACAACGATTTCGTCGAGGATCGCGCTTCCGGCGGAACAAGACCGTCCCCTCTTCCGGGCTGTTGGGAAAGAAGACACCCTCGTGAGCTGCGCATGCGCACGAGACAGTCGGAAAAGTTTTTCTTCCACGAGTCGAATAAGGGGGGCAGCCAACTTTTGTATTTTTTCTTCCTACACCTTCCTGTGTCACACCGGCAGCGCAGATCTGTAGGTATACACAGCTGCGCGCCGGTGAGACGCACCCGTAGATGTTCCTGAAAACAAAGGCGCTGTACCTGCTTCTGTGTACAGGGTTTGACCCGAGATCGATGTCACCGACAAGCAGGAACATCCTCTGTCCCTGTTGTTCTCAACTTTCGCACTATAGAACATTGCAAAGAACGCGTACGTGGAGTGCGGAGCCGCGTCACAAACGTCGAGTTAACTTGATTTACGATCGATCAAGAATTTTAACGAAAAGTTAGTTCTGTTTCACTATGCATTCGGAACATTGCACAGATGTTTGTTTGTTTGTTTGTTTGTTTGTTTGTTTGTTTTGGCAAAATGATTTTTTTAACCCTGAAAGACAGAGAAAGAGTAAAAGTAGAAGGGTATACCAGAAGGTTAACCAGTCCACTGACCGGCTTGCTAGACTGCGCTCAAGAAAGGGATTAAAGGGAATGAAAGATGATGGACGGCAAGACGAAAGTAAATGAAAAAAGAGAAAAGGGGAAAGGGGCTGCACACAAGCGCGATCCAGCGCGATCCAGCGCGCTTCGACTCTTAACGGCTGTCACTAAGTCAGACGCGTCGTCGCAGTCCGCCGCCCTTCTGTGCTGAAGACATATAGAGTTCCAGGGTTCTCTCCTGCAACGAGGGGCGATTGTCCAGTCTATCCGGCGCAGTCGAATGCGCTTTTCCAGGAACACTGAATATTATGACGGCCTTTACCTTTGTGTGCATCGTCAGACAAACATGCGCGTTTCCTTGTGCTACGCGATTTCGCACGTATAGCGCCCCCGCATTCCAGAACGTTCCTCCACTGAACAAACGCTCCTCCTCGACTCAAGATGGCAGCGGCGCCCACCGACAGAAGTGGTCACTGTGCTTCAACGACGCTGCACGGAAATTATCGAGCAGCGCAGCGTATTTTTTAGTCGAAGTGGGGGGGGGGGGGGGGGTGCTGTGTTCAACTCGATGAAATGGAGGAAGAACTTGGAGTCCAGGGTCGTTTCAGTATACGGGGGGGAGGGGGGGGGGGGGGTCAGAACCATCACGTGTGTCCATGAACGAGGTTAGAGGCGAATATAGGATGGTTAAGCAGAGGCAGCTCGTTAACAGCCCCGCGTGGCAGAAGAGCAATCGATGTTTGTAATGACGAAGCGAAAATTCGAAATGGAACAAAGAGGTAGGTGCGCGCAACGGCCATCAGAAACTGTCGCCACACATGCGGACACACAATTTAGTGAAAGGGATCAAAGTGTACTCGAACTGAGGTATACCAAAGTTTCGAAATTGCGTCACACTACTTTGACCGCCTTCGTGGTAGACGCAAACTTTTCTAGAACGAGGCAAACGAAAAAAAAAAGTAATTCCTGTTCATTTCGCGCTGACTCAGTCGCTGCAATGCAAGCCGGTTTTTCCGCGGAGTCTGCTGTCCCCACTGCGGTGTACACGCATATGTCCGCGCGGCAATCTCAAGACTGAGCCGTGCATCCTGAATGGCAGGGAACCGGCAAGGCTATTCCAGTGTACGAGCACGCTGCGACATTTTGTCGATTTCTGCGATAATCTCCTCGCAAGAAAGAAAAGCGAATTACTAGTAAGCTGGAAACACCTGCGGAATTCGGAGCAGGTGAACATAACAGGCAAAATCGATGGAACGTGATATTATTCTTTGATATGGAACGCGATATTTCGAAAGAATAAAGGAGGCGACAGGAACTTCTTTCATAACCTCTTGCGAATGTTTGTGCTACTTTCATTGAGCCTGTTCGCCAAGAAGCCCAGCGAATAATTCTGCTAGACTAAAGTCTAGCGCACTAGCACACTTGAGGCGCACGGCGTATAGAAGAATATAGGGACACTTTATGTATAGTGAATGTCACTTTGTTCCGAGTGCATCTTAAAAAAATGGTCAATACGACTTCTCCTTCTCAGATAGAGAAAGGGAAAAAAATGTGACAGTTATTACTGAGGGTTCTGTAGACATAGACATGAACTTCCTTTGAGTGAGAGTTCTCCCTCTCCTGTTTTGGAATCTCTTTAAGAGCATGCATATTGGCAACGGCCGTATAGTCCGATGCGCGAGGTCTGTCTCAAAAGCTAGTGCAGTGAGTCAAAGGGGAAAGGGGCAGAGGCGCCGATCTCTCACTCCCAGCACTCGATACGACCCGGCTGAACTCTATAGGACGAGCCGGACCACTGCTTCACACGGCAGAATTTTATGCGTGCACTTCTTGCAAAACGCATTTTTAGTCTTTCCAGAAATGAAAGATCGGCGAACAGGCGTAACAATGGATCAATATTAAATTTCTCGCGAAATCGGGCAAGAATAGTGCAGTAATTCCTCAACTGTTGCAAAATAATTATGGGAAGGATGCCCTACAGAGTTTTCGGCAGGGCCGTGGAGGTGCCGAAGACGACGCAAGATCAGGGCGCCATCGAGCAAAGATGAAAGCATCGATTGCGTGCGTCTTCTTGTGTTCCGTGACCGCCGAATGACTGTTAGAATAATAGCAGGAACACTTTGCTTCTGAAAGTTGTCCGTTCACCGGATTTTGACCGATCATTCGAAAATAACAAAATTTTTGCGCCAAATTGGTGCCGTATAACTACTGACTTCTGAGCAAAAGTTGCGATGAAAGGAATGTTGCATTGATTGAAAAACTTCATACGACCGCGATTAGTTCTTATTGTGAAGGGCCGTCACCGGCAACGAAACTTGTATTTAGGAATACGACATCGACAGAGCGAGGCGTGGAAAAATAAAAATCAGCCAAGCGCCCCCCTCCCCCCCCCAAAAAAAAAGAAAGAAAGGAAATAAAGAAAGCGCTGAAGAATGGAGCAAAGATCAGTGCTGTTGATCGTGTTTTTTGACTGTGATGGAATCGTTCACTGCGAATTTTTACCTGGAGGTCAAACTGTCAATGCAGTTTTCTACGTGGAGGCGTCTGAGGCGTCTGAGAGATCATGTGCGCTGCGCGCGACTAAATTTGTCGAAAAAGCTGCGATGGATTCGGAACCCTGGTAATACCCCTGCGCACTCTGCATTGATAGTGCGTGAGTTTTTGGCAAGCAATTCCATCAGCGTACCGAAACACCGTCGACATAATCTCACCGGATCTTACACTCCTGCGACTCTTTCCTTGTTCCCCAAATCAAACTGATGCTCCGGGAACGGCATTTTGTAGATGTAAAGACAATTCAAAAGCAAACGAAATATCTGCTGAGCGCTTAGAAGAAGAAGAATTCCAAGGGTGCCTCCAGCGATGGAAGAAGAGGTGGAACCAGTGTATTGTGTCTTATGGCGATCCAAAATCAAGAAGGGGGCCAACAGATGGAGCAGCGCACTGTGGTATAAATGTTACAAACATGCTTTTGACGAACATGGGTCCTTCTATCGAAACGTAGGCCAGCCTTTATGAGGCAGCTTATGGCAGCTTGAGCCATTTATACCACAGTGCCTAATGGGCAGCATTTTGAAAGTGACTACATTGATGTACTAGAATATTAGCGAAATGCTCTCTTTTTTTTTCAATACATACTGCACAAGCTTACGGGACAGTCCTATTGTCGTGACAAATGTCTTGTTCAGTGATGTGTCTGTGCCTCTTGATAAGATAAAGTCATTGTCGAAAAAGTTTGCGCTATAACTAGACAAAGACGAAAGGAGAGAACACACCCTTCGACTTTGCCAAGATTTACGTTAAATTTCCGAAGCCAATCAATGCCAAGTTTCTCAGACCACTCACCTTATTGGCTTAAATCGCAAGAACTATATAGATATGTGTACAGAAAATGTATAAAAGCGAGATCCGCCAAATCCTTTTTCATTCATTTAATCATCCTTATTCACCCTCATCCCATTCCCATGTATGCCCTGAGGCGTTTACCCTCGTATTGAAAAAAAAAGTTAGTTGATAAACATGATGGAGGCAAGATTGTGCCTCGTGAAACTGGAATAGGAGCTGTAGCAGAAGCGTGACGATTGTTACTTCACCAGCGAATAGTGGTGTAACATGCGCGACAGCGTTGGAGCCGATTTCCACCTCCAGAAGACTTGGTAAACGGAAAAAGCGAGAACACACACGGTTCACCAATAAAGTGATGCCGTGCTCATTGAGTATAAGAGTCACAGCTACGTCTTATACCAATAATAAAATATGTTTCAGCACCTCGGACGCGTACCACGTTCCAATGCACGAACAGGAGCACCCAGTACTGTAACGTTGAAGAGTGCAAGCGCAGGCTCGCGCATTTGTGTTTTGACATCTTAGCACCTACAGGACCTTCTCAAACTGTGTGCGGTATTCTCAAACGAAAGCAAAGTTATGAGACTGAGTTATCTGAATAAGTTTTGTGAATAAGTTGTGTATGTGAAGTGAGAAATTGTGTATACGTATCCTGTGGTGTCAGACAAGAAGCGCCAAATAGTCGTGTGTACAGCTGCTCCTTGAAAGATGTCACCTAGTTTACCCGGTCCGTAAAAGCATTACAGTTCAGGAAATACCGGAACATCTGAGAGAGAGAGAGAGAGAGAGAGAGAGAGAGAGAGAAAAGCGCGCAGCACAGCGGAGCGTTCAGCGGAGCAGCGCTGCTGATGCCACCCTGCGACGTTGTCGTCAACTACCAGCATGCACACAGAACTGTAATATATATATATATATATATATATATATATATATATATGCATGTGGGTTAGCATGCGAATTCTGCAGCATTGCTGTAAGAGTGCGATAGTGTGGAAGTGAAGCCAGACAAAGAGCAAGTGACTGACGAGTCCTTCCAAGCGACTATCACTAAGCGCAGAATATCGGGAGCTCTCATTTTGCACCGCGGTATGTTTACTTATTACTTCTTACATATTATTTTTTTTAAATTCGACATCCCGCTCCCACACGGCGACGCTGTCGAAAGCTTGGCGATGCATAGAGCCTGTATCGGATCAACAAGTTGGGCTTCCCTCCCGAGAAAACGAATCGCCGGCATTGAAGGGGTTCATTTTATGGAATGAGTTTCTTCTGCATTAATTTTTCTTTTTATCGAACGGCTTCCTTTTCATATTGCGCTGAACTCCCACACCTTCGGCTTAGTGCGGACGAAGCCAACAATGTTTGTTGGCTTCTTATGATTTGGCTAATAATAATCGGGGCCCTCGGTTTCCTTTCTTCGCGCTCATTACATAGTGATGGGTCTCGAATCCGGCAGCTCTGATGCCTTCAGGTAGCATGTGTGGGTTTGTTGACCAGTTGCTTTCACCCAAAAAGTTCACGTACGACGTTACACCTGTGGTAGATAGGATGTTCCACATTCACAGACATGGCCGCGAGTGGTGGCGCTGGCTGACACTCCCAGTGTTAGTTCTAGTAGTCAGTAAAATTGCTCCAGAAAGTGGATGGGAAAACATCGCTGCGGTAGCTCAATTGGTCAGAGCGTTGCACGCGTAATGCGAAGACGTGGGTTGGCATCCCACCTGCGACCGGTTGTTCTTTTTTCATCGCCTTTCATTTCCACTTATTTATCATTTGTTCAATTCAGTTAAGAACTACAAATAATTTTCCCTATGCTGTCCTTGGTGCTATAGCATGTTGGCTTCTTGTGATTTTACTAATCATAATCGGGGCGGCCGGATTTCGATGGGGGCGAAATGCGAAAACACCCATTTACTTAGATTTAGGCGCACGTTAAAGAACCCCAGGTGGTCGCAATTTCCGGAGTCCCCCACTACGACGTGCCTCATAATCATAAAGTGGTTTTGGCACGTAAAACCCCATAATTTAATTTTTTCTAATAATCGGGGCCCTCGGTTTTCTTTATTCTCGCTATATATATATATATATATATATATATATATATATATATATATATATATATATATATATATATATATATATATATATATATATATATATATATATATATATATATTGTGAAGAGGAAATGCACTTGGCCTAGGGCGCGAGGAGGGACGACGAAGTCAGAGTAAAGCAGACGATCGCAAGGCGCAAGGTCGGTCTCGTGTTGCTTCTCTCCTTCACAATGTGTGTGTGTGTGTGCGTGCGTGTGTGTGCGTGCGTCTGTTAAATCAAATATATAAACGTAACACGCACGACGACCTCCTAAAGACACAGCAGTAAAAAGACCTAGATTAGCGTCCACGAGCCCTTTCTATATTTTTCTTCGTTGTTTAATGGCGGTGAAGAGAAATGTTTGCGGCACTGACTTTCCGGCAATCTAACCTTACCGAAATCAGACCACTGGTGCCAGGAGCTTGTCGTATGAGCGTGATGCGCAATGAAACGTTCTAGTCGTTGAGAAAGCACTGCGGGAATCACTAAACCTTCTAAAAGTGACAGGAGCACTCAATTAAAACAGCCGTAAGCCAAGAAACCCCAACTACAATGATACCATGCATCGTATTGTTTCGATAGCGCGAGCTCATAAGATTTTATTTGGCACAATGGCATTATATAACGTGAAGATTGCTAGGCTTGTGTATTCTTAATAGGTACAGGCTTACACTCCTTTCTTTGTAGGCCTGCGCTGAGAACCAAATGGACAAACAAACAAACTTTTTATAAAGAACGTATCTTCATCAGTCTTTCCACAGGTGACTCATAATACGCATTTTATGTTATTCTTCTTGCTCCTAATTACAGTAATGATACTATTCAACACCTGACGCCTCGCTGCATCGTACAAGGTTTATGCTTTCCAACGCTTTCGCCGAAAACTTTCCCGCCAGATTGTGTTGAATATTAGTCGCATACTGACCAATGTTTCCGAATATCTGTTACAATTATCACGCGATCTTTTTTTGCAGATTGATGATTGTGATAGACCACGAGCCTTGAAAAAAAGTGCGCTACGCCCCGGAAAGCGGTTAACAGCTTACGCATTTTAAACCAAGTTTCCGATAAAAGTTCCGCTAACCGTCCGCTGCAGCGCAGCTACTGACTTTGCTTGTGGAGACGAAGCGGGCGCAAATCGACACTCTAGAGCGCGCAGCAAATCTCTTACAAACACCCCCCCCCCCCCCCCCCGCCCATGACGCTGTGTGCTGCACGCGTTGGCGAAGGTTGCGTGAGGCGTAGCAGTACATCGCATTTCGACGCCATTGCAACACGCCCCCAATCCGTCCCACGCAGAGGCGGCCGGCCTCGTCGCCTTTTACAGGTACTGCCAGCCTGTACGCGAGGATACATTCTTCGCGCCGAAATGGAAATGTGTTTCGCTGACCTTCTGCGCTTACATCTTCACTTTGTAGGTGCCAGAAATAAAAACGAAAGGAGGAACATTTCCTAACGGCAGCGACGGAAAAATAGAAAAGGTGTTTTCAAGGTACGGTGCACAGATCCTCGTAGATTTTTTCGGAACGCTTTACAGTAAGCGAGCAACTGTTTCGACTTTTACGTTCTATCTGTCTTCTTTACTATAGTCATTATTTAGAGCTGACCAACGTTTGAAATTTGTTGTATATGGCTAAACCTAAGGGAGAAAATGGCATCACTGTTGGTGCCAGTTTCGTACAAACTCATTTATTTAGAAAAAGGCAATACTGAGGTGTTTGTATGTATTATAGGGAGTATTTCTTTTTTTTATTTTCTTCAGATGCTTGTTGAGCGAGAGCCTTCAAATTGTCCTGCGACGACAGAGGCTTCACTTATATCAGTGAAACAACCTTTTTGTTTTCCTTCTTTTCACTCTAAAAGGACATCCGCTCCATGGAATGGAACATAGTAGCACATACACCAAACTGTCCACGTGTATACTGTTCACTGAGGAGTGATGCCCTTGAAAACAGCACGGTGCTGGGGAAGTTAATGCCCCGATCGATCCCGACCAATTTTCTGGGGAAAAAGAAAAAAGAAGAAGAATGGCTCCCGAGATGGGCCTCCTCGGTTACGTTGCTTGCCGCTTCCGATGAACTTGGCCATCCCGGCGATCCGTGTTTTTTTCCCGTCGTCGGCACGGTACGGCCCCGAGTTTATAAGGCTTCTGCAGCGCGGCATACGGTGCGCCGCGGGGAAATACCCACTTGCACTCTGCTGGCCTCCCACTGGGAGATACTTCGAACGCTTTGAAAGGGCCAAAGTGCAACCGATGTCAAAATTTCGTGTCGTGTATGCTCTTTTTCTAACAAGGTGCACTAGGGTCACCGTCATCCATTCTACAGGTGCCTGGCTCTCCACAGTCCTTTCCGAGTGATTCGTTGTGAAAGTGGCTGGAAGCTACGCCCCCCTCCACGTCGGCGCTCGGAAAGCTCGCACGTGTCACGTGGCCGGGCTAAAGCGCGGGACGTCTACAGAAGTCGATCGATCCTCTGAGCCGAACAATCTACAAGGCGCCTCGAAAGTAAATAGTAGATGGTTAAGTGACATGACCGCGCAGATCATCGTGCGCGTCGCCTGAACGAGGAAGTGGACAGGCATCCTGCTTAGCGACAGCGCTGAGAGTCCGGCAGCGTGAGAGACAGAGGGAGAGACAGCCAGATAAACAGAACGGTGTGTTCAAATATTAGCCATGCACAACAGAACGGGCGCGTGAAGGTGGTCAGCAAATACGCATGACGACTGTACTTAACGTTGTGAGTGCTGATCTACGCAGTCTAATCAAACGCGATATTTACACTGTTATAGGGGCCCGAGCACATGCGCTCCTTTCCGATCTCACTTTGAAACCCTAAAATGAGAACAAGAGGTTGCGATCCGCTGATGTCAACCGACACGACCCTCGATCGATTTCAATATCTTTCAAACGTCGATTTTGATAGAACGAGCCGAGTTATACACTAGCGTACGTAAACAACGATGACGTTTGTGTACAGCTTGCGAAAATGGAGTGAACAACCTCTTCAAGCAGGGATCCGAGAAATGGCGTTAACACAGGCGTAGAGTACGGTGAAAATATCGCTCAATATGCAGTGAAGCTATCGCAAGTGCAGACGCCCAACGCGAATGCAAGGCTATAGGATATAGTGCGCAAGAGGATCGGAACCTCTGCGAGTCTTTTGCGGAATCTGAAGCGACCACATGATCTTTGGCGAAAAGTAGCAAACTCGGTGAGGTTGTTGCGAGGATACGATTGTATGAGCTTTTGTCTCACGCCAGATTTTCCCCACTGTTCACGCCATATTTTCCAACCTTGCTGATAGCATACTCTAGAAAGTTATCAACGCACTTATACCGCCAGGATCAGGCCGAAGGTGACGTTAAAGCACTCCACCTTGTCACATATCGAAAACTAGAATAGGTGACTAGCAACGAGACGTCGCATATTAAACTGTTCTTGCTGCACTAATCACAGCTATAAGAGACGGACAATAAGACTTCGTTTGGTCTGTGGCAGCAAGTGCACCCCCGGATAAAGAAAGAAGCGAAACGAGGAAAGCGTACTTTTATTTGCCGCAGGCGTTTCGTGCACTCTGGCTGAGCTTGCATCTGCGATGCTCTTAGTGCTATGATGTGATTTATTCCTTTCACCGTCTTCCTTTAGTGTACTCGCTTGTTTTTATTTCTTCACCTTCTTCACGGCGTGAGTTTATTATTGACGCAGTTCGGATAGCCAACTGTTTGGCAACCAGTTGTGTCATGTGCTCATTATTTGAACAGCTACAATTACGACGAAGACAAAGACAACCACAACCTTTCCTTAGGCGGATTACAGGCTTCCAAACAGGAATATCGTAGTTTCTTTTTTTTTTTAATTTGGCTGGGCACCTTTCATGGTTGGTTTCTTTTTTCATTACATGCATAACAAGAACGAAACCGGACGGTTTCTTCTCAGTAAAAGCTTCACAGGACTACTGTGTCTTCCATAGTAGTAGAAAATCCGGTGCCTCTGATAATCATAATGTGACCCCGCAAACTTCTTTCCTTTAAAAGCTTGCTACGAAGCGTTGAGCCTCACAGAGGTCTTTCACAAAGAGAAATGTACGCTCTACGCCGATTCAGGTGCGTTACTTTAGTGTAGCCATCGTTTAAAGAACTCTGAAGTACATTTTTGAACTACTATCTAGACAATCACCGCTCTAAGAGCACGGTTATCAGACCCTTGGAGAGACTGTAAATATAGTTTTCAGGCCACCCAGGCCTCATGACTTTTTAAAGAGTACGGGTTCGGTATCTAGACTTTGACTGCAGCCTACCCGTTATATTCTTTATCTTTTCCCTCCATCCTTATCGTCAGCGATCTTGTACCTCTTTCTTTTCATATTCTCCTTCCCTTTTCCCCTACCCTTCTACCTGCCCTCCGCGAATGTGGCTCAGGGGATATAACTTAGGCAGACTTCCCTGCCCCTCTTATCATTAAATTCTCCCTCACAAACACACACACACACATGAGCATTCCAGAGATTTTCAAGCCCGCCAGTATCTACCCAGATGGTCCTTCCTAGCGAAGTTTTCAAGTTAACGTCATATTCTTCAAGGACAGCAGTAAAATTAATGAAGGTAGGAAAAACTTGGAACAATAGCTCCGTCTCAAAAGTCTGGCACAGAACGAGAAAGGAGTTCTTTATTTTAAACAAAAGAAACTATATTCGATCAAATTAAGGCAAATCGACTAAAACGTTCTTACCGACGTTCTCCACGGCTTCCGTAAAGAAAGCTTACACGTGCGTCCGCAAATCAATCAGTTCTAGAAGATTATCCGGGGATTTGAAGTACGTTTCATCCCCTCTTCCGTTTACTCTTTCTGTAAATAAGTTTCGGGGATTTGTTCGGCTTCACGGGGATGCGCCGCTCGGGGACCAGCCAGACAGGAACGGTGGACCGCACTCGCTGCTACGAACATCACTGGGGATTTCAGTCTATCGGGATCCTTGTTTTCATCACTGTTAAAGGTTTACCGCTACAAAAAGTCAAAAGGCCCTTCGCGTTTCTATAGTCATTTCCAGTTCAGGGTCTTAGTGTGCTAAAGATGAACACAACGTTTCAGTTCCCAGCCTCCTTAGCATCGCTTTCCCCTGGGTTCTAATTATACGGGCTGGACCTCCCCGTCCCTGCGTCAGTGCAAGTACGCACTTAAAAAGACATACGACAGTCATTAAATCTTTCAGGGTTATTATCCATATCGCCGCGGGGGAATAGAAAAGCCAATACTGTTTTCGAAGTACCGTGCTGGCAAAGAAAGTAGCAAAATTGGCCCATCTCGCGTTACTGTTGCAATATGAAGTCCACGATGTCGTTTTCTTTATTCGCATTCTTTACAGATTACTTATTTAGTTTTCAATAAACAATACTTAAAATATCACGCGCGAGTATATCTTCAGTGCACATGCGATGAATAATTGCGGTGTCTTGAAAGCGATTACATTCTATTGGAGCTTCGTGCGCAAACTCGTGAATAAATTTGCCATAGCGAAACAAAAGCTCATTAAATGAAGCAGGTATTTATTGGTTACATCCAATAATAACATGCCGTAGCAGCAAAGATATTAAACCTCGAAGCTTTCAAGCGGCAGCATAACGCTCTTGGACTGTGTTCTCGTTGTGTCCAGGTGTCATGCTTCTTTGGTGTTGTTTTCTTTTTTTTGCCTATATTACAAATTGAATAGGTAGCCAAGGTCACATGCAACCCCCGCCCCCTTTAACTCTCGGCGCATCAGTCTCTCTTTTTTTTTAATCCCCCATCTCCTCTCCTCCATGCAGGATAGCCAACCGGATGTCCGTCTGGTTAACTTCCCTGCATTACTCTCTCTCTCTCTCTCTCTAAGAGCATCAGTTACAAATTGACGGTAGTAGAACAGTGTACACAGCTGATACTACTGGTGATATCGCAAGGAGTAGACGAAAAGCAACGCAATGCTATTCAGAGTTCGTAGTTTTACGAAGACGGGAGAGCAAGGACAATTCGTAACAGCCTGCAGCTGGCTAAAGATGGTGAGCAGCCGTTACGCTAACAGGAGTCAACTATTAAGTTTCAGTGCAGACTAGCGCGAAAATTTTGTGCGCACTCGTCAGGTGAGGCAGCAAGCTCGACCGACGACTCCTGTATTTGCTCGCGAAGTAACATGCGGCAATATATACATTGAATGTAGCGACTGCATGGAGCCGAATATTTACGTCACGACTTTTATACTGCCAACTTTTACGCCACAGTTGGAAGCAGCGTGACGACAGAATAACAGTGGTAAGGAGCGTGCCGGCACCATGAGGGTGTTTCGTCATGCCCGCTGCCTCTGCTTCCAGCCAATAGGGGAGCAGTAACACCGACGTACCAGAAAACGACAAGCCGATGATACCGAACAGACGAACTTAAGCTTCGTCTGCGAGTTGATGTATACTACAATCATGAAAGTGTGCTTGACGAAGAACGGGGAAGGCTTTATCAGACGAAAGGCGAGGTTGGCGGGAGAAGCATATGCGTCTAGCCTGCTACTCCACACTGAGGGAATGGAGAAGGAATAGAGAGGGGAAAGAAAAGGATGAATGAAGGATTTTCAGGCGTAACTTTACAATGAGCTAATAATTTGACGACCAGTACTGAACGGCTTCCACGTATTTCCTTACGCAAAGTGCGCGAGCTAGTGCGCTGCATACGCACCACACTAACGCATGCAGGCGCACAAAACTATGTACAGAGCCGTTCTTTCTTGGTGAAATCACACCACTAGCTTTCAAGCATTTATACCAGCTTTTGATTTGCATGGAAGCCTACAGAACGATGTCTAATTAGTAGATGTTTGCGAAAGGCAGCATCTACAGATTCGCCTTTTCTTTGCAAATCTGAAAAGCTATTGAAATTATATTTAAAAGACTATTATTTAGGAGTTTCGCCTACGAGTAAAGAAGCCAGCACATAAGTTCACGAAGGCTCGAAGAGAACCCCACTTTTGTTATTGTCTGAAGCTGCTGTTCTGGGGTTGCGCGGAAACAGTTGAGAACGTTGGCTCTTCCCGTTATTCGCTGTTCCGTGACAGATTTCGGAGAAAGCGAAAATAGGGTAGTTGCGCTACGCCTCGCAAATGTAGACACAGGAAATAACCGTCTGGCCATGAATGGGAGCAAACACGTTCTGGTCGATTTCTCACGCCTTTGTGTCCACATCCTTGTCGCCGAGCTTTCACTGCCGCGGTCTGTCTTTCCTTCATTATTTCATTTGCTTCTTTTTTTTTCACGCTATTTCGCCATTTGTACGGGTTTTCTTTGTGACCACCTTAAGCGATAACGTTATCCAGAGACTCAGGACAAAGGAAAACCCACCTCGACCTTGTGTGCCGAAGTTCTGTATGCACCAATAGTACTTTAACCCCGTTGCATTTTGTTCTGCCTTTGTTTGTTGTTCGTTTGTTTGTCTTCAAGAGCACGGCAGCAGGCGTTCTTGGGGTGACAGTAAGGTACCACAGGCCAGGCAACTTAAACATAACACATCTTTGGGAACCTGAAGTACGGGCGGTAACGTTCATAATCACACCTTTGATTCAGGCTGTTTTATGCCGTTTTATCTTAGATAAAACGGCATTTGTAAGGTCTTTAGCACAACTTCGAGTTAAATGAAAATATAATAAATGCACGGTTTTTAACTAAAGCTAACAGAAGTCGACTGTGCTGACTACTATAGTCACTTCCCTGGAGGGAATCACTTGGTTGTTTTCTACTACTATAGTCACTTCCCTGGAGGGAATCACTTGGTTGTTTTCTGGTTTAGTAACAAACTAGTTTGTTGCAACGAGCTGCAAAATATGCATGCCTGACGAGCACGCAACACGAAAAAGAAAGAAAATATTTACTCCGTTATATTTTCCTTTGCCTGCATGTCATGAACGTTACAATTGCTTGCTGTTTGCTTGAATAACATATTATACTGTCGTACAAACTATTCCATATGCATAATGTGCCGGCAAAAAGAAACATTGGATAGCTGTGCTCCGAACTTAAGATAACGATAAAGAATTACGTTGTACATTCGCGGTGTCTCGGGTGCACGATGCCCTCTTCTTGATTTATTCATCTACGCCACCATACAGATAGAAATGGAAGTTTTTCGGCTTCAACTACTGCATTTCGAAACCACAGCTCCAAGGTTACTTTATTACCTAGCGCTCAAATTACCAAGTGGCACTTTCCTCCAGACTAAATGAGCGCGGCATAAAATGCGCCGTCGTCGTTTGAAGCACCTCTACATCGGCATATAAGCTGCAACGAGAAGTCTATATATAAAGGTGCATCGCCGCTCAACAATAAGCCTTTTAGCACTGATGCGCTTAAATCGATCAGAAATTTAGCAGAAATGTTAACACATTCGCTACAACATGTGCATTGATGTCAAGTTAAAGAACAAGAAAGTGAAGTTATGTAGTAGTGCTGCTGTGTGTGTATCAAGGGTTCTGCTTGTTCTTCTATGCTCCAACTACGTGCATTAAGTGCACAGGACTATAAGTGTGACTATAACACCTGTTCATGAGACAAGTATTAGTCGGCGCCCGCAACTGCACGCCAACGTCTCCTTCTATGTTGTCAATTTAAAGAGAGAGAAAAATGTTATGAAAACGCTAGAATGCGAGTATACATATGTTGGGGGCGATGCGATCGTTTCTTCTACGTGTAATTTCTGTCTCTCCTTGCGAAAATCAAATATTTTTTTTGGCAAGCCGGCAACGAACGTTATCATCGTTTCCAATATAGCTTGAAGAAAAAGCCATCAATCAGTCACTTACCGATGTACATCCAGCAGAGCAGCAACCCGTAAAGAACGGCACATTCCCACGAGAAGCGGCGTTCAAACGCCCCAGTCATTCGCGCCATCATGGTCGCCCACGCTGAAGACGACGGCAAAATAATATTTGCGTAGGAACGCACCAGAAACTCAACACACGGCGACCAAACTAAGAAGCAGTGTCAGCGATGCCCGGGAGAATGGCACCGGTGTTGAGGGCGACCAGCAAGCACTCGTGGAACGTGGTCACGTCGAACGGCAGCGCGCGCGCGGCATAGCTACGTCGCATGCCTCGGCGCTGATCCAGAAACACGCGCACTCGAGTCCATTAATCCGAGGAGGACACAACGCCGAAACTGGCGGCGAGGCCACTGAGCAGGTGATACGCGCCGACGAGAGAGACCGGTTGTGCGCGTGTGCGCGAGCGCGTCGCAAGTAGTAGAAACCGCTATCACCACCACCGCGTCGAGCGCATCACTGTACTAGTCGCGCAGGCTTGGGTGAAGCCGCCACCAGCGAATCACACACACCGTTCAGAGCGAGGCGCACGCAGAGACACACCGGAACTTCCTCCGGCGGCACAGTGAAGAACGAGGAAAAAAACAACGAAAAAGACACGATCTCTCTCCCTCCCTACACAACGTCACCGGGACTTCGCAAGGAGGACTAGATCCGAGAGAGGGGGGCAGTTGTCGCATCCCCTCAACCCAACGCCTGCCGTCTCGTCGATGCCCTCAGTTCTTTAGTCATGTTGTTTTCTTTTGCCACCACCCGTACCATATTTTTTTTCTTGGCTCCTTTCCCAACGGAGCACGCACGTCAGCATAGGCGGTTTCTCCTTCGTGCCGGGCCTGCCCCGGGAATTCAACAACGTGAAAACACTCTTTCCTTTTCGCTCTCCTCAAACGCCCTCGGGCGTTGTTTCTCCTTCGACAAGACTGGGGTGCGCGGTTAGCGTTACGCAAACGTTCACTACGGGGCTGCGTCCACTACGGCCCTGCATGCGGAACCCCGTGGGAGAGGGCAGCTGCCCCCCGTGCACGCACACGCACAGACATATACGTCCTGCCGGCAGCAGCTGAAGCGTAACGGCAACGGTGAATGCCGCCGGCCACCATACCGTAAGGGACCGCAGCCAAATGACCACGTGTGTGAGAGCTCGCGGTAAAGGTAGCGAGCGGGCTTACTGGCACGGTGCAGTGATTTGAACAGGCGGGGAGGACCGACAGCGGCGTCCTGCCGTGCCGACGTGTGGCCGTTCCCTGCAGCCAGTGGGGTCGGACCTCGCCATATACCGTTGCTCTCAAGTCAGATACCAGGCCACAGTCGTAACGCATGGCTCAGCGTGGGCGGCACCATGGCGTTTCGGAGCACGTCAAGAGTTCTGATAGGAAAGTTCGGCAGCTTTTAACGAGGGACTGGGTTGAAGCCTGAAGGTCACGCATACAAAGACGCGGGCCGCATGCTCGATCATCCCGTTTTCCACGGTCGTAAGTTAATTTCTTTATCTCATTTCTGGTGCCGAATCATTCTAAGACACCATCGTGTCTAGCGAGGACTATGGGAATTTCGGCGGGGAATTAAAGGATGAGCGGAGTTTCGAGAAATCTAACTTATCTCGTACTATACAGCTATCCCCGTTTCTAAGAGAAGGACGAAAAAAAAAAGAAAAAAAAGATGTATCAGAAAAACCGCTGTTTCTCCCCTATTTAGCAGCGTCGTGAGGACATAAAAACAATATTCCGATCTTGGAAGTTCATATAAGACACTAACATTGGCTAATGTGTGTGTCTGGTCGAGCAAGTAAGGAACAGTCAGTCTAAATGAAGAAATAGCGCTGCAGCCACAGGCCATACGCCGTTCAACTGTCTGTTATTCATTCAGCCATTCTAATTATTTATCTTATTTACACTTGTACTGACCCTTTTCCTCCTTCCTTCATTCTGTGCGTCGGTGGTGAACTTATAAGCGACACCGCCACAGCAACTGCTAAATAAATGTATACCTTAAAAGCAATTTTCACACAACAGAATCTCAACAAAACAAGAACTGTGTGATGTTAAGCAGCGACTGAGTTTATAGCACGGCTCCTTCGTTCCTAGAAATGGCACGGAGGTAGGAGGCTTATTAGTGTTGTAAAGCAGATTTAGCCGGCAGCGCCTTCTCTATAAGCAACAACAGTTCAGTGAACGTGGCCGAGCGCGAGAATTGTAGAATGAGGCCTTCTTCCATCGCGTGAAAGAGAACAATCTTTTTACGTTTCACGGACGACCTCCGCGGCTTGCGACACTCCGTGTATAGGGCGTTTGGATACCACCAAACTTATCAAAGGACTCTGATACCACTCCTGGCGACCTGATCCTGGTGACAATTTACACCCATGCTGGTTGGAAAGGCGACCCCCGGGAGGCCACTTCACCTATGGTCACCCCCCCCCCCCCCGAATCCTACCGGGTATCTCAAGCCCACACGTACCACGAACCCACCAGCGTCCAAATGAGCTACATGCCGTGTAGATGGCGACACTATAGTTATTCGGAGTGAAGCGAAACGCTCTCTCTAGACCTTTTGACACAACGTGGGAATCTCACCATACTCTACGACAGCACTGAAACCATCATGCGGCTACAGGGATGGGATCCAACCGGTTCACTCTCTGATTTAATCAAGAGGGAATGCAAATCACTTCAAGAAAGACATGACCTTTGATTTCGCGTTCACTAGATTCCGGGACATGCGGGCAGCGTCGCAATCGAGACGCCCCTCGTGTTTGCGAGCGCGCGAAACCGCACGCCCTGTCCATTTTCCGACTACCCGGTACCATCCCTAATCGACGTAGACCCAGCGAGCCTCGTAGCACAGTAGAAGCCGACGGGATATGAGGCTTTAATGGGCGTTATCCAACTAAAGAGCACCCCCTCCCGAACGGCCTGCCCAGGGGTGCGCAGGTACTTATCCACAAGGCCCGAACAAGAGCCATCCTAACCGAGGACGTGCTGAACAAGTGGCACTCCTACATGATGGTGGCTGATAGAAATGATGACGGCTCAGAAAACGGCACTGCCACACACGCCAACCCTCTGAATCCCTGCCCGTACTGAAACCACCATCAGCCAAGACATAAAGCACATCCCGTGGTACGGCGAGGGCTTGCGCCCGCTCAGGGAGAAACACGTCAGACTGGTGCAGTTTTAAGAGGCATGGACGACATCCCTTGACCACAGGAGCGATAGGGAAACGCTGCTCTCCCTGTGGAAGTTTTCTAGCAGATCTGGCATTAGAAAGAACGAATCTGATATGTCTCAGCACCTCTCAAATAGCCCCGCTCTTCACTTAGGTGGCAGGCCAGTCCTATTATTTCCGAATAAAAATTTTTCATTCATTCTTGTGTACAAATCGAGGACGTGCAGTCCGAGATGCTGAGGTTGTTTTCTAAATCCCTGCTCCCTAAACCTAGAACACTTCAGGAGAAATAATCAAGCTACCTTTGTTGTGTATGTACATCCTGTGCGGCTGAAAAAACAACACCTCGGAATATTATACACTTCAGGTGGCTACTTTGCACAAGAGAGGCGGAAAAGCTCCGTCATACTTTTCTCAGAACCCGAACATATCTATTCGCTTGTCTGTAAAGTATACAGAGTTCCACAGATGCCCCTTCCGTATACGACCCGCGGTGGCACTTTGGTGAACGGCACCCTGGTTATGAACGTAGGTCATGACTTCGATTACAGGCGACAACCGCATTTCGAGCTTGCCGGAATACAAAGAGCTCGTTAACTTAGGTTTAAATGCACGATAAAGAACACCTGATGACCACAACAAATCCGGAGCTTCTCACTAAGCGACGAAGCCCATGTTTGCCTTTGTGATATTAAGCGTGACCAATGAATCAAATAAAGGTCAATCAATGAAATAATCTATCTATCTATCTATCTATCTATCTATCTATCTATCTATCTATCTATCTATCTATCTATCTATCTATCTATCTATCTATCTATCTATCTATCTATCTATCTATCTATCTATCTATCTATCTATCTATCTATCTATCTATCTAATCCACTGAGAGTAACAGCGAAGTAGACGATTAGGTTCGCAGCGCAGGGGATGATGATGTGCTTCACTAAGCTGCGGTCCATTTAGTTCTGTATGGGCACGGTGCATTCCCGGCGACTCACCCGTATAGCAGCAATGTGCACCAGGGAAGTCAACGGAAACTTAACACCGTTCAAAAACGGTCGATAGCGTTGAGTGAGCTTCTTTTTTTTTTTTTTTAGATACGGCCAGATGTAACCCATTAGATTGAAAGCACCAATTTCTCACGGAGCTCGAGTGGTGACCGTTCACACCGAAACTTCGTTCGTATGAAAACTCTGGGACGCCGAACTTGTATACACGCGGATGTCAGTGCCCACTCGCTCAGCGCGGCAAACGTATACATGATCCGGCATGTGGACAAACATGCATACGTGCTCCTGTTGTGTTCATGGTTTATTTCCGAAGCGAGTAACAGCGCAGCTGGCGGGAAGCAGAGCAAGGTGAATCAATTTCCTCCCAGTGAAGTCAAACACACCACAGGTCGTACCTGCCCCACGCGGATTTCCCACGGTCGGGTGCAGACGCCGCCGAATGCTTCACAGGGTCTGTGGTCGTGGCTCCGGGTCGTCGAAAGACTCATCAGCTCGAGACCATTAACCTTCCTACTCCCCCCCCCCCCATATTGTCTGTTTCACTTCGGCAGCTGAAGCCAACGGCATTACAACACACAGGCGGAATGTAAAGAAGGATATAATAGGAAAGGGGGTGGGGGAGGGGCGGGAGGGGGCAAGCGGCGGAGCCAACAGGTGATCCTGCTGTTTCTGAACGCATACGAACTTTTTGTCTAAGCGCGTCCTGTTCGACCGTGTTTGGTCGTCGCAGGTGTAGCTGGGCGCAAAAGGCCCGCCACCCATGCAGCATCGGCGTCTACGGCCCGGAAAATGGCGTTTACTCAGCGGCGCAGGCGCGGACACTGAGCGCTCCATCCCGTCGGAAATGAAGTGGAAAGGGAAAAGCTGGCCAAACATGCGCCCTCACCAGGCACTGAGGGGAGTCTAATGTGAAAGAACAAGAAGCACACTTGGAAGCACAGGAAGTAGATAGATGGAAAACAAGGGGAGCCACAGCGGGTCTGTCGCTGGCGCTTCACCGCATGACGACGAGACATATATTGCAACGTATACGGTTTGTTCCGGAGTGGCTGCGAGGCGGGCCTGTACTGGGGAGCGTCAAGTGTCTGGACGTTCCAGGCTTGAGCGATATACTAGTGCTCGTAGTTATGTGTACGGTTATGGTTGTCCGCTGCAGTCGTGGAATGCCCTATATAATTACGTGTGCGGCGAGGTGCAGGCGGTTTATAAAGGGCAAACGTGCTCGCCCGCTCGCGCGACCACCCGCTTGTTTTTCATCAGCGGGTAAATTTGTAGGTACGCAGATAGACAATAACTCACCTCCTGGTGAGAGCACTTCCTCCGCAAGTACTCTTGCTTTAGCGCTCAAAGTACAGCGCTATCCGCGGCGCTGGACAAACTCGACAACTGTCCCCTCTCGAAACATAAAATTTTTAGACCCTGGACCCAATCGACAATGACCCGAGAGGCTTTCAGATGCTCTACTTTGTTTCTACACACCTTTTACCTCTTTCTTTTTCCGGGGGGGGGGGGGGTCGTGGTTGTTGGGACAGAGTGAGAGCGTTAACTGCCATAACATTGTGTACTTTCGCATTGCCCTCATCTCTAAGCGTAACGACTAACTCGCGTAGTAGAACACGGAACGCGGAGAGATCCCACAGTATACCCTCACTGGTGAACTACGCACTACGACAGAAAACAGTACGAAACGATTAAGCCAAGAGGAATCACATTTCAGGCACGTAAAGCTTCGCTTTGCGTCACTACATTTGACACATTCTCACACATAGCTGTGAACATGAGCAGACGCCGTAACAATATGTTCATTGCCGTCAGCACGCGCACACATCTGCATCCGGTTCTGGCAACACATCGACACATAATGTTTTTTCTTGTGACAGAGTTACCACTGATTATGCTCTTCCTCTTCAATCATACCTATTTTAATCGCTTATATTCAAGCTACATTGCAAGTACAATCCATCAACCAGCTCGCCGTCAAACACGTGCAGAGAGGTCCTAAACCCTGGCTGTTCCCCGCGAGAACATTGCGTCCAAGACCAAAAGAGCCGATCCCCACGTGTTCGCGGGTGGGTCGCAACAACATCCAGCGTGCTCACATCCAGCGATATCTTGTTCGAGCGCATGCTTGGGAGCACGTGTATGTCAAGCACGTCGAGTCGACACGCACCACGAGTAACCGCTCCGGGCGCGGCATCTATGTGCGCTGGTGCTCATCGGCGTGCCGCGAAACAAAAGAGGGACGTGGGAAATCGTAATCCGATCTATACTCTGGCACACGCAGGGGGCTCGCCGAATGCCTGTCGCCGAATGCGACGCGTGCTGCACGGTGAAGACAGACGGAAGGAGGCGCTCTCGAGCTCTGCGCGATAAGAGCCCCTTCGCGACGCGGAGGCGCGAGAGACGAGTCCATTTGGGCGGCACTTGCGCGCGAAGGCGTCGAGCCGTCACGACCTCGACCGCTACGCGATCCCCTCGGCAAGCGCTTCAAGATGTGGCCCGGAAGGGAACCCGCGCCTCTCACACATACGAGCGAGCAGCCATGTAGGCAATCCTCGAGCGTCGGCTTTTGCAACCTGCCGCGTGCTATATGTACAATGCGTGCACGTTCAGTACAGTACTGCATTATGTGATAAACGTCGACAGTAACATCTAAGATAATCAGACATGCGTGCGGTTCGTTATCTTCGGTTAAAACATGACGAGAACGTGAATACGTTCGTGAAAATTCAGTTGGTACTAAAGGACGAAATAACCAACTCAAGAATGGTGATTATAGGCCGGTATATTATAGCGTATCGATCGCAGGCTTTTTTTATTTGATACGACTGTTACGCTGAATAGAAGGTCATAAAGTAAGCCACGTTTTATTAAAACACATATGTTTCCAAAGTAATCGACGTAGGTCCTCGAGCGCGCAAAAACGCCTCTTAATAAAACGTTCCTTTTCTTTGATGCAGAATTCTCAAGGCTGGCGACATTCGTGCAGATTAAGCAATGTTTTCCTCCGATGAGCCTTCCTACAAGTAATCCTGTAACGGCGCAAGGCAGAGACACCAAAGCGTGTACGAAAGTGGCACATACTTATCATCACAGCCGACAAATGAACGCAACACCACACAAACACTGATGTCGCTTTATGCATGTGCCCCATACCCGAGTCACACTATGACAATAACCTCATGATTGTGCTAGGTCATACAAAGAAATGTGCGGTTTAGTTTCATTTCCTTGATGATACAGAACGGACAATTTTCATCTCATTTTCACAAGTTTTCATTGTTTTACGCGCACAAATAAAGAACATAGGCGAACAAGGAGGATACTCTGTCGTACGTCCCAAGACCCAAACATTGTCTTTGACGTACAGCTCGGTGTTTCTTGGCGTTCGCGCATTTTGGTCCCAATTTCGACACGTGACCGTGAGCCCTCGCTTAATACAAAAAGTGGAACGACTTGTCCAACCGGGAGGTTCTCACTTGGCGGTCAAAATGCAATTTGGAAATAACAGCCGTTTCGTTCCCATGACATTAAATTGGCTTTATTGTGATGTCGAAAAGCTAAAAAAACTGTTGAAGCCCTTAGCAGAATCAACGCAGATAGAACAATTTATGAGTTGCATAGCGTAATTTTTGCTTTCTAAGTGCCTCTTCCACGTGCGTGCCACCTGTCTGAACAGAGAACCGGTATACTTGGCCAGTAGCTGCAAGGGGCCCAAGTTTTCCCACTTCATGGAGGCGCAATTTTCTTTGACTGGAAGACTCGGAAGTAGAATTTTCTTTGAACTGAACACTCGGGAGTCAAATTTTCTTTGAGTGGAATACTCGGGAGTCGAATTTTCTTTGATTGGAACACTCGGGAGTCGAATTTTATTTGAGTGGAGCACTCAGGAGTCCAATTTTCTTTGAACTAAACACTCGGGAGTCAAATTTTCTTTGAACTTAACACTCGGGAGTCGAATTTTCTTTGACTGTAACACTCGGGAGTCGAATTTTCTTTGACTGGAACACTCAGGAGTCGAATTTTCTTACGAAGCTGCGCACGCTGGAGCTACCTAAAAAGTCGACGTCGGTATTATCAGCTGCAGCGGCTCATGAGGAACTCGTAAGAACACCAAACCCGTCGAGTGAAGCGAAATTGTTTTAGCGTCTGTAATATAGAAAAAAAAACGTGGTTAACATTCGAAATCACACTTGCGAAAAGAAGCTTGTTAGAAGCGGACGTGTTAGCTGGTGCCTCTTCTTTGCTTCCCTGCAGTTGATAACAGATGTATATACACCAGTGTCATATACGCTATGTACATGCTAATTTGTTCCCATTTATGTCACACGTTGAACGTTAGTTGTTGTCTGCAGCAAATGTGACCGTACAAGGACGTGGATCCTCGTCAGTTTCATTTAAATATGAAGTATGTCCATAGCTTCTCCGAACAAATGTAATTTTAGCTCTGCAACTTATGTAAAAGGATGCGAACAGTATACTCCTAGAGTTTAGAAGTATGGTTGCTTGGTCTAGTTGGTTAGATACAGCAATGGCGGTCACAGCACTGGAAGACGCGGACAGTTGCCCTGTTGTCTCGCTCTTGTCGGTGTCTTCCAGCACTATGACCCCCATTGCTATTACTTCTGTAGGCTTCCATGCCTGTTCAAAACCAATGTCCTTCCAATAATTTAGAGTGCAAACGATTTGCCAAGCGTTCATAACGCTAACACTGCCTGTCTTACATGGGTTGTGGTGCTCCAAGTTCGCTGCACTTCGGCTAGAAGCACTGGATCTAAGCGGCCATATTAATAGAGCAGATCCGTCCTTCGGTCGAAGCCCATGGTGTTTTGCAAGCGCTGTCAGCGTTCGCCGCAGATTTTGATGTTGTTGCTTCAGGTGGCGTTTACCTGACACTCAGTGTCGACAATAGTTCTGTCTGAATCGAGAATACTCCACATGGTATAAATGGGCAGGATTGTGCTCGGCAACTGACCCACTATGTACTGCTCATTTAGGCCAGCGAAGTCGGCCAAAGGCGTATTCTCTTTGTCGTGATCATCATCATAAATAAAACATCACATTATGTGACACTTTTCTTTAATACATAATATTTAAGGGTTGTTGTCGTCTTTAGGCGGCGCCGGCTACACCTTTTCACATTGAACAAATATACACTAAAAATGAAATAACATAATAGGGCGCAGTATTTCGAAAGCTTAATAAAGGGAAAATGAGACATCCACCCAAACTTAGTTAAGTACTACAAAGGAATCCCGTACGGGTTCCTTTGTAGCACTTAGCTGCGTTTGGGTGGATGTCTCATTTTCCCTTCATTAATTACTTCTCTCCACCTTGCGGGTTTCCGCAGAACTATTAAATCTAATAGTTCGAAAGCTCCAACGTACTAAAATTAACAAGAAAGACCTTGATTAGTACCAGCCCTTCCCGTATTTATAATACTGTTCTGCCACTGCTATTAATTATGCTAACACATGGCAAAAAAAAATGCGCCCAAAATATGTTCAAGCGAACGTTACGTTTTCACACATACACACACACACTATCTCTCTCTCTCTTCGTTTAACAAAACAACGCCCGAACAGGTAAACGTGAAAGGGCTTCGAATAACCAACTCGCCGAATCTCACAGCAGACAGAACAGAGAGCATTTGCATGCTATGTCTGCTCAAACAAGATCTGAGGCTCGATTCATAAACGTTTTCGTTCGTAAGTGGTCTTTGCCATTGGCCGGCAGCCTTCACTAATAATATGTCCGGCATCAGGATTGGCGCCAATTTGCTCTGGCGGGCAATTATAGCGTAAAAGCTTTTTTTTTTTTTTTTGTGTGTGTGTGTGTGTGTGTGTGTGTGTGTGTGTGTGTGTGTGTGTGTGTGTGTGTGTGTGTGTGTGTGTGTGTGTGTGTGTGTGTGTGTGTGTGTGTGTGTGTGTGTGTGTGTGTGTGTGTGTTTGTGTGTGAACGCGGGCCCTGTTTCGCACGCGCGGAAGTAACACAAGTGTCGAGGGCATGGTGTTGGTCTCACTGTCCTAAGATATCGCATATCGCGTTTGCAATGTGTTGCATCGGCCAAGCGAAAGCACCCTTTCGCTAAGAGACCCCTTTCCCGTTATCTCCTGCAATATATGTTTGTATTGCACTCTAAATCGTTCAGAGACGCCCGTGAAAGTTGTGCAGTGGACGGCGCCTATCCTTTCTTATGATTCGCAGACAACAACCGGTAAGGGTGAGGGGGTTGATTGTGCGTTGTTCTCGTTGAATGAAACCCGCTCCCCTTTATTTCTCTCTCTCTCTCTTTCCCTCTCTCGGTGTGCAAATGAAAATGTCAGAACAAGTTGCCGCCATTCCCCATATCTTCCATGTAAGTGATATCCTCAAGAATGAAATCTATATTGAAGATGGAAGCAACGGGAAGCATCGGACCGCAAGACAATGATATCGGGTGAGCTCCCGCCTAAATCGACGAAGCACCGAAACAAACGTGTACAGCACGGAGAAAAGTGCATATCAGCGGATGGGGTCGCAAAAACTGTTGACCTCACGTGAGAATTAAAAATTATGTTTTGCGGGCTTTACGTCGCGGTTAGCCGTGAATTGGTGAGAGAAAAGTATTTAATTCAAAGTCGACATGCAAGCATGGTCTCGGGACAGCCTTGATTACTGCACTGCGCAGTTAATTTCTGCGACACGGCGGACCTTTCCACCGTTCTAACGCTGCCTCTTCGATACAGACCTGGCGAGTAGAACTACGTCAATTTCGGATGGCCCGTAACGCTTAGCGGTTCCACGCGTGCGCTGTATGTCAGCGAGGCGATACGCCAAGGTGTGCTTCATCTACATGCCACCTTCGTGACATTCGTTCGCATACCTACCTATGTGCATCGAAGCTCCGAAGCGCAAGACCGGAAGGCTTCGCGGTCGCAATTTTCCAGTTAGTGAGCCACGAAGGGCGTCACTCGACCCTGTACGGTGACATCTCTGTAGAGTCGTAAAACCACGCCATCGGTGCGCCGGCGGCGGCACTGTAGTGCATCAAGCCTTGACGCTCACGGTGGCAATGGCAGAACGCGGCGACAAGCGTCGCGTATACGTTTCTCGAGGTCTGCACCGTTGTCGAAACGCTTACGACGATGTAGCTTCGTCCTTCCGAGTATCGTTTTCAACGGCTTTGTACGCTTTCACCGCAAATTCACCGCAGAAATATTCGAAAGTGTGGCCTTTTTCTTGTGCGGCAACAAGCCAAATACGAAGAACCGAGTGAAACCCATGTATTCGGTTTCGAGGCACAGAGTCGAAGAAGTAAGACTGCGTGGTCGCTATCTCAATAGGGGGGGGCGGGGGTCATCTCATTCAAGCGGCGAGTGCAGCTTATATTTATGATGAAGACCGGGAGATTAATCTATCGAAAAATAGCTATCCTATGCAGTATGGATGTCGATGGATCAAACGTTCTGAGAAAGGAACGAAACGTCGGCCCTTTGTCAGAACGCTGGCTCCGACAACATGCATTGTTCGACGACTGTTGATGACTTCTTCTCCATGTTCCAATCCTCTGTCTTATTTGGCTTTGTCCCTTGAGGTTCTTCAGAAGACATGAAGAGAGAATAGATTTCATACTAAGATAGTGTTTCCCCTATATATATAGAGCGGGCGACACCGCATGTGACGCCGTATGTCACAGATAAAAAGAAATGGCGGTGGGTTTGGGGGGAAGGGGGGGAGGCGGTTATGGGTAGCGAGGAGGTTAGAAACTGCCAATCGTTTATTGCTTATATGTATACGGCTTCCAAAATACTTACGTAGTATAATAAGGGAGGTAGTGCCCATTCCCCTTCAATAAAGCCCCGATATATGAGGACAATGTAGGTCTGGAGATAAAATGAGTTCCCTCTCCCATCACGCGATGTAAGCGTGGCAGATATTGCAATTAAGATTTCTGCGATATAGCACGATAAAGGAGTGCCGTCATGTTGGTATATGGTACGAAAAAGAGATATTAGGCAGTCTGTAAGGAAGCTGCGGCGGCTATTGTGCTCTGGACAAAGCTTTTTCGAAACTCTTTGCCTCTGTAGTGAGCAGGGGGCACACAGGATAACATTATGCTGAACCTGTTCTGATGAAAAGGTTATGCTTCCGAAGAAAGTGTGTCAACAACATATTGATTCGTTGCTTCACAATGAACCGTGAAGTGCCGATTACACGCAACTCAGATTGCACGCTTGCCGTTCAGGTACAATGACGGAGTTTCGGACATATTCGCCTGTCTCCTGACCACGTTAAACCAGCTGGACTCTACCGAGGCCATTTATTTTAGTCAGATATATTCGAACCGTGGCCACATCCGTCGCTGGCGCAAGAAGCTATTCGTACACTGTAGTGCACCTCTCGAAGTGCGCCGGCCTCAGTGACCGTTTACAATCCTCCTGTGCACCCTCCAGCGCGCACGCAGTTCTCACTCCCTTCAACTTTTCCTCTTTCTATTCCTCCTCACCCTTACGCCCCGTGTAAGGCAGCAAACCGAGCGCTTCCCTAATTCTCCTTCCTGCCTTCCGTCTCCTTTATTTCTCTCTCTTTAAAATGATAAGAACGCTTCATACTAGACGTTGCGGGCATTTATTGTGCTCTTCTTCATCATCTGTATATGATCTTCATCTTCATCTCCATCGCGCGCGTGGGCGCATCACCAGCGTGGACTGTGCCGAGGGTACTTTGCCGTGTCTCTCGGGCCCACTAAAGGTCGGCCCTTATTGTGACGTCACAAGTGTGGGAGGTGTTTCTTCGTCTACCGTACACTGCACGCCTGGCCTACTCCATAGGGCTTCGTTCAGGTCGCCGCTTGTACCCACTGTCCGCGAGCATGTCGCAGGACGAACGCCTGGCGCTTCTACCTTAACCATCCCGACACGGCAAGCCGTACCTTCCCTGGTCATCAGCGGCCACCAGCGTGATCCCTAACTTATTATTTTCCGAACTTCCTCGATTGGCGCGTGGTATTTCCAGTAATTAAAAACGCGAACATTCGCCGCGGTGGGTTAATAAACATGGTGTTCTATAATGCCGAATACGAGGTCTCTACGACGTCTCTTATAGCTCCCATGTTGCTATATATCAATAAATGAACCGCACAAGTTCTGCGGTAGTTCGGAAAAATTATGCTGTGCTCGATGTGAAGATAGAATATGTATATAGCGGAAAAGCTCTGTTAGCGTTCCAGAAAGTCCCCTAACTGCGGAATACCAACAACTGAATGCGATTGAGTTTGTTCTCAGTATACGAAAGCCGATTTTTCTTGCGCTAAGCTAGGTTTTCTGCAATTAACATACCCTCTTCAGACAAAAAGAAAAAAAAAAGAAAAAGAAAACTTTTTCCAGAATGTCTTATCGCCCATGTGCTGCATCAACCGGAGAACAACACGGCGCATTTCCTGCTGTAATTGAACTGTCCTCAGAGCGGACAAGCCACAATAACGCGATTCTCACTACCGTCAGCAGTAACAACACACGAACGTGGGCATTTCTGATTATAGGCTTTTCGCTGTTATCTAATGGGTATACGGACGAAAGAGAGACAAACGCCAGTCAAAGGTCGTGGTTCCCGCTCTGCATTTAGGAGAGTGATAGCTCGGCGGATAAGGTCTCCCGCCCTCGGAAGGGAGCGACTGCGCCGACCGAGCTACGCATTATTCCGAACTACGCACTTACATCGACTGCCTTCCGTGCACGTCTTCGTATAGAGACGTAGGGAAATATCCTTCGTTTCATGGACGCGCGGCAGCGCTGTATAAAATGCAACGCGAGGGTTGCGCAACTCGAAGCCTTCTCAGCGGTAAACAAAGAATTCATTCGTGACGTCATGCTAGAAGATCGATATTTCAATTGCAAAGCAAGCGGTGGTGATGAGGACGCAAGCGCAACTGTCGCCGTCGCCGCTCGGTCGCTCATTGGCCGGCTTTTTCGTTTCGTATAGTGTGGGCTGCCCGGCTATATAGTGGTGAACGGGACGATCCAGAAATGTAACGTCCCGCTCGCATCACGCCATGTGACCAAGCCTGTTCGTGCTACGTATGAGCCGCCCGTGTCTATGTGTCTTCCATTTTGCGTGTGTTTCGACTTGCGGCAAGAAACACGTCTCTTAGCAAGCACCAACTAGGCAAACAGTCAGTTCTGTTGCAACATATTTCTAATATCAGCTTGCAGTGGGAGGGAGGATTCAGGCAGAATTTAACGCTAGACATTTACGTTCGCAAAATGTTTACAAACACATGAAGAAAAAAAAAGAAAGAAACATAGCACACAGACTCGTGGAATGTGTATGTCTGGTGTCCCAGGCAGCTGCAGGCTCGAGAAACATTTACTTCGGAAAAGAGCGTTAATACATGGTTGGAAAACTATTATCTTTGATTTTACGAAATAATGAGGTCTTTAGAGATTACTTATTGTTTCAATAGACGCGCAAGAAAAATAAAAAATAAATAAATAAAAGTATGATCAAATCGCCTAGAGAATCAATCGCAGCAGCAATTTCATTAAATGCTCCTAATAATGGTTTTCAGTTTCCCGTTAACCATGTTCATAGTGAAAGGCAGTTACGTACCGCCGCAATGCGGGTGTGGTACTGACACCGTATGATATAATGGTCAGGCTTCCACGTAAAACAGTGCGCGCATTATCCGGCTACTTATCTTTCCTTTCTTTAATTGCGGGCCAAAGAAGACGCCTGTATATAACCGCGCGGCCGTAGGGCAATGTAAACGAAACAATATCAATATTTACCCCGACGCGCTGCTCGCTACAATACGCCAACGTTCGCTCCATCCCTTTGAAGTGTCCTTCTGAAGATAAGAAACTCCCCAAAGAGGCTCGAACTGGCTACAGCTTGCATCCACATTTCTTCATATATAGAAATGTCGCCCATTTATCGCACTGCTGGTACTTCACACCTCTCTCTTGATGCAACAGATGCGCCCTCCACTAACAAGATCATACGCTACAGGAAGCGCCGCTCCAGACGTATATGACGTCAAGCGCCCTAAAGAGCGGCCACACTGAGAGATTCCGGTCGGTGTGGGCGATGCTCGACAGAGCGGCGAGGAGAATCGCTGGCTTCCTGCGCGTCCCTTCATATCAGCCTTCACTGGACTCCTCTTATGAGTCATATAACATTTTGCCCTCTTTATTGCTGTTTATGCCGAGCTGGTTTCTTTCTGTCTATCTCTATCTTCTGTTTTGCGAGCATCGGGATTGGTGGACTCAGGCTCACAAGGTGAAGGCCGCCCCTTTCCCTGCCACCACAGTACATCATGAGCGTCAATCGATCGACAGTGGTTTTTTTTTTTGTTTTTTTTTTTGACACTTCATCGCGTAAGGGTGGCTTGCAATATACACGGATGAAATTGAACAGTTCGCGCTTTCCAGATCATACATATAAATTTGACGTGGCGCACGCCACGATGAAGTGTGCTTCTTCCCTGTAGAGGATTGTTTTGGGGGGCCGTGGTATTTCCTCGCTTAAGTTTTGAGTGAAACGTAGTTGAAGCAGCAAGTTTTGTGATGAAGGCTACAATATACTCTACAGGACCACGACTTCAACTTCGTCACTTTTCTGTGCAGGGACGTCTTAATTGCTCAAATCGCTAGTGGTAACAATATTTTCGTATTGTACAGCGTAATTTAACTAAACTGAGCACGAGCAACTGAGCAGGAACGCTTTGCTAACGCGAACGTACTGTTGTGAGGTCTGTTCCACAGCCACGAAAACCGATGTCCGCAGGGAAATAAATGACTAAATAATAAAAAAAATTGGAGGCTAGATAGTAATAACAAAACGCGCTTTAGTCTTCTACACGCTGAACGCGATATATGTATCGCAGATATGAAGTTTTGTGAGATTCACAACAATGCGCTCTCTGTATTGCCGCGGCATGTGTATATACATGGTGACGAATCAGAACACGCCGAGTCGTGGTAACTAATACTCAAGAAGATTAGCAGAGCTTTATGTACCCCGTGTGCCGCAACCACTGTATCGTCCTGGCCACCTGCCATCCTTCGAGTGTACTATATAGTTAATCCATGTTGTGCAAGGCATGGATTACAGGACACTCAAAGCTGTCAGGCGGGCGATAAGGTGTAGCGCGATAGCGTTGTCGAGGCTAAGCAATATTATGCATAACATGTTTCGCGATTTGCAGCACTATACAAACATGTGTTTATTACGAATTACAGTGGCCACTGTCTCCCACGAACTTTTCGCTCACACGTCTATTTGCCAACGAGCAAGCGATGTGAATTAACGAAGCTTGGGTTTACACACTCGGGGACGGTGCTGCAATATTGCATCAGTTATATAGAGCAGCAAGGGGATCGTTAAACTGTCCTGCAAGTCGCCTTATACTCTCTACGACGAATGCACGCAGTAACCACGCAATCACGTGTGTGACGCATAGGCGAATACAAAATTAAGGTGTTGAAGAAGTAATAGACAGACCCATTTTAACATTCAGGGCTCGCATTCACAAAAATAGTTCTCGCGCTGCGACTGCTCGTAAGAGCAAATGCGAGTCAATCGTGATGTTGGACAAGTTATTGGCGAAGGTGACCGGCCAATAGCAAGCAACACTTATACAAATGAAAATATTTGTGACTATACGGCGACCCATGCGTGTCCGAAGGCTCTTATCTCCAGTAGACTTATCCGTCCAGAAACATTATTGTATTTCTTTTTTGTTTATACGTCATGGGAACAATCCTTGCCTCTCGAAACTTCACAGATTCCTGAGCTTTAGGAATCGGAGACGAGTGATTTCTGGTTTTCTGCTGAAGAAAGAATGAAACCTCCAGGCCACAAATAATCATTTCTCCGTAACAAGGCTTTCACCGGCAGCGCCGTTGTAAGTACGCTAAAGAGAAAAGTGCGCATTATCGCACGACACAAGAAAGAGCTTGAAGCGCTTGGTGACAACGCATTCATTGACACTGTGTGCACGGATCGGCTTAATGATACAGCGCCCTTTACGGAAAACACGCATTACGAACGCTTTCTCAATAGGCGTTCTTTGTGTTCTTAAAGAACACTCTGACATGGCTCACATACCTTTTCGTTATTGCTTACTGTGATAAGAAGCTCACCACAACTAGCGAATCCGGGCACCTGGCTGAACCAACTGACGACCCGTCGGTATACCCGTTGAGGTATAGCTGCCGCCACGTCGGGGTGTGTGACCTCGCGGTGTGTGGCGCTCTATAAAGTTGTCTACATCAGTGCTAGAGCTATGTGCCACAGCGCTTGTGCAATTAGCCAGGCTCGCCGTTTGTTGTTGTCCTTTTTTTTTTCGGGTCTTGACCTCTGCATTGTTCACTGACAAAGCGATATCGGCGTGCCATCCATGAAGCATTCAGCATTGATGCGTTGAATAGCGTTGATTCTGGTAGTCGTTATGACCTCGAGTGACACTATGTTCTTAGTTTAGAACGTTTATTGTAGTATGTTAGTTGCCTACCATATTTTCTTTTTCTTTTTAATATAGGTTACATGCTTTTCTTGTCGCCTGTTTTGGTAATGTATTGTTTTGTTATTACTGCACTCCCCTCTATATCGCCTCCGCGAATGAGGGTACGCAAATAAATAAATAAATAAATAAATAAATAAATAAATAAATAAATAAATAAATAAATAAATAAATAGTGTTGGCTGAGCAGTGCAGGCTTCAGCCGAGTTGCCCTGACTGGGCAACTGGGTTCCGAAATGTTTCCTGACCTTCAGAAGCACTAATCTTTATTTATCAGTAAGTACTCGTCCGTTAACTGATGTACACTATTGGGAACCTCCTCGTCATGCTAAACGAACAAAGGCAAAAGAATGAAAATGCGAGCACACTGTACACAACGAAACGCAGCCCCTGTGCACTCGTACGTGCGCCAGAAACATTTACTGACTGATTTGTTCATTGGAGCTTTACGCCCCAGAACAGCACTCTGGCTATGACAAATTTATTCTGACCACTTGGAGTTCTTGAAAGTGCTCCTACATCTATGTACACGAGCGCTGTTGCATTTCGCCGCCGTCGAAATGCGGCCTTCCTTGGTCGGCAATCGAACCTACGACCTTGAGTTTTGCAGCGGAGCGTCGTAGCCACTGGGCCTCTATGGAAAGTGTGCCAGAAATTTAGACGATGATTAATGCTATAAAGAGGAAAGGTCAACAGGACACCACGCACGATCGCGAGATCTTCGTCTCAGCCACGGCCGCACGCGATCTTCTCAGGTTCCCTGTGACGCACACTGCAGCACGGTCTCGGTTTGCGTGGCCTCAGCCTACGAAGTGCTGCGCTACACGGGTGGGCGGAGCAAAACGGAAGCGCCAATCACTCACTTCCGGGGCGCGCTATCGCGGCTTCTGCTCGCTATCTCGAGGATGGGCCGGCTGTGAGCGCACTTGCGACTCGTTCCGCCCGAGCGCGGAGGGCTCTGGCGAGCTGGACGAAGACGAGGAGGTGACGTGTTCGCTTTGGCGCACCGCTTCGATGTCTGCGGCCAAAACAGTAACCGAGAAGTTGGGCGTAGAAATCTTGTGAGCCTGCGAAAGCCGATGCGACTGAATCGTTTTTGAGGCAAGAACTAGGAAGCAGAGGCTAAAAAAAAAGTTTAAGTGCGCTAATTGGAGGTTGGAAGCCAGATATCTTCGCTAGTATATACGTCATCACGGAGAGGATGCGTTGCATGGTAACCGTACATCTACATAAAGATACATAAAGAAAGAAACAATATTTAAAGCAAAGTGCTGCATAGAGAGTATCATAGTTTTATCTCACTCTACATAGCCGCAAACATAACAGCGAGACTCTCAGCTTTGCAAACTCGAGAATCATTTTCGTTTGTATATATACTTAAGCATTTGCAGGAGCGATGAAACGTTTTGAAAGGTTCATAGAGCTCGAGGTCTACGAACCGTTGCAGCGACTCTCCAGCACGTGGCTCGTCACAACCCATATCGCGTAACACCAGTGTGTTTGCACAACTGACAGAATATTCTAACCAAAACAATAAAAGAAGTGGTCGTGATGACGTCAGCTTTCGTGGTAAAGGCAGGATTTCATTCAAAAGTGTTCTATTCTACAAACATTTAGCGGACTTCTTTTTAAACTTCGGTTCGCGTTGGTGTGAAAACAGTTCGCTTGATCGCGAAGAAGCGTCCACTTAATTGACGGGGTGTCGGCCTCGTTTATTCTGCTTAGACATCGGCACGTGCGGGAATTTTGCGCAGCAAGCTGCATGAAAGCTGACTCTACGTTCTTCTTTACACCACAAACACATTGACGAAGTTCGCATATTATTTTGGAAAACGCCTGAGCCATTCAAAACCACGATACAAAATAGATCTCAAATCCCTTCGTATCTGGAAAAGCAGTCTATGGAATATCAGTTTACGTGCCAAAACCACGATTTGATTATGAGGCGCACGCAGTAGTGGGGGGCTCCGTGTTAATTTTTGGCCACCTTGGGATCTTTAACGTGCCCTCAGTGGACGGGACACGGGCGTTCTTGCATTTCGCCCCCACCGAAATGCGGCCGCCGCCGCCGCCGCCGCCGCCGGGATTCGACCCCGCGACCCCGTGCTAAGCAGCGCGACACTGTAGCCGCTAAGCCATCACGGCGGGTGTTGAAGATGTTTATGTCGGCGTGTTTCACATTGACGTTCCCATGTTCTGTTGCTTTCTGCTCTGCCAGTGTGCAGGCTGTGCCCGTGCTCGGAGCCGCGTCCTGTACGCGTCCGCCGGCCCGACGTATATTGAGCGTCCCAGCTAACGTTATCCAAGCTGTTGAATAAAAGATAAGATGAAAAAAAAAGAAGAAAAAACGATTTTAAGACCTACTGTGTTCGGTCGTCATACGTCTGATGATCGAACGCCGTATGCCTTATAATTGTATCATGCACCGTGTGTCTTTTTAACGTTTTTTTTTCTTTTTTATCGTTTAGAACCTTGGCTAACGTTAGCTGCGACACACGGTATGTATGTTGCATAGATGAGTAGGTACAGAGTGAGGTGTAAGAGTAAAGTAGCCGTAGCTCGCGACATCGCGCACCTTTACACGCCCTTATATAAGCCTAGAAGACCGTTTCAGATAAGTAAATAAAGGTGCTTTTTTACTCGGCTCTACCGGTTCCGCTCACATCGACGTACAGCAGCTCCAGTAACGTCAGCCTATACGCTCCCTCTTTACAACCGCCGGTGCACCTATTGCGGTTCTGCACGTCCCGGCGAGAAACAGGTGCTCAAGCGGGCTGCGCGTTTGTGTACATGCATTCCTGCGCTCGCTAGATGCTTCAACGCAAAGCAGAGAGCCCCGCAATCGCAGAGTAAGCGAATGGGACGCACCAGAAGCAGCAGCTATAGTATGACTGCATAGTTGCGTGCGCGCCGCGAACAGAAGCTGTCCCACAGAGAAGGGAGGGGTGGTGAGCGTCTAGCCCACCAGTCACAGATCGTCGCTTCCCGCCTTTTGCTTCTTCTTCACGGTCAGCTTGCTTTTCTCACGGTCGCCTCGTCGAAAACGCACGCACCTCCAAGCACACTCCGTGACAAAGCGTTGAACACCAGACAAGGGGCATCCCTGTCTTGGGATCGCGCAAATACACAAGTTTGTTTGAGCAGTGGCTCAGCTATGAGGAACTGTAGTCCATATATTTTCGCACTTCTTGGTAATAGTCATAACTTTCGTCGGATGAAAAGACCGGGAGGGCGTTGTGTAAATGAGAGAGATCATATGGCGCTTCGTGTGCTGATTTCGCCTCGGAGGTCAGAGGTACCAGAGGCCAGCCTTGTTTAGGAACTGAAAGGCAACTTCAGGGTCTTCAAGGCTCGTATTCACAAAAGCCTCTCAAGCTAGAATTGTTTGTTAGAGGCGAGTTCAAGTCAATCCTGATGCTGGACATATAATGAGGGAAGGCAGCCAGCCAATGACAAAGAACACGTTCGAAAGAACAGCTTTGTGAATTCGGCCCCAGATCCAGAAAAGACAATTTCGTCTCCACATTTACAGTTCTCGTTCACTCGTTTTATTCCATCAATTCGTTCAAATCGAGCAGTTTGTTCAGATACTGTGCTTGGTAAAAAAAATTTGGAGGACGCTTAAGATTCGCCTTTACGAGTGGAACGCGATAGCATTCAAAGACCCCTGACTGCTTTTCATGCTTCACGGCAACTGCAGCTTATGTAACCGTTACGTTTATCGGGAAACGCTGGCGGCGAACGCTATGCCCGAAGGCAAGCTTTCTGGTAGAAGCGCGGCCTCTTGCGTGGTTCAATCTCCTGTTATTGTTTCGCACTTTTAATATTTCAGTCTGAGAAGAGCTAACATAAAAGATAGGCGCTGTAGATGCTTTTTTCTTTCTCTTTCGTCACGTTTGTCTATGGGCTGCCGTTCTCGAAATTTCGAGGAATACTTTGTAAAGAATGAAAGGCAAGGTATGAGCAACTTTGGCAGTAGAAGAGTGCTTGGGTGTGCGTGGTTCGGAATTTGGTTCGAAATACTTTTTGCCGAAGCGACGTCCGACGCTGATTTTTCCTCGACATGGAGCCCTTAACGCTGTTGTGTTGAAATACATGCAACAGCAACAGAAGATAACATTATGGCAAATAATATCTTGAGTGTTACACAATAAACACAAAAATGCTGAAGTCGGACTGTTGATAGTTAATTTATGTAGATTACACGTCTACGTCAACATAGACACCGAGTGGCGTCGATACCTAGGGGAGAGGGGGCGTAGGCTGGGACTCTGCTGCAGTGCCTCTGTATTTGGTCAAAGAAGGAAGGACTTAAAAGCGTTTTCTTGCTCATATTGAGGGATATGGAAAGACGGAGGGAATAAGAACACTAATAAAGAAGACTACAAGGCACGAGTGCGTGCCTTTGGCGTAATTCTACATCTCTATATAAAAAAAAAAAAAACTTTTCTTGTGCCTTTTGTGGCTTACCTTGTCACCCGAAGATAATCGCGATCGATCTGTGCACACTTCATTTCTTTAACGCTGCGCTTCCAGTACTTTCAGGTTACGAACTGCTCGCGCATACCAGTGTGGCTCTAGCTTTCCTGGTAGGTAAGTAGCGGGTACAGGGTCTTACTTAAACATATAAAATGAACGCAAGATATATGATGATTATTGTTAGGGGCAAAATAAGCCCCAAAGGGACTATATACGAAGCCTTCAGGTGCACTTCGTCACATCTAGTTTGACCTAAACAAGGTGGCGGAGCTCGGGCTGTAATCGTGTAACTAAAGTGCCAGCAGGCAAGCTGGTGGCATCATTCCTCCCCCGTACTGTCCAAAAGCTTTCAAAACGTGTGTCTCGGCTTCAACGGCACTACTACCGAGAACGCGGCCATCTTGGTTAGGGCAAGTTATAGTAGATGCGTGGGACAATTCGCGGTTACTGAATTTTCGCAAACGTACAACGCAACAGGCGTCGCGGCATGTTAGGTGAACATTGAAAACTTTATTCTATAGCCACTAATAAACTGTGTGAAAATGAAGTTTTGCCACTTAAGAGTCCTCTCAATGCGTCTCAAACAGGTGTCACACGGCCACTTTCGATCGCGATCGCGCCCAATCCAGATCGAATTTCTCGGTCGCAATTGGCTTCGTTGCTCAATCTGCGTAAGGGAGCCAATTTCGGTCGATAATTTCGATCCGAATCGGGCTCAATCGCAATCAAAAGTGGCCGTGTGACACCAGTATTGGAAAACATTGTTCGTTATAAAATCCGCCTAGAATACCTCAACAGGCACGTGCACGATGACACCGAATTGGTGCAATCGAAGTACGATATGAAAAAAAAGCGTCGGCGTCAGACAATTATACTTGGCGTGTGTAATGACCTATTCACAGCCTAACTGTTTGCGTATACAACGTTGCTACCGCTCACGGAATGCAGGTATCTAAAGGTGTTACGTGATCAACCTGGGTATGAAGCACGCTTTCTGACAACACAATGGAACGGCACACGTACCAGTCACCCTTGATTTCTGACAGCGATAATAATGCAGTGGTCACTCCGCAAACAGCCTTTGTTTAGGCATTCGTCAATGACCTGTTTCAAATTAGGTGTGAAGGTCGCTCTCTGATAAAAGAAAGTGTTACGGTTTCACAGTTCCGACAAATATATGTATATATGTTGAACAAAGGAATGCAAACTGGAAGAAGGGAAGGACGACAATATGCGCATTTTGTTTGTCGCCACATATACATATATGCGCTGCGCGGTTACCGCGTACACAGCGCGAATACGCCATTAAAATCCTGAGGAGGTGCTGCCTTAACACTGGACAAACAATATGGGCCAGCATAATGCAAAATTTCTTGCGCTCGATTTTATACATTTCTCATCCACCATTCACAGTGGGCCGATCCCGGCGATAACGTGGGCGGACCACTGACGAACCACTGACTGACCACTGACTTCTCGGACCACTGACGAAACACGAAGAGGAAAAGCGTTGGAATAATATGGTTACATTATACCAACCCTGTCCGGAATGTTTCTTTCTTGTCTTTTTTTTTTTCGTGGATGATCACGCACGCTCTTACTGGTATATACCGTGCCCTATTCTTTCAATGCCCGCGTTTCGGTGGATCGTCAACTGAGCGCGGTGGCATAACGGAAGCGCATTTGTTTTTTTTCCCTTTCCATCTGTCCTCGACGGCGCACTTACTTACTACTTTTCATATTTTTCAAATAGAATCTTGGAAGCGCAATGCGGGAACGATTTATCGAAGAGAATTTTATTGCACGCGTGCGCTGGGATTTTCTAATAGGATGCGGCTTCAGTGACGTAATATGGGTTAAAGCGCACCATCGGGAAATGTGTTAGCGTGGTTATGCCATAGAGACTACAGTTTCGTGGGTTATGCCCATCACGTATTGTACATGTTGCACGCAACAACTGATGGTAACGTACGACTGCATCCTCAAATCGTGCGTCTCAGCTGCTCGTCGCATCTATGCCAAGAGTATATTGGGACGAAACGCTTATTTATAGCGAAAAGTCCATAGTACGGCCCCAGGGATGATTCCTTCGGGCAGCAAAACTACTACGGGAAAGGATGTAAATGAGAATTTAAAGATTGTGTGGTATATGGCGATGAGGACAGAAAAGTGTACGCGTTGGAAGAAACAATTACCCGACGGGTCATTCACAGCCTTGCGTCTGGATCCATGGCTGGTAAAATCAGATGTGTAAGAACCTCGTGGGCATATATATGGCAGTTTTTGAAAGTAAACGATAAAATGCGGAATTTGAACTGACCTTATCTGGTCATCCGTCCCATTACATCGTCTGCCTTCAAGCGCCGTTGTACTTAACTAGCCACATCTGATACAAAAAGCAAACGTTTCCGGCAGCTGGCATAAGTTACGCAGATAGCATTCGCATTAGTTAAAAACACGGGAGTGCCGAGCAGAAAAAAAGAAATTAATTTATTTTTGCGCTGTGTACGAGAAGCTCAACGATCGAGTGTGCTCATAAGACTTGATTCAAGTATTTCCGAGCGTCAGGGAGGATCGGTTCTACACTGTACATACGCACCGACCAACGCATTGATCGCACTATATACATTCATTGGAGTATCTGAAGAAAACTAAAAAGCAGCCAGCTTCTTTAGAATTATTGTCTTGAGCATCACTCGCGAACGGACGTCACTGGGCAGAATATATATGGATGGATAGATGGATGAATGTTACGAGCGTCCCCTTTGAAACGGGTGCTGCATGGGTGGCACCACTAAGATCTTTTTCTTATTTTCCTTCATCTTTTACCCATCTTCCTCTTCTTCTTTTCTTTCTTCTTCTTTTTTTTTTTTTTGCAGTGGAAAAATTCCCAGCATCAAACTTTCTGAACCCTTATACGGAGGCGCCACATATCGTTCCTAGTGTGATCCCCGAAATACCAGACAGCCCGCAAAACACATATGCGGCCAACGCGTTATTTTTATGTTTGATGATGACAGTCGTAACACACAAGCATGCGCGCCAGAGGTGAATCCCAAAAGCATATGTTTATTCTTTACAATACGGAACTCGTTCAGAATACGAACTTGTTCATATAAACGAGGGGCCGATAGTACATTTAACAATTTTTTTTGTATAGTTGAGCAGCAGCGCGCTAAGCAAGCTGCTGAACAAGTTTTTCGATCTGCTTGGTTATCTCTAATAGCCTTCGCAAGTACAGTCGAAGTAAATAAACAATATGCTAAACGAGCGAACTCTCGAAGAATTGGACTGCTTGTTGATATAAAACACACACAGAAACTGTTTTTTATATATATCTAAAAAGAACTTCAAGTTAATTATTTAAAATCTCTTTCAAGTAAGTAAAAGCTCAGTAGCAAAATGTGCATAGTACCATAAACTCGGAATTTCAAAAATAATAAATGGCAGCAGTAAATAAAAACAGCGCATAATTTTTCTTCTTGTAATCCGTTATATTATAGGCACATTTCGCGCCGATTCAGCATTGATAATCATCAAAGGAGCGTATATATACTTACCGTCTCCGACGTGTGACGTCCGGCACAACAACGAGAGGTGTATCAAAATCCAAGTTTGAGCGACGGCTGCACATGATGTCATTCTCAGGAGAATGTGGAGCGTTCATCTGCTACGGCAAAACGAAAACACGCGGATCGACGCTACGGCTCTCCGAAGCGTTCCAACTTAGCGTCGCGCATAGCTCCGGTCAGCGAGGGGCGAAGGCCGAGTCCGACGTTCAGCTGATGTTCGAGAGCGGGAGCAAAACCGCGGACGAAAGTGGAGCGGGCGGCGCGCTCCGTTCCCGTCGCTCACGTGGCCCTTGCGCCGCTGATTAAACACACCGCGACAGCAGACACATACAACAAAATATTTAAAAAAAATGCGCAATACGGTGCGAGCTCGCTCCAACTTTCTGGTGACCAGCTGTCACGTGCGCCTGTGTGTGAAGCTCTCGTGTTTTGAAATAATAGTTATTCCATGCAAAATAATGCGGCATATCACGAAATTTTTGCTAAAATACACACCGGCTGCAAGAGAATCGAAATCGAAACCAGAACATATTCTAGGTGGCGCTGTGGGTGACAAATTTTATTTGTTGTTCCGCCGGCCATCTTGTTTAAAAGCTGCTGGTTCACTGCTTGAAGGTATGGGCTTCACACGCTGTATTTGATCTTCTAAGGAACTCTCCAAATTTCGTCGTGTTTCCTGTGTACAGTAGTCGATAGTAATGCCATGTGCGCAAATCTATGCTAGATAGTTAGAGATTTGTTAACATTGAGCTGCAAAACCGAGTGGTAACCGCGGTGAGCTGCTTGGCGAACACATCGGGTGTCAAGTCACGTTGAACGCCACGATGTTTTCAGATTAGTTATTCCACGTGTGTTCGTGTGATTGCTGTGTATATCTTAATGTATGTATCGATAACGCAAAAATCCCTTACTTAAGGTTACTAATGATTTTACCGTGCTGTGTTTGAATGAGCGGAGGACGATTTGAGGATGCTTTGGCTCTCGTATTAACACTGTACATATCGTTTCACCGTTGTTGTTTTGTCAGATGAATCTGCCTCCGTTAAGGCCCACAAACTCTCAGAAGAAGCCGGCGTCAGGGGAGCATGGCGACTATGGTGTCCACGATGTTATGCTTCATGGGTGAGTTGCGAAGGGCGGCATAATTTCCTATGTTCTCGAAAATGTATCGTCGTTGCTAGCTAAATTCGATTGTTTTGTATCGCCAGGTTTCCGAGCGTGAGGAACAGCCTCGCAAGCTCCCACCCGTTAGAGGAATCGGAAAAAAGCGTAAGTTTTCTTTGTTGCTGCTTAGTGTCTTTCTGTACCTAAATCGTTTGCCTTACTTTATAGTTCGAGGAAAATGCTAGAAAGATGCAAATGGCGACGGCCCGATCCATTCAGGGACTTCATGCCCCTCTGAAACTCATGGTGGAAAGGAAAGCAGCTTTGCAGGTAAGGCGGCAACTTCTTGCGTTACAGTGGCATCAGGAGTTTAGCAATGGAAGATGCAAGAAATTGCGCCGCGAAATCATTGAAATCATCGGAAACCTTCCAAAAAAGCTTTCCGATGTTTGCAGCCGCATTCGTAAATTGTTTGCAGCGAATAGAAGATTTCAGCCACACAGCTTGTTTGAAAGCTGCCGCTTGTACTTAGAGCTCAGTGTCACAGGCAGCTGTAAGTAAGAAGGATACATCTGGAAATGCTGACAAGGCCTCCCAACGTTCCTGGTAGAGGGATATGGCGATCAATGTGATTCACTGTCCCTTTCCCCCTGAATTAAACTTGCCTGATGATTAGCATGCTGAATAAAGCTCGTTTGGGCATGTTGAATGGCACCGCATTTGGAGGTGATAAAATTTAACAGTGGTTAGCAGTATGTTATGCATTCTCTCCATCACCTGCAATCAAGAGTGCTGTTAACACGGCCGTATGGCTGTCCTATATATTGAATGCCTATAAAACTAATTAGATCCATGCTAGAGTACGCCAGTGTGGTGTGGTATTCATGGACTTAAACATTAACGGTCTAAAAATTACTGAAGAAAATCTATTGCACATTATTTTCTATCGGTCTGACTCTCTCGTTCAAAACAAGGTTATTTCACTTAAACGTTTCATGATCATTTACCATGTGAAGAAAGATCAAAAGATTGAAAACATTATTTGCACTTATATGTCGTCACAGCGGCCTAGACATTGACGAACAGTAACTTGTTCCTATCAATTGCATGCGAACAAAACACAAGCTGTTCTGCAAATCCTTTTGTCACAAGGTTAAAAGTAGTCCTTACAGTTGCCAAATGGAATTTACTGTCTGTTGAGGTGGTAAACGTGGGTACTGTCGGTGCATTTATGTCTACAATTGAATGTATGTATTCAGAAGATTTAATATAGCGAAGATTTCTCCTGTGTTTCTTTTTCTGTGTCTCATTGCAATGTCATTACTATTTACATGTTATGAACATTCAAGCTGGTTCATCACTATTTTAATGTGTGTTGATGTGTTTATCAGTGCCGATTCTCGCTTTGTTTGAAAACTTTGCTGGCTCCTTTGGCCCTTTCTGAAATAAACAACAAATTGTTCGTCACAGTTGGGTTCATTGTAAGTGAAGGCTGGATTGTTTTGTTAGATGTGTAAAGAACCGTTACAATATATGAACTGAAAAATTACGTTATGAATCATGTTCTTTTTGTTTCACTTGGCTACTGGACCAAGCGCCATAACACATTAAAGAGTATGGTTAATTATACAATCAGTTGTTCAACACGTGGCTTTCTTAGTGGTTTTCCTGTGAGCCACTGGTCATTTTAATCATGTCCACTGTCAGTAGATTGGGTATAACGTCCCAAAGTACCATGTGCTATGATAATGAGAGATGCTGTAGTGAAGGGCTTTTAATTTTGAGAGACTGAACAAACATTAAGTCATTATGCGTAATGTGTCTTTTTTTGGGTGGAGCTCTGTCCAGGACCTCATTGCCAGTGGCCAGACTGCCCGGGGTTCTCTAACGTGCTCCAAGATGATAGCCAGTGTTTGGAATCTGTACTGTTTCTTAAATGAACCAACTGCCTTTTTCAACAGATTGGCAGACTGCCATTCTTGCCAAGTTCCAACACCATGTTGGAGGTGCTGGACGGTCGAGATGAAACCATCACATTTGAAGACCTCTACAATGGTGCGTCACCTGCACACCTTTGTGTTGATATTGCAACATTTTTTAAGGGATGTGTAAGCCAGAGAACTATGGTAGCTAATGTAGGAACCAGTGTGGGTATTTTGTAACGTTGGATTTCATTTTCCATTCTTGTCATTTGGTGTGCTGAGTATCTGATCTCAGTGGCAACGGCATGTCAGTCGTGTGAACCAATGGTGAACAGTGAAAAGAATGGAAAATAAAACTGAACTTTAGAAGATATGGTCCCAGATGTCAATAGCGTGCCCGTGATATTGCTTACTGATTAGTAATTAATATACTTCATTAACATGGCATTGATGATACGTGAGCTTTAAGATTGTATGAAGCATAAAGGTTTTTCTACCAGGCCCTGGCAAGGGTTGTCCACAAAAGTCTCACAATTATAGGCAGTTGAGCTTGAGCTGAAGCTGTTTCTTTCAATGTCTCCAAATCTTTGGCTATGCCTAACTTTTAAATTAATTTCTACAGCTACGCAAAGGTTTTCAGATTATTGATGTAAAGTAGTTCACATTTGCTACATTGTAGAAATATAATGCTTGGCTTCAAGCCTGAGGGCACAGAAATAAAATAACAATTTGTTCCTCTGAAGTGTTAAAAAAAGATGTGGCAGTGATGGCATGTAATTGATGAATACTGTTGTCTTTCAGAGTTCTCAGAGTCCGAGGTGTTGCGACCTCCTCAACTGGTAATGGAAAAGCACTTGAACCTGCTCTGAACCTTGAAGAAAGTTCCCTGTGTAAGATTTTGCAAATAAATCTACTTTTGAGCGCACACAAATGTTTCTCTTTGGTGTAGCCCTGTCGATCACACACTAAAACATATTTGCACTTTGAAATACAGACACAACTTTTCTTTTTTGGGAAGCAATTAATAAAGCGATGGGTCACTCCTGATTATCACAAACTGTAAACAAAAGGTGATGTCATCTAACCACAAGGATGAATAAGCATATGCAGTATATTGTTTCTAGGTGGGCTTTCTTATTTCCTGGATCTGCTCCTTGGCATTATCACGATAAGTATTAAGAGATACTTTGTATACACTGTTTCCACAGCTATATGACAAGTGACCTAACTGAATTGGAGTTTTCATTGTGATAGCAGACAGTTTTAGTTTAGCGTACGCAACCATATCGTACACTATAGTATAGCGTACGCTAAGCAGCACACATCTTTTACAGTTTTAGTTGGCCTGCAAGATCTTTGGATCTCAGCGGCCATATGCCGTCGTTGCAGCTATCTCCCAACTGTAGCGATAGGTGGTGCTGACATCTCACATGTTTCTCGTTAGGCTTCGACTTGTTCTAAACGAGAAGTGTTCTCGAAAACACTACAAGGTTATCCATAATACTCTGTTGTTGAAGCAGCCCGAGACCAAGCGAAAGCTGTTTACACAGTCATTTGCTACGAACGAAGTGCATTTCACAAAAGCAAAGCCAAATTCAATTTCAAGCGGGCAGCCGGAACCGCCGCCATGTTTCACGCAAAGATGCTAACGCTAAATATAAGAAATAGCATGCATACGCTATATGCTATGGGTCGTTTAGCGTTCTGCACATCTGCAGTGATGACCCGCTATTTTATAGCGTACGCTAAACTAAAACTGTCTAGTATGTGCTGCAAGGACTCCGGCCGCATTTGATGCATGGCTTAACTCCCAGGAAATTATTGCAATGTTGTCGTGCCAACAATGAAATATATGAGCAGAGGCCCGAAAGTAACACGGTATCTTGATTCGAATATTTCTTCGGACATTTCAAAACATTTACTTTAGAATTACTCTCTCTGGGACACAACAGACTTGTCCTGCTCATTATCTTTTCACTGTTCAACTCTTGCTGCGCTGACCAGCTCAGATCCACAAGAGCAGCGACAGCTGATCGGGCGGGCACGCGGAGTGGTGCGAGCCAATGGGGCCCTGAACTAAGGGCTCCACCTTATGCACCCTATGAGGAAGTCACCCAATCTCATTACAAATAAATGTTTTCTCTCTCTCTCTTGCAAACTGATGAGCTCATTGCTTCTGTTATTTTCTGTTATCTTGTCCATCTTGTCCACATCTTGAAAATGCATACCTTTAAACTCTTGTCAGTCTTTTGGATAAGTTGCTTGAGACAAGATATAGGGAGTAGATGAATAGGTAAGATAGCAATGTCATCCCATTGTCGAGAATTGCTGCACACACACAGTAGTGATGTGTAAGCAGGAGCATTGCGATGCTCAAGCTATTTTATTGCAAAAGCAATTCTATGGACACTCCAGGCGCATTTCTGCCACAGGTGTAGCTGTGACGTTCTGTATAAAGTCCAAGGTCGCTAAAATTGTAGCCGCATGCTGTATGCTGTCTGTGCGAGGGTGAGCTGGCAATCGTGACTCAATCTTAGGCATGCAAGGGAGGAAGCGCGCTGTCGAGGGTAGAGAGGTGGGGGGGGCACACACACCCGCCCAGGCCGCTGTATCTTAAAAGCCATCTGAAACGGGGAAAGAGTTCACCTTGCACTGTGTTTTCGAGGCTTAGTTCGTGTTGGTGCAAGAGGCAGCATGAAGGTCAATTAGCTCGCTGCTGCTGCCGTGCTTCCTCACTCTGGCGTTTTGATAGCGAGTTTCCGCGGTCGTCGAGTGAGATGTTATTCACATTTGCTTGGGTGCATGACACCATGCATGTTAATTTAGTTAGTGTGCCTGTGTTTACAAGTTTTTATGGCCGATAAAACTACTATCCTTACTTTATATAGCTGTTCACTAATTTGCTATTGCAATTGATGCTCGCGCAAGGACATTACTTGGTTAACTGATGGGGACGATGGTGTTGTACATCCGCCTAGTTGCATGCATGGGTAATAACTACCCTTCTGCCTCAGTAAAAAATGCTTAATACTTTTCTTTATTGTAGAGAATGTAATCAAGCGAAACACAGAATTTTGTGTGCACATTACCTAATATGTGCCATATAGTTTAAAATGTAAACTTTGTGTAACACGGGGTTCCCACAGGACACTGGAAAACTGAGAAAGTTTACACAACACTTCCGAGCACAAGGTTTTAAAGCGAAGCTGTCTGTGGCTAGGATACTGGGATTTTTTTTGTGTCCGTCACATCGACAGAGTACCCAGTGGCCTGATCCCGGCGGCAGTGCAGGGCCAGGAGCAATGGCTCATAACCCCCTAATGTCGAGGCGTGAAGCGAACATGCAGCACAGCTTTCGTTTCAATATGAAATCATGATTAAAAAATAAGCCATCAAACTACATGACTGATCACGAGGTGTGCGCACTTCTGCGTTGATCAATGTACATTGCCACCAATTCCTTGCGGATGGTCATTGTCACAGACTTTAATGTAGACATCTCAAAACTGGAAACAAAGCAGTGGTTCACCCACTTCGTGAAAGAGTTTGGCTTCAGCTACTTCAACGATCTGATTAAACCAGCTACTGTGCACGGGTTATTCATCAATTTATTTTGGCCAAAAACATTTCTCAAATAAGAAAGGAAAACATCTGTTTATATTATAGTGACCACAAAGAAGTAATTTCAAGGTAATAAATGAAATAAAGGTTTTGTAAACTGCACTGAAACGTGTTTGTGTCATATATCATTTTGAAGAGCAATGTGCATAATGGGCACACATCATGGGATCAGTGTTTGACAAGTTCCCCTACATTAGGTGCAACATATCTACAGCTTCACTGACCAACCACCTTCACAGGAGTGGATTGGCGATTTTCTTTCTTTCTTATCCTCCAGTCACATCATTGATGTTTCCTGCTTTTGCAAACTACCGCGTGTTCTCGGTAAAATAGAAAGCAAGAGAAGTCCTTCCTTGTATGCAAAATTTGAGATCGGCAGGTTTTGTGTTACACTTTCCCTATAAGAAGTTGACTTCCAACCAGCTTTTCCAGAATGGCATTAAGCTAAGTGATAAACAGCTGTAAAAAAAATGTGCTGGGCTAGGATACATGCTGGAATATATGTGAAGCAAAACATTAGTGAAGCGGTAAAATAAAATGCTTTCCATGCATACAATTTTCTTTCATCCTATGCAACATGTAATCTCATGCAATGCTTATGTTTATTGACTACAAACTTCACAAATTTATTATAAGGCAATTTTTATGTTGTCTTGCATCGTCTCTTGTCACAGCGGCACATATTCACTCTGGAGGATTGGCGAAGAATGGGCACACACCTAGTGGCACATACCGAATGGCTAAATCAAAGAAAATGAAGTAAATCAATATCTCAACTATAATGCCTTAATCTATTAATAGATTGTGCTTTAGATACCTGTGATCTGACATATGTTCTGGTTTTATGTAGAGAGAGAGAAATAAACTTTACTGTTGGACCTGGCTTCTTGAGCCCAAAGGTGGGTGGCCTCCTCAGTCCAGATAGCCATGGCTCGCTGCCGCCACCTGAGCCCTGTTCACCAATCGTAGCTGGTTGTCAGGGTCTTGCATCACCAGCAGAGCCTCCCACTGGTCTTCCAATTCTTCCCCTGAATCTGCTTCTTTCTGCATGTTATGGCCTGGTGGTGATGATGACGGTGGTACTTCTCGATTATTCCTGCACCCCAGCACCATATGGCGCAAGGTGTTGGGCGTGTCTGGCGGGCAGAACTTGCAGTCTCACCTGTAGGTGCCCGGATACATGGCGTGCAGCAGTGTTCCATGTGGGTAGGTTCCAGCCCGGAGTCTTCTCCGGGTTACCGCATGTTCCTTACTTATCGTCTTACGCGCGGGCAGGTAGCGACGCCTCTGCTTCCTGTAGTGTGCCGCCAAGATATCCGAGTACTTCTTGGATACCCGATCATCATCCTTGTCACAGTCGTTGGTCTGTGTTCTCTGCATGTCGGAGATGGTTCGGTGTGCATGACCTTGAGCCGTGGCGTGCACCACTTGGTTCCCCGCGAGAGACACGTGTCCCGGCATCCAGAGGGTTTGTGCTGCTTCTATCTCAGTATTGTTCAAGACCTAAGTGCTGCCTTTCCGATCCTTCCGTTCATATACCTTCTACGTGCTTCTTGCGAGTCTGTCACCACGGTAACCAGGGTCTTCTTGCACGTTGCAATGGCCAGGGCTATGCCCAGCTCTTCTGCTGTGCCCGCGTCCTTGGCACGCATGGATATGGCTGTAAGTTGTTCACCCTTATTGTCGAACACGCTGATTGCAAATTGGTTGTTTGTCCTGTACGCAGCTGCGTCCGTGTATATACGTTTCCTTCTTTATTGTTGCTGCATTCGAGTATGTGCTTGAGCACTTGTATTCTCACCTGTCTCCTTTCCTTGTCATACTCAGGATGCATATTTCTGGGAATGGTACTTATGTGTAGCTTGTCTCTGATCTCGTGTGGGATACGCTGAGGTAGGTGCCTCTCATCCTCGACTTGGTAGCCCAGATCTTGGAGCAAGACGTACAAAGACGGGAAGAGCCCTGCCCCAAGATCTGGTTTTATGTAGGAATTTTTTTTTGTGATGCAGAACAGAGGCACATTAATTGCACTACTTTATAGGTCAGCACAAGGCCATAACTAAGGGGGCGTTTAAGGGGTCCTGACCTCCTCCCCAAAGTTTTTTTCATGCTTTAACTTTTTGGGTGATACTAAAATATATACATGCCATCACTGCAACCATGAGTTGCCAAAATTTTTCATACACTAACTTCCCTGATATTACTTCCCTCCTCTTCCTTTGTTCAAGCCTTCCCTTTTACAAGGCTACCTTTGATTTGATCATCGACACTAGGGGCAGCAGCTGCGAGCGTGCACGAGCGAACCTGTGCAAAGCCTGATAATAAGCATTTACTATTCCCTGCACAGGTGGGCTTTGGTTTTCGTTTTTTGCTAACTCTTGCACATCGTGGCTGCTGCCACTACTGGGTTTACGTCTCTGTGCTCTGTTTGCATCATGCCCTCATATGCTGAACTCGCGAAACGTCTTGATGCGCTTGAAAGTGTTCTGCAGGGAAAACAGGCAACTGTAGTCCAAGAAATCCTTGCGAGCGTTAAGTCAAAGATATCTATTGAACCTGAAACGACTGTTGGTGCCTTTAAGAAAGACTTTGAGTAATTCCAGGGGAGCCTGGCTTACTTAAATGAAACTGGTGAGGAATTGAAGTCTGAGAACGAACAACAGAAAATTGCGAACTCGGCACTTACAGATAGAAATGCAGCCTTGGAAAAGAAAATAAGTGAGCTGGAGCAATACTCATGCAAAGATAATGCTGAGCTAAAGTGTAGGCCCTGCACTCAAGGTGAAGACTATGGCAATTCTTCAGGCTGTTGGAAGCAAAATTGACTGCCTGGTATCAAGGGACTACATCGACCTTGCCCATCGAGTGCCATCTGCCTCAAGGACGAAAAACTTGATCGTAAGGTTCACATCGAAGGCAAAGAAAGCAGAATTCTTAAGAAAGACGTGTAAGGCACGTCTTTAGACTCGCGATATAGGCTTTCAAAAAACAGAACCAAAGCCGATCTAGGTCAACAACCATCTGAACAGGAAAACAAAAATATATTTTCGAAAGCTTCATCTCTGAAAAAAGAACATCACTGGCAGTTCCTATGGGCAGACGACTGCCTAATCAAGGCAAGGAAGACAAGACGGGACTGATCTGGGAATTTTTACTAACCATGCGTAAAAGCACTTCTTCGCTTCTTGCAACATGGCTTACGTTTAATCAAACGAACTAGCATCATTGTTGTCAAATTCAAGCTACACAGCTATCTATTTCAATGCAAGAAGTCTCAGAAAACACTATGATGAATTTCACCTGCTGTTATCAATACAAGTTTCCTTTTCACTGGTTTGTGTCACAGAGACATGGTTAAGTGATAATGATAAGAATTTGTATTCATTTCCATCGTACCCTCTTGAATACTGTCATCGCGTGTCATCCAGTCACGGCAGTTCCACAAGCTTTATTTCACAAGACATAGAGTAAAACGCAGACTAGATTTAAACCTTAGTACGGCTGATTGCGAATCGGTATGGATTGAAACCAATAATTCATGCTTCAATACTGGTGAAAAAATCACTGTATTTGGCTGCATCTACCTATCATCACCAAGCTCGTGTGTAAACATGTTTTGCTGCGCTCTAGATAAAATTTTGCATACTGTTTCGAATGAAGACAAAAACATTGTTACCACGGGAGACATAAGTATCAATCCTCTGGATGAGGACTGCGCTTACAGAAAAGAATACATTAGTATCTGTCATGGATACAGTATTGAGTCATTTGAGTCACTTATAATCACTTAAAAATGCGAAGACTTACTATGAAAATGCAATAGATCAAACCGGGAAAGACTCCCGAAAGCAATGGCAGGTACTAAATGTGTTTCTGAATAAGAATCCTACTAGGAGTAGAATAACTGAAATTCAAGAAAAAGACTGCATACTTACAAACCCTAAAGATATTGCACGTGCATTCAGCAACTTTTTTGATACTGTGCCTGATATTCCTCGCAGTAATGACACTCACATTCGCACTTGTCACAACAGTCGTTTTCTCTTTTCCCAACTACACGCGGTGAAGTTCGTGCAACCATTATGAATCTTAAATATTGTAGTCCTGGATTAGATTCCATATGCTCGTATCATATTAAGGAACTTGTTGACTGCATATGTGAAGCTTTCAGTCACGTTGTCAACTTAATCTTTAAAACTTCCGTTTTCCCTAGTGACTTCAAAAGATCAAAGTAATTCCCATGTATAAAAAAGGAGACGTCACCTTGCTGGCAAATTACAGGTCAATATCCGCCTTGCCGTGTTTTAGTAAAGTAGTAGAAAAACTAATAATAGAACAGCGCCTCTCTAACTACTTGGACAAGTTCAAACTATTAGCACCAAGACAATTTGGTTTTCGTCCTGGATATTCCACTAACCTAGCTTTAATAACGCTCACCGACAAGATCAAAGCAGAAATTGATGGGGGCAGATTTGTAAGGTCTGTATTTATCGATTACTAGAAGGCATTCGATTCCCTTAATCACAACATTTTCTTTGCTAAACTCAGTGTATATGGCATAGCGGGTCCATCTTCAGATCTACTGCGGAGTTATTTGCACGACCGACAGCAGCAGGTTTGCATTTCAGGAGTAGTCTGACATAAAAATCATCAACACTGGCGTTCCACAGGGGTCCATACTCGGCCCTCTCTAGTTTCTTACGTTTCTTAATGATTTACCAAGCTGCCTAACTTCTACAGCATGTCTTCTGTATGCAGATGACACCACTGTTTACACCTCCCTTAACGACATTTGTACACTAACTGAGCGTTTAAATAATGAACTAAATAATATCAGTAGTTGGTGTAAAAAAAATTAATTTCTCATTAACCCTCAGAAAACAGTTTATGGTTTTTAGTTCACAAACTAAACCTCAACCTAACCTTCCCCCAGTGTACATAGCATCTCAACCAATATTACCATGTAATGAGTGCTCATTTTTAGGTGTTCAATTAGACTCCTTCCTAAAATTTAATTTGCATGCCAGCTTCGTAAAAAAGAAAACCGCTTGTGGTATTAGGCTGCTCTTGACGGCCAGACACTACTTTCAAAAGCATTATCCTGACATTGTATTGTGCCTTTATTTATAGCCATTTAAACTATATCAGTTCCTGGGGTCTTACATCACTGTCATATAGCTCCATTGCAGCACATCCAAAATAACGCTGTGTGTATCATCGCATCAGCTCCTTATAACGCTCGTGTTACCCCCATCTTCACCGAGTTAAATCACCTCACAATAAATAAAATGATCTGGTACAATCACAGCATTATCATTTACTGCCTACTTAAAAACCCACAATTACATCACGTCATTGGAAGACTTAGGCTTGCTAACACTAACACTACTAAGTTCTTCTTACAAAATAATCTTTTATTTCCAAAATCGCGCAGTAACTATGGAAAACTAACTGCTGGTTTTGCCAGTGTGAAAATGTGGAATAATTTACTGGCTCATGTGAAATCTTCACCTACACTATCATGTTATCTAGCTTGTTTTGTCCTATTCACCTGACATTATTGGTATCACCGAAACTTAGTTACATGCGGGTATTCATGACTCGGAGTTTACACCACCAGGTTACATCACCGTGCGAAATGATCGTCATAATCAAAGAGGTGGTGGAGTTGCATTGCTTTTTCGCTCTGATTTCAAATTCAAAGTCCTCTTCTCTCCGCTAGACATAGAATCAGTCTGCTGCAGACTTTACTACGGTAAACAATTCTTAAACGTATGCGTTTTCTATCGTCCCCCTAATAGTTCGTTGGAAACTCTTGACAACCTGGACCAATTTTTACTGCAAGAGAATTTAGTTTCCTCAAATTTCATCTTACTGGGTGATTTTAATGCTCCCGGAATCGACTGGACGTCTCTCTCATTTTTTGATCATGGTAATGCATTAAACAGGACATTTGTTGAATTATCGTTATCTCTTGGCTTAAAGCAGGTTGTTCACAGTCCCACACGTGGTGACGCAGTACTGGATTTGATTTTTCCCAGCACTGATTTTGCCAAGACGGGTTACAAGTACGAAATAATTGATGGTATCTCGGATCACAATGCTGTTTTTCTATGTGTAAACCGGCCAATCCATAACCAAAGTTTTACGCTGTCCACGTTTCGAGACTTTTCCAGAGCTGATGACGTCCGTATCACGGATGAACTATCCAATAATTTCGACGCATTTTTGGCACTTGGACTATCTAGTGACGTTGATGCGCTCGTGGCGTGTTTTGAAAGCATAGTAAAATCATGTATATATCGATTCGTTCCTTTGAAAACTAAGAAAAAAAACATTAACCTTCCCTGGATGAACCGAGAACTGCTGCACTTATCGCGACGTGCTGGTAGACTTCGCACTAAACGCTCGAATAATCCTGAGGCATGCGTTTTGTACGCTCAGGTAAAAAATGAACTCCACAAAAAAACCACCTCGGCCAAAAATTTCTTCTATCATGTTCAGTTGCCGAAACTGCTCAAGTCTAACCCCCGTAAATTCTGGTCTTTCATATCTCCTGGCTCTTCTTCTTCCACATCTTTTAAACTCAACAACAAATGTTGTTAACGATCCATTAGAGATTTCAGAAGCGTTTAATACATATTTTCAGTCAGTATTCGCCTCGGATGATTCCAGTCGTTCAACATTTGCAACTAACGATTCATATGCAATTGATGATATCAACATTAGCCTAGAAGGTGTTTTGAATCTCATACTAAACTTAGATACTAAAAAGCCAGCCGGCCCTGATGGAATTCCAAATTCCTTTTTAGTACGATTCTCGCAAGGGACATCTAAATATCTGTTTATTATATGTCAGAAGTCCCTTAATAGTGGTGTTGTGCCTTCTTCCTGGAAAAGAGCTAAAGTACTACCTTTATATAAATCTGGTGACAGGCAGCTTTTATCTAACTATAGGCCCATTTCTTTAACTGCAGCCTCATGTAAAATACTAGAACACATAATCTATAAGCATATAATACTGTTCCTTGAAAATAATAACCTATTGAACAGCTTTCAGCACGGCTTCAGGCGCGGTTTTAGTACTGTAACACAACTTACGGAGTTCACTCATGACCTTTCCCATTACATCGACTTAGGTAATCAGATTGACACCATTTTCATTGACTTTAGCAAAGCTTTTGACACTGTACTACATTCTAAATTGCTTTTGAAACTCCATAATATTCTAAATAACCCTCAGTTAGTGTCTTGGATTTCCAGTTTCCTTTCTTTGCGTTCCCAATTCGTGTGCTATGATTCTGCGGATTCGTCGGTAGTCGATGTCACCTCAGGAGTCCCACAGGGATCCGTACTTGGCCCTCTACTATTCTTATTGTTCATTAACGACCTTCCAGACCATGTTACTTCTAAAATACGCCTCTATGCAGATGATTGTGTTATGTACAGCCCAGTTGACTCACTCGCTGATCATCAGCGCCTTAAAGATTCCTTTGTTTCATTTTGTGACTGGTGTGCGACTTGGAAAATGAGCATAAATTTTGATAAAACTGTTCTAATGTCTTTTACTCACAGACACATGCCCGTATGTTATGATTATATATGCAACGGTGTACCACTAACACAAGTTTTTCAATACAAATATTTAGGCATCATTTTTACACCCACCTTGTCTTGGTCTAAACATATAGATTACATTTGTAGTAAAGCGTTAAAAAAACTTGGTTACATCCGCCGGATGTTGTCTCCTGCTCCGAGGGACACTAAATTAGTAGCATATAAAACACTGATTCGCCCAATTTTAGAATATGCTTCCTCCGTATGGAGCCCATATAAACAATGTGAAATTAATTGTATTGAGTCTGTCCAGAGGAAGGCTATTCGTTTTGTTTACCGTCGCTTCGACCGAGACTTTTCACCGTCAGCTGCTCTTACGGAATTAAGCCTCCAGTTTCTTTCTAGGCGGCGGCACATAGAATCTCTGAAGATTTTCTATTCTTATAAGAACTCTCTTTGTCACCTATCAGATCCCTCCCTTTCAATGCGTGCTTGCCCAACTTCAACTAGAGCTTATCACGCCTCTAATATCAGACCACTCCATCCACGCACTAACACTTTCCAATACAGTTTTTTTCCCCGCATGATTGAACAGTGGAATTTGTTACCTGCCAAAGTTCGTTTGTTACCGATTTCTCAATTTTTAAATGCTATTGCTGATGTATAGTTCCTTCAGATTTTTATATTTCGTTTGTTACCCATTTCTCAATTTTTAAAATGCTATTGCTGATGTATAGTTCCTTCACATCTTTATATTTCTAGGTTCTTGTTTCTCCATATTATAATCAGTTTTCTTCGCATGTAAACCCACTCCTGCCATAGCCCTAACGGGCTGCAGTATGTATAAATAAATAAAAATCATACCAATGTTCAATGAGAGATTATATTACTACCTTGCAAACTGCGTCTGTTCTTTGATGTATATTTTTATGTAACTTATTATGTACATTTTTCATTATGACGTGTTGCCATAGGTTTTAATGCTTTAACACTGTAGAAATTGTGAAATCCATTCTTTGTTTGTTCGTAACCCCAAATGGTGGCTTTTTAGTCATATATTATTGTGTAACTAAGGGCAAGGGGTCCCGCTGCAGTTCATAACTGTAGCACCTCTTTCTATACAACATCTTCTGTATAGATGTACCTGTAATGAAACAATAAAACTTGAACTTAAGCGCTCCCTCTCCCACCCGCCTGCCTTGCGCAGCCTTGCACCTCACCGTCACATTCCTTCGTGTCTTAATTTTTTTCATCTTTCACCCCATGGCAGCTCTTTTGTAGGTTACCGATGCTTTCCCTGCCCACTGCCCCTCAAGAAGTTCTTCGCCTGTGTGGACTGCGCTTGATGGCTTCGAGCCCTTGTGAAAAACGTGTACGTCTCTTCCAATGGTGGCGGCAAGTGCATGCATTCATCGACAGTGAAATTGCAACTAGTGTTCGGAACTGCAACGAAAAACACATTTCGCTGACTATATAAAACTATTTTGCTCACAGCTTCTACTATAAAGGCATGGTGCACGGTAACGGCATGGAAAAGGTAATTAGCTTTCATTCATTAAGCCGGTGTCCCCGGCTTTGGTGGCGGCATCAACCGAACTTTTATTCCTTGCCTTAACCAAATTTGAATTTAAAGGGACACTAAAGTGAAAAATTATTTCTTCTGTATAAGTAAATTACCGTTCTACAACACCAAAAACACCACTCTTGCAACGCTAAGACGTTTGGTAAGCCAGAAAAAGCGATAGAATGAAATATGGGTGGCGACGCCTACTTAAGTTCCTGTGCCTGGGGGCTGTGATGTCTTGGATTTTGATGGCATCTTCTAGGGCCTACTAATTATATATAGCAGTACAAATTGACTACATTGTGTTCTAAAGGAACCAAATATTAAACATGGCAAGTTTCAGAAACCTTTATTCAGCCAACGCGGCCCAAATGCGAAAACATACTTTGGAATCTCTGACGTCACGCTGACGTACTGGCGCTGGGGTTTTGGTGCGAAATTCAAATACCGATACTTGGACCTTCCTTTTCTCATCTAATAATAAAACTATTTTTTGGAAATGACTGCCTGCAGGGTTCTCAAACAATGTTTCATTAGTCTAAACTGATATATTGTTTCGCTTTAGTGTCCCTTTAACATACCATTTTTTTTAAAGTTACTTAGGTACAGCTAATGTAAATGTACCCTCTAATTATTATATGAAAGTGATGTGCTTGATTCACTCACGAAAATAAGCCAGTATAAATTTGTATACGGTGCACGTATAACCTTTATATATATATATATATGCATGTTAATATACTGACCGACCCATCAGCAGACAGCAACAGCCACGACAATACTGGTGGAAGAGTAAGCAAAGCTTTGCTGCAAAATTTTTAAAGGTCCCCTCACCAGGTCTGGCCATTTTGAGCTGACAAGCGCAGGGCATACAGTGCGTGCCAATGATCGTGTTTGCAAAGAATTACATCGCTACGCGCTGCAGAAAGGCCTGAAATTTCAATCTCAACGCCGCATCCCTCTTCATTCACGGCAAATCTGCCCGGAGAGGTACGGTGATGTAGTCGAGCTCCTGCACCTACGCAATCGTGTCCGCCGTGTGACGTCGCTCGTGGTGACACGCAACTTCAAGAATTATTCAAGACAACATCTGTTATCTGTGCAATCTGTTGCTTGAATTGACAAAATGAAGTTTAGAGAAATAATGAAACACACAAACGGAGTGTCTGCATGTTTTTTGTTTTACTTCGCACTGGAGAAAGAGAGATGTACTTCTGCTTCATCTGCTTGTTCCCATGGTTGTGCGGTCACATGCGCAGGTAACGGAACTATGCCATTTTCTACCGTGTTCCAGCGCATGATCACGCTCTACGATCCGTTTGTTCTGCCTAAGTATTCGTGTAGCTCTGAATTATACTGCTAGTCATGTTTCCTTGTACACAGCATGCAAAATCATGCGCTGCGTGAACGAGACAACAGCTTGCGCGCGGCGTGGTCAGCAGAAATACATATCGCAGGAAAAAAAAAAAAAGCGAGGAGAAAAAAAATTAAGGCATATATGTGACGTATGCGACACGCGATCCTCGAGGTCTGGTATGGGAGAATGCAGGGAAGGAATTTCGCTTGCGAAGGCAGACAGGGCGAGTGGAGAGAGCGTCTTGCTTGGCAGTGGAGCCCGCCTGCTGAAATCATGGGTTCGCGGCACTGAAAGATTTTTATCCCGGCTATTAATTAGCCAATTTGAAAAATTTTTGCAGCAGAATGCTCCCTAGAGGACACGTAACAACTTCCAGCATATAACCAAAATTTGCTACGGGGCCCTTTAAGAGAGGAGGCATAAAAGAAAACTAAAATACAGGATGCCAAACTGGAAGAGGCAAAAGCTGTGGCCTTTTGTCAAGACTCCAGTATGCTGTGGTGCCGAAAGTGTGTTTTGATGCACTGCGGGACATGAGTGACCAAAGTGAGGGCAAGAGCAAGGCAGTGGGAAAAGATATGTCCCCATTTGGTTTGGGTATACACATTGGCTAAGGCTAAGTTTAGGCAACCAAACCAGACTATCCCTTTAATTTAGGCTCTAAACTGTCCTGAACCAAAGTACCAGGCTGTATCTTACCAACAGGCTTTCTTACAAGCATAACTTGAAGAGTTATCGGTATGCAGATTACTCGCAAAATGCTAGGAATGTTTCCTGTAGCTGACACGACAAGAGAAACTGCCTATCCGGGGATTGCCATCACTTCTTTGCTCAACTGTCAAAAATGTCAGCTTTCTGTCAGAATAGCTCAGTGCCAACAATATCGAAACTTGAAGTCTGTATATATCAGAGCACACAGAAGCTGCATACTGCAGGAGTGCGCTGAACTGAGTTGGTTGGTGAGTGTTTAGAAGGGAATCGAACAGTAAAAAGATCGGACTAATGAAGACGACCAATGCTATGCCGATTGTTGCTAGTCAGTGCTGCTTCTGTTGTCTTTACTACGGAAACAACATGCTGTTGGCACTGTGTCTGTTCCTCTTCATTATGTAGAGTATTTTGCAATGTTCGATTCCCTCTAAACACCCACTAACCCATGATGACCAAAGTGGAGAGAATGCTTACATTCGTGTCAAATAAAACACTGCCCTGAAAGTACAAGGGGTGTTTATTTTCAGTGCATGGTTTAACTGAATTTAAAATACACTAATAATAATTTAAAATACAATAATATTCTGCAACGTTCATTGTTCCCTTTAAAGCTTTTAGCATTGGTCTGATATGTGCAAATATGAAATTATGGTCAAGAGCACGAAGAAAAGTATTTGAGGAGGGGAATCTGCTAGGCCACGACAGCATGCATGCGTGGCTCGATAAAGTCACAGTCGGGGGACGAGGAAATGATGGCAAGACACCCGACACATCGGCTGTCGTGCTTCAGTGAAAACTGCGTTTACATGTTGTTCTAAGGACGTTATGCACAAAAATCGTGATATCATCTGACATACTGCCTCTTCAGAGAGCGCGCCGCACCTGTTTTGCCATCTCAGCGAGCCAACTCATGATAGAGGGCACATAGGCGTTGTGCCCAATGCCATGACTTTACTTGGACGCCCGAGTGACCGCTTTTTCAGCTGCTCAATAATTCTTGCTCCGTGGCCAAGAGTAGGAAACAATTTTCAAACAAAGCATCCATACTATGAAACATGGATAGGAAACAGCAACTTCCTATGAGAAGTATATGGACACTCCTATACCACAGAGCACAAAGGTTGAATAAATTTATTTCCACATCAAAGAAATAGAGATACGTGACAAGCATTCACACACAGTGGCTGAATAAGGCACTCCTTATGCAAATGTTCAGAACAGTCATGCCATATACACGATGCCACGGTCATTTTGGGATGACTAGAGATGCCAGCGGTAAAATTAACAGATCACATTACAAAGTGACAAGTCTCGGCAGCACAAAAATGTGCCTGCGAAGCAGATCAGAGTGGCCAGGACCATTTTACCTAAGTTCTGCTAAAAGCATAACAGTAAAACTATAACTCCTCTCACATCAAACAAACTTAAGATCAAGCAGCTCGTATGCGGCTAGCGCTGCACACCACATGAAGCTCAGTAGCTGTACGGCTGTGTCTAGCCAAAGCTAATTATGTCGTGTGTTTTGTCAGGTAACTTACAATGGTACAAACACTGCACACACAATATATTAGAATTTATGCCACTAGTGTTCCATGAAAAGGGCTTTGGTGAAAGGCAAGATTAACCTGTACATTACCATTTACACTTGCACACACACACACACACCACTTTAGAATTGCTCCGAGAAATGCATAAATAATATGTGCAGTAACACCACAATAGTTATTAATAACTAGGCAGAAACAAGGGAGAAAGGAGGACCCCACAGCAGTAGTAACAAAGCAAACAGGTGTGCTTGGCAAAAAATATACATTAAAGCTCTGGTTGCCCTGAAGTCTCTAAAACGCAAGGAAAACTGCGGGGCACAAGAAGGCAGCAAGCTGCTGCAGTTTCCTCTGAAGTGTCAGCCGGGCTGGCCAATAAAAAAAGAAGAAAACTGTCAAACTCTGATATTCGCTGATGGTGCAACCATTATCAATATCCTCTCGGTTGCTATGTGCACAACCATACAAACAACGGCAGGCAGCTGACAAATCTGTCATCACATAATAACCAATCTCCAACTTTTGGAAAGGCAACCCTAAGTAACATGTGCATTTGTAGAGCTGCCTGCAATGCTCAGATACCCACTTCGAGATGGCCTGTCGTTCAGAAAGTCGCCGGGCTCATTCACCGGAATGTAGGTATCATCTGAAAAGCTTCCCAGCAGAAGTTTTCGCTCGCTGAAGTAGTCAGGCTTGCGTTGGACTGTATTCTTCACAGTGTTGCCTGTAAACAGTAAAAATGAATGCACATTGAGTAACAGACTACTTGTGTTAATCTATGTTCTGCTTTTACAGATGTATCAAACTGAATGAGCAGAACAATAACATAACATGTAAAAGGAATGGCCCACTACTGTTGTTGCTGCAGTTTTTCTCAACATTTTATGGCTAGAAATTACACTTATATGTACGTTTCATTCGGTTCAAAGACTAGCTGACAAGTCTGTTCACATTTGATATGCTTTATGAAAACCATAAGATGAAGCGCAGTAGAAGAAGTGGCAAAAGCCCTTCTCCAAGTGAGGACAATAGTTTTTTAACAGTTCTGCAGAATGCAAATCTTTCACAAACTTATGTTTCACAAACATTGATTAGGTCACCTCCTTTTGATAATCATCAACGGCTATCCTTCTCAGTGTTTTGTTCCTACCTATTTACTTCACCAAGTGGGTTCTGAACATGACAGAAGGAACACACGTGTGGCGAGATGCAACAGTGACTAAAGCTCAATTCTCAAACACAATAAATCTTTTCAATTACGAACGATAACAACAGTATTGGGTAATTCCATCACATGGCAGACGTAAAAGGTCTTGCTTTAACAATAGTGGGCAAATGGTGGAACCATGGCTACTAATATTCCGATACACACAATGCACACGATTTTGATACAGATGATTGTAGAGGTTCTTTGGCAGAAAGTTACGGATTAGAGCACTACTTCAGAAAACTGGTGCTGTGACTTGTACACTATTGCAACTCTTTAAAAAAAGAACTGTGCATACAAATGCTGGCATAACAACTCATTCTATGAAGATGTTAGGAAATGCAATTGCATTAAATTTCAGCCCATACAAATATTAACACATGATCCTGACATCGTACATCACCTCTATTTGTTCGTTTCATTAATAAATTTGAAACCTGGAACCTGGCAGAATGGTGCTACCTTCACCTACACGACTTGGTCTACAATGTGTACCTAAAATTGAACTGCACTTTAGTGGCCCTTTAAAGACGTTCAGCAGTGCCTTTTATGAACTTTGAAAATGCCTTTGGTACAAGAGGCCACCACCTCATGCAAGTCCTTCTACAAGAACATTTTGCATCCCCACTTAAGAGCCAAACTGTTGCTCCCAAGTCATCTTGGCTGCTCTAGCTCTCTGCCATTCCTAGCGCTCTGGAACCTGCAGCTCTCTGGCCAGAGAGTGCAATTCCCCACCAGGTGATGTCACTGGCGGAAAGGCCGCATGATGTGGTGCTTTGCTTCTCTCACTTGCATGCCTGATTGACTATAACTAGCTGGAGGTGAGAAATCACTATGTTTGCCAGATCTGTTTTCCCTGTTGCCTTGATTAATAATTCTATTTAAGTTTTTTTTCTTCTATAACTTGTTGTGGCTGCAGCTATATGGAAGCTGACACAAAGTGGTCATGGCTACTAAAGTAAGTTTGTCTGGCTCACTTGTATAAAAAAGGATATCACATTGCTTATAACTTCACAGTAAGAAAATCTCGAAGATATCAACATGAAGAAGCTGATGAAAGAAGGGGTGACTGACAGAGAATGTCTAGGAAACCAAAAGCACTGACACCATATACAAATGAGATGCAGCTGGTGGAAGAAGAGTACATGCTTGGAAAACGAAACAATGATCCAACCAGCTTGCAAAGCTGGCCTAAGTTCAAAGGCCTTTTGTAGCTATCATTTGGGTAGGGAAACAAGGAGTCACCTTGCTTGCATCCCTCTCTGACCATCGATATCAAGGTCAGAAGTTGATATATCTACTAGAAGGGGCAGCTCCTACTGTAAGCTACATGGCTGACTCAGATTGTAAGGCATGGTGCATACTCAAGAGACCATCAGGGCCTATCCCTTCATTAACTACCATATTTACTTGAATATGACGCGCACTTTTTTTCCAATACAACGTCCAAAAGTTGCGTGCGTGTTAGAATCGAGTACGATCTAAATCTGCATTACAACATTGCCATTCACATTTCAAAATGGCCGCCTCGTATGCGCTACGAGTCTAGCTGCCGAAGGTTCCTGCGTAGATTCCCGTTTTCTGCGTTTGCTCTGTCAGCGTGGAAGCACCGGCGGCGAAGACATGTCACACCACAATTAAAAGGAAAGTGATCATGTGTGCGGAGACAGACGGAAATCGGGCCAATCACAGGTGTTCGAGTTCCCGAAACTTCTGTGTGGGACTAGCACAAACACAAGAGCTGTTCTACTCCGGTAGCTGCTTTGTATGGTGCGGCCACACGGCCCCTATCTCGAAATCATCTGCGATGGAGACAGAGTGTACGCATCTAGGTGCACTGCACTGCATTCTTATTGCTTGGCTTGTGTTGAAGTAAGAGGTGCACAAAGGTCAATTCACTCACTCCTGCTACAGTACTTCCTCACTGCAACGCTTTGATAAAAGAGTTTCCGTGGTCACCAAGTGAGACGTGTTCATATTTGCTTGTGCGTGCGTGATGCCATGCTTGTTAATTTAGTTAGTAAGTGAATGTTTAAAAGTTTATACGGCCAATAAAACTACTATCTTTACTTGTCATATAGCTATCTACTAATTTGCTATCGCAATCAATGCCATGTCACCTTTCGGGCGAAACTGTGACTTTTTGTATTTATTGCAACTTTAGTGTACTGGGAGTAAATTTTTGTTTACAAATGAAAGTTGTATTTCTGTATGAAAGAATGAGGTGCACGGTACTGTAAAGGACGTTTGTTTTTTTACGTTATGGCAAACAGATGCACGTTACAATCGAGTAAATATGGTATGCATAAATGCCGACAATGTGGTCTTGCCCAATGAAAACATTGTGTTTTTTGTGAAGATGGTAAGCCTGTGTTATCCTCACAATTATCAGTTGTGACTGGCTCCACTACTACGACAAAACATTGGCCTTTTCCATGCCTTCCTCTGGCTTAAGTCAGAGTTGTCAAATTCCACACGAGGTGCCTTCAGTGGTGACAGATTTTAACATAATACTAATTCTTGACTGTTGAATTCATTCAGTCACCGCTCAAAAACCACCTGCCTCACCCACACAAAACATTCAAACAGCTCTAGCATGTTAGCAATGACATGCCCTACATGACCCTAATGCAATATTATTCCTAAAGATTGTACAGGAAATAGCTGTTGCAGATATCAAACGAGACAATACAAAATTGTATTGGCCGCTGAGTAGTAACACTAGCATCATGGGGAACATGGAACAGGTCTTGATATATTGCTGTAACTTTTATCTCCTACTTGACCTCATTCTTCATGGAGAGGGATGCGAGCATGTGGACAAGACAGAGGTGCAAATCTACAAGTAAGAAGCTGTGATTTGGTGTCTATTCTATTAACGACTTCATAGAGAGCTGTCCCGATTTGCACTTTTCAGTGGACAGTGCTGCCTGGCTGTCGTGTGGGTTGTTTCCCCATGGCTATGCTTGATGGCTGCATACAGAGGCAGCCATCAGCAATGGGCAAGGCCACATTGTCAGCATTTATGCATACCATATTAACTCGATTCTAATGTGCCCTCAATTCTAACGCACATCTGTTTGCCATGTTTCATCATAGTTGTGGAGCCAGTCACAACTGATAATTGTGAGGATAACACAGGCTTACCATCTTCACAAAAAACACAGTGTTTTCATTGGGCAAGGCCACATTGTCGGCACTTGTGCATACCATATTTACTCGATTCTAATGCGCCCTCGATTGTAACTCGCATCTGTTTGCTATGGCGTAAAAAAACAAACGTCCTTTACAGTACCGTGCACCTCATTCTTTCATACAGAAATACAACTTTCATTTGTAAAAACGAAAATTTACTCCCAATACACTAAAGTTGCGATAAATACCTGCCCAGTGCAGCATACGTCCCCTTACAATGTTGTGTGTGTGTGTGGCTCATTCATGGCTCATTCATGTTACTACAGAGGACTGCCATAGTTGTGAACAGTAAACATTGCTTCTGAGATTCCCATCTGGTCTTTCAGCAGAGAAAATGTTTTGGGTGGTGTGACATTCATGCAGACAAAGGACAACTATGAAAGCTTCTTGTAGCCCTTCCTTATAGTGGCATCATGTCTTGTTATTAAGTATAAGCACCCTACCTGCCTTTCTTTTGTGTTCTTCCTGTGAGCAGTGTCACAATATCTTGACTGCAAGTTAATTACTGAAGTCGCATTAGTTACGCTCGTGTGATACTTTTCCGATTTATTTACATACCAGCTCCTAGGTAGCACTGGAGGACAGCGCAAGTGGTTGCTTGTGATGACACATAACGTTGAGCTTTTGTCACTAGTGCCATGCACAGTGCTTAGCTAACCAATATATTTAAAGTCAGTTGAGGAACTCAAACAACGAGAACTAAAGGGGCTTTGCCAATGTGCAACTAGCATGTTCACTTGTTCCCAAGGCCATGTTAATTCCAGCTCTGTAGTTGAGGGAGAAGCGAGAGTGATGTTCACAGTACATCTCACTGCTGTGCTGACTTATTTCAGTACTAATGCATGATGCCTTCACTTGGAAGTTGGTGACAGCAGACAGTTATATCTCTGCATAAGTGCTGGTTAAAGGGTTGCACAGTGGGCAGGTTTAGCCAGCATGTCATACCAACTTCCTCCATGTGTCTGTGATATGCTGTTGTCAACTGGCTACATAGCCTTTCATTGAGGAGTTGGAGCTTAAGCCCTATTTCTCAACTCTGCTGCCCCTTATTATGCTATGTGGCAAACTGGCATTTAAAAAAGAAATACAGTCAACTCTCATTACAATGGACCCTGATAATTCGACAAAAAACCAAAGTTTTATACGAAGTCCGTAATATCCGGAACGCCTCCCTTCCGAAACTTTCGTTGCAATGTCTAACAATGTTATTGCAATGTTACTGCAAAGAGTGAGTGACGAACATCCAAAGTAAAAAATGAACAGAATAAAGTCACAGTTTCGCCCGCAAGGTGAAGCATCGATTGCAATAGCGAATTAGTAGACAGCTATGTTAAGTAAGGATAATAGTTTTATCTTGCTCGATGACTGTGGAAGGTAGCTGTCAAAACGTTGGAGTGAGGAAGCGCGACAGCAGCAGCGAGTGAATTGACCTTTGTACTGTCTCGCTTCAATGCAAACTAAACGTCGAAAGCACAGCACACACGAAGCTACTGGAACTGGGCTCACTTTGTCTACATTGCAGATCGCTTTGAAGATGAGGCCCGCACAAGCACACACTTCATCCGCATTACAGATCGCTTTCAAGATACCGCGGCCACGCAGCCCCGCCGTAAGCAGCAGCTGCCAGAGAGAAACCCCCTCTCCCTTGCCTCTCTCAGTGCCTTGCATGTGAGAGAACACAGCACATTTCTGTCTCGCCTTCTTATCTTACACATGTGATATTGAGCCGCGATCTTCGGCTGACCCTCACAAGCCAGTTGTCAGCCCGTGTCGACACGGCAAAAGTATGTTTTATACACCTGATTAAAAAAAAAAAAATTGCAGCTAGTGTCGTCCACTGCAGCCAATAGTCCGTTGTAGCGCGATCCGGTAAAAGCGAACTTCGTTGCATTAATAAAATAGGTAGAGCAAACTAAGGTTGAAATAAGGTCCATTATATCCGAAAGTTTGTTGTACACAGGTCCATTGTAACGAACGTAGACTGTATTCATCTCGAAATGAAATGCAGAAAGAAGTGACCTCACCAGCAATGGAGTTCACAGGAGCGTTTTAGTTGTCTTTGTTTAGCCATTTCTTAGTCACACAACTTCCATTTCTGTGCTCCAGTTTTCAGAATTGTTCTTGAACTTATGTGCCACGCAGGCATCTCTGTGACATCGTAACTTCACCATGCATCTCTGTGACACACAAGTGTATTAACTGTTGCCATTAACAAATTACTGTATAGCTTCCTCGTGTAAGAGCAGCATGCACTTATCTCGGATCAAGTAAATGCAACAGTCAGGTTTACTCTTGTACATAAGCTAGTATTTGCTGTAGCAGCAGAGTTTCACCACAGTGGGTACTACACAGCCAAGTCCACGCAGACAGGAGACAGCTAGAGAAAGCAGGGACAGAACAGCCTTAGCTTGAGGCGTGTGTGGTACATGCGCCCATCCCAGGTAGAGTAAAGCACATATAGTAGCCTGCCTTACCGCCATGGCTAGCACGGCCTCTCATACATCCTGTGTCAGGTCAGAGGTCCCGCGCGGCCATGAATGAGAGGCAGCAGGGAGTAGCCCGCCTTACCGACATGTCTAATATGGTCAGACACGTCCTGCGTCACGTCGGACACGTCCCACATGGCCATGAACGACAGGCAGCAGGGAATGGGCCGCGCGTGTGGGTCCACGTACGGGACATGTGAGAAGGCAAAGTAGTGGGCAACCGCGGCCACAAACATCTCTATGCAGATCAGGAAGTCCTGAAAGGAGTGCGCAAACAAAAGAGCTTCTTGTTACTTTTGCCCATCATCCCCAGTACAAGCACAATGTATTTCTGTGTGCAGCACACAAGCGCAGCACACTCACTCAATGTATTCTAACTGTATTTACCTATTATTCTAAATGTATTTACCCAAATCTAATAAGTACTTTTTCCAAGGAAAATGGGCCAAGAACTTACTGGACAATAAAATCCAATCCAAAACCAACACTGCAGCCATGGCATTAGAAGAGGCCTACAGTAAAAGCCAAGATCTATGGCACTGTTATCACAAGATAGCGACAGAGAACATTTTTGTGTAGGCTGGTGGTGATGACATGCTGCTTTCCTTACAAAGCCTCATACAACAGAAAAGCTGTTTTAGATGTTAAGCTAGCAGCAACAGAACTATGTCAAATGTTTTTTATGTTCCGGAGATGTATGTATCTTTGGATGAATTGACAAGGTAGTTAGTTGAGGTGTGAGACACAGTCCCATTTGTGATGGTTGCATAGAGTTGTTTTAGGAATACACAATATTTAACACAACGAATGGAAAGGAAGATGACATGTTGTGGTCCATTGAGCACAGTAATTAGCTGACTGAGAGGGATGTCAATGAACATTACATGCAAATGAATTTCCACACTGTGAAAGAAAATCATGTACTTTTTTTATGATTTCACCAATCATGCACACTTTTTGTGTTAAAAAAAAATCAGGTGCACATAAGATTTGGGCTCCACATTATTTTTTTACTTTCAACACACAAAAAACTTGGTGTGCATTAGATTCAAGCAAATATGGCAATCATTGCGATGCCTACATGTGCAACAAAACCCATTGCCAAAACATTGCCCTTGAGACTGTTCTGCAGATGTGGCCGATCAGGGAATGCTACGTGCAATTGAATTATCATGACCAGTGGCCGGCGCATTTCAACAAAATGATAATTACATTACTCTCGAAAAACTGTGCTGCGGCTCAATGCTTTTATATGTGCCATATTCACACAGTATTTATTTAATTATAATACATACTTTCAAGGCCTGTAGGCACTAGTGAAAAGAGTGGTAATACAGTTGAACCCACTTATAACAATAGTCAAGTGCCACGAAAATATTATTGTTATAACTGATAATTGTTATAACCAGGTTGCATGAAAACAAAAAATTCAAAATGGCAGATGGTGTAGCTGTTGCGAGAAAACTTTAATAGCGGGGAGGCTAGTTCTTCCCCTCACCACCTTCCTCCATCTGGCTTCTGATTGTGTTGACTCATTTAACTGTTCAACTCTGCTTCCTACACGCTCTGATCGCATGTTGTTAACAAGCCGTGGCTGCCGGCGTTCAAGAATGGCACTGCTATAACTGCAAAGAGGGGTCACGGGCAGCAAGTGACATACGAGCTCCGCCGAGCATCGCCTTGGTGGCGCCACAAGGCACCCTGTAAAAAATGCGGGAAGGTTACCGCGGCAGCATCTCGGCTTGAGAAATCCAGAAGAAATGCTGGGACTTGATCGGCACAAGCATCTCACCATGTACTTCCCCCTATCTTGCCCAAGAAAAACTGCATGTCTGTCAGCCTTGCTTGTTTTATGCGAAGCTTGCTGACATCCTTCTCCAAGGCATCCTGGTGCCCCATGTAGTGAAGCAGAAAGTCCCTCGCGAAAACAAGGCCATGAGGGACTGAATCATCTACAGGACTTTCTGCATGCTGTTGAGGCAGCATGCCCTACAGCGTCAGCGCTGCCGTCGTGGCCATAACTGTCACTATCCCATGCAAGCACATTCACGATGATCGCCTCATCTGTTAGATGAGGACGGCATCAAATGCCTTGCGTATATCCACTGTGACAACGGCTCGTGGGTGCACTGAATTGCAGTCGAGGACGTCCTGTTTGAGGCGGGCTAGCACATATTGTGTTGATAGCCCACGGCGAAATCCATACAGTGTAGGAGACAAGAGGTCGCGATCTTTATGGTACCACATCAAGCGTGTGTTGACCATGCTCTCCATTACTTTACAGACACACGAGGTCAAAGAGATCGGACGGAGGTTGGATAAGGTATGTGGTGGTTTACCAGGCTTAGGAATGGGCTTAACCACCCAAAACTTCCAAGTGGAGGGCAGTATCCCGGTATCCCAGACTCGATTAAATTCTTCGAGAAGAGCGTGCTTGTGCTCAAGGGGCAGATTGCGTAGATGAGCCACACCCACCTCATCAACCCCTGGAGCACTATGTACGTTAGCACGCTGCAAGGCATGCTCCAGCTCGATCATGGTGAAGGGGCTGTTAAGTGGTTCACTATCTTCAGCATGTGCATCCTTCTGGTATGTGGTGTTGATGGGGTGAGACGTCTGTGGGAAAAACACTTCAGCGGCCTGTTCGGCAAGTTCCTGAGTGCTGATGCCTTCGCGGAGGGCCACAAGAGCCGCGCCATTGTTGGTCTTGCGCTGGCCGAGAAGAGAGCGCAGGATGGCCCAAACCTTGGACGTGTGAGTCTGTCCATCGATGGATTCGCAAATTCCCATCCAGCGGTCTGACGCGAGCATAGTCGTATATTCTTCGATCAAACACTGTATTTTGCGCAACCATGCTTTTTGGTGAGCAGTGCGACCAGACCGCCTGTACTGGGCGAGAATACGGTGCCTTCTATTCCATAAGGTAAGCAGATGTCTATCAGGCTCTCGGTGGTCAGAGGGAACCCGTAAGTGTTTGGTGGCTCTTCGCTTCGCTATGCATAGCTGTGATACCAGATGGTCAATGTTCTTGGCTGGAGACTGCTGCTGCAGTAACTCGCGGTATTTGTGCCAGTGTGTTATGTGGCTTAGCCGTGTAGTGGCGTGTGGCTTCATCTTTGGATTGGCATGGCCTGCGCGAAAGCGTATGAGGATCGGAAAGTGGTCGCTCCCCATGCAATCGTCCAGCACCTCCCATCGAAAAAGCTGCGGACGAGTACTCCAGGTAAGATCTGGTGATGTGTCTGCTTGGTGAACACAGCCTCGTGTGTGCTTGAGGCATGTTGAGGAGTGGCAGCCCATACTCCGAGGTATCTTACATGATGCGCCGACCGTGCAGGCTGCATTTGTTGTATCCCCAGGCGATGTGCTGAGCGTTAAAGTCCCCGCACAACAATATGGTGTCTTGCGGATATATCTTCTTAAAGTGGGAGGTGAAGCTGAGATCAACAAGTGCCCTAGTTGCCTTATTCCTTGTGTTCTCGGGAACCACATAGACACAAAAGATGAGCATTGTACGCTGTGATGAGACTTCAAACCGCCTCACCCGCTTCGTCTCAAACTGACCCTGTTCACCAGCATGTGTACACAGACTCCCAGGCTGCCCATCGGGCATGTGCTAATGTTATTTACACAGATCCCGTACTGCAGAAGATCCGGCACCAGGCACGCCTGCTCCGCGAATGCGGTCACGATGTTACCATCCACTGGGTCCCTGCGCACTGCGGTATCCCCAGAAAAGAGAAGGCTCATAGACTGGCGCGCGCTCATCTCTCTACCACGCTAGCCAGGGCCTCCGATACTCATCCTCTCCTAGCTGCCACACCTGAGGTAGCAGACCCGATGGCAGACAAGCATGCGATCAAACAATGACGTGCCGCCTACCTCATAACAGTGGGCAATCCACTCTCTATACCGTCGCTTCCACCGAAGGTATTCCCACGGCGAGAGTCAGTCTTGCTTCGGAGAATTCAGACAGGCACCCTCCTTACTCCTCACTTGTTGAACCGTTTCCACAGGGGTGGCACACCACCACCCATAAGTGGGTTCTGTTCCATGTGCACATGTCGTGCTGATCTCAACCACCTTTGTTGGGAGTGACCCCTCTACATCCCACCAAGGCTTCGTGCCATGGCCACCATACAGCGGGGACCCTGGCCTTCTTCTCTCCGGACTTGGGCTTGCCCGGATACCACGTCTCTGGACCATGCCATCGAGCTCTGGCGAGCACTGCTGTTGTTTTTTCAGGACCCGGCGGCACCACTCGTTGGCGATCGGCTCTGCGACAGCCACAAGCATCATGCGGCCCCCACTTAGCTGCCTCCAGGACGTTCGTTAATAAAATGGAGGCAGCCTTACCCTTCCCCTTTTGTAATAACACCCTTCCCCTTTCCACCGCAGCATCTTCTGTGCATTTTATTGTGGAATAAACGTGGTTTCATTCATTCATTACTCATCTGCTAGAAGCACTTTGTTTCCAAATCTATGCAGTGCGCTTTCTTTTCACCGGCAAGTCAAACAAGGTTGAGAAATGACGTGGTTAGGAACGACTTCAACACAACAAACAAAGACAAGCACGAGTGACTTAATCCATTAGCAGAATTTCGCAGAATGAGGGCCACAGAATAAAGAACCAACTGTGAGGGCCCAGCCATAGATCTGGAAGCAGCGCTGGCAGTGCAGTTGGCGCGGTTCATTTGTGTTTCTGAGGGTGGCACGGCGCATAGCTATGGGTGCAGCCCATTCATGTTCAGAGGGGTGGAAAGGTGACGGGAGACGTGCGCGTAAGGCTGGAGTGCATCTCTCATGGTGAGAAGAGCGTGGTGGCAGTTGTGGTGGCGGGTGATCGTGCAGCGGCTTGCATTTCCCTTTTTCTTATTTCTTTTCAGACATTTTGTATTCCATTGCCTTTCAGCACGGACACTCCGCAGCCAGACTTCATCGTTATAACAGATAATGTGGCATGGGGACATTGTAGTAAGCGAGTTATTTTCTCATAAAAAGCATACAAAAAGTGATGGTGCAGCAGCTTTTCATTGTTATAGCTGATATATTGTTAAAACCAGTATCGTTATAAGTGGGTTCGACTGTAAATCAAAAAGTGAAGACAAATGTGTGGACATTAGAGTTTTAGAATAGGGGCCCCAAACGTTTTTTTTGGGGCCCCAAAGAAATAGCGTCGAAGCCACTGCGCATGCGCAAGGCGCAAACTCCGTTTGGGTTTTGCGTTGGGAATGCTATTTCACCGATTTAGCGGGAGCCCAAATAGCGGTCCCAAAAGCTTTGCGTCGGCAAACATGGCTTCACCCATCGAAGCGACGGCTCTAACCTAGCACAAAACTCGGTTCGATTCGCGGTAACGCGTGAGGTTCGCAAGCTAGGAGAAGTGACTGCGGTTATCGCTTTCTCTCAACTAGCGTGTGTTATGAAGATTGACTCATTAGACGCTGCTGATTTTGAATTCGATTGTGGATTTTATGGTTCGTAGGCCTAACACGGCTAAGCTTGGCTGGTGAAGGCTAGTAAAGTTGGTTTGCTCAAAACTAAGCGCAACTAATTGTTTGCTGCTTACAGAATAACCTCTAAATCGTAATTAAACGCGAATACACGCAAGTCAAAATTATTATTCCTATCATAAAATGGTATATTTTATTTAATTATTTCCAATAGCTTTTCTTTGACGCCGTAGTGGCGCTGTCAGCACAAGACGCTATCCGCAAACGTAAAACCCTATTCTAAAACTCTTCAGTCCTACGTGCCCCAACGCTAACACCCGCAAAGCTCTCTGGGGCCCCAAACTATTGGGGCCCCTATTCTAAAACTCCCTATTATAATAGTACATAGCTTAAAGAACAGGCAGCCACATCAACTGATGTACAAAGAAAGGCTGCATGGCATAACTTACATGTTTGTAAATATATTCATTAAAGTAGACAGGATTCCTGATACACTTGAACACTTACACATAGTGAGCTCGGTGATGTCATACTTTGCCTAGCATTGGCCTTTTTTTATTCATTCATTTGCGGCAACAGTAATAAGGACAGTATAACTTTTCTTGCCTCCCCTTATTGTTTCACTGCAACAGCATCTGTGACTTAGAAGATGGGGCAATCGCGGCCACTTGTGCATTTGTTCGTCACATTTTAGTTCAGCCATGACCCGACGTAATGGAAGCAAAGCTATTTGACCTTGAATTAAACTAATGATTGTGCATTTTCATGCCAGAAATCTAGCCACTACATAACAAGTGCTTTCCATACACAGATAATGTCACAGCATACAGCTGTGGACAGCGTTGATTGAGACACAGTGCCCGAAACATTGGTACTTGTGCACCGTGCCATGCTCTTTCTACACTCCAATAGCATTTGAATTGCTTTGTCAGTGCTGCATAAGGGACGTAAGAGTTCATGAAGCAAATCCATGGTGCTCTTAGGCCATATGTAATATCGCATATCAATGTGATACTACAGAAGTTAGGTGTGATAACGGGAATTCTGAACTGAAATTGCTACTTAATTCCGAAGTCAATAAAATTGATCTATAATGCCCTCTTCGCTTCGTATCTAAACTACTGTCATGCGATCTGGGGGATTACTACGCAATCGAACTTCGCGCGACTATTAGTAATGCAAAAAAGAGTTTAGAGAATAATTGAGAATGTGCCAATGTGGCATTCTACTGTGGAGCTCTTTAAGAAATTCTGAATAATTGGAGCACAAGACACATATGAATATAGATTGTTGCGTGAATATCGCCTTAACTATGACTGTCATAATTCTCTCTTCTTGGAGTTAGTAGATCTCCATCTGAAGGAAGCGTTATGTACGGTAATACAAGAACAACAGAAATATGGAATGTTCCATATTGTTGCACTGGCTACAGTCAGCAAATGCTTCTTAACAAACTTCCATGTCTACTAAATGACTATAATGAAAAACAAATCGATATTCGCAAAGTAAAATTGTTTGACTTGTACACATTTATCTTAGCCTACCATTGACCTCTAGAGCAGTTTATGATTTTATTTAATTATATTGTTTTAATGCCACTATTACTACACTTATGTTGTTATGAAATGTTGTGCTGCCATTTGATGCTGAGGCGAAGCGACGTATGTTAACGCATGATGCCTTATGTAGGGCAGTGACTAGTGATGTGTTTAATTTTAAGGTTTTGTCAAAGTGCATGACAATGTTGTGTTTAATGTGATGGTTTTGCGAAAGTGGATGACCATATGAATAAAATGTATGTGTCTCTGATGCTGTCTTTGCCAGTATGGGGGCGAAGGACTCCCTCAAGCCATCCTTGAACGGCTTTTCCCTTCGCCTCCCATCACATGTATGTGAGATAAACCAATAAAGAATCAATCAGTCAATGAATCAATATCCCTTGCACCAAAAAACACATCATCATCATCATGAAGGAAATGCAAAAGAAAACAACAAGAAAAAGAAAAGTGCCAGAAATGAAGGCAAGTCATCTCTTGGAAGGCTCACTAATGGGCATGTCATGCATGTCCTGCTTGCACATGGCTGGCACAATGGTTACAAATGGCCTGCTGCTTTTAAGCTAGCTGCATACTTCTCTAGATTGTCGAGGAGTCTCAAAATTGTCCAGGTATTCCTAGGAGCCCTATTCGGGTAGCTCCAGTGCTACATGAATAGAGCTCCAAGGATTCTCCCCTCGAGGTCATATGGGATTCTCTAAATGTAACAAGGAGTTGGGGGCTCACATTTGCTATTCAGAGCAATTAAATCCAAACAATAAACAAACAACTCAAATTTGTTTTTGTTTTTTCTAGTTTTCTGCTCCTACACACACCTATATTCAAAAGTACAAGGTAGTAGTATATACACCCGTGAGCAAAGGTATATGAACCACAGGGCCGCTGAAAACTGGATTTCTTTGTAATTAACACATATAAACAGAAACCGAAGATTACACTAGAAAATTCGTAATGCCAAGTTTAGATTGCAGTCTTTCATTTGAAGCTGCATTAACTGACAGAGAAAACTAGTTTTATCACGCAATCCCTGGTCCGTATACTTTTGCTCACGGGTGTACGTAGAACAGGATGGAAACATGGATGCCAGCCTTAATGTTATTTTCAGAAAATACCATGTTATATCTTCATAAAGCATCACTGATACCAATGCTGGTGGAATTTCCACCAATCACAGCCATGGATAAACCCATTTGCAGAAAGAGTTTAATTAGCAAATTATAGTGAGCTCAGACTGGTTACTTTTCATAAATATTTTGAGGGCATGGACGACCTAGTATTGCACACTGTGGTTAAGGGATTAGCTTGGAAGGTTACTAGATGCCCAGTTTTTTTCTTGTGTTACAACCTAGATGATTTTTAGACATGCTGTTCCACTGAGATTGAAAACTAAAAAAGATTGCTATACCTAGTTACCTTGCTGAAAGGCACGATGCTTACCTGAAGACCTCTGTTCACATCACCAGCAGTTCCTTTTTCACTAAAGAAGGAGGGGGACACTATGCCCGTGTAAATCAACAGTGAGATGATCACTGATTGGCTGAAAAAGTAAAACAACTGTTTTTATATCTTATAGGAATACAGAAAACAAAAAGAGTTAGAGCTAATCCAATCACATTAAGACTCTATCTCTGCATTTCAACAAAAGCTTACATTTTACTCTATGCATGTCGTGTTTCTTAACTACTAAAAGGGGCCAACCATGATCACTGGCAGAGCTACGAGCAGTCAAGCAGCACATGAATATACTGGTAAATTCCTGTTAGGGTGAATGTAAAGGGACACTGAAGATCTTTGTCTTACCATGAGTCATCTTGACAGAGGTGAACAGAATCTACACGAAGCTAAACAAATGTTGCTGAACTCTTCAGTTCAAAAGAGAACTTATCTGAACAAGATTTATCTCAAACGAAGTTATCGCATACACTTCAAACTTACACAAGTAAAACACTGAGCTAGCTTCAAAAAGCATTCTAAACCTTTGAACATTATTTTTGTGTTTGAATGTGAGAGTAAACAAACATGATTTGCTTCGAGCTAAATTTATGTCACGTGAACCTTCATAATTATTTTTTTTTTCTTCATGTCCGTGTGATCTGAACGAGAGAACACTAAGCACTGTATAGTACCTTTTTAGCTGCATTACTAGATGTACATGATGAGTAGCATAAACCTTGCAAGGTGTTGCTGCACATTTTAATACTTTCATTACACAAAGCAGTATATAACTACAGGAAGTCTTACTTACAAGAAAGAAAAAAAGACGACCGCTTTGATGCACAGAAATTTCGGTATTGGTGACATTGGTGTCAGTTCAGTCCTATAGGCCTTGTAAAACAAGACTAGGCTGTACATAGCAATCTGTGAAAAAACAGTGCATGCAGGTTGAAAGGATGATATCAGCACAAAACAGCCCACATGATGAACAAAAAGGAAGTGCCTACTGTATGATTTAACCTCCTGAGACTCTCTGTATTGCATGTTGGCTTCAACCATTTTCAAAGTTAATTTGCAACTGTTTACGTAAAATATTCGCACCGAATATGAAGTCAGATGCCTGAGGAAGTATACGTAAGTGGTCTGGTCACATTCTTGCAGCCAGCTTTTGAGAAAATTGACGCCAATTTAACGAAGGCCGTTGTGTTGTCACAAATGATGAAAAGCCACCATAAAATGTGTTTCAAATACTGTGAAATGACCATGAAAACCCAGGATGTGGAGCAAACATGGCAACCACAACACGATGTTGCATCCTCACCTCTCTGTTTGTGCAAACAAAAGCAGTTGTTATCATATCATAAACAAGCATAATCGCTTTGTCCATGTACGTGGAGGTCCTGCTTCTGGCATCTGAGACATTTAAATAAAGATTGGTTTTACCTGTTCGTTACATACGATTCAGTAATAAGAACAGACTTGCAAAGCAATTATGACTTTGAGTTGCCTTCAGTTCTTTGAAGGTTAAGTTAAAATTAAAAATTAAATTGTGGGGTTTTATGTGCCAAATGTACATGGTGATTTAAAGCAACCGGTAACAAATGTTAGGACACATGCTACAGAGAAGAAAAAGAAATGAGTAAGGAAGCTTATGCTTACAAACTGCGATATGTTGTTTATAACCACGATATATGGGTACGCATATCCGAAATCAAACTTTCCTTCTCCATATTTTCCAAACATTTCAGTTACGCTGCAAAAAAAGAGAAATGAGACACAGAGACAAAAAGGAAAAAATTTTGAGGATGCTGCAATGCACATGAAAAATCTTTCAAAATATTATGAAAAAGGTTAAGAACTCACAGGGCCAATGCTGTTGTGATTGGTCTGATTACTGTGTACTGAAGAATACCATGTCGACAGGAATTGATAAAGCGCCTAAAAGAAAATAACACAAGCTCTGGTTTACCAGAGAAACATGTGCAAATGGGTGTTGCTCTGTAAACATCACAATTCACAACTGCTAAATTAGCATGAATCCTATTTTCATGCATGCAGCAGTAACATCATATGAGAAAATGAGCACCAAAAGCCTACAGCCAAGCTTTAACAGCAGCTTTTCAAAAAAATTTTGAAGAGGCAGATTCCTTTACAAAGGGGTAAGAACATGATTTGCTTGATGGCACAAGTACCAGTGAACAAATGCAGTTTAGACACATTTAAGTACACCGATGCGTGCCGCAGCAGCTCATTCCTCAGCACCAAGTCACTGGTAAGATCTATGGCTACTGTGGCTGCATGTTGGCAGGCATGGAATCTAAAAACAGTCGTGAGCTTAGAAATCCAAGATTGGTTTGCATTTGCCCATTTGTAATGTTACTGAAGAGTTGATAAGCTTTGTGGCGATAACAGTAAATTGCTTCACAGTAGGCTGTTATCAAGTACTGAAGCAGTGAAGCACACATGAAAATTGTTATTTCTGTAGCTCAACAACTTACAGTGAGGCAATTTGCTGTCAATGATCAACCAGGGAAATTTGTCCGTGAGTAAAATGCTTCACGGTTGCAGCCCCAGGGGCAAAAATGATTTTGGGTCTTTCCAAATTGTAGTGCATCTCATATTTGAGGTATTGCTTTAAAGATAATAGTATTGTGCTTTAGTTGAAGATTAAAAAGCTCCAAGTGGTCCAAATTAATCCGTAACCCCTACACTATGACATCCCTCACAACCCACTATGCAGTTTCAATATGTTTAACCCCCATTAATTAATTCCACCATTCAATCAACTTAGAGACACCGATAGCAAGAAGCAGTTAGTCCTGAACACAAATGTTTTTATGCCTTCTAAACAGTGAAAAACATAGAAGAAAGCATGCTGCACATGAGAAGGCTGACTTACAAGCCACCAGGGCAGGGCCGGAGAAAGCAGAGTGGGAAAATGTGCTTTACAGATGGCCTGTGCTCATCTGGAGATATTTCCATTTCCAGCTCTCGGTGCAGAAAATTCAACAGGAACACCATGAAGTTGTATATCACATAGGCTTCGTAGCACTCCCTAATTGTGTCAAGGTATATTCCAGTCTTTGGCCATGTCAGAGCAAGCCACTGCGGTAGAGACAAGAACGGGAAAATGCAATGATGCATCACAGTGCCACTATTTCTTCCTTAGTAGTGACTGTACTTACGCAGTTGAGCGAATAGATTGGTACCATCCATAGGATTCTGCAAGCAAAAATCAGCACCATGAGAACTACTATGTTACTTCACTGCTGAAATTTATTTCAGAGAATATAAATATTAAAGGAAGCAAGCTTAAAGCAAAAGTCCACTTATTTTCACTACATTAACAAAAGGTTGATATCCCTCCACCAGGCATTAAATTTTTTAGGTATGATGTAAAACGTTTAGGACATATTGGCCACAAAAACACATTGCAATTATCTTAGCCACTACTTTATTCTCTCAAAGATAAGCACCCCTCGTTTGCTTTCATGCCAAAGATGATCACTGCAAGATAGGTAATTTATATGCATAGCAGCTAAAGAGAGATGTTACAATGTATAAGCAACAAATAATACTTTCACTTAGAGGACCTTTAAATTACGTAGTCCAACACCATTTCAAAAGCTAGAAAAAGTTCAAATTTATTGGGTAACTTATGTGCCATCACTGCATTCTGTCATGGTCACTGGTTACTTGACATGGAGTTCTTCAAGGCATTGCCTGCGCTGATGCCCTCGCTGCTATCATAACAAATTGTTTTATGAAAATGAGTCGTTTAAATTTGCTACACTTTCCAAAACAGCAAATATGCCACTATACTGGCTTGAATGCTGACAGCCACTTGAATAAACATGACTGATTTGCATTAACACATTTTTCCGTCTTCCTTCTTGAGAATGACATGGGAGCACAGGTTCGAAAATGTTTACATTTTAGAAAATAGCGTTTATTTATCTTTTCCAGAAAAAACATGGTACACACTTGTACCACTAACTCCATAAGCAGCAATATTTTACTGAACTGTAGCACTCACTGACTCATGCCCACAAAACAAATTCACTTTTTGTCATAACTTAAAAGTTTTACAATAATTCATATGTGTAACTGAATCAAACACATTTAACACAAGGAGGCCAGAGGCATGCTTCTCCAGCCAACCTCTCAGCCTTCCCTCTCATTAACCTTTCTTCTCTCTCCCTTGATAGAAGTGTGTTGTTCTGTCAATAAAGTTTATAGTTGTTAGGTAGCCAACTGGACGTACTTCTGTCTTTTCTTCTTTAACTCTTTTGTGCACACATTTCGAGCTTGTGAAAAAAACAAGTATGATTTACAGCGTCAAACCTCATAATTGGTATTCTGGTAAAACACATTGCTGGGATAGTTGGTGCATTGTATTTAAGAAAAAACCCAGCCGTCCCACCCCCCCCCTTCCAAAAAAAAAAACGCACACAGGAAACATACAAAAAGACAGGAAAGAGGCTGGATTACCAACTGTGGAAAAGAGGACCAGAAACAGCTGGTATTCTAGCCTCTTTCCTGTCTTCTTGTATGCTTCCTGTGTGCATCATTCTTTTTGCTGGGTTTTTCCTTAAAAAAAATCATAATTGGGTGTCTGTTCCAAAGCTTCTCTGAAGATGGTGTACAGTGCACCATGATTGCAACGTGATGAACAGGCCACATAACAGCCAGCACTTCTTGCACCAATGGAGGGGGGACCAAATGCAGCGACATTGCATCACAATGGCTCTGGCTTTCATCACATATTACAATGCATCATATCAGTGTCTCCAGTGCCTACCGGTGGCCCAAAAAGTGCCAGCCGCCATAAGCTCCGAGCATCGCATTTCAAACACCAGGCACTGTACATTACATATACAGCGCTGACCACGGTAAAAGGGCACACCTAATTTGTATTCCAATGGATGCTGCCCCAAGGTTTTTTTCAACACTATGAGAAAGACTCGACCAATATGATTTCTTTTATATCTACTATATGAAAGATTATTCTGCATGCCGTCACGCAAATTTCAAGCTGCTATCAGTGCCAGAATACAAATGAGGGATTCACCTTAGAAAAGTAAACGATACTGCATGTGATCATTACCACAGGGAATTGTCACTTGTTTACTTGCTGCATTGACGTAGAATGCAAGATATAAATGCGGTATATATAAGGATAGATTACAACATGAAAAACAAAACAGGCCTATACTAGCACCACTCTTTGACTGCAGCTGCCTGAACAGCATCACAGTGGTACACACTTGTACCACTGTGCCGCAAAGGCTGCTGTGTGCTTAAGACAATGTTTGTCGCTTGGCTATGCAGATGTTCAGTGTTTGCTAGCAAACTCACCAGCAGGTGGATGTTATCCTAGTATGTTGCGATGTAAACTACTTTTGGGAGAGAAACAAGTCGCTTGAACAGCAAGATTGCCACATAAATGTGGTAAGCACATTCCGAAGGAAATGCCACACCAGACCTCAGAATTCAATACGCCTCGTTTAAAAAAGTTATTATAGCCGATGTAACGAAAGTAGAGGCACAGATAAATTGACGCGGAGCATAGTAGCACTGTAGCAGATATTTCCTTTACTGTGCCATCTCGGACCGATGAACGTTTTATAAGAGCTAAAAAGTTCAGTCTCAATGTTTACATTCAGCGGGTGCAGTGGGGGTGAACAGTTAATTTCATAAAACCTGGAAGCGAGACTATTGAAGCTACGGTGGAAGCTAGTGAGAAAGGTCGGGAGCCATGAAGACGATGTAAACACGACACCCGCCCACACTGGTTTAATTCATCAAACAAGAAACGGCGCACCTACCTAATTATGTGTTTCTGAAGGTGCGGCTTCGTGTAGTTTAGTATGTGCTGGATTATTTCCCAGAAAGTAATGGGAAGGGTCAAGAGAACAAAAACGCCGCTGCTGAACCAGGCCTGAACGTCTGCACTGGCACCTTTGTTCATCAGCTGGACGCTGATAAGTGGCACCACGACGAGGATCACAAGCCCGTAGGCCAGGGCTACGACGAACTGTATCCACAGTTTCCATCTTGAGAGGCACCACGAAAGGGGCATGGCGTTCTCCTCTTACGTTTTGCACGATATAAACAAAATGTTATCACTAGGTAGATCTGAGTCGTCAGAATGACGCATAACTGGCAACACCACCCAAACGCGACGACTGAGTCACACGTTAGCTCGCGGCCTGCAATCTACAAGTCGTACTGACCACACAAGCCACTCTTCTGTTCACAATCAAGTGAGGATTTATCACACAAACCATCACTAACAATTACAGACAAATATTCTTAGCAGCATCGGCGCTGAAATACGTAAGGCAAAAGAGCAACGAACAGCGCACAGCTGCAAGCCCACCGCCATTATCGCGTCTGTGCGTTGCATAGCAGAGAAATGAGAGAGACCTGCAGTGAGCTATGATAGACTGAATCAAATTTTCTCATACCCAGAATTTTCTTAAATATATTGCACTAAACGTCCCGCTTTAACGTAAGGTGTTGCCTAAGATGAACCCGAAGTATGTAAACTGCTTCGAAACTTTGCTCGGTGCTATTTTTTTTAATAGTTTCGCTTCATTCCGGCGCCGCCTTGAAGCGAAACGAGCCAAGTCCGAACATCCTTCCTGAGGTGCCCACTCGCCTACCCTTCTCCGCTATCGCTGACGCGTATGCAGGCAGGCGTATGCGTGAAGTGCTCTGATACGTCTGTCCATGCCTGTACCTTGTACCTGTGCGATTTCTCTGTTTTCGGGTCTCACCCCGGGCATTCACTGTTGTTTCACGCCTTGGCGATTGTGTGCACACGCTGCACACACCGTGCGCACTCTTGCTTGACTTGAACTCCAATGGCAAATTTTGCCGGTTGTGTACAGTGCAACGAAAGCAGAAGCTTTCCCGCGTTTACAAATAGATCGTCCGTGTAGGGGCGCGCTACGTGGTGAGTTTGAATAGTTGTGACGGAGTGATTGCAGTCACGTTGACGTGTCGGTCTGTTGATCTTCCAGAGTGTGCACTATGGCATTCCTGCTCCTCTGTTTCTTCATCCTGTGCCTCCCCTTGGCTCTTCCTTTGCTGTGGCTTCGGATAAGGACAGTCAAACGCACCAGCCGCCAAAGATTCGGAGAAGCAACACAAACTTGGGGCTTCTTTCACCCCTACGCCAATGCCTGCGGAGGTGGAGAGAAGGTGCTCTGGTCAGCGGTTCGAGCGATCCAAGAAAAGTACGCATGGTTTGATGGTCAAGTCTACTAGTTTGTACGCTTTACAAGTAATAGGTCGCATATTGCAGTGCTACATGCCTTTGTTCCTTTCCTTCGATCGTTAACTGCAAGAAATCTCTGGAGAGAACAATACAGGCATATTTTAACTTTCGTTAAGAAGCTTTAGCTCCAGCCCAACTCCGATGCGTCCGATTCGAATACACGCAAAAGCGCTTTTCTGAGATAACCCCTGGACCGATTTTAATAAAATTTGTTGCATTTGAGAGAGAAAGTTAAATTCTAGTGACATTTACAATCGGTATTTTGATTTAGGGCCTGTATGTTGTTAAAATAATCTTAAAGAATTTGCAAGTTCGAAAAAAATAGACGCACGAAGTTTATAAATAGCTCTGCATCAAGAACAGAAATCGCGGTTCTGTAAACGGCATCCATTAGACCATTCCAAGTGGACAGAGTCAATGTCAATTTATATCTTACGTGAATTTGTTACGTTATGTGCAAGGGTTCTGCAAAAGCTGTATTTCTATATTACTGAATTATTTTGGATTGATGTGTAACATATCAATTTCGTCCGCTTTAGATGTACTATCATATGTAATTTATGGAATTGTGATATCATTTTTACTTGCCGAGTTAGAGAGTTGTAAATTTGACAGTTTCGTTTTCTGAAACTTATCGACACTTGCAAATTTTTAACGAAAAATTGACGCGCTAAATCAGAAATTCGAAACCAACAGTCACTAGATTTTAAGTTTAGTTTTTAAATGCAAGAAACCTCATCAAATTGGGTGTAGTGGTTGCCGAAAAAAACAAATTCTCCTTTTACACGCATTTAGATAGGAGCACCCGAGCTAAAGCTTCCTCTTAATAAGGAGCACACGAACATTTCAGAGGGACAATGCCAGCATTGGCTGTGTTTTATGTATTTTCAGGCTGAAGCATGACATGATGCTTTGTACCCTTGCTAAACTTAAAACTTATCTGCAATTAATGTCACTTATGGCGACTTCGAGCCCTCTCAATGAATATTTTATTTTATGTTTTTGCAGATACCCAAGTCATCAGTGTGTTGTATATACAGGTGACCACGGTGTTTCCGGGGACCAGATAATAGAAAATGCTGAAAAGCGTTTCAATGTCAAGCTCAGCAAGTCTGCTGTTCACTTTGTGTTTCTACGCAGACGTTCACTAGTTGAAGCACGACTCTATCCAGTGTTCACTATACTGGGCCAGAGTCTTGGATCAGTGATGCTAGGTCTGGAAGCCATTCTCACCTTTGTTCCTACCATTTTCGTTGACAGCACTGGCTATGCATTCACAATGCCCATATTCAAGTTTTTTGGTGGTTGCAAGGTGATGTGCTACACACATTATCCAACTATCAGCACAGACATGTTGAGCTCAGTTGAAAGGAGAATACAGGCCCACAACAACAGGGGACTCATCTCGAGGAGTGCAGTCCTTACGCCCATCAAGCTGCTGTACTACCGCACATTTGCCAAGTTGTATGCATACTGCGGCTGGTGCGCAGACCTTGTGATGGTGAATTCCACCTGGACAAAAGGACACATCCTCGAGCTGTGGCAGTTGCCAACACGGACTGTTTTGGTGTATCCCCCGTGCAGCGTTGGGGACTTTAAGGCATTGCCAATAATGGACAAAGACAGTGTGTCCAGTGCCGAATTCAGAGTGCTTTCCTTGTCACAGTTTCGTCCAGAAAAGGACCATGAGCTGCAGTTGAAAGTGCTGGTAGAGCTCAAGGAGCAGTTACCCGACTCAGAGTTTTCTAGAATTAGATTTGTCATGATAGGTGGCTGCAGGAACCAGGAAGATGAGCAACGGGTCACCAGGCTCAAGCATCTCGCTGCAGAGATGGGTGTTGAAGACAATGTGGAGTTCAGGCTGAATGCTCCCTTTGCAGACTTGATGTCTGAAATGAAGAGAGCTTCTGCAGCTATTCACACCATGTGGAATGAGCACTTTGGAATGTGTAAGTCTGTGTTGCTTACATTGCTAACTGTATATGTTTACCCACTAGATGTTTTGCAGCTCACACAATGAATGCTTATAGAAAAAGAAAAAAGAAAGAACTTGCAAAGACTCATTCTGCTTTGACAAATAACAGTGAGGTAGAGCCGTCGTGCGGTCAGCTTAACCTGAACAATGAAGACACGTATATGGCAGCTTACCATCGAGTTACCAGTGAGTTAATGACATCTTAGATGAAATCAAGAAAAAGAAATGGGGGCCTGGGCAGGACATGTAATGAGGAGGGAAGATAACCGATGTTCATTAAGGGTTACGGACTGGATTCCAAGGGAAGGGAAGCGTAGCAGGGGGCGGCAGAAAGCTACGTGGGCGGATGAGATTAAGAAGTTTGCAGGGACGACGTGACCACAATTAGTACATGACCGGGGTAGTTGGAGAAGTATGGGAGAGGCCTTTGCCCTGCAGTGGGTATAACCAGGCTGATGATGATGATGATGATGATGATGATGATGATGATGACGACCATTAACAAACTAGGCTGTATGGAGCAAACATCAAATGCTCTAGAAAGAAGACTCATTAGGCTCACATATTCAAGGTATCCCAATTGTAAATCTCTAGCACCCTTTGCAGCAGAAGCAAAAGCACTTAAAGGCAAACAGCAACAATATCTCAGTTTAGATGATATTGATTATAAATGAGTAGCCTATACTGTTGAAGCAGCTTTGACAAGGCTGCAGGGCTAGCACTTGTATAACTTCTCTATTAACAGCCTTTAAATAGCACATAAGCAGATGATGTACGCAGCTGGTGATTAGCGGGTGTTAAGCCTCAGCACTTCACCTCCGAGGCTTCTCAGTGCGCCGTGGGCAGCCACAGGCAACACCTAATCCCTGGTGTTTTTTTTTCTTCTTCCTTTTTCAGTTTAGCTATCAAAAAATGTCAACTTTTGCAAGCTTTTCCTGATGCATCCCCTCATATTTTAAGCAAAATTTTGCCCGGAGGTTCCTCTATATCTACACTATCTGAAACAAAGCTTTTTACGCACCCAGAGTTTTCTTGCAGTTGGCCTTTAAGGCCTGTCTGGGCTAAATATGAGGATGACCGTACACTTAGTTCCTCTAGAAATTGAGTGAAAATTATGCTTTCTAGCATACAATAGTATTTACTAATTTTTAAAAGAAAAGTTTGTGGTAATCATTGCTTTATTTATGTTGAAGTTTTGCAGCAAAATAGAATTTTTCGGTTTACATTGTTCAATAAGAACACTTAGCATCTTTGCTTGCCTGGTTTGATATGGAAAAGAAAAAGAAATCATGGCTGTAAGTGCACTTCACCATCCGAGAAGCTAGCTGCTACAAGATGCAGACTGGCACACAACTTCTCAGCTATTATGTTAAGTGCTTTATTGAACAATGCAAATCTTGTTGCAAAATTTAAGCAATAAAGCACGAGTTCGTACAAGATCTTCTAAAGTTGTTAGAATGAAAACACAAGTTGCTATAAATTCAGCAGTGCTTGTTTTCATTGATTATGTTCAACATGCAACTTGTAACTGTTATTTTATAATGTGCTCGGTGTAATGAAATCAAGTTTCATTCAAGGAATTTAAACAGGGCAATGCTATTTTAGTCTTGATACACGTCTTTTTTTTTTTTTTTTTTTTCCTTTCAAATTTCAGGTGTAGTTGAATGCATGGCTGCAGGCCTACTTGTGGTGGCCCACAATTCTGGAGGGCCGAAAATGGACATTGTGACCGATTATGACAACAAGCGCACTGGATTTCTGGCGGACAGCGTTTCCAGCTACACAGCTGCCTTTAGGGCCATTCTGGAAATGGTACCTGACGAGAGAAGGCAGACCAGAGAAACTGCAAGGCTTTCATCAGAAAGGTTTTCTGATGAGGTTTTTAACAAGTCTTTTCTGTCTGCTGTAGAGCCTCTGACTTCAAAAATTAATTAACGACTACTGTGCCTCAGCAGTTAGAATGTTTGATATGCGCATTCTAAGGTGAATAAATACCTTATTTTGCAAGGAGAGCGTGCTTGCAGTTAGCCATACTTGCAGCTCATAGGTGAGCAAGACTGTGGACGATTTTGGGTCAATAAGAAACTGTCTTGGCACCATAGGTCGGCAAACTGACGAGTTGTCTTGCTCAGACTAGCACGAACCTGCGAGTCATAGCGAGTTGAGGAGAGTCACAGCAAGTGCAAGTCTGAGCGCAGTGAATTAGAGCTTGTGCGAGTCCAGGTGGGTTGAAGTATGTCCGAACAACGTGTGATCGCACGTGTTTCTGTGTTCACAAAACTATGGGAGGATGACTTTGCATGATTTGAGAAAATTGGTGTGTATATTTACAAAATGTGTCTGTTGTAGCAATGCTTGCGACTGAGAACATGGGAATAACAGAGTTATGTTTGTTAAATAAAGCTTTACAAATATGATATGCCAGGATATACAGGAAACTGCATAAGCCTATTTTTGTTGTCATAAAGACCGTAATATAGGTAGGACAGGAATATAGATAGACCCCCCAAGCTTTAATACTAGAAAAAGAAAACTGTATAAACTGGTAAAATAATGACAGGTATGTAAGACGGTATGTAGGTTGTCCTTTTGCCACAGTATTTTTACCTATATTTCGATCTTTATGGTAATTAAGGACCTTGGTAAGAGTTAGCTTCTAAACTGGTTGGTACTCCCTACATCCTGGGTCTCCAGGTTTCTCTGTGGTGTAGTTCTCAGGCATGTGTACTTGCATGATTTTGCCACTGCGCATCTGTTGATAAAGAATGTTTATCCGCACAAATATGTGTACATATATTGTAAGCTTAACACACAGATGGTATTGTCTAAAAGATAAGGTAGAAATGGGTGCACTTTTGTCACACCTCCAAAATAGCAAGCAGTTTTTCAGTCTTTCTTAAACAAAAATACTTGTAGAATTCTGTAAGAGTGTGCTGAACTGGGCTGGTTGGTTATATATATATATATATATATATATCCTTGTGCCTATATATTGCACTGGCAATATATAAGCACAAGGATAAAGAATTTTCATCTGAAATTGCACATGGGCCTTCCTGTAGTAGGAATGTTGCTGATGATGCATACAATGAAAGTTTCAGTAGCCTTCAAGTGGCAAATCCTGTTGTAGCAGAAAGTTATTGTAAAAAGCTGTGAAATGCATGCATCCATACCTGCATTACATGATTGCCTTAGGGTTTTAGACCTTTCCCATGAGAGCACCCAGGATGCTGCCATTATTCCATCTGGACTATTGTAAGCCTGTCAAGAGCACTATGAACACTGGCAGCATGTGCACTTTGTACCTATGTGCATCAGCCCGGAGATGCACTCTTGTGCCCTGGTGGAAAGGTGTACACAATCTTGTGGAGAAAAAATGACCTTCACGAGTGTTTGCTGAGCTCTAATTAGTTCAATAACTTGTGAGTCTGTCAGACTCACAAGCTCAATTACTAGGAATGTAGCACCAGGCATGCCATTTCAGTAAAAATGCGACCGGCTGCACCAATTAAGAAACATTGTCAATCGATAAATCAACCTTTAATTTCAGTTTTGTGGTACAAAAACATATATAATGAATAGGGGTTAACACAAGAATAAAATGGCATTAACTATATTAGTTACTGTATTTATGTGAACCTTACACTAATAATAGTGTGTGTAATCTCCACCTACTTTCTTACACACTTCTATTTCATCTGTAGCGCACCTATGCAACCTTCTAACAATTATGCCAGTGCACATTGATCTGAATTTGAGTAGCACTATCGTTTCACTGAACTGATGATTCCATATCCATGCGAGTTACGAGCCTGTGAAGCTTTAGTTTTCAAATGAGTGAATTCACAATTTCATGAGGTTGAATGAATCTGAGTGAATCCGTGAGGCTGAGAGCTGAAGTGAGTGAAGGTCTAAGTGGGTCTGCTTTCTCCGAGTCTGAGTGAGCCTGGCTGGGTGTGATATCTGGCGAGTTCGAGTCCGAATGAGCCGAAGTGCGCCTGATCTTGGTCTGGTCTTGAGTTTAAGCAAATATTGCCTTGTTCAATTTCTTGCAAGTCTGAATCCAAGTGAGCCAGACAAGCAGATTTCGGCGAGTCTGAACGAGTTCCATTTATTTTGCCAATTTATGTACGGCACATTCATCACGTAATGTGAACTTCAGTGGGCTGCTCAAGAAAGTTGACAAAAACGTGCTTTTCGGGAATACTTATCAAAATGTAATTGACTGCTGTAAATTAACTTTGGAATTTCTGGCATGCTGCTAAAATGCGTGCAGCTTGCCCAGCAGCATACATAATAAATCACTTCTGAACCACTGAAGTTTGCTAAACATCGCTACCCCTTTATTGGATACACCCAAGTTTCACAAGTAACAAATAACGAACTTGTAAGACATAACTGTACAGTCAAACCCGACTATATCGAACCCATTTACATTAAATTATTCTGTATATGGAACAATTTCTGAACACGGTATAGTTACAATGAGTATATATAGCAAAAATTACGCTTAGTGAACAAAAATAGCAGTGAAACCCGATATATTGAACGTCAAGCAGCGCAAAAGTGCCCCCAGAAGTTGGCTTTCCCTTGCTGTGGCGGCGGGGAAACCCGGCGGTGTGGCTCCACCCAACTGCTCTCTCTACTGTGACCGCGCAGTGTCAGGCGAGCCGTCGACACTATCCTGCAAAAAAATGATCCTGGCTCGCCTGCAGTGCTTGCTCAGACAGTCAATCACGCTCTTGTGCCCTCGTCGTACAAGATGGCGCAAGTGAGAGTTTGCGAGCGCTGCATTTCTGGTTCAATGTGTTTGCACCTTGTGGGCCTTCTCCCACAGTGTTGCCGTGATCAAGCGGCAGAACTTGCCTTTTGCTGTGAAGCTCGAAATTATAAATCGAGTCGAACATGGTGAGAAGTCGGATGTACCCGCAGCGTGTAAAATTACGAGGAGCACTCTCGGCACGATCTTGAAGAATAAAGGGGAGATTAGGACTAAAGTGGACAAACTCGCGACCCGGTGCCCGGGGCGCCGGATGTGTACACAAGGCCATGTACAAGTGGCTCATCCGAAACTGCTTCAGACGTGCCAGCTTTTGTGTGCCTGGTGATGACTAAATTCTGATGACTACGACGAAGCTGTTGTCGATGTTGCCGAAGCTTGGAGTGAGCTGTCAGAATTTCTGGAAGCCATTGACGAATCAACAGTCGACGAGTTTGTGAGTGCAGATGATGGTGTTGCGACCACAGGAGAGCTGGAAAACGAAGACTGCATTGCTGACATCGTACCGAGCACAAGTGAAAGTGGGCAAAATGAGGAAAGCAACGGCGGTCCTTTGCCCACATACTCCGAGGTGATTGGTGCACTCGCACTAGTCCAGTGCTTCTGCACAAATGTGGAAGGTTGTGGCCTCAGCTGCTTCGACTCTTTAGACAATGTGGAGAAGTGCGTGCATCGCAGGTAGCGAAATTGTGCAAGCAGAAGAAAATGCAGGACCATTTCATGCAAAACTAAGCTAGTTTCATCAATAAAGTGATCTTATAAATGGTATGTGCTTTTATGACGTCCACTTCTTTAGCAGGCTTATATCGAATTATGCCCTATATCGAACTAATAGGCATTTTTTGCGAGTTCAATATAGCTGGGTTTGACAGTAGTACGAATGCCATGCAATAACTTAGTCACTTTATTAACTAAATATTGTACTTTGGTGCCTAAGAAGTGCTCGTATGTCTTTCCATTTTAATACATCTTCCATGCTCACCTCCACACTGTTCTTTTGTTTGGGCACTTGAGGCACATCTTGTACTACTGCTTGCACCAATTCTAACGTTGACAGAAATGCTTCTGTCATTGTGGGCTTCAATGAAAAAAGTTTTGCTTCCCAGAGAGATGATGCAGCACAATAGGTGGTAAATAGTGAGTTGCACATAACGAGCTTGGAATTTTCCAACAGACCCAGCTTCTTTCCAAAGTAGGACAGTTCCTTTACATCACTTGCCACTAACTTCAAGTCATCATCAATTCCAAAAGCAAGTGTGGCATACCCTTTCCAAGTGGCACTTTTTATACTGATGGTGAATATAATAGCATTACCTGGAACTTCCACCACCTTGTTGCCTAATTTTTCCAGTCGGCAATTGCTGAGAATGCACCTATCTCCCATCTTAATTGGCACTTCCAACCTACAGTGTTCTACAACTGCCGAACGTGGAATGGTAGATCTTGGGTTAATTAGGGAGTGCATTATTACTCCAGAAATGTTACTAGGCACACAAACCTCAAAAGGAATAAGCTTGCTGTGCACAAACCTAGAGGTTTGCAACTCCTCTGCAAAAGTCTCACTGAAACACAAGTTCTCTATGTACTCCTGCATTGTTCCAAGGTGGTAAAACCTTGACAATGGCAGCACCACTATGTGCAGCTCACAGCCTTGGAGGATTTGCTGGACCCTGGGCAGATCACCTGCTCCACCTTCACCAGTCTTTGAAACACATCCCCTTGAACGACTACCTAGAAGCTGCAGAAAATCTCTGTAGGCGTCAATTTCTTGGGTCACTGGCTTGATCTGGGTGTAGAACTTGACGAGTTTGTCCACCACAGAGCAATCAAAGAAGAACACACTGTCGGTGTACACGAACTCTTTGGCACTATCTCCTGTATATGAACACAAATACAAAACAACCTCACTATAAGTTGCACCCAACATTAAAGCACCTTCATTCTATCTGATATTTACTGTAAGCATGAATTCATTACATGCTAATAATTGGCGAGACATTGCATATTTTTTCGTTGTAATTAATAATTTGTTACAGTATAGAGGTTTTACTGCACGCTTTCAATTTTCACGTAGTAGTTCTGCGGAAACCCGCAAGGTGGAGAGAAGTAATTAATAAAGGGAAAATCAGACATCCACCCGTATGTAGCAATTGCTACAAAGGAAACCCATACGGGTTCCTCGAAAGAAAAGCCTCAGAGTTGAAGAAAAATTCATCCTGGTCCGGGACTCGAACCCGGGACCACCGCCTTTCCGGGGCAGCCGCTCTACCATCTAACTTCTCTCCACCTTGCGGGTTTCCGCAGAACTACTACGTCAAACACTTGCCTTTGCTTCGTGTGTTGTCGACAAATTCGACTTCGCCCTGCCATCTGCTAGCCGCCTGGTAATTACTTCTCTCCACCTTGCGGGTTTCTGCAGAACTACTACGTCAAACACTTGCCTTTGCTTCGTGTGTTGTCGACAAATTCGACTTCGCCCTGCCATCTGCTAGCCGCCTGGTTAGCTCAGATGGTAGAGCGGCTGCCCCGGAAAGGCGGTGGTCCCGGGTTCGAGTCCCGGACCAGCACGAATTTTTCTTCAACTCTGAGGCTTTTCTTTCGAGGAACCCGTATGGGTTTCCTTTGTGGCAATTGCTACATACGGGTGGATGTCTGATTTTCCCCTTATTAACTTTCAATTTTCACATCAAATCAACAGTCACAACAAAGCAATAAACAATTGCAGACTCAGGGACACCAACTACCCTTTCAAGATCTGATATTCGAAAAAAAATATTTATAAATGAATAAGAATAGCATAAGGTCACACTGACTGACCTTTTGGGAGAAAACCAACATTATTGCATAATAATAACAGGACTAATTGGACGTGACGGCCATGAAAATTGTTTCCATGTGTAGGTTAATTTTTTATCCTGTTATTTCAGATTTGTTGAAGCTACAGGACGAGTCCTCTGTGACATAACTGATTTCCTTTGCATAAATGATGTTTACTGTGAAAAGTCATTAACAAGGCTGATTAATTTTAAAGGCACACTATACAGATATAAATTCATGCATGTTGACAGATGCGCTTTTGAATTTCAAATAGGCCAGTCTTACAGTGAGCTTGAAAGTCACAAGAGGTGCTAAACTAAACAAAAAATAGCTGGTCATGCTATCCTCTAATCTTGTACCAGCTCTCTATGACATTATTATTTTTGGAAGCAACTTATTGGCACTGCTAAAGAAGGACAAAATTGCAGTTGAAGATAAGCAAATACTCTGCTTGGCAATATGTGATATTTCCTGGTACAAAGAGAAAGTAATGCGAGATGTGTGACGCTACGGTGACATTATTGCTGCTTGGTATAGGCACCAAATTTAAAAAGGGACATTTGGCCTTTATTTTTTTGGGCAACAGTCAACCTGTCTCTGTCAAAGGAGTTAACATTTTTTAACTACTCATTACCGATTTAGTATTTATTTAGTGTAGTACCTCAGAAGGCCAGCTGCAACGAAATGTTGAACTGCTTAAAAACTCAATTTTTTGATAGTGTAATTATAAGGCAACCTCCAGGCAAAATTTTAAGCTAGAAATACGAGTAGATGTGTCATAAATAGCTGGAAAAAATGGATGTTTCTGATACCGGAACTGAAAAAGGGCACCGCCATTATTGCTCACTGGCAGTGATGCATGACCAAGACCGTTGAGAAGCAGCATGGCTCCTAGGCATACCTTCCGAGACTGGGCAGCATCCGTTGCTTCTCGTGGTGTGCTTGAAAATCTCAGAAGCAAAATGCTGGGATTTACGTCGTATTTGCTGACCACCAGACGCACGCATTGTTTATTTGCTATTTAAAAGCTGCTATTATGGAAATTCTGCGTTTATCAGCCCTGCAGCATTGCTATGAATTCTTTGAGTACATACCTCTCTCTCTCTCTCTCTCTCTCTATATATATATATATATATATATATATATATATATATATAGATAAGGAAATTCTTGTAGCATATACATTTTGTTACTAACATGATAGTAACATGAATGAAGGCTACTGTACACAGAATGCCAATAGCTACGGAGATATCCTGGAAGCCCTTTTAAGTTGGCATATTTGTAACCAATTTTGGCCAAAGTGAAATTTCGTTGCAGTTGGCCTTTGAGTCTGAGCTCAGTAAGCAGCAGCTCCTCTTACCTTCTCCTTTTTTGAAAATCGCACCCTTGTCATGCATAAGCTTCTCTGTGGGCTTCTGCAGAACTTCAAGGCACTTGGTTGTCAGGCACACAGAGCTACATTGTACTTCCTCTGGCAGGACATAGACTCCATGTGTTAACCCCACTGAAATTGGGGATGGATGTGCAAGTGCGGTGAATCCGGAGTTGTCAAAGCTCCACTGGCCTGACTGTGCCGTTTCTTCGAGAAGAGGAAGTGTGTACGTCTCTATATCATCTGAGCAAGTCAAAAACACTCCGGCTCTCATCTTGGCCAGGAATGGAGAGTACATGGCCATCTTTAGGTCAAACATTTGTAACTCGGTGGCAGCTATGACTGGCAGAAGTGCAAACAGCTTTCCCAGAGCACTGTGGCTTGGGAGGCGCTTGCTCTGACCACCAGTATGAATAAGCAAGATTCTCATATGACTTTGTTCTTCTCCATATATGTTACGAAGTTGCTCAAGTATGTGAAGGGTTGCACCACCTGAACCTGAAAAATAATATAAAATTATGAATACTTATATCTACCTTTGCTTCAGCAAAAATGATTTCATCATTACTGCAGTTCTTGCTAAAAGAAGTGCTGGACGTAAAATTTTAATCTCGTCATTCTTGTATAGCTGTCGAACAAATATTGATTGTGTGAAGCTTTAACTGCTCTTGCCGTGATGAGTAATTATATCACCCTTTAGTATCGCCTGTATTAGTTTAAAACATGCGAAGTGTTGCTTGGGTGACACAATGTCACTGCAATCAGAGTTTGATACAATGTTGTGTTGCACACTGGGTTGAAAGAGTGCACTCGGACAAACTGCACCACTGAAAGCTTAGTGTGTCATCTCCTGAACTGCAAAATTTATTTTCTATTGGCCTTACGTGAAGGCTGTCCACAGTCAGCACTGCGGAAGAGAAATGACTGGGAAGGGAGAGAACCTGTGGAGATGCTGGAAGTTCACAATGAAGCACCAGTGAAAAAACCCTTTAAAACAGGCTTATTCTTATGTGGGGTGCGAAGAAACACAAGGGAAGGGCCTACTTTACAGCAATGGAGATTGTTCAAAGCACTCGCATTGGGTGGCATGGTGTAGCCTGTAACCAGTATGACGCCATGTGCATGAGTGGCTAATAATACTACACAATCACTCCCTGTTATTGCCATGACATTGCTTTAACTCATGAAGCCCTATACTGCATTTTGGTGTGTACATTGAGCTATAGTTACTGAAAATTCAAGAATGCTGCAGAAATGGCCCTTAAAGGGAACATGTACAGCTGCCGTCAGACTTAACCAGAACAATCGAGATACACCTTTAGCAGATTAATTCTAACACAGGCTGCAAGGAGGAAACAATGAAAGCTTTGGAAGGAAGATGCATTAAGTTAGCAGCTTCAAGGTATCCCAGCAAGAAAGCTCCAGCTCCACGCACAGGAAAAATGAAAAGGCACTTAAGAAGGCATATGTTTGGTTAAGTATGCCAGAAGCTGTACATATATACCAGCCATTCACTTTTGGAGAAGGAAATCTCATTTATTCATTAAGTACAGGCACAGGTGGGCACAGCCTTTCAACAGCCTCTCACAGGCTGTTGAGGGGGTACGCAAATCCACTACCAAAATTTGTAAAGTAGGCTGCACTGCAAAGTGTTTTGATTTTGTTTTCAACCAACACATTAGCTACCCAACTACCTTTCCGCTGCAGTTGTGATGCACCTGGTAGAAAGCGTCAAGAGCGTGTAGCTTCAATCAACTTCAATGCGCCTTCTTGAATTTTTTTTTTCTTCCTTCGAGGGGAAGGCGTTGTAATGAAGGGGAGGGCGCTGCAATGGGCCTTGTCCGTCCCTTAGTGGGTAACCCTGCATATGTGTATGTGTATAGAGTAATCCACTCTCAAGAACATCACTACTATTTGATACAACTTCGTAATCTCGTCTACTTATATGTGGAAAAAGGTAGAGGCCTTATTTTGAAAGTCTAAGATGCCAGAAGCATTTGAACACTAATGATATTGTGGTGGTGGTGGTGGTGGTGGTAATGAAACTTTGTTAATACAGAAATCTATGCGTGGTTATTCCTGGTTGGTTCCCTCTGACAGGGCTCCACTGGCAATCGCGACTCGCTAGGCCTGTTCGAGAGACACCACATGGCTTCCCGGGTCCAGTTCGGAGAGTCTTGCTTCCCAAGACCACGTAGTCAGTGCTTGTGCTGTGACTCATGGCGAGATAATGAGGACTTTCTTCCAAGAGCGACCAACCCTGTACAAATGACACCTTCCATGGTGCGTCTTATTGGCTGCAGAATGCGTGTTGCTGTTTGCACTCTTGAAAAGGTAGTGAGGAAATATTTTTTGGAGAATGCACTCTAGAAAAGGCAGTGAGGAAATTTTTTTTTTGAGAAGTCAGGATAATTCCTCTCTTAATATCCTTCAGAGTACCTCATACTACAGTGCACACATTAGCTCTGTGGGACATTTTCATTCCCACAGCTGCAGATATGTATTAGTGTTCAAGCGTCTCGTGAGTGATCACAGCATGTATGTTGTAGGTGAAGCACTGGGACAACACCTCACTATGCCTGCACAATCTGTAAAGGAATTACCTTCTGGAAGAGTATAAAGGTGGAAAAAAGGTTCAGCATGCTTTTGTGGGAGAACCAGTGCAGCATCCTTAAGACATCGCAAACTATGTTTGCATATGGTATGATATAATTAATTCTGTGCTGGAGTAATTTATGCTTTATACTGTGATTTCTATAGAAAGTTTTAGGTACTGCACACTCAAAGTTAGGGGATGTAAACTACCTGCATACAAATGATTGCAAAAAGATATACAAAAGAATGCAAGCAGAGCGTGGGGCTTTTGGTGCGCAAGGATGTTTGGGTGTACTATTTCTAAAATTTCCCGATGTCGACAGCTACCCGTTAGAAGCAAAAACAAAGCAAAATACAAAAATTCACACCAGTACTTCTCGAAAAAAACTGCAACAGTGACATCTGTAGCCAACTTTACCCAGTTCTTAGGAGTGTGTTGATGCTTGGCTGTATGGGTATACACAATAGTAAACATATGTTCGGCTGATTCTAACAGTCATAACCAAATGACACTCTCTCCCACACACACAAACACGCAAAAGAGAGTTCTGCTTACCAACTTTTGGTCCAGGTGGATCTGAGAACACATGATATGGCACAAGAGGTATGAGACTCTTCTCTTTCCTTTGAATGATTTGTTCACGGAATGCAGCAGCTTGTTCTTCATCAGCAGCTGACATAACAACGGCATCCCAGAAGGTAATTCCCACTTCACTTGGGACCTTCCCTACAACATAGAGAGCTTGTGAAAATGTCTGTGCTTCACTGATATGACAGTTGCAAAAAATAAATAACAAAGGACCCCTGGCACCAATATCTAAGTTTCCGACATACATAGCAAACAACTGAGCTTTCTACTATGAGTCCAAGTGCAACTGCTGTGCTGGAAAAGATGCGAAAATAAGTACGCAAACATCCGGGCAGGAAAGAACATTCCTTCCTATGTGTCGCTTTCTTCCTTGCTTTTGTGTCTTTGCCACTGAGAGAAGTATGAAACATCTAGTCCAGCAACAAGTGCTGATACTGTACACAACTTTTGCTTCTCTTTAATAAGTCTTTTTAGTGGCCAGCCACTGTTGGTTCTTATTGCATCAGCTGGCATGACCAGCTTAGTGCACACGAGCAATATACACTTTTGTCTTTTAAAAATATTTAAATGAGTACCAAATTTTATGTGAAGCCTTTCAATACATTTATATCATCTAATGGTTGTTTTCAATTTATGATCCCGTTTTCTTGCTTTATTTTTACAAACAGCACTCGTTGCAAAAACAGTGTTCTCTGCCCCACCACTTCCCCAGTGCCAGTTTATTTTTCTCAGCAAGATGGCAACTGTGATTATGTCAGTAACATAGTTGGAAACAAAGTTGCAATATGCCAGGTATAAAAAGTGTTGATTATGCATCACATGTACTTTCTCGGAGCTGAAGGCTGCATTACTTAGGGTGCTGTATGACCATGTGTATTGCTGTACTCTAACACACACCAACAGTATAAAAGAAAGTCCAGCTCATTATGACAGCTCACTTTGTTTACTTAAAGATGTGCATTTGTGCACTGACATGATGAAAACTATGTGCAGCCAGTGCAGTGATATAATTAATATGGAAGAATTTGCCAATGCAGTGCTGCCACCTCAAACAGACACGATTGCATAGAATTTACTGTCATACTTTGTATGTCAGTCAGATTAATACATGAAAAATATTGGCATGCACAGAAATTAAGGGTTCAAGATGCGTTGCATCGAGAACCATACTATTGCCAAAGTGACTGCATCGTTTAGGACTATTTGATGCAATTAGATTACAATATTCAGTCATGGCACATTTCATTCCTCACCTTAACTCTTCATACTAGCTGTCAGGCTTTGCCAGTGCTCTTTGAAAACATGTCTCCAGTTGTGGTGGTATTGTTGTTGTTAAAGCACAAAGGAAAAATTAGTTCAGTTGATGATTCATATAAACTTGTATTGGCCTGACAACATGTCATTCTTACTGCATATTCAGCACTTGTGCATCCTCCAAGGAACCAATGGCTCATTGCACATATGTGCTTTTCTTACCACATTCTTGTAATGGCTGATAGTTCTCAAAATTGTGTGATTAATTGTGACAGTTTTTGAATGCACAGGATAGTGATGATTTTGTTCTCAATGCCTCTAGAGTATATAAAATCAGTTCTTACAGAGCAAGAGATTGATAACTGCCCAACATACACTGATTATGTAAGCTTATCATTCGCCCAATTTTTTATTTCGGTAAAGAAGGTGAGGAACACTTCTGTTTTAGGTTTACATGACACTGTAGTTGTTTCGAGGATTTGTTGTTGTGCATTACGTGCTCTGAACATTATTTTTCATAGTGAAACATCACCTAGTGAATAATCACAGCTGCCACAACATATGCACAAGTATCTTTGTGCAGTGAGGAAGTTGTTTCCAGATTATCATCACGACTAAGTTTCAATAACTACGATTATGCACATGAGGGAGGTTCAAAGCCCTTATTCATTAAGATTTGGGTTATTGGAGCCAAAACATTTTAGCACCAACATGACATTGCAGCGACATGAGAAGTGTGCAGAAGGGCACCCCATTATTTGTAACTGCTAGTAAAGCATTTTTCAGACTGAAGAAATAAAGAAAAAGGAAAAGGTTAAGGCTGGGTGATTAATTTTCAGTAGAACCATTTTATATATGATGGGCAATCATTTACTATGACTTATGGATAGTTCAATATAAGCTGCACCTGGAACTCAAAGGCAGCATTTGTGCTGAACACACACACAAGTTTTCACATACGAACGTTTCGCCAGCCGACAATATATTATGAGAGGCGGTACTTTTTCTGTGTACCGTGTAACACTAGGTTGTACATGTGCACAATGATTGCCTATGCTTTGTGAATCTGGCGAAACAAGCCCATTAGTTGGAACGATTCAGGCGTGCCTAAAAGGCAAACATTGGCGTGGGAGCCAGCGGCATCCTCCCGTTTACGATTAGCAAAATAACTGCTGTAATCAGTTTATACAATGGTTTATACAAGCCACACGCAGATGGGACCACTAAAATTGTCTGCTTTTCGTTGTCGGCAGGTGGCGATGGCGGTTCACATCTCGCAACATTTCGTGCGTGCAAACTTTTGAAGAGAAATGTAATTAATACCAATACGCTTCACAGCCACCATTCTGGTTATCGTTGCTGCACGCTCGCTTTGATTTCAAGAAACAGGGAGAAACCGATCGATGGCAAAACTTGTGATGTTTGAATAGCAGCGCTATATTTGAAAGCTGCGTACGTACGAACAACATGACAGTTCTAATTAAACGATACTTAAGCAACATCAGAAGACTGTTTTAGAAAACGAACTAAACAAGTCGCCCAACAATTCATACCTCTAAGCGCTTCGTAGGAGTCAATACACCTTTTCATAAAGGCGGGTACTGTGAGCTCCATGTTTGAATTAAAATCGCACCTTGTGCGAGCAAGACAGTGCTCAGTGGTTTCGAAAGTAAAAGACAGCGCAACGCCGAGACAGAGGGAGTGTTGGCGTACAGTGGGAGTTGCCACGCATTCGCGATGTCATAGAATAAACAACCAACTGCGATGTCGCGATCTAAACGAAACGCGCGACATGCACGCGGTTCGTAGTGTGCTGCCATCTCTGTTTTGTAAAAGAAAGTGTAGCTGATGCAGCCTTGTCAACTGCACCTTAAAGAAATGTTAAACAAATAAAATAAAATACAATATTTTTTAGCTTTTGATAAAAAAAACATTGCATGCTTTTACGTTTGTGAAGAAATACGACAGCACACAACATAGCGTGCAGCGCCATTTTCTAAGAAAAAATAACAGTAGAGTTATATTTATAAGAAAATATTAAGCCGCATTTGGGGCAGAAGTTGTTATAAATATGTGATTTTTTATTAAGGTTACTGAAAGAAGGTCATAAATGTGGCACTGAACATCAGATGATTGTATTTTAGCTCGTTAGATGGCGCCAAGTAACAACGCCCGAAAGGAACGTTTACACGTGCGGAGAAGCCAGCCTCTGGGCACGCATTGGTCGGCGCTTGCCGGCTTCAAAGACTCGGAAGAACGCGGCTGGTGTGCGGCGCGAGGTGATTGTTGAGGCCCGAGCAGCTGCTGAAGTCTCTGCGATCGGTGGAACCAATGTCAACTACTGTGACCTGTGACGTGTGTCGAAACGCTTGCGGAGTTCGTGTGCTAGTGCGGCAAACCTCCGACTGAGCATGCAGCTTTGGACCGAGCCCAGCTGAGGCCGTGTGTGCAGTTTGTGATCGCGGCGCGTCGTTGCCTTCATATCGCGACGCCTCGAAGAACTGGTTTCCAGCAAGACGTGTGGATTAAAATAGGTGAGTAAATACGTTGCTAGCTCCCATTCTATGCGTGGTCACTCAGTGTTTAATGAGTGGCGGGTGGCAAAGACACATCCGAAACCAGTGGCCGAAATATGAGCCTTAATTCTTGTGTGTTCGTGTCGATCTGTCATGAGGAGCTCGCGCTCACGTTCCGATTTGCATGCTCCCATTACACGCGCACGCACGCTTTGCATGCTGCGCTTTACCTGACACGTTTTAGAGCGGCGCACGTTCTAATATGTTTCTTGGAGCAGCTCACGACAGTTTTTCTCACGCACTCTTCTCGCGCTTCGAGCACGCGTTGCGTCACTTATTACTATAATTCTCGTGTTTAACATCACATGAAGAAAGTCATCTGAACAATCACGTATTTGACGTTTTCGCTTTAGCTGTCATTCAAAGCTATTGTGCTTTCGAATCATCTTCATTTCGTATGGTCGTTTGTATGGGTAGGCCGCAACAACACCGGCGCGCGGACTTCGACGTCAGCTGCACCTTTCATTGTCCTTTTTGCCGGAGATATGGGTTTTAATCTAAACGACTTTTATTTACAGTTATCACTTATACGTGTATGCGCTTAGCTTGGCAAAGCGAGGTACTGCAATTGTAGTTCCAGGAATTCCGATTGATGCCCGAATGAGATTATCAGACGCACACATTCCCCTAGAAGCCAGCCACATTTGTGGGCGTCGTTGTCCGAGCCATGTGATAAGACGGCCCTGTAAAAGGAAAATCTCGACGGCGTTTTGATGGCCGAGCCATGGCTCGCATAGATTTTCTGTGGCCCAGCCGGCCTAGCTTCTAGAGAAAGCGCGGTCGTGGCGCTGACGTGCGTTCAATGCGATATATCATTCCGATGTGCACGTAATAGAAAGCGAAACTAAGAAGGAGAAAGGAGTCTGCTTTAGTGAACGTAACTGGATTATGATCCGCGGTGACACGTGCGGGTGACAGATGTGTAATCAGCAGCAGAAGATTCCAATAGAGGTTCAAGGGCGTAGAATTTATTTTCATAACTTCAGTTTTCACGGCCCCTGTTCCCTAGTCCCAAGTCGCAGAATAAATTGCAACCACGAAACGGTTTGTTTATAGTCTATTTTCACATAGAAAGCAGCTCCATTAATCAGCCGTCCTTCGTTAAATAGAGCATTTAGGTTACACACGCGTTCTGATGGCTTTCTGGAATGTCGCTGATTCCGTTCACCTTCAATATCCTTTTTCAAGCTCCGGCGTCGCGACTTTCCTTCTATCTAGTGGCGTTTCCAAATGCGCCTCACTTAGTTTCAGAATGTGCACAGTTTTCTTGTAGTGAGCGTAGCCGGAGAGCAGCCTAGCGAGCCTCAAATTTTCTCTGTCTCGTAACCCATTTCTCTATGCAACCGCAAAACTCTCATGAAGCTTCATCTTCGGTACTCAACAGAGCGTCGGCGGGGAGCCAGTATCAATCTGTGTCACGAAGGACTTGCTCGAGGCGATACAGTTGGAGCTTGAAATCGACGTTTGACATTCGTCCAAGATGGGAAAACTTGTCAGATCTTGTTCCAAAGTAGGAACGTGCGTGTAGCAAGCATCCTGGAGGAAAACCGTGTTACGAACACGTAGACGTAACGAAGAGACATACAGAAGCAGAGGAAATACTTGTTTTATCAGTTCATTTTTAGCCGCCTTCCTGACCGTTGTTACGGCCCGAAGTCCCATTTGACTTTCTCGAGCCGTTCGACGCCGTCGCACGTGGTCCAGCGTGTTGACGTGAACCCGGAAACAAGAAAGGCCGCGTGTTTGATGAAGCGTGCTTTTGCGTGACGGTGCAGTGTCGTTTTTACCGGGGCGATTTGCACGGAAAATGGAGGGAGTGAAAAAAGAGAGAGAGAGACAAAGAAAAAGAAATAACAGGAACCCGTTATGGCGGGAAATAGAACCTGTTATGCGGAAACTGAGACCCGTTATTCACGACGCCACCTGGTTTAAAATATCGGCGGCAATCATATAGGTGTCTTTCATTGGTCGTGGCCTGTTGGGAAGCGATGGCGTGCGGTGAGCTACGTGACTAGCGTAGATCCGTGTTGGTAGCAGCTACGGTTCCTGTCGGCCATACGTTTTAAATCTTTCTCCTTCTATTCATTCCTTGTTTAATATTATTTTGTTACCAATCGTTCTGCTGTTACCAATGTTCTGCTCTTGATGGAAAAGAGGTGACGACACTGACAGTTAATAAAAAAGAAGATTAAAGACACAGGGCTTTAACATATTTGGGCATGACACATCTCCTCCCTTTCTCCCCCTCTTTCTTTTCTTTTCTTAAAGGTCATTACCAAACCGGCCGCGCGTTTTCTTGGCGAGTTCGAAAATTCGCGAACTGTCGCACTTTTGAGGCATCTCTGTGAGCAGCTGCCTCGGTATCATATGAGACCTATATAGAGCCTCATTGCTGTTTTATTCCATTGCTATATGTGAGATGACCTTCTCAAGCGCCAACTGTACATTTTAGTTTTCTCTCTTTTGGGTAAGCGCCTGCAGCCGGAAGGCTTCGCGAATCGCCGTCGTCACTTCGCTTTTCCTTCAGAGCGGACGTAGTTCGTTGTTGGGATCGTTGTGTCTGTACTTCCGATTTTGCACGAGACACCGAGGGGGGCATACGCATTCAGTTGTTGGAAAAGCGGCAAGTATTTTTATTTTTATTGGCGCGTACTGGCTGCATATTCGGCTTCGCGTCTGAAACGGGCGTCGAGTCAAAACACGCGAGAAAGCCTGTTAGAATGCAGACATTGATAACTCGAGCTTCTCGCGTGTGTAGGTTCAGGTTCGGCAGCAAAACCGGAGTGACCAGACCGTGACGGCGTCGTTAAAGGGTGCATAGCAGGCGCGTACTTTGCTGTATAGTTTGCAGCACTATGTAAAAAGCGCGCGTCCGGCTCTACGGCTTCACGGGCTTGTGCGCCTTAAAGCCCGAAATTGTAACGGTCGGGATGGTATCGCCGTTACACGAATCCCCGCTGCGAGCGAGCCGGCCTTCAGAGAAATACTCGCACTAATACAAGTAGGAATGAGTTTCAACTGCAAGCTGGCCGTTTTTATGTACTTTTCTTCACGTCTTGTCCTGCCTTGAAATACAAGGTTAATGCATGCATCTCAGAGCGATACGGGTTTTATCTGCGAATCCCCGCCATGGGTATCGGCGCGCTCGTTTGAGAGAAAGGTCCCGCGAGCGGGCCTATGTGGCGTGTGCGAGTTATATTTTACGACAGAGTCCGTGCTCGGCATTAAAAAAAAAAAAAAAAAAAAAACGAGGGCATCGTTGTACATACGCACATAAAATCGAGGGAAGGCGTCGCGCTTGTATTTGTGTGTGTGTTATGTCTTATGTGTATACCGAGTTTTTCGTTCAGCTGAGGTCTTACTTGCTTTACTGCTGTTGCTGTGCTGTTTGATTTATGCCCCAGTCGACGAATTGCAAAATCAAAACACACTCGAGAACGACTATGAAATTTTGGCATCGCTGACATATTCGCTTCCTTGGTAACAAACGCAGCTGAATTAATTTTCTTTAGAGTTTGCAAAAATACACGAGCACTGAAAGTGGTGAGCGGAGGAGACTTGTAGTAAGATTTTAATGGGCGTCGAAGTTTTTATTGCTTGAAAGATAACAACAGGATACGAGACATGTTGGCGTATGGCTCCTTCGAAAGTATGGGCCTTCGGGTCTGCTCACGGCGGCCTTTCGCGGCAGTACACTGGTATATGTCTTGCATGTTACCGTTACCGCGTTGTTCACATTTATAGTTTGTTCGCAGCATATTCGTTCGCGAATAGTGTGTGACCCGCGGCCATCTGGCATTCTGCATGCAATACAGGCCGCAAAGCACGCGCGTCATCAACATTTGTGTCAGCATCGTCGTCGTCCTGTTTTCCCCACCGCCTGTCTTGTCTGTAACCTTTAGATAAAAGTTGACTGTGTATGAAGGGCTGTCGCCGAGACATCCGTTTCTGCTTTTTTCTTTCCTCCGTTTTATTTTTTACTTTGGCGTCTCGTCGTTTGTTTTCTCCTTGACTTTATTTACAGAAAGAAAGAAAGAAGGAAGGAAAGGAAGTTGAAATGGACGTCACGAAAATCGTACATCACTTTGCACCGAAGAACGTCGGGTGCCGCTCGCACAGTTCCCGCATTTTCCGTCACGCTGATTGACGTGGGCGCAGCCGTGTTTAGAAAGAGCGAGAGGCCCGGTGCGCGCTCTGCCGAGCGTGGAAAAGGTCATATATATCACTGCGACGCAGGGCATGTGCACATGTATCCGTTGCAGCACCAAACGAACCACGACACCAGCACATGAGAAAGGCTCGAAAGGCAGAAACGTGTTATAGGTTGGTTATCTCGTTCTGATTTATTGTTCCGGTCATATATATATATATATATATATATATATATATATATATATATATATATATATATATATATATATATATATATATAATCGTTGGTCCGTATATCACGTGCTGCGCCTCGCATATCGACGCAGTTATTCGTTACGTGACGACGAGAGCAAGAAGTGTCGGAGGTGGTTCTGAAAGGATTCTCAACCTGCTGACACATTATATAGGAGCGCGCGTTCGCGCATAAAATGTTTTTGGAAGCGGCTGAATGAGGGAATAAAGGCACAGCCTTGTAGTAGTTGAGGGACACGTCGTGCTGCAGGCGACGACCCATTCGAGCGACCAGATGCAATCTATGCAAGTGCACACGCGCTCTTATACATGTCGAGCTGAGAAAACGAAACGTTTTTTTTTTATATATATATGTAACGGTTATTGTGACTCGCATCGTGGGATGTCTCGGTATAGAGCTAGAATTTGTTTCTGTTATGTAAAGAAGGGCTTCGCGCATAATTCGCGGGTCATACACACGTGCTCCGAGAGAGAGAGAGAGAGAGAGAGAGCGAGCGAGAGAGCGAGAGAGAGAGAGAGAGAGAGAGAGAGAGAGAGAGAGAGAGAGAGAGAGAGAGTCACCGTGTTGTTGTTACACACTGTAGTTGTTGCTGGCGAAAAATAATAAAATACAAACTTCTTATTTCCCGGAGAGAGCTAGAGCGGGTCAATGTCTTTGCTAGGGAGACTACACAATTGCGTAATACGGTTATGACAAAATGCTGAAATATAGGATATTCACAGCCATCATACTCTCTCAGGCAACGGACATGTCGGTAAACTACTGAGAAACTCACTTTCTCTCTCTACCTCAGAAATGTGAATACTCGAAATTTCTCCATACCCGATGAAATATTTCTTTTGTGCATCATGTAGTTTTCTTCATTTGATCTCTTACCAAATTAGGAAAACGTCGATTTATTATTCGTACTGGCTCGTATACTTTTCGGGAAGTAAACGTTTGTAATAGAGACTCAGAAAGTACTTTTGTGCAGCTTATGTTTTAGTGCGCGCAAAGGGCGCAGCTGCCCGAAACACCCTTCCCCTCTCCTCCCTAAAAACAAACAAACAAAAAAAAAACAGGCGTTTTATTTTATTACTCCGCTACCAACCCACATCTACTTCATTGTGCAAGGCAGAGAACTCTTATAAGCTCAGACGTTTCGTTTTCTGGAAGAAGGCGTTTTACTCCCGATGTTTGCTTGGCACAGTACAGCGAAAGCCTATACGGGTTGCACGTCAGCGAAGGAGGAGGCAGAACCTGCTGTTCGCTTGTCCCGCCCCAAATTTAGCCCATAATCCCTCCGTTGGAGCAATTGGTTGTTTCAAGGAGGGATAACGAGGAAGGGTTATTGGCACGCGAACAAGAGGCACCGGAAATGCGCTGCCGAATGTCTCGTATCCGATTGGCTGACGCGACATGGGTTGTATTCTCTATTGATCACATTTGGGGATAGCAGGGTATACCGTGTTGTTGGACCCGCTGGTATGCCGTACTTAAATTTTTTAAACATAACAATACCGGCGTGAAAAAGGCGAAGACAGATCGAAAAAGGCGATGGAGAGAAAAGTGCAGCCTTTGTATATATGTCGCTTTCTTCATCTCGTACGTGATTAAAAAAATATATATATATATATATATATATATATATATATATATATATATATATATATATATATATATATATATATATATATATATTTCCGGGACAGTTTCACCTTTGCGCGATGTGGCGGGGGTCCCGGAGCTGCGCCTCATACTGGAGCTAGAAACATTATTTCCACTGGCTTAGCCAATCAGCGACCACTGAAACTGACGCCCGCGAAAGTGGTCGATATAGAGTGTGGCTTCTGGCGAAACGTATAGATTTATTGACTCATATTGTTTACACCGCCAAGCCCGCCCTGGTATTTTAGTGGCTGCGGCACTGTGCTATTTTTCACGGGCTCGGATTTCGTCCCGGATGTATTGAACTACACTTCCGAACACGCGCAGCGTCGTTCTCTCTGAATGACGAACTGCGTATAACAAGACCTGCCATTAATGGCCGACCGCCTATCGCGAATGTAGTGGCAGCGTCGACATTTGGGAGATTGAACAACTTGTTCGGACAAGTTGGGGGTAATTGTATGAACTGCGGTGTCGATACAGGAGACGAATCCGTTTTCTTTCTTTCCCTTTTTTTTTTAGACGGATATTCCGTATAAGTTCGTTGCTTTAATTATAGGATCGTGTGAAGTCTTCTGGCCTATCGGCAAGAATCGAAGCGTTGGGCACACAGTCGGTCCATCCATCAAGGTGGCGTACGTTCGTATAACGACGCGGCTGTGATCGGATACCCGTCACTATAGCACGCCCAGCATGAGTCAGTCTTACAGCCGAAAAGCCCAACAGAAAAGGCTTTGTCGGGGAAGACGGGGATGTCCTTTTCGTCCGTTGACACCGACAACAGGGAGTCTATGCAGACTTGGTGACGGAAATTTATGCCGTAGCCGGTGAATCGGTCGCCCCTGCACTCTGCTGTCGTGGCCGGCGCCCTAACAACGACATGCATATGTTTATGTCGTTGGCGGGCAGTAGCGTAGCTAGAAATGTTTTTCGAGGGGAAGGGGGGAGGCGAGCACGCTCATGACGGGAGTATAGGGTGTGGGACAGGCGGGTGTTGTCCTACGTCGGTTTAAGCCAGATATCCCTAGCACACACTGCAGAAACATCAGGTTAGGGGGGCACATATTTCAATGTAACACGACCGAACATGCTAATCGGTGTAAAAACCCTTTTCTTATATGGTGTACAAAACGCCTTAACGGGGGGCTTAATTGTACGTGCAACAACGAGAGCAGACTTTAAAAACATTCATTCAGAAACCTTATAAGTGTTACTCTTTTTATTGTTTTTTTTTCTTTCGCACACCCACTGTTATTAAGGGTTATTTACTATATACATGGGTGTTAAATTGACTGTTGTGCCTGAATGCGTAAAACGATGTTTTGTTAAGAAAGTAACTGGAACGCCAATGCATTCCTCCGCAGAGTTCGGAAATTAATATCTCGAAACTGGTGTCATCCTAAGAATTCGTTCCAAGTGAATCCGCCTTGCGAACTTCACGGCTAGAATTTGTAAATTGCAATATGGGACATAAAATAATTACTTAAAACGTAATAGCGAATTTTTGTTAGTCGATTATGCATTTAAAATCTTTTATTTTGCAAGTAATGTTCGCCTCTCAGAGTAGAACAACTCATGAACTAGGATTGCGCTATCTTCTACAGGCAACCTTTAAAAGAAGTTTTGAAAGTGTTCGCTGAAACAGCAGGTATATAGATGGTGGAAGTTTAAAGCTTTACTCCACAACGCGGCTCTGAACCGAACGTCCCTCGCTGAAATGAATCGCTTCGCCAGGAAGGGCGCTATAAGTCTCCTGCGCCCTGCGCAAAACTCGTGTCCGCTCTCCGGGGGCCGTTCATGGGTTTTCGCCGTTTCCGAGCGCGCGCGCGCTATTTTGTAAAGCCAGAGTCTTGCAATGCCGCAGCGGCGACGCGGCGCGCATTCGCGTCACGTCTCGGTATCGCTTCCGAACGGCGCGCCATTCCTAGTGGCACCGCGGGGCATAAGCGCCGGCGCGGGTCTTGTGCGTGAATTCGCATCGCTGATGTGGGGGTCCCTGTTGCGCCGTTTTGTGTGCGCAACGGGCAGCGCTCCTGATGCGGGTCGCCCAGTGTGCGCGACGGCAACGTGGGGGCCGAGTTGGAACGACTCAGTTAGTGAACTGAGCGCTTCGCGGAGGGGCGCATTTGTACACGCGTATCTCGTTTCGCGGACATCCGCGCGCGGGCGCTCGGAAGTTCTTTGGTGCGTCGGCCTGTACGTGTGCGCTCGGCGCTCTGCGTCGCCTGCATCTCTCGCAGGAATGCAGCGACATCCAACGCGTGACAGCACATATTCGTGTGGGTGGCATGGCGCAGGGGCCATCGTTGAATTGAGAAAGATGGTAGGCGACCCTAATCTTTCACTTGGGTGTTTCTTAGTGGCACTCGCACCTCGGCGTTGGTGTTCGTTAGGTTAAGCGAGCGAACTTGTTTCTCCTGGCACGATATGCGGGCTAGGAGCGAAGGAGGGCGAGGAGGAAGCGCAGGACGCGCCACCTGGCGGCGCGTAGCCCCTTAGCGAGCGGCGCAAGAAGCTCAATGTACGCGCTCTCTCCGGTACTGACGTCAGAGCATGTAACGAGTGCGCGCGCAGCTCTTGTGAGCAAGCAAGCGAGCGAGCGAGCGAGCAGGTGAGCGCCGGGAGAGAATCGAGAGAGGAGGGTGTGACGTCACATCCACTCTGTTAGGCAGATGTTCAGTCTGTGCCAGGCAACTGTTTTCCATCCAGTTTTCCAGCCAGTTAAATATTGTGCAACCTTCTTGTACGTGACGTCATTAGTGATGTCATTACTTCCGGGTTTCCAGGAATTTCGCCCGAGTCTTGCTCACGTGGTGGGTCTCTAAAGTTTGCGAGTCTGTGCTTGGTGTGCGGTAATGAGCGATTTCTAATTGATTCTAATTATTCCGGACACTTCAGCAAGTGAACTTGTAACTAAACTTATGCTCTGATATCATATCATATCTATAATGAAACCCATTAATGTTGTACTGTACTATTCTTTAAGATTTATTTTGAATTTCGTCCTCGGTCGTCTCAGGAGGTGAACCGGAAGTGCTGCGCAAGAAATAAGAGTGTCACTTAATGCTCGTGCCTTTAAATATTCGGCAGAGACACTTAAGACTGGTTACGTGGGGGAATGCGAAAACATTGTGCCGTTTACAGACCTCGGAACGCCGTGGACGCGCTCATGTTATGTACTCATGACGTGGCGCCAACTGCTCCCCATTATCTGCGACGTGACGTGCACAATGACGCACGCACTAGACCAAACCTTTAGTCAGCCGGATGGCTGTGACGTGACGTGTGCGTTGGTGCACGCACTAGACCAAACCTTTAGTCAGCCGGATGGCTGTGACGTGACGTGTGCGTTGGTGCACGCACTAGACCAAACCTTTAGCCAGCCGGATGGCTGCGACGTGACGTGTGCGTTGGTGCACGCACTAGACCAAACCTTTAGTCAGCCGGATGGCTGCGACGTGACGTGTGCGTTGGTGCACGCACTAGACCAAACCTTTAGTCAGCCGGATGGCTGCGACGTGACGTGTGCGTTGGTGCACGCACTAGACCAAACCTTTAGTCAGCCGGATGGCTGCGACGTGACGTGTGCGTTGGTGCACGCACTAGACTAAACCTTTAGTCAGCCAGATGGCTGCGACGTGACGTGTGCGTTGGTGCACGCACTAGACCAAACCTTTAGTCAGCCGGATGGCTGCGACGTGACGTGTGCGTTGGTGCACGCACTAGACCAAACCTTTAGTCAGCCGGATGGCTGCGACGTGACGTGTGCGTTGGTGCACGCACTAGACCAAACCTTTAGTCAGCCGGATGGCTGCGACGTGACGTGTGCGTTGGTGCACGCACTAGACCAAACCTTTAGTCAGCCAGATGGCTGCGACGTGACGTGTGCGTTGGTGCACGCACTAGACCAAACCTTTCTTTAGTCAGCCAGATGGCTGCGACGTAACCTGGCCAATGATGCACGCACTAGACTACACCTTTAGTCAGCCAGAACCGTGGAGCCACTTTGGCGTCGGGGAAGCGTCAGGGAAGCGTACTCGTCTCGCACCCCTTAGGGATTCCCACCTAGACAGAAGTTTACCAAATGTTTATTTTAAAGTCATTAATTTACTTTGTTTACAGGAAACTTCCTGAGAAATTTGAAGTCTATCGGAGTATTTTTTGACGTGTTTTACTATTTGCGCCGTCGGCCATTTTTGGTACCGCCTTTCGGTCACGCCGACGGCGACGGATTTTCGCGTAATGGGGCATATAATGCGTTCGCATTGAAACGGTCCGGTATATTCTATATCTGTGTAGTAACATTAATTTCGCACGTCACAGTACGCAGTACTATATCATACAGAAACGTGATTTCTGTCTCAAAGGGGAAGTCAAAGCATGATTTATCCAAACATCTTGCGCTCTCTAAAATCGCAACATCTTTAATTATCTTTTCAAATATTCTTTCAAATATTCCATTTTCTTTGATACATATATATTAAATGACTGCACTATTTCTCAGTCACACTCTCCTCTGTAACCGCTGGTTTCTCAGGCAAATCACCCGTTTTGGTTTACCGCAATTTGCAAAACGAGTAAGCGTGCTAACCCGTCGGTCTGATTGCGTACTGTGATATTATAAAATTGATGTAGGCCACGTGTAGCAGACAAGAATTGCGAGTTTCAGCACATAACGGCTATTCCTGCCGGCTATTAAAGTCTTCGTTTGGTAGTTGCCCGGAAAGTGAAACCGTCTCAGCGAGGTTTCCATGGCGCTATATAATTTTTGTATCAATGGGATATCTTGCACAAAATTGTAAATGCTAATGTATGTGTCGCCCGTTGATATTTGTAAGTTGAGCGAGACAATAAGAGAGGCGTTATATATAGAACTGTTTGTTAAACCTTGGGGTTTAGCGAACAGCCTCTGTCAGGCTCTTAAGAACGATTACTTGAGTCATATCACTATGAGCGTTTTTTTACGAACGGTTTCACTGTAAGCTGTGTGCGTTGTGAGCAAAAAAATGCTTTTTATTCTTATGGACGTTGTCCTATCTTTGTATACGCGGCGTATTTTTCGTTTCTCTGCTTGTTCTCACTAACCAAGTGTGGTCTACGCCACGTAGATCGCCGGGAAAAGCTTCGATAACAGAGAATTCCGAAGAAAAGGAAACAGAAAGAAAAATTGGGACTTAACGATCTCTCGCTTTTGCTTGAGCTACTTCAACACGCTGTCAAATGTCGCAAATTGCGGATGCACACGCATAGACACAAATCGTTAGCCTTGAATGGGAGCGACGCCGCTGTCGCGCACTTACTGACACCTATCAGCCTGCGTCGGTCTCAAGTTTGTGGAAAGAAAAAAAGAAGGGCGGTATTGTATGCACGAAGCGAAACACAGAGTAGCAGCTGCGCTGCGTTGATTTCTCTTACCGTCAGCGAGCCCCCCCCCCCCCCCCTCCCCTTTAAAAAAAAAAGAAAGAAAAAGAAAGGCATCCATGCGGCCAGGCGCAGCTGTCTTCCGCGCAGTGGCTGTATTCGCTAGCCGCGGGACCTGTTTATTTTTTTCCCCCTTTCTTTCTTCATTTTGCTGCTCCTTTCTCTACAGAGTGCATCCGTGTCACGCGTTTCACGATGTGTCGGCAGCATTTCGGTCAAGAACATTTCAGCGTTCGTGTGCCGAAGTCGGTTGCTCGGATCTCCTCGCGCATTTCTATTGCTTTTCCACGAAATGAGGGCGAAATGATAAATCACATGAGGGTCGTCGTAACACTGCGACACTGCAATAGATCAACGACACTGTAACTCCGGGCTTCTGTAGCCTAGATGTTGCAGGGGTAATCGCCGCTTGAGCACAGGCTAGGTGTTTCCTTTCAGATTGAGTGATTGATTGATGAATTAGTTAATTCGTGACGTTTAACGTCCTAATCCAACGTTGGGGCTATGAGAGACGCCGTAGCGGATGGTTAGGCATTAATTTTGAGCACCGGAAGTTTTCTAACGCTCATTTAAATCTAAGCACAGGAGTGTTTCTGCATTTTGCACCCACCAAAATGCGGTGCTGCCTCCGGGAATCGAACGTACAACCTCGTGCTCAGTAGCATGAGCGGCATGATCACTCAGCCACCGTAGCGATTCCTTTCGTTGTCGATCGACCTGCACGACGCTATATGCGTGAGTAACAGAAGTCCGTATGGAGGCGTCGGGTGTGCGTGATATAGATTATTTTTTTCCTTTCTTTATTTATTTGCTTTTCTGACGAGGCTGAATACACACAAAAAAAATATCGAGGCTTGTGAAAGGCGTTGGAGCTGAAGCAATTGTTCGCCTGGCTTTAGAGGCCGCACCAGCCGAATCGCAGTGTTCACAGGCCGAGTGTACGCCTTGTAGTGTAAAGCGTGATGACGTGAAGTAGTGAAATCTGCGTTGTGCTCCAGCTAGGACAGTGCATACGCTGATTCACGCACAATAGCAAACAATCGATAATGACTATAAGTACGTGACATATATTGTTTTAGTGCGGAAGCGTTAAATGGCTCATGATGCGAAAAATCCGGCGTTGACGGCGTGGCCACGCGATGGTACAAAAGGGCTACGAACACTCAGCCTTTGGTGGGAGTCGAACCCACGACCTTGCGTAGTGGCATAATGTCTAAGCATCGCGCGGTGGTCGCAATGTTTTCGCTATCATCAACGTAGGGATAACTAAGTGCCCCTTGATATTTTTTTTATTTGAAGTACATTATAGGCCCGTAGGGCATTGTGTAATGGGGAGGCGGAAAATCCCAACAGCGCATACACAACCGGAAGAAAAAGGTACTATACATGGTAAATAAAATTTGTGCACATAATAGCAGTAAAGAAGAGGGGACTAAGCAATGCGGAAATGACGAGAATAAATATGGTACATAGTTTAAACGCACACGATAACATAAAAAGCGCATGGCGCATGTATAAGTGCGCAATTCATCAAGCGTGTTATAGCAAATGTAAAAAAAAAGAAAAAAAAGGGGGAAACGAAATGCTTAACTTCAAAATATGAACTGAAATATGAACTGAAATATAAACTGAAATATGAATATGAAACATGAATAAACATGAGCTGAAACATGAATATATGAAACATGCTAAACGATGGCTTCAGTGAAATGTGTAATAAGCTGGTGATGGAATGTGTCAGGATTAGACAGAGATGCAATGCTGTCTGGTATATTATTCCATAATCTGATGGCTCGTGGAAGTGACGATGAATTAAAAGCTAAAGTGTCACCATAGATCCGTGTAACACCCGCCGTGGTTGCTCACTGGCTATGTTCTTGGGCTGCTGAGCACAAGGTCGCGGGATCGAATCCCGGCCACGGCGGCCGCATTTCGATGGGGGCGAAAACACCTGTGTGCTTAAATTTAGGTGCACGTTAAAGAACCCCAGGTGGTAGAAATTTCCGGAGTCCTTCGCTACTGCGTGCCTCATAATCAGAAAGTGGTTTTGGCACGTAAAACCCCGTAATTAAATTTTTTTTAGATCCGTGTAAGACTCAAATAATTGTGCAATCTTTTGGGCGTGCGGGATGGGACATCGAGGTGAAAGGAAATGGTGTTCTGTATTTATTTATAGCGCGTTTTAAAAGCAACCGAGAACAGTTACTCTGTACTCAGCTACTCTGTCGCGAAGAAAAACAGAGTCATTGGTTAAAGTCGATGTTGGCAGTTTCAAACGGAGAGACGAGAAGAATAAGGTGAGCCCACGCAATCTTAATTTCATCTTATCTCGCGTTCTAGGAGACATCCTTTGTATGCTAACTGCTCTAAAGACGTTCAGAACAACATCCTTAGTGAAAAGCCTTGTCGACAGGCATACGCTTAAATGTTCTGCAAGGATTACAGTATACTGCCGTATTTCCTTACCGTATACGAATTAGTAAATCTACAGAGAAATATAAAATGCGAATCGGTCATTGTGTAGCGTCTTTCTTATTTTTTTACACCTTTATCAATAATGGGAAGTTATTTGCCCAGCATGTTGCACGCAGATCTGGCGTAAGGCAAACAAGAATATCGCGTATACGTATAATCTCAAAAGCGTCGTTTCGTTCAGCCTGCATGCGATGCATTCAACACGTATTTGGTAAAACAGAGTACTCGTACTAGACATCACATTTAAATTAATTTTGGTGAGGACAGTCGGGCTAGTTGGTTCGCTTTCGAATGCTTTAGGACAAAACTGAGCTTGATAACATACGATGGTCGAGAGGACAGAATGCTATATAGCTTTAGCTGGCGTTTACTGATCATACACGCTCGACTTTTACATACATTGAAGGCGTCATCAGTCAGCGACTTTCGTCGCAGAAACGCATTTCTTAAACGAACATGCTGTCAGTCAAATAACTCTTATTGGACACTTTCGCATTTCTTCCGGTGTAGCTTCATAGAGATAGTTTTTTTCCCCATAGGAGAGAGACTCCGAGGGAGCACTACGTAATCGGTATATAGGTTGTAGCTTATATGACACATGCTGATAGGGTAACTTAGCGGCCATATCGGGCCATCGCCATTCTGCTCACTCTAGCCAATTTAAGGAAGCCAAAATTCATTTTCAGCTCCACTTCTCCGTTGTTATCCGTAATTGAAGTGCTTCCAAGGTTGCTCCATGTCAAGGCGCTCGTGCTAACCTTCTTCGCCGGCCGGAGGTGTGGTGGCGATGGCGGCTCGAGCAGGGGCAAGGCGAGGGGCACTAAAAAAAGAAAAAAAAACTAGATGAGTCGTATTACTAAATTGCGCTCCTACAGTGCCAAAAGATCGCAGTCTTGCCCAAAAGGCGAAGTATTGTTAGCGATGGAAAAGTATCACACAGCTGCATGAAGTAACGTTCGTAGTCTTATAGGCCGCATATATTGTAGTAAACGCTCCCTTACTAATTAAATTAACAAGCATGGTGTCACGAACACATGAACACATCTCACTCGATGACCGAGAATACTGGCATGATGAAGAACGCAGACAGCTGGGATAGAACGCTCCGTGATCTCGGCTGTAGTAGGAGACGATCATAGGACGCGCGATAGGATGTTATCGCACTTGGACTTTATACAGAACATTACGGCGACGACTACAACATACCGTGTACCGTGTATTCCCGTGTACACTCTTAAACACCCTTTGGGGTGTATATTTGCCACACAACAGTAATTGTCATCTGTCTTGCTTGCGTTTCCTTTCTTGAAAACGCTGCGCTCGCTACTTCCCTGTCGAAAATGCTGTGTCATGCTGATAACGCGCCTGCCGTTCGTGACCTGGAAGTGCCGGGCTCGCGGCGTTAAAGAAAGGAAATGCGGACAAGACAGATGACGATTATTGTTGTGTGGCAAAATACGACCCAAATGGTGTAATTTTGCTTAAGAGTGTACCATGTATTCCCGTGTACCGTGCATTGGGTCCACATTAACGTACCCCAGGTGGCCGAAATTAATCCGTAGTCTCCCGCTATACGATGTGCCTCGTAATCATATAAAGGTATCTAAACGCTATCGAAGTTGTTTGAGTTTGCTGTTTCAGGCAATATGTAATCGCATTGCCCACGAGCCAATATACTAAAGCGAAGCTTGTCTCCTGAGGTTTTGTCTCACAGGGCCTTGACCAGCTGCTGTGACTCACGGTAGACACACAATGGTGAATATACATACAATGGTGAAACATTGTGCTGAAACATTGAGACAAGTCTGCCAGGTTTTCTTACATAATGTTGCGCCCTGTAGCTTTCGCTCACGTTTTGCGGAACATTCGTTTATGACGACGGAGCGTGCAGATTACCGCTCTCCGTTTAATCTCATTTTCGTGCGTAGCGAAGGCGGCTGTTTATCTGTCGCTACATAACTAAACAGTTCCAATACGAAATGTGTAAACGTACAGATAACGAAGCAGCTTTACCTTCGAATGTCGTGGCAGGCGCGCCATGCCCTGGATAGTCTTGTTGATGTGGGACGGGGGGGTGGTGCAGGCGCGCTTTGCGCCGAGCGGCGTTTTCCGCAGACGCTGGATCTGTTCTCTCTCCCCCTTGCGCCGCCCATCGCTTTCGGAGGTGTTTAGAGCCGTGGGGAGGAAGCGGCATCGCCAGCGGTCCGCGCGCCTCCAAATTAAGAACCGCGTTGCCCGAGGCACCGAGCGCGAGATAGCGACGTGGCGTCACGTCGGACCCTCATCCATCACCGGGCCCGTGCTCAAACGCAGGCTTCTCGGGGCGAGACCGCGAGTGAGGGAGGACTGCGCAGTGGTTCGTAAACGGCTTCAGTGACAGGCATGCATGCCAAAGGCAGGCCAAGCTGGGTTGTGCGTGCTGCAACAGCAACGCCCGATCTTTAGGGCACCAGTCGGCAGGAAGGAAGCAAGTTTGCGTTCTGGGTCACACGTTATGGATCGTTCGCGTTTTGTGGATGTATTTTCACTTTCCTTCTTCCTCTCCCGGCCGTGGCAGCCGCATTCCAATATGGACAAAATGCGAGAGACTCATCTTTACTCCGGTTTAGACGCCTGTGAGAGAATCCGAAGCTGTCAAGTTAGAATATCATGTTGTGGTTGTTAGTGCATCTCTAGATGCTGCTGATCCGACTCCTAGCCGCCGCGGTCGCACTCGACAGAATGCTAAAGACGTCCGTGGCCCACGATATCGCAATGGTCCGCAGCCATCCATTACATACCATCATTTTTGGCTCATGTATTATGAAAATGATGTCCTCAGGTCTTAATGGGAGGGTTATTTATTTATTTATTTATTTATTGAATGATTGAATGAATGAATGAATGAATGAATGAATGAATGAATGAATGAATGAATGAATGAATGAATGCAGACGCGTTAAACTCGTACGTTCGAATCGTAGGCGTAGCGATACAGCAATTTCAGCGGCACAATTGCCCGCCGGTTGAAGCGTCCGCTATTGCTAATGTCGCATAATCACATGGCTCCAGCAATTCTGATCTTCTGTTGTGTTTGCCGAATATTCGAAACTTGTTCTAAAGTCTCGCTGCTCTTCACGCGTCTGTCTCTCCCGCATCTCCGTGGCTGCGTCACGCAGTGTACAGGTTCACGAGCTGTCTGGTCGCATTCTCTATGGGTTGAACGGTCTCGTTATTGTGCTGTCTGCCAGTTTAATGGTGCCGCATTGCTGTTCGAAAACTTTGAAGAAACCTGCTTTCGCTAACGCGTTCGCGAGCACCTATAGCCTTACATATATGCATGAACGCGCGGGACGCATTGAAAGGCGGTTCGTCTGGCTTTGCGGGTGGATTTACTGCTCGCGCTCGGGCGCTTATTACGCTCGGGCGCTTATTACGCTCGGGCACGCGCGTAATCCCATTTGCATGGCTACTCGATCGCAAGGCTAAGGCAGTCGGCGCATTCGTGAGTGAATACGACGGAGTGGCTTGTGAATGCGCGGCAGGACCCTACGCGTATAATGACATGCACGCCCTGCATTGCGTTCGCGCGCACCGACCCGATTTCGATTCAGCCGCCGCGGCTGTTGTGCTGGCACGAAATCGCCATATCCGCGCACAGATTTTATCTGAAGCGAAGGGGCGTCATCACATTGGACTGTCTCATACGGGGTTTATGCGTCGACGCATTCTTTTTATAGGCTTGATTGCCGATGTCGAAATAGCGGCAAAGGCGACTTTGACGCGGCATTCGTGCGTGAACTTGGGGATGCGAAGACAGAAAGGGGGGGGGGGGCGGGGAAGAGGAAAGGAAATGCAGGAAGGCTAACTACCTATGCGTTGTACCCCGTTTGCTATCCTACGCAGGGCGAGGGGTGGAGGGAACATTAAACGTGAGGAGAACAGAAAACGACAGCGTGTGAAGGCACGCTTGCACGTACGTAAGTGTTGTGCAGTCCAGTTGAGCAGCGCTCTTGTATATTTATGCACGTATAGATGAGGCCTGAGCTCAGGGTTCTAGTACCCTTCGCACCTAACACGGTCTGTTGTCTACTTGCTAGCCTAGCCGACAAAGTGTGTGTGTGTGTTTCTTTGGGCATCGGTGGAAGGGATCGAATTTGCTCGATACTTCCCTCGCGACCGCAAGTGTTGCGAGCTGCACTGTCAGTCATTCCGGTAAGAAATTGAATAAGCGTAGCGCGAAGGTGACGAATACGATAGAAAAACAATAGAAGGCTGGGCAAGAAGTTCGTGCACGATGAACATGCTGGGCACAGCACCGAGACAGCCGCATTTACGTGAAGGAGGAGCGTACAGAACGACACGTCGAGCGTTGTTGGTTGGCATCACCGCGCGCGACATCCAGGAAACGCTCTCAGGAAATGTTCCCCTCGTGCGACCCAGCGGTTCAAGCAACGGCTGTGCTCATCCAACGACGCTGAAACGGCCTCTACAGGGAGCTGTCATGCTGTGAGCCCGAGCACGTTCTACTGACAGACCGAGAGTTCCGGTGCTATACGTATAATCCGGCACGTGTTTGCTATCGAAACGCGCTGCCCGCGCGCTGGGTGAGCGCGTATATAGAAATCCTGCGCCAGGCAGTCTCGGTCACGATTCGTTGCCGGTATTTTGCGAGCGAGCGCTGCAACGCGCGCCCAGCTCGTTGGTTTGCGAAGCGTGGCGTTTTTCCTCGTCCCTGTTTGTCAGCGCTCCTTCTCTCCCACCTCTCTTTCATTATTTTGGCGTTAGCTCCTTTAACGATGCAGCGAGCCTGCTATTGTGGGCTGTGATGCGTTAGCGCTATGGCGGGAAGCTCGGTGGAGCCGCGCGCGTTCCATCAGTGTCAGTCGCGTCTGGGATGCGGAGGACGCAGCGCGTGTCAACAGCGGCAAACAAATGGGAAATCTTGCGGTGTCGGAAGAATCGTACACATTGTCGACGAACCGATGCCACGTCGCGTTGGCGGTTGTTGTGCGCGTGACCAGCCTGGTGCTTTCGCTTTTGGGCGATGGACAAGGAGATGTACGCGGAATGTATGATCTGCCCGCGGCCCGACAGAAAGAGAAGAAGAAGAAGAATGCACAATGACGTAACACTTTTAGAAATAGGCTCTTCTTACCGACCGGTCTGTTAACGAAAAATGGAAGAACTCACGGAAGCAAAACGAGTCTGCTCTGAGATACACATTTGGAAAACGTGTATAATATACGGACAGCCGGCCAATAAAAACAGTTAAGAAGAGAATTCGTAGTTGTTTCATTGTTTGATTGTCAAAGCGGAGAAGATGCTCGCTGCAATTCTACAGAGATGATAGAGAAACAAAGTGGTGCGATGGCGGCACTTGCTTGTTTATAATACGTCGCTGTTTGTTTCGAAAGATTAAAAACAACACACGCACACGCACACACACACACACACACACACACACACACACACACACACACACACACACACACACACACACACACACACACACACACACACACACACACACACACACACACACACACACACACACACACACACACACACACACACACACACACACACACACACACCGCCACGCCATAGCTGAACCGTTGGATACCTTGGTCATATCGCTGATACAGAGTAATTTATATTAGCTGCAGTTGTTCATCGGTGGTTCTTTATCGATTTGCTTCTATTAAGCAGATCGTGTGGCCTACAGTCGTGAAACACAAGTCGAAAGATAAGCTCTATCTTGCTGCGCTGTACACGCGAACAGGCGGTATAAACGCGTTACACTTGCGTCATACCTGCCGGCTTATAAGCTTAAAAATTCCTAAAAACTCAGCGAAATGGACGGACGGGGGGGGGGGGTGGAATTACACGTATTCTTATGAATTTTACCTTGAGCACACACCTTTTGGGATACACATTCGCACTTTAATAACGAATATTTACATTATAAGTAGCACGCAAGCAGCAGCAAACTTGGAACAGCCGAGACTGACACACGACACATTGTCTGTAGATCGCACTGAGTTTTTCAGACTTTACTTTTGCCACTCTTGCCTGCTTCAGGAACTGTTGAATAAAGTTGCTCGAAGCAAGTACCCCACTAGTAAATACGGCATCACACAAGAAGGTGACGCAAGTACCATCACAGTTCCTTTTTACATGCATGTATTTTGTTGTTTTGCGATCCTGTACCATCGTATCTTTCAACGCCTTTTTTCAACACTATTCACAAAATCTTTCAACACTATTCTTTATCGTAATACATCGACGCAACATTCGTAAAATCGCGTAACAAGCCCAAATACATTACGGAGAAATTAGGAAGCGTTGGCAGGCATGCACTGGTCTAGCAGAAATATATACCCATTATGGCGCGCGCAATAGCAACGTGGCGTAGAAAGAGGGGAAACAGTGATAACACTGACGACATCCACTGCACGACCGACTTCGGCGCTTGATTCCAGGTTGTCTTATATGCGCTTGAGCTGCGCAGCTTTCGACGAAGACAGGCGGCATTCCGACCGCTCTACTGCAGAGCCCGCACCGCGCGATTCGTTCTTCGTTCGCAGCGCGAGCAAAAACCGCCGGCCAGAGCAGCGCGCGTGATACGCGGTACATTTCTCCGCTCGCGCCTCGACCGCGGCTGCCGCTACCGATACGCGCGATGAATAAATTACGGGGACACGTTTTGCGTCACGCTCCCGTACTGCGTTGGCGACCCACGTAGATGTATGCGCGCGCTCCGGCAGCGTGCCGCTTTGATTATCTGCGCCGAGGACATGCTTGCGTTCTCCCCGCGTCTTTTGTTCTTCGCATTCATTGTTCGGCCCTTTTGGCGTTTCGAACGTTGATTTGCCACGCTTGCAGTGTACAGGTATCTCCGATGTGTAAGTGCCTCCTAAGAAAGAAAGAAAGAAAGAAAGAAAGAAAGAAAGAAAGAAAGAAAGAAAGAAAGAAAGAAAGAAAGAAAGAAAGAAGCAAACAAAGGCGCTGCACGAGAACGAATGTGCGAACGGCGACCTTCAGGTGGTCGACGAAAGACTGCTGAAAAAAAGTCGCAGTTCCGCCCGAAAGGCGGAACATTGATTGCGATAGCAAATTATTCGACAGGTATATACAGTAAGGTTAGTAAATTTATCATCTGTCTAAACTGCTCCGAACATTCGCCTATGTAACTAAATTGACAAACGTGGTGTCACACGCGCCCAGGCAAACGCGAACACATCTCACTCGACGACCGCGGACACACGCTGTCAGCGCCGGCGGGATGAAGAGCGGCTGCAGCGGCGAGCCGCATTCCTTTTCGAGCTGCCTTCTCGCTTCAACGCGACCTATAGGTGCGCGAAAACAGAGTGCACGCGACGAACCCTCCCTCTCTCTCCTCGAGAAAATGCCGCCGACACTAAGCTACACAGTGTACTAACAAGCCACAATCCTTCTTCGCTCACCGTCGCGTGCTTTCCATTGCGTCTACAGCACATGGCGCGCGGCCGCGATCTTTTCGCGCTTGCACTTTATACGGAACATGACGGCGACGCCGACGGTGAAGAGCCGCCTGGAGTGTACATATAGTTGCTCTCGCTATACATGTACAGCCCGTGACCGATGCGGACTCCAGTCGGAGTGGCGTTTTAATGACCACGCGTTCTTTTCTTGAGGGCCGTCGTCTTGAGAGTCGATGTAAGAGCGCTGTCTTATTTAAGAAACGAAACGAGCCAGAGAGCGATGAGAGCGAAAGGAGTAGTGGACGGCGGACATAGCGGCGGGTGTCGGTGCTCTTCTTGCGGTCATTAGCGGCGGCCCCCTTTGAATCGTATACTGTTGGCGGAGAACCGACGACAAAACGTTGGAGCTGCCAGCGTGTCGTCGCACGCGCGGCCACTTGCTTTACGACAAGATGTTTACAGAGGGCGGTGGAGTTTGCCGAGATGGAAAGGGAAGAGCATGCAGCGCTTTGGAGACATCAGTATAACGGCATTTTGCTGCTCATCTCGGCACGTCGCCGTCGCGATCTTTAGCGAGCAAGTCGTTTACACTGCGTACAAGTAGAGACACCGTGGTAGCGACGTGGAACTTTCTCACTGCTGGGTGGTTGTTGCGTTTTCCGGCGTTTGTACCGCTGAGTGAGGTCTCTTGGCCGGGATCACGCAAGCCCACACGCTTTCGTGATCGTGTTTTCTTAGTTTGTGTCTTGTTGGAATGAACTTGACATACACTATGTTTGTCTCGCTGCGCACGGGAGCTGAGAAAAACACGAGATCTGAGAAAAAGCTGAACATCTGCGCAACCTCACAACACAGCCTATAGGATTCACATGTACAGCCTCTACTAGTATATGTTAACAACATTGGGATGTTCGGTTTCACTGACGAAGTACTGTTGTACTGTTGCAGGCTCCTCGGAAACCGAACGTTTTCTGAGATTCCGTGGTCCGTAAAGTTTTGTGCTTGGCTGTGCGTACTATATACCAGGGTTCTTAATTCCTTTTATCCGCGTATATCTCAAGACAAGTCGTGCAACTACCGCAGGCACTTCCCGGCGGCGCCTGCAGGCGTTGTGTGCACGTGATCGCGCCAGCACGGAATCGTCGGCGTCTTGGAATTCTTTGATGGAGCGCACACGCGTTCCGAGTCTATAGCTGCCCATTCCTCGGAGCCTCGCCGGCGCTCGTTTTGTTGTGCGCATTGATCGGCTAGTTAGGCGATTCTGTCCGCGTCGCGCGTCAGCTCAATCGGAGGTCCCCTTGTGCGGATCGGGTTGCTGCTGCTGTCGGCCTCTTGTTTGTCCCTCGTTTGGTCCGTGTGGGCTTGTGACGGATGCTGTCTGTCTGCATGCAGCGCGAGGGCTCTGGACGCGCGCTGTTCGTCGAACACCGAACAGCTCGGTTCGTGCGTGACCAGGCCGCAAGGCGCCGTTGCGGCGGCAGCCAGCTGTTTCGACGTTGATGGAAAGGCCAGATACTCGCGTAATTCTCTCGAAAAATGCGCACGTGGTACCTGCAGTAACTGTGGTAAAAACCGAGGGTGCGTTTGTGGCAAGGACTTTCGCAAAACCCCTGCCGCGTGGCCGTGTGGCCACATGCCGATATACCTGCATTACCCGGTGTATATGAACATTTCAGCTTGTACGTGCACGGGACCTCTGTTTGCATTGTGTGAACAAGGAGTTCACTTATCAGAATTTTTCGTTCGTACCTACTGTTTGTTCGATCGCCTTCACCGTAATGCTTTAGGCCAAGTATCACGACTGCGAACTCCTCAAGCTTATATATGAACTGCTTTCGGCGCAGATCTCCATAGGCTAAGGGCCGACTTACGCTTAATCCGCACGGCCTTCCGCACGCGTGCGGACATGCGGAAAACTGCACATCTCGCACACTTCCGCAGAAATTTTGTTTTACACTGGGTCTGCGCGAGCACCGCAAACCGAAACTGGTGCCTTTGTGTGCGGCATGTACTACAGTTTTTCGCACGTCAGCACGCTCGCGGAAGGTCGTGCGGATATAGGCTAAGTCTGTGAACGCACGCATCCCTGTACAGCGTCATGAAGCCGTACTTCTTCCACTTCCCATGTGTAGAGCATCGTGATGAAACAAATTTGACTGTTCCATTTGATGTTGTTTAGTAATGCCTAGTAATGCACCCAGCAACCTCACGAGGCTTTGATAGACACTTGGCGCTTTGGTACGATGCGTGCCTCTTTGTGGTGAAGCGAGATAGCAGCTTCCTGCCCCATCGTGTCCCTAAATTTCGATAGTATACAAGGTGTGCTTACACTGACGTCCGTGCTTTGTATGCGAACTGGCGCATATGCAAATGAGCTTAGGATATGGCCCTATCGACTCGTGTGCTTGGCGCCCCGACGAGTAGCAACTCAGCTTACTATAGAAAAAGCGCACATTTAGCCGAATAAAAATTTGTGTAGATTCCAAAGCTTTTCAGTATAAATTTGGAATGTCTGTACACGTGCTTATATAGGGAAGCCCGTCTCAACGCGCATACCTTAACCCGAGCGCACTTAATCGTATGTATTTCGAAGCATCTTAGCCACACACCGAGTTTCACCAATCTTTTCCCAGTAGGTATGTCGCTCGACGCTATATAATCGAGCTACAAATTACGTCGCCTGTGCATGGCGAGATGAGCACCCGACGTCTCTTATAGAGCGCTTTGTTGTTTTATCTATCATTTTGTTTGCTTCTTGTTTGGAGTGCGTCGGCCGTTTGGAAGAAAAACAAACAAACAAACAAAACAAAACAAACAAGAACGTTTACATCGTGGACTCTCTTTATGCGCTCAGCGAAAAGATCGGAGGCGTTTCACGCTGTCAGAAATGACGTGTTTGGGCTCGAAGTTGCTATATAACTATGGGAACAGCTGTTCGGTTTGAAATTTATGATGCGTCCCTTCACGCAGCATATATATATTAAAATGGCGGGCGTGCAGTTACTTAAAAGCGACGGCGCTTGACAGTTATACGCGCGCGCGTTAGCGCCGCGGCAGTCATGCGTGATTTGCTCTTCTCGTGCGTTATTCAGACGCTGGGACGACGTCACGCACACACACACACCCAGCCTTAGCGCGCGCGCTGTTCCCACCGTCGCGAACTGTGGACGTGTGGGCGACGCGCACGCATATTGTTGTACGCGTTTATGCGTGTGTCCGCGCTACGTGCACGTTCGACGCGTGTGTGTACGACAGGTATGACGCAGGTATATAGTGTCCTTCGATGCCCGGCGCAGCGTGGAACACGCTGTTGTTTTTTTTTTTTTCGCTAGTGTTCTCGCTAGTGTTTTCGCGAACTTGATCCGTGGCATGTCCGTGACTGAGCCGCACGTGAGCTCATTCCGCTAGGTGCCGTGTCACTGCCGCCCCACTGATTGGGAGCAGACCTTCAGGTAAGCTTTCGTGGAGGCTCCGTAACAATTGGCATGGTAAAGTTTGGGCTTGATGGTTGATAATCCTAATTATTCTTGCAGAGCGAGGCTGAATGTATAGACAGAGACAAGAAACAACATGGACAGCGCTGCCTTCCAAGTGGTTTTATTCGCGGAATGGACACTCGTACCGGACTGTGCGATGAAAACACCAAAATTACCGCATTATACCTATAATGCTGCTGGGTTGGGCCTTTTATGAAGCTAGAGAATCGCAGAGCAAAATTAGTTTTTTACCAAAGAGTCAGGAACTTGGGCGAAAAGAAATGGGTGGCCATATAGTGCCCAAGTATCTATACCTCAAAGCGCAGACACGGAATGGAGGAAGAGGTCAAGAAAGTTGGAAATCAAGTACAGGGTAATTGATGGTGTGCATAGACAACCAGGAGTCTACAAAAAGAAAACGAGAGGAACAGAGACGGTAAATTAAATTCCAGAAGGATGAAAAAAAAATACAATGGAGATTTACAGATCCTACAAGAAAGAAATCAGGAGGGAGAATCTGTACGATAACACAAACGGGGTAACTTGCTATTTGAGGCCTGAGCTGGCTGACTGAGGACAACTCGGCACATTGTAAAGGAATGCCAAGATACTCACCCTGCCGGGACCGTAAGGAACGTCTGCATTCCTGTAGCGCCGGGATTCAAAGCTGGTTGGAGCGTTTACTTGGCAGTGGTCGAGGTAAGCAAGATACGTTTAGAGTATTGGTGGAAAAATAGATAGGCAGTGAATATATGGAGCCGGGGTCATTGCAGGCATAGGTAACCTTATAATTAGAGATGGAGATTTTAATGGATAGATAGAATATAAATTAGAGATAGGCGAAATGCTAGACTGCAATAGATGTAGTAAAACCTGATTAGTTCAAGCAGGCTATGTAGGTGACTATTTGTCGCCGCCCTGTTTCAAAGGGGATATCATTATATATTATCGTCATCAACTGACCCTTTTGTTCTTGAGTGTCCTTGTTTCCATTTTACCGAGCGTGGCTTGGTATCAACGTCATGATCTAAAAGGCGGAGAAAGCGCCTCGCGAACTCATGACCTCGTATATCTGTATTGCTTTGTATACCATAATAAATTACTCCCCCCCCCCCCCCCCCCCCCGCCCCGCACCTCTTGTACAAAAGCGAAATACAAGTTAAAGAGATTGCTTAGGCGTATCTCTTTGTAAAGGCGTATTTGTTTCTTCATTTACCGTTATTTCTTGTGTTTGCATGTGCAATCCCTTTGTACCATGGCAGGCTGATTGGTGTATGCTTATATATTATCGTATGGTCATTTTGTTGACACGCATTGCTGTGTTTCTGCGTTTCTTTATGCTCGATGAAATCCTTTTCATAGACACTGCATAAGTTTTAATCATCTTTTTCTCTCATACGCTATGCTCGAGTTCGCTGCATAGTGTTATTCTGTTAATGTGCCGTGTATCGTTTTGCTGCCTGCAAGCTCTGCCTCTGAAACCTTCGATGTCTTTGGCAGGCCTGAATAAATGTAGTTTTTATCAGTGGTGATAAAAGTATCATCATCATCATCATCATCATCATCATCATCATCATCATCATCATCATCATCATCATCATCATCATCATCATTGCGGGGAATGACTCAGGCGCAGCTCATCGTGGCTGGCACTGCCATCGTCCTCTGTTGTTTCTTTTTTCACTTCAACGGTACGACACTGCACAATGACACCACTTGTTTTTTTTTTTTTGTTGCGTTCTTTAAGTTCTGTACAATATCGCCTAGTCGTACATTGCCGTGGATCTAAAAAAAGAAAATGAATTCAGAGGTTTTACTTGCCAAAACCCCGGTCTGTTTTTGAGGCACACCATAGGGGGGGGGGGGGTACTCCGGATTAATTTTGACCACGTGGGGTTCTTTAACGTGCACCAAATGCACGGTACACGGGCGTTTCTGCATTTCGTGCCGCTGATGTACGGACTGACCTAGCGCGTTGCGACAGTGTGTGAAGGCGCGTAGTGCTAACTGATTTAAGAGGACGTTGAAACGTTATACTTCTGAGCACACTTATTTCCATAGTGTCCGGTTTACGGTCTGTCTTTCTTTTTTATGGTTGGTCGTGCGCCAGCGAATGTGCTTCTTGTAGATATCGTATAATATGCTCATACCTCAGAACTGTCTGAAAATAGCAACACATTCCGCCGTTTCCGGTATTTCTGAACGCCTTATATGCGCTTCTTTATTCTGCAATGGAATTGCGTTTCATATATATGCGCTGAATGTTCTACTGACACGCATAGCAGGTTCAGCGAGAAGTTTACAAAACAAACAGGTGTCGATATTGACGCACCGTTAACGGTTCCGAGGTCTGCACGAGTCCTTGTGGCCGTACGTTCAAACATTCCGCGCTTGGGTAATTTCTTTCCTTTCTGCGGCAAAAACTCGGCTTAATTTCACGCATCTCGCATTTCCCCAGCGCTTACAAGTTTCCCGAACTTATAGCTTTGTTCGGGTGCGCGCGTGAAACACGGCCGCTTGCACAACGTGATTGCAGGAACTCTGTCGCACGGACCGGCTCGTGCTCGCGACGTTCCGCGTATCTACGGCATTAATATAAAAAAAAAAGGAAGGAAAAAGAAAAAAAAAAGAAAGGAAGGCGCCTGTGTGCCGTAAACTGGGTCCACGTTAAAGATCCCGAAGTGGTCAAAATTAATGGGCAGTCTCCCGCTATATACGGCCCCCCACGTAATCATTTCATGGTTTTGGCACGTAAAACCGCGGAGTTTGATTAACAGGGGAGGTATACTACGCTGTGCCCGATAATGCAATGAACGTTTTGGGCGAAAGTTGTGCTATGCACTCGCCCTTTGTCCTTTGTCGGCATAGATGTCGTCAAGATGAAGGTGGAAACACAGTGGCGTGTATTTTAATTGATTCATTCCGAAAAATAAAATGATAGAAAAAAGGCGAAAAAAGAAAGGTTAAAATGAAACGCCCAATCCTCAGCCGGCTGTGGCTCCCCGAAATGCTCGCTTGCGTGGGCGTTTTTTCTTTCTTTTTTTTTCGTAGAAACCCGATGTGGGGGGGGGGGGGGGACGTGTGCTCTCGTATTGCACGCAGCGGTATTGTCCGCGCCCTCAGTAATCGTGCGCACTGCTGGGGGCCCTGGAGTGAAACGTTACGAAGACCGCCTTTTATACGAAATCTAGTTCTAAAGTAATTATACACAGCTGTAGTTCCATGGAATTTTTCATGCGAAGCATTCTTTGCGGAAGGTCGCCTCGCTTTAGTATTTAAAAAAAAATGACGTGTCACCGACGGTGGAATCGATTCTCTTCCTTTGAGCGCTGCAGCTCGGTGCTCTTACCATTAGGCCACGATTATTTTTATTGTTATTATTATTATTATTTTCCCTTTTTGTGATCGCACGCATACTTCTCGCGTTGCAAAAGCAGCCATCTCTTCGCAACACTGGCATCTGCGCCCCGTGTCCCTTTCTTGTCTCCTTTCTTTGGGACATAGCCGGCGCTTTGAGGAATCTTGTTCGACTGCACTATCTCCGGGATCAGCCCACCTTCACCAGTACTCTCGTCGTAGCGGCTTGCGCTACGCAGGAACTGTGACACGTTGTACCGACTTCATGATCGCCCAAGTCAATCGTCTTTTTTAACATTTCCTCGCCGGGACACAAACGCAATTGTCGTTTTACCATACACACCCAGCCTTAGTGACGTTCAATTGTATAACGGGGAGTCCCTGATGACTTCAGAAGCCGTGTTCCTCTCGTTTCGCGCTCTTCCACTGTCTGTGTAGAACTCGACAGTCGCTGTGTCTTCAGCTCACGTCTAACGGCCGGCGCAGAAATCTTGCCTTTGCCGCCATACGATCGTTTTCGACGTGGTCGTTTTCGTGTTGCTGTCGTCACACACACACACGCACACACACGCACACAAAGCTGTAAAATTTGGGCAAGTCCACCTGGTATCGGTTTGCAGAACTCTTAAACAATGCTGGATTGCAAGGTACCTACAGGATGCTTCGCGTCAGGTCGATTCCCACAGTTCGTGGGGTCTCTACAATTTTTTATTCTCTTCCTCCCCGCCCCTTCCCTCCCTTTTTTCGTTTGTTTGTTAGGTATGGTCGTTCCCGTCTTTGTATGTTTCCTGCGTTTGGTGGATCGCTCTACGGTGGCGCGTATATAGAGTAATCGGGAAACACCTGGAGGCCGCAACCATTAGAAGGCAGAATACTCTTGGGCTTTGAGCTGTGACGTAACGCGGGAAGGCCGACAGCCTGTTCTTAGCTGGAGCGTCTGCCTTCCATGATGACGCCGCAGTCAGCGCGCGCAAGCGTTCTGTTGTCTAGAAGCGCGAGACTCGTGCTATACAGCGCATGTTATTTCGAAATACTGCGCACCCGCGCGAGTAGCCTATTTAAACCAGAGGGCACCACCGATCGCCTCGGCCGCCGCCATCGCCATCATCAAAATCATTGCGTCATCATCATTTAAATGCACTGCTGTTACTGCAAGCCAAGCACTCATATCCCAGAGGTCTCCGATTACCTCTGCCCTGCTTCATCAGTGAACTCGCGCTATGCTTCGAAATTTTCTACTCACTGCTCCATCCTTGCCGCCCGCGACTGTACTTTCCGTTCCTGGGCAGCAATTTGGACTCGGTAATAGTATAGCGATCTTCGATTTCATGAGGTTCTCGAAAAAAGAAAAATGCTAGAGGGAACTCTGGCGCTATAGTGCTTACGAGAACTGCAAATACGGCGGTTCAGTCAGCATGGGAATGATATAGCTCGTGAATTTAGTAATCTTTGTACTTCAGACTTAAAACGGCTTTGTGATTGCAAAAAGATGGATTGTACTGTTGTCGGTAAAACATTGCGTCGTATAAATGCTACAATGCAATGTGATCATACATGTGGGGAGAAACTTATAGTCTTTAGACGTTTAGAACTAAAGTATGATTGCGTGAAAAATTTAGAAAGATACCGCGTAATAAATAACGCGACAAGAACGTCTGATGACGCAAGCACGCTAATTAGGTAAATCCATGTGTACTGCCCAATAACTCCCGTGGTGGCTGAACGATCGCGGCACCCTGCAGAGCTACCTCTAGTAATCTTCTTAGGAAACACGATTATCGGTTTTATTCTTTCCACAAGCTGCTTAACTCGGCAGAACGACAGTCAGAATGGCAACCATGTCGCCCGCCGCTGTGGCGCAGCCACTACGGAATTGTGCTGCTGAGCGCGATGTCGCGACTTGGATTCCCGGCTTCATTTCGATGCGGAAGAAGTGCAATAACGCTTGTATATTCTTGGATTTTCTTGCGCGTGAAGAAACCCCAGGTGGTCAAAGCCAATCCGCAGACCCTCCACTACGGCGTCTCTCAAATAGCGCCGAGCGTTGCTTTGGGACGTTCAATTCCACGAATGAATCAGTCGTGCAGTCACGTTTGTAACGCGTTTAACTGCGAGAGGTGAGCCGTCTGCTTTTTGTTCTGCGACAGTAGTGCTGACATCGCAACCGTTGATAATGTGGTCTATACGTACTTGGTTTATGCGCCTGCTCTGCTGCTGCTGAGGTTCCCGCTTCAACGGGGACGCGCTCGCCGCATGGTCGCTCTACTTTAGACGCGACAGAGCGCGGACGCTTCCTAACCGCCAGTGTCCCATTTTAGACGACCCCGCGGATTCGACGGAGAGCTCATTTCGGCAACTTGTCAAGGCTGGTTTAGAGGTCTTCCCTCACCCTCGCGGATTCCGAGTTACGCAGAAAGAAAACTAGAGCCCTGTTCAGGTCACGCGGCGGGGGGGGGGGGGGGGGGGGGGGTCGATTATCTCGTGGTGCCCCGAATTGCGCTGTCGTGCGCAGGTGTGATATAAGAAGAGGAGGAAAAAAAAGTCGCGTTTGCTCTGCTGTTATTAGAGGCGTAACGGAGGAAGGCCATAAACGTGTCTGCCATATAGGCGGCGTAGCCCTAGGCTTGAGGATGGCACGCGAGTGGTACGAGAATATGGAGAGCTGTAAAGTCGCCATTATGTACCGCACATGTCCGTGTATAGGAACGCTGCCAGCCTCGAATGCTGCTCCACAAAGGCGCCGCTATAGAACAAGCGTGCTGCGTGCGACCAAAGCTGATCGATTGCGAAATAATTACCACACGACGCAACGAGACACCGTCTTTGGCGAAGAGTTTCGAGTTCGGGTCAGGCTGACGAATGGCGCCCGCTTCCTCTGTACTCGCTGAGGATACTCGACGCCGTTCGGGGTCCTTCATTAGTCGGGTCGGCTGCGTAATTCGCGTGAAGGCGTTGTCGTCTTCATAAGAGTCGTAAAGCAGAGTATAATGATCGCACATCGCGCAGTAAGCTTCCAGGTGTACAGAAGGCTGCGTGTTTCCTCCGTCGGGCTCGCGAGACTGACCGGTTGTTAGGTTACAGTAAGATTGGTCATTAGGAGAAAATGTTGACCTCGTGCTCCCAATAGTCCCGAAAGCGAAATATGGAGTCGGAGCTGAAGGAGGAGGAGGAGGAGGAGGAGGAGGAGGAAACAACTTTGTTGACACCAAGGACTGGGTCCGGTGAGGGGGGATAGGAGTCAGGGGAAGAGGAAGACAGCGGGCCATCAGGCCGCTCTAGGTGGCCGAAAGTCCTTGTGCTTCGGCGACCCCTATGGCCCAGCATACGATCCGGAGTTGATCTCCCGGCCGTGAGCTGCGCAGAGCAGCCTCATAACGCTCCCGTCGCTCAGCCCCCTCAAAGGGCGGGGTAGGTTTGTTTGGGCAATAACGATATATACGATTAAAGTCGGCTCGCGGACTCGAGATGAGACGACAATGGGGTAAGGCGCCACCCTGATGAATTGGAGAATTGATGAAATGAGAAACGAAAGCTGAAGAAAAATGTATTTTCACGACTGTATTCATTGCTGAGAGGATAAACAGCTTGAAGGGGGATGGTTGGCACGCTTTCTGAGGACAGTGGACTATGGTCGATCATAACAATGCCGTTGTGGATAGGCGGCCACAATACGAGCCTCAGGCTATGTTCTTTCCATGCTTAAAATGACCGAGGTTGAAAAAAAAAAAGGAGAGAGAGGACGCGTTATGTCGTACGCTAGTCGTTATCACGTGCTACTTCAAAAGGCCAGCGCAGCTATTGATGCGCGTGCAAGGCGCTTACACTGAGCACTGTCGACGACCTTCATAGATGATGGCACCTCACAACGAATTTGCTGCAAAAAGGTTCTAGCATTGAAAAGGGCGCTGAACAAGAGCAACACTAAATCAATTTTGACTGGAATAACGTTTCTCTCAACATTCTACAGGGTGTCCCACGTAACTTGAGCCAAGATATTAAATATGAAAGGCGCGTTTTAAGCGAGTTGAACCGAACGCATACTATTCGCATTGGCCTATAGTAACTCAGGCAATCTTTTGTTTTCCCCGTAACTCACTAATTAATTAATTACCCGATATCTTAATTATTGGCTGGGAACCCCAATTATGATACGCAGATTTGTAGTGCACCTTCAGAAACCACCGATCGGGTTGTTTCCTTTACGATACGTCTCACGTAGTCGTTTTTTCGGGGTTGCAAAGAAAGCCCGCGAAATATGAGAAAAAATCCACGTGACAGAGAGCTTGCGCAGTCGTATCCTGCTGCTCTCAAGCATGCGTTCGGTGAACAAGGTCGGCTGCATCGTGACTGGGGACGAGGAAGAGGCAGGGCGTCCTTTATCTCATCGGCAGCACTCGGCCAGCAGCGTGCATTTTCGCCCTCATCCGACGCGAGCCGACCTTGTTCACCGAGCGCACGCTTGAGAGCAGCACGATACCACTGCGTTATTGCGGTGTAACCATAAAACGAAGTAAACTGTTGAAGAAAGGAAGGTGGCTGCGTAAAGCAACGGGATCCCGCAACTGAGCCCAGAGTCGTTGCCAGGCCAGCCCCGACAGTTTTGGGCTGACACACAAGGATTCTCTTGGATGAGCAGCTGCCTTGGTTCATTTCATTTTTTTTTAATTACTGGATGAGCCTGGCGCGTGGAGCGGATCAAGTTGGTGCAGTGTCAATGGATGAAAGAAATTCAGCGAATGATCGCATTCCAATCCTTATTGGAGCCAAGTAGACAAAATAAACTAATTGGGTGTATTTCACCAACGCGAACTTTACTGGTTGGTAAAAAATAGAGAAAAAAAAGGGGGGGGGGGAAGAAGACTTCTCTATTTCTTTAGACTAATTGTTAGAAGACGCTGTGAAAATTTGTTGTTTCATTTCTCGGGGCGAACGACATCCGTCTCGAAGCAGAATTAATAAGTATATAAAGCGACGATCACGTTCTGTCGCACGTGCATGCTAAATGTATAACCATAAAAGTGTTGATGGACTGGATTGTGGCGTAACATAACGGAACTCAAGCAGCTGCAGGGCACAAACGGCGTTGGTGCGGAACGTTCAGCGTTGGGACGTCTTTTTTTTTTTTTTTTTAGGCGTCGTTTCGGCCACAATCTCATTAGCGGCTCGCCTTGAGCACCTCGTCGAGACGCCCGCAATCAGCTTGTTTTCTACCTCCCGGCCTTTCTTCGTGAATGTGTCAGCCCAAAAGGAAAACGTGTCATTCTTCTTTCTCCGATAATGGGATCGGAGGGCGCACTTTACGAATTGACGTGCGGATTTGAGAGCGCCAATCCTCCGTCGCGTATTTCCTTCCGCATCGTTTTGCCCTGTTGGACGCGTCGTCGTTCGTTTCTTCTCAATGTCGTTCGTGGCCACCCGTGTGCCTATGCCGTTACGTACGAAGAAGTGCGCGGGTAAGTTACGTCACTGTGGGCGTTGAATTGTTTGTCTGCTCAAGCACGTTTTCCGCTAGGCGATGAGCCATATCTGGCGTTCGTTTGGACCAGAGGTCGTTTTGTTATTACGACTATTATTAATTTTTTTAAAACCCTGAATGCGTTTATTCCCCTCCGTCGAGCCACCGTATCATAAGCGAGATACGCTAAGCTGGTTCAGCTCGTGCGAGATATGAGAACGTCATCACTACGTTATGTGCTTCGTAGTACTGCATACTTCAGGCGGAGCGTTCGTGCCGCTCTGAAATATTGAGCGGGCGCTGCGCGCTTTAAAGGCTTTCGTTTACGTTATCAACTGCCGCGGGCTATTTCTTCCTTCCTTATTTATATTTTTTTTGTAGAATTATGTTTTGTGTAGGCGCTGTTACGCGGCTGATGCAACAACAACAACAACAACAACAACAACAACAACAACAACAACAACAACAACAACAACAACAACAACAACAACAACAATGACAACAACAACAACAATGACAACAACAACAACAATGACAACAACAACAACAACAACAACAACAACAACAACAACGACAACAACAACAATGACAACAACAATGACAACAACAATGACAACAACAACAACAACAATGACAACAACAATGACAACAACGACGACGACGACGACGACGACGACGACGTTCTCATCAACACGCACATCAGTGGCTGAAGAGGCAGCGGCAGAGAGTGACAACGGGTGACGGATCTTGCACACACATAAGAAAAGTGGCATATATAACTTAGCGCCCCTAAAGATTGATAAATTGAAATAATTGATATTCCTAAAATTACTGTACCAGAAGTACACGGCAAAAAGCGTTTTGAAAGGAAATGTTGGCATTGCACCTACATGGCTGTAAACCAACGCTACGTTCAGGTATACCTAGAGCAAGTGCAGTTTCCTAACTTGCCTCGGCCTCGCGCATTTCCGGGGAACTAATCTGGTGTATTGAGGAAGGCTTTTGAAAAAAAAAAATAAACTGTAGCCCCAATATACATACCTTGCATCGAGATTTGTAAACTGATATCTTGGAACTGGATTTAATTATGTTATTGAAGGCGTCCCTAGTAAATGATATCTTTAAAAAAAAGAACTATCAAGATTCATTTCCACAGCTACATCTGTTAAAAAGCTGTTAACGAAGAAACTAATTTATCTATTTAACGTAATGAAAAAAAAACTGAATGACTATCATACAATATTTAACGCGCGCTTGAGCGAGTATATGCAGTAACACAATTTGTTTTCTACTAACTTTCCCTTTAGAAAACTTTGTTTGCCTTTTCTGATAATTTGAAGATTTTCGCTCGATTAAAAAAAAGTCTTTCGTTGACGTGCCGTCAAACTTTTTTTATTATATATATAAATAAAAAAAAACGTATGCCTATAGCTAATCTTGAAAAGCACACATCGCCCGCTGCAAACGAAATTATGAGCGTGCACTTCATTCAACTGATATTGCGGCAGCTCGTTAGGTTAGGAAACGTCCTAGATCGTAGCGGTATCGGCGCCTTCTTCATATCTTAGACAATGTGTCATTTTTTTTCCTGTTATGTTGCTGTGTCTGGTCGCGGGCTTCTGTACCTGACGCTTCTTGCGCATGATTGCAAAGATGCCTTTTTTTTTCTACTTGGACATACATGACCTGTTGGTTCTGCTTGAATTATAACTCGCTTCCCGTTTTTGGTTTAAATGATTGAACTTTCACTGCTCTACTGTTTTATTCGATAGACTCCGGGGTCTCGTCAAAATACAATATCCCGTTCGCTCTCCATGTCACTCACTCATTTTCTTCTTCTCAATGACCAGCGCCTAAATAATTTAACGATTGCTTTCGCTCGATTATATTCCCTGCTTATCATACACAGTTCACGGCCGACCGATCCTGGCGATAACGTGTATGTAGCGCTGCTCGGACCACTTTCGAAGCACGAGAAGGAATAGCGTCGGAGTGTGTAATCGTTACGTTACATGCCAGCAGAGTACAGACTTTTCGTAAGTGATAACCAGTCCTATCCCTTCTTGTGTTGCACAGGCTAGCCGCCGACTGCTCGAGCGGGGGGGAACATCTCCGCAAGAAGGATGCCCGGGAGTCGCCGCTGTTCCTCCTGACGACGCTAGCGCCCCACAGCAGCCATGCGCCGTAACACGCGGCGTATGCTGAAGCTGGCGCTGACGGCGCTGGCGTTGGTGCTGTGCACCACGCTTCTGTTCCGCAGCCTAGCCGGCAGCGGGAACCCGGTGCTGGACTTTGTGCCTGGCGGTGCCTCCTTCCTGCCCAAGGCGCCACGGGAACCCAACGTCGGCGCCGAGGTTAGAGCCCTTCCGCCTATCTATCTGGCTCGTGGCCTGGCCTTTATACTCCTGACTTGGAGCGAAAAAAAAAAAAAGGGGGGGGGGGATCGTGGGAGGAGCGACTACGTCTCACCCATAGAGTCAATTCCTACAAAAATTACCAGAGGGAAATTTGAAGCGCTGGCGCCTACGGGAGCTGCAAATTTTGTGGTTATTCGGCCAGCGTGGGAACGACGGTTGGTGCGAGGACCTGCGGATTTGCCTAAATTGTGTCCTTCTGATTTCAAACGTCTTGGTGACTTTGCAAGGTTATCACTTTCGAGGAAGTCCTGCATTACGAAAGCGACAATTTGCAATGAATATGCGTGTGCGCGGAAACTTAATTAATATGCCGTACTGCATTTGGAAAACTTCGATTTCTTGGAAATTGCATGGGACAGGTAAAGTGCTGTAAATAACGCCGCGACAACGTCTCAAGCCACAAGCGCGGATGTTAGACAAATCCGTCCACTGCCCATCGTTCACATGGTGTATAGCGGCTCAGCTCGTGACCATTGATGGTGTTAATTTTATTGGGAGTATTTCCTAAGGTAACACACACATATTGTTCTGGCTGACTTACCGATCGACGCTGCCATCGACTCCAAATTACGCTTTTCTTTCTCGTCTAGCACAGCGCAGAGCCAAGGTGTCATTTGCTGCGGCGACGTGCGCTCGTTCAGAATGCAAGTGAATTTGCTCGCCTGACTTGGGTAAAATTTGGTCAAGTCTGACGAAGTATGCTTCGAATGCTTGATTTTAATTTATTTGGCGTAATAATATTGGTCACTAGCAGGATAATTCAGGCGCAAAACTTGGCATGTTGAATCGCGCTCCACAACCTTAACGACGGTGCGTTAGTGTGACGCCATGGACTTCGAACTATTTTCGCTTCTTTTTTTTTTGACTGTTTTTGTTAAAGGAAAGAAATATTCTCCATGTTCAGCTGGTTGAGTCTTTAATGCCTTTATAATGATCTGTAACCTTTGCGCATCGATCGACTAATAACGAGACCTGGGCGGATGCTGTCAAACTCTCATGACGTCAGAAAGAAAAACTAGCGCGGAATTAGAGGTCATCTTTCGTTCTTGCGTCATTTTTGGCGTACAGAGTCTCCGCTCACGCCGGGACCTATGTATGTGGTATACCAGGAATGTAATAATCCATCCATCCTCGAGGCGTGTACTGACATGTATATTCGAAGCTTTACTAAAACTCTGCCATACGCTTCTCGCTCCGTAAAAGGTGAAACATAGCAAATATGAAGGTTGGAAACAATTATAAGATATTTTCAATTTGATACTGAAGTGCGGTACCTCATGTCATCGACATTATTGTGACATTGTGACACAGGGTAAAATTTGCTGACGTATCGCAACGATAAGGCTAGGCGTGATGGTGTTATGTGATATATAGCACCGTGTGATATATAGCTCGAATGTGGCAGGCACTGCAATCATACGAGCGGAGTGAAGTAAGCTAGTGTATCATGACGTCGTGACGCATACACCTAGGTACTGAAACCGAAGCTGGTTCGGAAAAAAATAGTATTATGGTAAATTAGTCAGGCCGCTGTGGCGCTTGTTTACGTTCATGCTTTTCTTAAACGTATATAGTTGTTCCTTCGTCGCAGTGGAGAATAATTGTTGAGGCGGAAGTCGGCGAAACTTATTCTGCCTCGAGAAACGCGTGTGCAATGCGTGAAAGATGGAACAGAGAAGATTTATGGCAGCGCAAAGAAGGCGCAAAGGAGGATAAACGAGAGAGCAGCGTTGGACGATGGTGCCACGCTGCACCGCTATCGCCAGGCAGCAAGAATGTGTGCGTGCGACTTCGCAGAAGAGGGACCGTGCAGCGCTTCTGAGAAAAAATATATACGGAAAGAATGAACATAGTTCACTTAAAGCACCGTACTTTCGTACTGGTTCACAATATTCTTTCTTTCTTTCTTTCTTTCTTTCTTTCTTTCTTTCTTTCTTTCTTTGCTTTCGAGGTGTTCCCTTCACGAAGAAAGGAAGATAAATATTTAGCGCGCTTGGGAAGCGACGAGCCACCAATGTGTTGCTCCAGTCGAGCCTACGCTGGGCCTCCCAAGTCGTTAGCGCGTTGGAGAGAGAGCGCCGCCACGGGGACTTGGCGTAGGCGACCGCATATCGTCGCTTCTTCGGAGGGACGCCGCCAAGTTTCCGACCGCGGTGATTTTTCGCGCTGGCGAGCAGGTGGCAGGTCGGTTGCGAGCACTCTCTGCGCGTCAAAGCCACCACTAATATAAGTGCTTGAGAGTCTTAGAAAGTCTATAGGTATTTTACTACGGTTACTATAAATGGGTCAATCCATTGACAGACTGTGAACTGCTGGTCTTACACATTTTTTTATCGACTAATATCTATAGATCCACTGGAAACAGCGTGTCCAGGAGATGTGTGGACCACAGCTAGGACATATTAAAATGAGCTTGTTAACGACTTCATTTTTTTTCTCGCGACAATGTGTAGGCTGCCAAAAGAAAAAAAAAATGTCCGTGGCCTTGGCGTTCTCCAGCTGTGCACGAGGTCGCGGATTCGATTCGTGTCTGCGGCGTCATCAATCCGCTGATAACGGAGCGCAAAGGCTCTCGTGTCCCATGCTTTGGGTGTGAGTTAGAGAACTTCCAAATGGTCGAAATTAATCAGTAGCGTCCTGCAACGTTGTTTGTCTGAGACTGTGTGTTGCTTGGGAACGTTAAACGCAAAAAAAAAAAGAAAATGAATTTTGATTTTGACACAAGGCTGGCAAAACGTGGACTGGCGTCGCTTTTTGCTTGCAAGAGAGAAAGAAAAAAGAACGAGAAGTTGAATGTGTTCGTTCAGGCTTTTCCAACTGATTGCAACACAAATCCAGTCATCGTGACATCCGCGTGTCGAATTTGGCGCTGCACAGGGTTCAACGCTGGGTCCGTTCTCATTTCTAATCCATTTCAGCGGCACAAGAAACGCATCTCTCACCGTGAAAATATTCGCGGACGACTGTATTATGCACCGAAGAACGAGCGAGACTGGAGATAAGAACGCATTGCAATCAGACCGAATATACTTTTATTTTGGTTCCACTAGTCGCACGTAGAGCTTCTCTAAAACAAAGACCATGATGTTTACAACCGCAAATAACTTTGAACCGAGGTACCATACGCGATTCGGGCCATTCCTTCTCAAAGTGTATCCACATACAGATGCCTGACAGTCCATTTACTTTCTGATATATCCTGGAACGAGCACATTATTACCATGACCAGCAGGCCATCCGAGGCACCTGGGTTCATTGAACGTAACTTGTATTTGGCCAACTTTTCCACTAAACTAATGGTATGCAGTACGCTTGTCCGCCCAAAGGCAGAATACGCCACGATAATTTGGAAACCCCGTCTGACGTATCTGTTCACTAAAGTAGAAGCAATACGAAAAAAAAAAAGCGCAATGATTTATCTCAAAAGAAAAATAATTCGCGCAACTGTGCAGCATCGCACCATATCAAGGAATCACTTTCATTGCTCTCCATTCAAAATCGCAAACATCTGACGCTATTATCAAACATTCATCTGCTTTATCGCAGTAAATCCTTGTCGCACGAATCTCACATGAACAGAGCTTATAGTGTTTTTGTGCGGTAAAGTCACGCCTTTAAAAGTGCAGCCAAAGAGAGCGACCTTCAAACTCAGTTACCGAGTACGTACCGACGATTCACTACGGCGTTACTTTCCGCTGCCTTCCATGCACTAATGTTTGTTTCTTGCGCATAAACTTTCCAGTGCATGGCGTTTCCCCGACGATGAAAGCATCAAAGACACCGCGCGCAGTTATCACACCCACCGTTGGCGGCGGCATCCTTTGACACTGCGTTCGAGTCTGAAAATGCTCTGGCGCTGCTCCGACAAGTGCCTTAATAATGGTAGAAGCGACACACAAAAGTGGGTTACGTAGTGTGGTGATGTGAGAAGGAAAAGGCAGCTCCGAAACGGTTTCTTCGTATTTTTGAGCAGTCAGTCTGAACGCACTCTGGACAACCCCATTACATCGCTCTCTGGGGTGATTGGGAGCGTACATTGAGGAAACATTGAGCCGTTTCGTGGATGATGTTGGACCAGTGAAAGGCAATCGACTTAGGGATCGTATTGTCATCGACTGGCTGCACGCCGGCATCTCTTGCGCTTCATGCGTTAGTCGCTCGATCCCGTGGCGGTGTACATAGTTTTCGAAAACGTCCTTGAACGTACGACATTTGAATTGAATATCCTGCAGTTATGTCCAGCTTGTTACAATCCGAAACTCGCCTTGAAGGCTATAGGTGAATGGTGATATACAGACGTAAGTAATGCAGACAGTAAAACTTAAAAAGAAAAATTGTTGAACTTCCCGACAATGCACATTGGGTTATGAAGGACGTTGCGTGTTGTTGAAGGGATCTGGAATAAGCTTAAAGGGGTTGAGACACCAAATTTTGAGGCTATAAAAAGCCTGTTGTAGGCTGCTTCTGTATGCGAGGACACCCACAACGAGGTATTGTGCTCCGTAAATATTTCAAAATAATTGTAATTCAGCTCCAAAAGTCGCTAAAAGCTCCTTCTCGTGGTCGAGACCTATCGCTAGCGCGGCTGCTACGACGTCACAGCGGAGGAACGGAAATATTGACGTCATAGCACACTAGCACAAGAACGTGACGTATGATCAATAGCGATGAAATGTCGATTACGGAGCCTGCTGAACCGAGAAACCGAGCATAGATAGCCTCCACTATGACCGAGCTACATGCATATAGAAATACTTTCTTAATGCAAAGGGGTAAGACGTGCAGACGCGGACACAAGAGGAGAGAAGTGGACAACACGAACGCCGCACGGCGGCCCGCGAACGGCAAGCGGCGTGCGGCGAGTTGCCGTGCCGGCTCCGAAAGGGACTAGGATATGCAGCCATTCGTGTCCACCTTTCTCCTCTTGTGTCCGTGTTTGAATGCCTTACCCCTTCTTTGCGTTATGAACCCTTACCAACTAGATCAGCTTTCTGTCGTTCTAAAAGTCTTTTCTCTATGCTACAGGCTTCTAGAACACTCTAACGGAGCTAACCCTGGCCCCTGCAGGCTAACCGAGACATGCACAGCGCTGTAGCGCAGTCGACGCAGCGTCTTCGAGTTGCATAGTTCGGAAACTCGGAGCGGTCTCTCGTTTGCTTGGCGTTCGTCAACGTGTAAAGGCCCGTCCACGTTACCGGCGCGGCAACTCGCCGCACGCGCGCGCACGCCGTGTGTGTGCGCGCGCGTGCCTGTGTGCGTGCCTACGTGCGTGCCTGCGTGCACTTTAATTCCCAGTAATTCCATTCGTACAAGTTGAATTCAAAATCTTCTCGTTGGAAAACACTCGTGAAGAGATGTTCTTTAATAGAAGATAATTCAACATCTTTCATGAGGAACGTTGCAAGACCCGTTTAAGGGACAGCCGCTAAGTTTTTACACAAGCGTTTTTCTTTTTTCATTTCTTCTTAACCCAGTCGCTCTAAAGTCTTCACGTTGTTGTTATGTTGACAGTGTGGTGTATAACGTGTGGTACAAGATACCTCGTCGGATGGTTTATCGTAAATGTAAAACACCCGATAAGAAAGAAGAAAGAGCAGCGCGGAATGCCCATGCCAGGCGAATAAGTTACGACAGCCGTTACCAAGCGCGAGAAACGACCTGCGCTAACCAACAAAATCTGACGCGAACGAACAACGCCGTACCGCGGTCCCGTCGGCCGAGGCAACAGCAGTTGGGAAGCTGTTGATCTGCCCAGAGCTCAAGGCTGCGTCGATGGAACTTTGTGCGAGGAAAGCGCGCGACAGCCGGTCGCCACTTTACGGACGGCCTGGCCGAGCGTCAGGGAGAAACGTCGACGACATTTCCACTCCGCCAACCGCATTAGTGCTACGCTGCTTTTGCAACCCCCCCCCCCCCCCCCCCGCCCCCCCGGGCGCCACAACCAGCCGTCGCGAAGCAGCGACCGGAGGTCCGATTGCGCTCATTACGGTGACTGGACGACAGGGCGCCGACTTTTTTTCTTAATTTTTTTTTTTATGGGGCCCGCGCCCACTCGTTGACGTCGATTCCGGGCTCGTCCGTCGGTTGGCCTCCCTTCTTTCTATACGTGATGCGACGGGCCCCCCCCCCCCCCCCCCCCCCCGTTGCGATGATGACAGATGCGCGGATTGGAGGACGGTCGGTGTGCTTATGGCGCGGGGCGAGCGTTCTCCCAACGGTGGCGACACCGGGCACTGCTCCGTGGCGTGCGCAAAGGCCAATCGGCCGCTCCCTCGAAGTTGTCGCGCGAGCACAGACGACACTAATTTGACATTCGTGTGGCCTTTTTTTTTCTTTTTGGTATAACGCAGAAGTCTGTGGCAGAAAAGTTCGACGAGTTCTGAACGGTTTGTTGCCTGGAAAAGGGCATAGACGGGAGAAGTCAGAAAACCGTATTATATATATATATATATATATATATATATATATATATATATATATATATATATATATATATATATATATATATATGCGCCGATGAGTCGGTATGTACGATGTTAACTCTCCTTTCTTCTGTAGTAATGATGTTGCTCCTGATCTCTTGATTGACAGACAAAGTTAAATGTTTAACACTTCAGAGATAGGCCTCACCGAGCATCATCGGAGGAAGAGCCGCCGCTGGGTACTGCAAACGTCTGGGCGTGGGAGGATCGTTTGACTAGGTTCCACGGCATCACGACACACTACCAGTTACAAAGACGCGTATACCCATTCCCTCACGCTGGGTTGGACAGGATGCAAGCAGTACACTTCAGACAATTACAAACAGATTCTTACAGAAACCCCAGACTCATGCACGCCATATATCCAGACATGTACACTACAAACAGATGCACATCGTGTGGCGAGGTTGCCACACTAAATAACATGTTATGGGAGTGTTGGGACTTAACAAGTCGGGCAGTGCCGACCCCTCCGTCTCTTCCACCGCCAGCCTCCGGTCACGCTGGAAGACCGCACTGCTCAGCTCGAACCTGACAGCACAACTCTGGGCCGTCTAGCGAGCCGAGGAAGCCGCTTCGAGACAAGGTCTCGGAACCGCGTCCGAGGCGGGTGCCTAGACCCACTAAAAGGACGCCGGATTCAAATCTTATTGACTTGAAAATAAAGTTTACGCTCTCAGAGATAAGAACTCTGGTGGCATAGGCAATGTTGCAGAGGCCCTGGCTGAGAAGCAACCAAGCAGCATAAAAGAGGTTAAGTTTTTTAGCTGATCTAGTGGGGAGACTCGGTGTGTTTTGAACGGAAGTGAAAGGCAACAAATTAATCGCGATACCAAGAAAGGGCAAGAAAAAAAAAATAAAGTGAGCTCGTCTCTTTTCCGGGTCTGTTGTTATACTGCGCCGTTTTGAATTTCTTTTTCTCTCTCGTTGACGTTTAGAACTCTTCACACTTAGCTTTCTACTTCTTTTTTTTTCATCAGTGATACATTTTTCAGTGTGCTTCTTGTATTGCGGAAGTGTCGTTACTTGTATACCTTTGAGTATGTGCATGCACGTGTTTCGAAGTTTTATATTCCTCTTTTTGTAGTGTACCACTCCCCTCAATAATGCCCATGTCGCCATAAGGGTACCTGGAATAAATAAATAAATAAATAAATAAATAAATAAATAAATAAATAAATAAAGTATGCGTTTAGTGATTTTGTGCATATGGTCACGCATGCATACAAACAGCGATACAACTCCCATTGGCGTGCACGACAGAGGTATGTACCAGTCATTCTCACCAGCGCCTGTGCGGCGTGCGCTCCTTCTCTCTTGCGTTCACGCTGACGTCGACGCCCCGTATGCGCCAACCTTGCTTTGTCGCTGAAGGCTCCACTACGGCAGGGGCGTTGACCTCTGCGGTTACTGGAGGGGCGTCGCCAGTCAGGCAGTTGGTTATGCAGTGAAGGCAATGAGAACAGCGGATATGAAGTTTTCCTTTCTTTTTTACTGAACTGCGTAATTAAATAGGCGATTTTTAAAGATGTGTGAAGCTTCCTGTTCTCATCAAAGGAAAAGGCAAACGAAAAGTAAAAAAAAAAGACAGCATTGTCGGTGGCTGGAAGGCGAACCGCACAACATGCGCATTAGGAATCGAGAGTGTGTTTTCGCCCTCTTGGCTGTGGAAGAAACAGCGGAATTCATATCAGCCAGATCGCAGGAATTGACTACGTGGCTCTCTTGGCTGTCGTTTAGTACTCGGAAAAATTGAGATCAGACCCTTTCCACACAACGAAAAATCGACGGGTCCCCAGTGACTCTTTGTGTCAAGTCGAACTTTTCCCGTGAACACGGTGTATGCGGTCGATATATAGCAGTCCGCTAATACAGCAGCACGTGCTAGTTTTCTTTTTTTTGCTTTATTAGTGCTTTACCGCTGTTTCGTTGTTTTTCTACCGGACAGACCTAATTTCTCTGCTCCGTGATGATCATGTGACTGCATATTGTGGCGGTCCATTTCGTTTCGCCTTTCTCAGCATTGCCTTGGAGGTTGTCACGTCGCTGTTATTCCGACTATCGGCCGCTGCTTGCCAACGAGTGATAAGAACGCAAGAACTGAAAACAAAATGAATTGTTGGAAGAATACGACTTCAGTGTGACTTAATTGCACGACGAAAAAAAAAATTATGGGGTTTTACGTGCCAAAACCACTTTCTGATTATGAAGCACGCCGTAGTGGGGGACTCCGGAAATTTCGACCACCCGGGGTTCTTTAACGTGCACCTAAATCTAAGTACACGGGTGTTTTCGCATTTCACCCCCATCGAAATGCGGCCGCCGTGGCCGGGATTCGATCCCGCGACCTCGTGCTTAGGAGCCCAACAACATAGCCACTAAGCAACCACGCCGGGTTAATTGCACGACGAAGTAGAGGGTTTGCAGACTATCACAGAATTTAGGTTTTTTTAAATTTCTTTTCTCCCTATGGTTGCAAATGAAACAGTTTCTACGCTTATGCAAAGGAAAAAAAAAACGCAAACGTTAATTGTGGCGCAACGTCCAACGGCCGCAAACGCCAGCCGAGAATAATGCATGAGACGTTCGGTCGTCTGTTGTATTAAACGGCTTTGTCTGCCGCGTAGCAGCGCAGGCGGCATTCATGGCTAGCGGTGTAGCTTTCAGGAGAGAGAAAAAAAAATGAATAAACCGCCGTCTCATACACGCGCTTCATTTCCGCGCAGCCTAAGCATGTGGCCTTGGCAACAGGTTTATGTGCGTGCGTCGTGCGCTGCGTTACACACTGCATAGGCCGGCCTCGTGGGTTTTTGCAGCGACGCCGCTGCCGGCGATTGCGGCGATTGCGGAAGTTGCTTTTGCAGTGAGAATAAACAAAAGGGAAAATCGGCGTGGGACGGGGGGAAAGGTGAGCGAAGTTCACTGAAGGGGGCGGGGGGCTTCCGCGCCGCGTTTCTCCCCCCTCACGAGTTGCCGTCTTCTTGGCCGGCCAAAGAAGTGGGACACCGCCGCCGCGAATGCGCGCTCGGTCCGTTTGTCTGCGGTCACGACGGCTTGGACCGGTCGCTTCCTCGCCGCCTCTCAGCCGTTTCGCCTGCTCGTGAGATCCCCGCCGGCGCTGCTTCCGACGTTCGTTTTGTTTTTTAGTCGTAAGTGTAGTAGGCTCCCGCTCCCCACCTACTCTTACCGCCTACCTCTGTCTGCTTTTGCGTCATCACTTGATTGCACGTTGTTGCGTTCCGCGATTCCCTTTGTTTATTTCAGGCCGCCGGTGGTGGCCCAGTCAGTGGCTGGGGCACTCTGCTGCTGGGCGCGCGGTTTCGGGTTCGCCTTTCGGCTGCGGCGTCCACGTCCGGACAGGGAGACGATGCAAAACCGCACGTGTAATTTTAGATTTACGTGTGCTTTAAGAGAACCTAGGTAAGATGGGTCAAACCCGCAGCGCACCTACACTAGGGTATTTCTAATAGCTGAAGCGTTGCTTTGAAATGGTAAAGACAATCAATCAATCAATCAATCAATCAATCAATCAATCAATCAATCAATCAATCAATCAATCAATCAATCAATCAATCAATCAATCAATCAATCAATCAATCAATCCCTATTTTACGCGTTCATCACTATAGGAGCTAAGCTTGCTGTTTTCAGCTCAACCTGCGCGTATAATTCAAGGAAGGCTGTCGGGAGTTTGCTGGGACAACGCTCAAGAGAACGCCGCTGACTATGAACCTGGTGGTTGCACTTCGTGGCCGGGGGGGGATATGACTGCTGCGGGAAAGCGGACTCGACTGCATAACCAGGGCTGATGTTCCAGCGACGAGAGATCGATAAGGCAGAATTCAGGGTCGAATGTTCGTTTTCGTTTTCCCAAGGCGCTGTTTACGAGGCCGCCAGCGCGGTGGACGACGTGGCACGGAGCTTGCGAACTGGTCTGCCCGTACTTCCTGCTATTGCGACGAAAAGATGTGCGTGATAGGTATCGTAAGCCTGTCTCTAGCACAGAAGTGGTGTAGCAGCGTAAGACGCGACTGTGCCCTTGGACGTGCGCACCGAGAGAGCTACATATTTTTTTCCTTGAGATGTTTCGCTGCGGCGGTTTGTGTCGCATACTGTAAGGTCACAGCCTTCATGCTATAATCAGAGTAAGGCACGCTGTTCACGGGTCATGCTGAAAAGCTCTGTGGCTGTTGACACTGGTCGATTACGGTTTCCGGCCCCATCTTCGTTTAATCACCTGTAAATAACATTTTATTTCCAAAACAAACGAACAAACACAGCTTGCGTCAGCCAGTCAGGAACGAGAACCAGAAGGTATACACTTCCCCGTTTCGAGCGACTAATCTTCCCGTGTGGGACGCGCTTTGATCGCAGGGGTGACGGAACGGTTCACAGCGCACAGTGGACAAGCCTTTCTCTGAGATATGCTGCCGGTTTTCGTTCCTGTCTGGCTGATGCGATATCCGCGTAGCAGTCTGCGCGATGCACAGCGATTATGAGACGGAGTGTACAGCTCCCGTTCGGTGGCGAGTTTACAGCGCGATGAACCGGAAGCAGTATATGGGCGCATCGTGACAGTCTTCAGCGTTGTTCCGAAAGAAAGCGAAGGAGTCCACATAAGAAAGAGGAGCTTGGCCGGAAACCGTAGGGAACGTGACCGTTATACCCCTCTCTCGGCGGTCGTAAAACGGCGCGGCTTTGGCTTCGACGGCTGGCCTGATGGTGCCATTAGCCTTAACGGTGGCGGCAGAAAGGGGAGGGGGGGGGGGGGGGGGAGTCCCTTCTCGCTTTGTGAGGTTGGTAAAGGGAAGGAGGTTCTGTTTGAGGAGGAGGGGCGGCGACGGGTACAGGCGAGCATTTTTCTTGGACTATGCGATGGTCAGGCCAGAGATCCCGAGCGTATATTCAGACTCTGCTGTAGAGCATACTTGCAAGTGCGGAACTGTTGTAAACGGAGTCGAAGCGAAACATGTACCGCGACCCAAACGCAGAGAGGCATGGAATATGCCTGCGTTTTGGGACGAAGAAGCGTACGTGGAACGAGCGCTCAAGCACTTTAGTGTCTCTTGGTGAGTCTTCCGGAGAAAACAAGTGATCGGCTGCCGGGTTCCACGGCTGTGATTGCGTTGTACTGCTGCTGTTCCTTTTCTTTCTTTTTCTTGTTGTACGTATGTACGTCAACTCGTAAACTGATTTTCAGTTTTTGTAATAAACTGCGTTTGTGAGTTAAAAAAAAAGTTTCGGCATGAATCACTTTCGGCAGCACCTTTGCCGAGTTTTCTAGAGCGGCGCACATGGATTAGTCGAGAGGATGCCTTGTCCCGACTTCAGCGTAGCGAGAGATTGCGCACAGGCCGTCGACGTTGGAAAGAAGCTCTGGAGCGAGATTATATATTGATGGAGCGGGCGAGGGAGACGCGGGAGCGTTCCCGTTTCCACTCTAATGGCTCTCTAATTAGCGTAATTCGGAAAAAGCCGGCCGAGTGAGCGCGCCAGGCGGTGGTTGCGGCGCAGCTGAGTTGCTGCGGATGGACGACCGAGGCGGCCCTCTAATAAGCCTAGCCGCACGCACGCCTGGCCGTGATCGCTCTTCTTACGCTGCAGCTTTCCATCGCATGCCGAAATCCTTTGCCATCTCAGCAACGCTTGCCGCGCGCTATAGGCTCCGCGCGCGTCCCAGTTTCGTACGTGCGCGTCCGTTAGGTGCGCTCGTGCGAAGAAGCGCGGACATTGGCGCCAGAATGAAATGTGAGCCTGTGTCATTGAAGGCAGGTTTCTTGCACGCCGCTTTGCTTCAGCCCCGTTTGGCATTAGGCAAATGAATGCAGGTGCCGACTCTCTGGCGCTCGCGTGGGAACGCGAACACGGATCTTCCCGTGTGCTTGGGGCAGCTGGCGAGTCTGCAAGGTTTGGGATACGCGTATCTGCGCTCGTGGCTTATTTCGGGCAGGAATGCTCGAGAAAGTCGTCCACGGTCCGATGCCGGGTGCTTGGCTGATTCCGGCCTAACGCATGGCGCGCGCGTGCGCGTTGCTTTGCATGCGAAGGCTCTGGAATCTGCTTAATCTTTTCAGAAAAATGGAAGACAAGGAGCTTGGATGAGGGGAGGTCCCACGCGAAGGCAGATTCTCGGACATGCGCTATCGGCCGTCTTTACGCTGCATGTAGACAAGATATATGCAAAGTCAATAGCGCTTCGATCGAACAGCCCAATGATTCCTCTGGAAATCTGCAAGGTAAAGTCAGTTGGTTATTCTAAAGAAAACGGTAACTAACACCGACCAAGCCGAACAAATTATGAAATGCTTGAGGTTTCGACCCCCCACACGGCAGCTTTGTGGACAATGCTCCCGTTTTTCTTCGGCTCGGTCGACGTAAGTTCGATTTTCTTCCCGATTCTTCCCGACCAAACGAAGGGCCGTGAGACTCTCGACTTCATCGATTGGTTATTTGTTTCGTCATTATGGTGGGCCATCGTTTGGAGCTGTCGATTAAGTGCTTCTTTCTTTTCCTGGTGCCGCGCACCATCTTAGTGGGCAGAGTGACCGTACCGGAAAGATGGTGCAAATTGCTGGTTGCGTGCCGCACTAGGACACGTTTTCCTTCCGCTGCAAAACTTCTCGCCAATTCCGCACCCGTTTCTTTTATAGTTTCATGCTTCTTTCACATGAGTGCCACTTCACTTCCGTGTTTTTTTTGTTTTTTCGTCGAGCGCGGTGGCCGTTCTTTACGCTCTTGCACAATGTAGTCCCCTCTTCGGAGGGCTCCACTATAGCTTAACAATTTACGTTCCTCCGAAGTATACTCTAGCCGTCAATGACCTACAACGCCTCTCCGTCGACCGACGTTCGCTTTCTATCGGTTGTGTGTGGAGCAGCGCGCACCGATGCCTGCTTATTTGCCTGTCGAGCTCTCCTCCAACCGCCTCGATGGAGCCGCTCGCCTTTTGATCATCTCTAAAACAGCCTATAGCGGATAACGGTCCGTCTTCCTTCCTCTGCCTTCGCCTGCGTTCGTATATAGCGTCACCCACCACTTGCTGGAGACCGGAGAAGATTGGCGCACCGGCGCGCTCCGCGAGCAGGAGGCACATAAATCGTTCGCCGCCGCTACCGCCGAGATTTGTCGGCGGTAGGCTGGAGGAGGCGTCGGTTCATCGGAACGAGTTGAACACGTGTATGGATTGTTTGCCGGAGCGCGCGCCTCGAGTGCTCTTTTATGGCGGCCCAATCGCGGTTCGGAGAGCCCGCGCACATTTTGAGGTTCCGCGGAGCGAGCTGGCCGAGGCCGGCATTGAGCGATGTGTCTCGGCGCGGCACTCTCACGTGTATGGGTCGGATGCGTTCCCGCTTGGCGGTCCAAGGCGCGCGGGGAAAACGCTTGCCTCGGTTTGTTTGCATCCACCAGGTTTCGCAAAACAACAACAACAACAACAACAACAACAACAACAACAACAACAACAACAACAACAACAACAACAACAACAACAACAACAACAACAACAACAACAACAACCTGCGGCTGGGCGGGCACGCGAGCGCCACTCGACTATACTTGCGGCTCGTTGCAGGCTTTACTGGTTGAGCCTGTATTGGCTCTCCTAAATGTGTGCCCTGTTGTGCTAGCTTTAGATTTTTAACGCGACATCGTTAAGGGCCCCGTGTCTCAAAAAATACGGCGTCGGCGTGCCGCGCCAAGCGTCGACCGTCGTTTCGGGAATAATCATTCCGCACCACCCATACCCAACCACAGAGGCCCTCTGTGTAGCGCAAAGAAGTTACTGAACTAATCGAATTTCTTAAAGTAAGATGCGTCAGAAAAAATCGCAAAGTACGACTTACAACCTACAGACATGATAGCGTCGGATTGTAATTTGAATATACGAGACAAGATTATTCTCTTACGCGGAAACTCAAACACGAACCCCTTTTAACGTGATAGCGTTGTCCACCTGCTGTTCGAGATCTCTTTTAATGGGAGCAGCGCGGCCTTCTCGGTTTCTTGCACACCAGCAAAAGAAAAGAAAGAAAAAAAAGACATAAAGGAACAGGAAGACCCCACCACAAAGCTCACCTTCGTGCATAGCGTTTGCCGCTAGCGTTTCTCGGTAAACATTACGGTAAGCTCAAGCGTGCTTTGCTTTTTTGTGAACCTATGGCATATGACGTTTTCTGGGGAAACTAATATTACTTATCGAGGAGGACTAGTTAAGGTAAAGAACTGCAGCGTTTTGTTCAGGCTTATGAACAACATGGGGAACTGTTCAACGGCCGTACTTGAATATGAATGTCTAGTCACTCCTGGTTTATTTGGCGCTCTAATTCACGATACAGAATGCTGCCATCTGTCCCATTTGCTTGAATGGAACTAGGTAAGTGGAAGCGACTGCTGGCGCGGGCGCGCTTCGGTATCTAGTTTTTGAAGAAACGTCGAATTTAGCTCGGCTGTTATCGGACAACTCGAAAAGCTGCGCTGACGGCGCGCCCTCTTGCGTCGTGCTTTGTTCGGCGCGGTGTGACAGCTGTTCTAAACGACAAGCGGAGTCATAAGCGATTACTATTTTCAGCGACGTTTCGTTCTGTGCGCGTATTCGTCGGCTCTATTCGAGGGCTGCGCTGCTTTCGGAAATTTTCGACTCGCTGTTCACAGCCCACATTGCAGTAATTCGGTGTGTGCAGCGCACACAGTTGCAGTGCATGCTATATGTTACTCCTCTAAGCGTGTTTTCTCGGATCGGTGCAAGTGGGTTCGCTTCGTTATAGGCAACGTCTTCGCATGTATGTTAGTGCACGTGCGTTCGCGGCGTGCGCGGTGCGACGTTAGTTTCGCTGCTACGATTTTAAAATGCCTCTCGCTGAGTGATTCTCGTATGACGTACCCTGCAGGCGGTCGAAAAAAAAAAGAGTTCTTGCAAGGAGTTATTGCTTCAAATAGAAAGGAAACAGAGAGCGTGTTCCCTGTCTGCGTTGCCTTCTACGCTTGCTGTATTTATCATTGTGCTGCATCGAAGAAGGATTGTTTGACTAGCCGGTTGAGCGCTGGGTCGATCTGTCGTGTGGCGGCGACCGCAGCTGTGGAGAAAGGAAGAAGACTGGCGCGGTCACAGCGTCCGTAGTTGTAACACTTTTGTTTAGATTTTTTTCCCACGCTCAGTGTCTTTCGACGAGTCTCCCAAGTTTAGACAGCGTTATTTAGTCTTCGGGCGTAACGGATTCGTACGTGAGTGTTACGCGGTGCCATATACAAATGAATTGTACACGTTGCGACATAATTTACTAAATCATTATTGCGTTTCTGGTGTAGCTGCACATAACGTGCACCGTGACGTCCCAATAGCATGACTGGCCTTCCCGCAAAACGCACTCATTCCTTGGTGGTAGCTCGGTCTGCCAATACGGGGGGAGTATTTTCATTTGATGGCTTTCGGCGGTGCCGCCTTCAGTGCGCGCTTATTGACCACTTTAGTCTATGTGTATGTGTCCAACCTAATAATACACTTTCCATCAGTGTTTTTACGTTGCGTAATTGTATAAAGCGCTGAAGCGATGCTCGTCACTGTCCAGTGAGAAAACTTTATTGACGTTACGTGTCAGAAAATTGAGTAGATGCACAAAATTTAGTATCCCGAAACTGAGACATAGAGAATACGGTCATAAAATGTGTTTCGCTGTGCCCGGTGTGCCACATTTCGGTGTGCTTGTGTCTGTGGTATTAGCCTTGTTGTGCTGTCTTCGATGCTGTTGCAAGTATTGGCATTAGGGCTAAAGTGAACGGATGCGCTTACAGTTGTTCGTTCCTCGCTTTTCGAACTTCTCTCTAGCCCACAATGCTGATTCACTAAATCCATGCGTCGATGAAAAGCCATAAAACTAGATCTTCTAGATAGTAGCCTGTGAAATTACTGTATACCTGTATATTTAAATTTATTCGACAGCTTTTTTTGTAAGTGTCTGTACAAATGTGATTGACGCCTTGAAAGCTGTCTTTGCCGCAGTTTGAGGTTTTGTAGGGAGAAGCCAGTTTCTGTAATTTTTGTTTTTGTACAAACGGTATAATTTGTGTGTGCTGGTGAACGAGGACGTTAGGGGGACAGCAGTACACGTAATTCTCAACGAATAGAGCTGTTTTAAAGGTACACCATTAAGGCACAAGAAGAACCTTCCTGTATTCGCTAAAATGCGCCTCGTGACGCAACGTAAGGTGCGTGTGATTTGTTCAGAAAGGAGGTGATTTCAGCAACGAGTAGGCGACCGCTGATGTGGCGAATAGGGCGTGTAGCCAAGCTAGGACACATTAAGCGGGGACATGTAGCGTAGTACAGAGGCGAGACTGAACTTCATGAAAGATTTTGCAACAATAATGGGTGATTAGAAGGCTCGTAGTGTATAGACAATCAGAAGATTGTTGAATCTCAACTAAGTGAACTTGGACTCAAGTATAGAACATTATGAGGTGCATTCGAAGAGAGCACTGAGGCTTCTTAGCAGTTTACAAGTACCCGTTCTACCCGCCGTGGTTGCTCAGTGGCTATGGTGTTAGGCTGCTGAGCACGAGGTCGCGGGATCGAATCCCGGCCACGGCGGCCGCATTTCGATGGGGGCGAAATGCGAAAACACCCGTGTACTTAGATTTAGGTGCACGTTAAAGAACCCCAGGTGGTCGAAATTTCCGGAGTCCCCCACTACGGCGTGCCTCATAATCAGAAAGTGGTTTTGGCACGTAAAACCCCATAATTTAATTTTTAAGTACCCGTTCACTGAAATTCATTATATTCCGTAGCAACACGGAGGAGCCAAATGTTTTGTGTCATCTAACTCCAGTATTCATGCATTCCTTGCCATTTATTCTGTGCATACGCTGTCATATGACTAAGAAACATTGCCTTCGTTTTTTTAATACGAAGCATTATTTGATTCATTAGTGGCACTTTGCGATCGGTAGCTAAGTTCATGTCTCGCCTCGCCTAGCCTCGCTTTAATAAAAAGAGGTCATTGTGCAACCGACGTGTCCCTGATTGCGTTCGACGAAGTGATTCTTTCTGTCGAACCGAAACAATGCTGTCTGCTCCGCTCGCCGCTCACGTATATGACGACGTCAGATAATCTAAAGTCGCCTTGCACTGATTAACAGGCTCGCGGAAACGGCTTCTGGTGCGCCTTTCATTTGATCTGGCCTGCGCGGTGTGCTGGTATTTTCGGCGCGCACAACTGCGCTGCCAGAACCACCGATGCATGGTACCAGAGCCGAAAGAGCACCGAACTGTGCGGCACCGCACAGAGTGGGGCGTGCGCGTGCGCGTGCGGAGGGGGGGGGGGGGGGGGGGGGGAGGCGCCGCTACTATTGCGCGGCCAATTTGCTGTCTCGGGAGGAGCGCCGGTCTCTGCCTGCGTGCGCGCGGCGCAGCGGTGGGAAAATTGGCCGCACGGCCGTCTGCTCTCGGCGGCTTCGGGCCGAGCTCCCTCGTGACTGAGGCAGCGCGTCTGCGGAGAGCGCCACCCGCAGTCAGAGACCTTCGAGGAGAGGTGCGGTACCTTAGTTAGGAGGTCGCGCGTGACCGCTGAAAGCGCGGAGCTCTCACGCTACGCACCCCGCAGAGCTCGAGGGGAAAGTTAACGGTTCTGCGGGAGCGTAATGAACGGTGCGCCGACTCCAGACTGACTGGACACGGCAGTATATTGTGGTAGTTCGCATTCGTGCGGCACCTCAAGTGTTTTCGCTATGGCTCGGGTAATGTTCTGAGAAAGCAGTGCGTGCAAGCAGCCTTGCGCTCTTACATACTTGATTTGCATACTCGTGCTTGCATACTTGCTTTGTGAGTTCGCCTCCGCTGCATTTTTTCAGCAGGAAAAAAGATGTTTTGATTCAAGTGGAGTTGGGGTTACTTCCAGTGTGGTTACTTCCTATGGAGAGTTTTTGATTAGCGGGCGCTAGAGGCTTGCTTTCATCTGGTGCACGCAAGCCCCTTTGTTTACATCGTACTATATGAATAGAAGCGTGAATTCAGTCATTGTCTGAAGAACTGCTTCCTAACCAGTGTTCACTCTTCGGCGCGCGGATTTACTGTGAGTTAACAGCCGTCGCTAACCCGAAAAGACATTTCACAGCACTTGTTGGCGTTCATTACCAGAATGCGAACCGCCGCTTGTTCTCTCTTGCCGTTTGCAAGTAATTACGAGACGCGTTACGTACCGTTATCGGGGTTGATGGGGGAGCCATCCTCCATTCAAGCAGTGGACGCAGGCGCGCTAACACCATCCTGTTTCGCTTACAATGAGAACTCCGAACAGCCCGTTTCATGGTCGACACGCATCGTATTGCCTCGGTGTCGTTCCAACTTGACGGTTATTCGTGTCTTTTAATTTTTCTGCTATCCTTTCTTCCTCATTTTGTCGCTGTTATGCAGGTGAGTTCTGACACATTTCCCTTATATTTGCTGCCCTTATGTCACTGCTACTCACCCGCTGCGGTAGCTTGGTGACTGTTGCGTTGCGCTGCTATCTCGATGTCGCCAGTGCGTGCCCGGCTGCGGCTGCCGCATTTAGGTGGAGGCGAGACGCAAGAGCGGTCGTCTACTTGGATTTGCATGCACGTTAATTAACTTCAGGTAGTCGAAATTAATCCGGAGGATCCCCACTACGGCGTACCTCATAGTCATCATCTTGGCTTTGACACGTACACCCCAGAACTTAATTAATTGCTTCTTCTCCGACGACATTGCTCATCGAATCTATCTGATGAGAGTGACAGTATTAATTTCCCTGTAGTGATTGTTGATCTATAATTGTCTCATTTATTCATAATCTCACGCATCATTGAGAATATTTGTATATCATGATTGGCGTTGACCTTATGACAGTAGCCTATCAGCTGTAACGCCAGTTTTCAGAGCAATTTACTTAGGTGTAAATAAGTGAATAAATTGTAAGGCACATTCCTTTGCGACAGCAGCCTTTTCTGAATATATCGGGCGTTCTTGCGAAGACTGCCGAAAATTCCTGAAAATAGAGTGGTCAAGATCAAAATGTAATTTTTTTAGAAACCGTATTATCGGGAACGACGGGGTGAAAGAAATCACGTGAGCAAGAAACGCCAGCTCTTGACATCATCTAACGTCACCTGGTCTGCGCCACGAAAGCCGAACCATCTTCCCACTTGCTGATTACGGCTCGTATCGCGTCTTCTTTCAAACGTCATCGATGCGCCAAAACGAAACTTCGTGCACTAGCTGTTGGTAATGCTTGTCTAGAGTATTACTTGACGGTGCGTGGTATTGGGGCTCCCTCTTTTATTGCGATAGCAATTATATGGACACTCCAGGGGCATTTCTGCCGTCGGCGTCGCCGTGAGGTTCCGTGCAAAGTTCAAGGGCGATAAAGCCGTCGCTTCGCACCGTGTGCTGCATGTTCGAGTGAAAGCAGGTGAGGGCGAGCCAGCAAACATGGTTCAATCTCGCGTGCGCGAATGAGGAATACGGCCCGGACGTGTGCCCTCTCCTGTCGCGGTGGCGCGCGAGGCAGGGGGGTCAGGCGAGGGAGGAGGGATGTTCTTCTGCGGTGGCTGCTAGAGTGCCTCGATGTCCTCCTCGCCCGCCGCTCCGTACAGAGTGGAGACAACCGCGGCGTCTACTGCGGCGTTGGCCACGTGAATCGCGGACGCCGTAGTAGACGCCTTTGGCGGATGGCGTAGCGACGCATTGCCGGTGCAGAGTGCGCGCATTGCCGGTAGCTTCGTATGCCCTGTGCTTTCGACATTTCGTTTGCGTTGAAGCGAGAGATGCACGAAGGTCCATTCGCTTGCTGCTGCCGCGATTACTCACTCCAGGATTTTGACAGCGAATTTCCGAGCTCATAGAGGGAGGTGTTTTCATGTTTACCTGTGCCTACATGACACCATGCTGGTTAATTTAGTTAAAATACGTTAGCGGGCTAATTGGCTTGAATCTATAATAGAATGCATAAGCGCGACTGGACAAGGACGTAGAAAGGAGCAGACACACAAAGACAGCGCTGTCTGTGTGTGTGAGTTTCTTCCTACGCGCTCGTTGTCACGCTTACGCATTCTGTCATTGTTAATTTAGTTAGTAAGCGAATGTTTACAAACTTATACCGCCGCTAAAACTACTATCCTGACTTCGTACAGTTCTGACGTATAGGCTACTTTAACAGCGTCTAAAACCACGGTAGATGCTCATGACTACGCATTATTTTGATAATTGTGTTCGGCTAATATCAAGTCCAATGTTAATTTTTCCAGCGTGGGCTGCTTTTATCCATCAGTGCTTCGACAGCATATGTACAAATTATTACGAGTAAACCTTGCCGTTGTGTAGGGTTTTCCCTCACACCAGAACACGCAGTTGATTTCAGACCGACCTTCTACCGAAGCTTGGCTAGCTGTCTAGTCTCTTACGTTTTGCAAGTGCCCTTATTCATTAGTGTACAACATTGTGCAAACACTCCACATAACTATATAGCACTGTACAGGAACTGAACAAAGTATGTACAGGCTTCAGCGCCAGCTGAACGCACATTAGACCACCTTGCTTGTACAGAGAAGCTGATCCAACGCAACAATCAAGCATAAAGAGGTTTCTGCATGCTTCTTGACCTGACAATACGAAAGCCTAAAAAATGCAGTAAAAAAAATGAAAGCGGAGGCTTGCTGCAATGAGGAAAAAAATAAAAGAGCTCCATGTACAATAGAAACCCGCTTTCACAGCTAGACTTTACAAAGCCACGTGACGGTAAATGTGCTTCTCGATGTAGAGTATAGGTGGTCCTGCAGTCTGTCGAAATGTCGATTTCTATTGGGCGAACGGGCGTAACTCAGAACGACTTGAAAAGCGCTCTTCCTCCGTGGAGCCTCGGTTCGGTGATGCTGGTGCAGGGCGGTGTGGACGGACGGACAGACGGATGGACGCCCCCTGAAAATTACGAAAGTTATGAAAATAAACAGCAGATTGAAACGCCCTCTGAAATGAGGTTCTTGCTGTTCTAAGGACTTAGTGCACGTGCGTGAACATCGTTAACAGATTCGTCCATGACGTAAATTTGCTCTCTTTGATCCCTTACATGTTCTAAAAATTGAATGGACGAATGAATGAAATATGACACCCACGAAGAGGTGTTCTTATAGGAGTGATGCTCGAACTACTCTTACGTATATTCCTTTTCTCGACTTTCTCATGTTTGCCGTTTAAGTTTCGTAATTTGCTTTCAAGCGAGTGCGCGAAGAGGCCTTGCTACAAATTATGTACTTTTAAAGTGTCCGCAGGGTAACACGAGGGTCGCATACAGTTTTCTTTTTCCGATTACCTTGTTACGTCTTCCACTTTTGGAGGTCCGTAGCGTCCACAGATCGCACTGAAGGCGTACGGCTTCGTTTGAGGCGTCAATTATGCAGAGGAGCGGTAGTGAGAGAGGCAACTGTACAGCAGCAGTGTCGCACACGAGGCGGCTCGTCGTGATTAACGAAAAGAAAAAAAAACGCGTGTGCAAAGAGGCTTTCGTGTTCGCGGGTGAACTGAGCGTTGGCTCCCAAGTATGAAGGGCTCTTCATTTGAAAGAAAAACGCGTGCGTTCAGGAAATTGAGGATGAGGCAAAGGGGCTGGGGAGGCCATGGCTCTGTAGAGAGACCGTTACTTGCAAGGTCCCTACTATGTTGCTTTTGTTTGGTTCAAACTTTCTCTGAGATACTCTTAAAGGAGTCGACATGCGGGGGTTCTGTCTTGCCGTTCAAAAGCTGGTTTGCGTACTCTTAATTCTTATATTCTTAAGGAGTAATTGTAGGTACTCTTTGTTGAAGCTGAAACAGGAAAAACAAGTACCTGGGGCTTAGGTTTTTATGACTGCAGTCTGCCATTCGTAATGCTATAGGAACAATACTATTATTCAAATTATTTTTGTCCAACATAACGCACTTCGCTTATCTCTGCTCTTGTCTCTTCAATAGAACGCTCGATATTTCTTTTCTTTCTTTTCGTGGTTTATACGCGTGTGTTTACACTGGTGCTATTTATTGTACACTTCTTAATTAAAGATTACATTACACTCACACTTGTGCAATGTAGGAAATGAAACCGGCTATAGTGACTATGCCTACAGCTATTTATTTAGGACTTGAAGACATTTTTATAAGATATGGCGAGCTGTCCTTGATAAAGCACTGTTTTATTAAATTTCAGGGGCCTAATCAGGGGTCTCATCAAGGGCCTCCTTTCTCCTTATTGCGCGTATTTTTTTTTCGTGCTCGTATCTATTCTCAGGGCGGTACAGATGTTCGCAGTAGAAGTGCGATAGTAATCAATCAGCACTGGAGGTAGTCGCTTTGCTATTATTTCTCTGTAAGCTTCCGCTTAAGCAGCAATAATTTAGAGCATTCGCGCGCCGATAACTGCTTAGCCAGGGAAATTTGGTACTGAATGCAGCTCGCGCCTGGATCAGCCAAAAAATACTCGGAAATGGTACCACAATACTTTGTTTGCACATCGACAAGCTCAAACGTTCGCTTTACCTTCCTCTAACTAGTCGCTACCACGGTAGTGGCGGCTTATCGGACCGTGCGTAAAGCAGTAGTTGAAATGCGATGCAAGCAGGCTCGGCCAACTAAAGCACATCGCGTTATCTTCCCTAATATAGGATGTTTTTTTTTAGCTGCACCATATTTTTAAAAATTGCCTGTGGTAGCTATAGCACAGTGCTAACCCTTGAGCTAAATTACACGACGAGGCGACCATTACTTCTACGAGAAATCAAAATACCTAGCTGAATAATTAACATAATTATACTAATCATATCTTATCTAATTATTTTACGGCACAATTGTAGCTAGTGAGTTTGCAAGGCATTGTTATCACTTGGAAAGAATACTGAGTACAGCACCGGTTTCGAGACCGCCGCCGCCGCCGCCGCCGCCGCCGTCGTCGTCGTCATCATCATCATCATCATCATCATCATCATCATCATCATCATCATCATCATCATCATCATCATCATCATCATCATCATCACCACCACCATCATCATCATCATCATCATCACCACCACCACCACCACCACCACCACCACCACCACCACCATCATCATCATCACCACCGCCACCACCACCATAATTATCATCATCAGCCTATATTTATTTTTATGTCCACTGCAGGACGAAGGCCTCCCCCAACGACCTCCGATTACCTCTGTCTTGCGCTAGCCGATTCCAATTTGCGCCGGCAAAATTTCCAAGTTCATAACCACACTTAATTTTCGGGCGTCTGCGACGGCGTTTCCCTTCCCTTGGTACTCATTTTCTATACCTAATGGTCCACCGGTTATCTACCTTACGCATTACATGGCCTGCCAATTCCATTTCTTTCTCTTAATGTCAACTAGAATATCGGCTATTCCCGTTTGCTCTCGTATCCACGCCGCTCCCTTCCTGTCTCTTAACCTCGCTCCTAACATTTCTCGTTCCATCGCCCTTTGCGTGGTCCTTAACTTGTTTTCGAGCTTCTTTGTTAGCTTCCAAGTTTCTGCGAGTTTTCAGCCGAGTTTCGAGATATGTACCGTCAAACTTGCGGTAAAAATACACTGGTATTCCACTTACCTTTTTAAGAAAATGCTGTTTATTGCATTGAATCACAACGGTAACTGGAACACCAATGCATTTCCTCGGACACTTCGGAAGTTATATAAAAAGTAGCGTAGTCGTGAGCATTCCTTCCACGCAGATTCACCTTGCAAAGTCACCGGCTACAATTCGTAATGCGAAATATGTGCCGTAAAATAATTAAACATAATTAATGTAATTATGTTAATTATTCAATTACTCATTTTGATTTCTTGTAGAAGTAATGGCCGCCTCATCGAGTAATATAGCTCAAGCGACAGAATCGGGCTATTCCGCCATACGCAATTAAAAAGAAAAAGGTGTTACAACTAAAAAAGAAAGCACTTCGTATTTCTAACAGTGGCGAAAATAAGACGAAAGTCAACCGTGGATATCGCGACTTTCCTATCATGCATCCTGCTAGAGGCGGTCTGTCGGTGCGTTTAGCCACGGGGCTGTTGTTGCGTCAAAGGTCACGCAAACATGCAGTTTGAGCCATGCGCGGAATCGCCAGAAGATAACGGCATTCCCATAGGTAGCTTTCTTTTTCCTCCGGCTGCTTCTTTCTATTTTCTTCGCCTTCGTGTGCGCGCAGCCTCCCGAAAGTGGTACAGCTTGTGTAGTCTCGGGGTGTCTGCCCTTGAGGCTGACAGTGGGCCTTGCTAAGAGCGAAGCTTCCCGCAGCGCCGTCGGTTGAACCCAGCGGTTGAACCGCGCTTCTATTACGGCTTCTCTCCCTCTCTATCTCTTTATTTCTTCGGATGGTGCCATAGGCCCCATTGCGTGCACTAGACCGTCTTTTGTTTCTTTTACTCGCGGTCGGTGGGAAGAAAAGACGTTGGCCCGGGTCGTGGTTTGCGCCCGCAGCCCGCGCATAACAAGCCGCCCTTCGCTGGCTTTTCCTTTTTCTCATTCTTCTGTCTCTTTGTATATTTTCGCTCTCTTTTCGCTTTGATCCTTCTCAAAGTCCCTTTCGCGCATTTCGGCGACGTCTTTCCGAAGGAGTGAACCGGTGCCTGGAGCAGCCGTACGCCGCTATTTAGCGGGCCTCGATGCAGGCCTGCAGACTCAACCTTAACGAATGGCGGCACACTGCATGAACGCTCTGGACGCTCTGGACGCTCAAATTCATCCCATGTTGTCGAATTTCGGCGTATTTGAATTCTAATTCAAACAGAGAGCTCGTATCCACCCTGTGCATCAATGAGACACTGGAAGACATCCAATTAGGCAACATAACAGCATCAATTAGCTCCTGACCATACTTCGCATACGCGAGCTACCACTAAATTGCCGTAGCCTGTATGGGCGCCAACGTGAGAAAATCCAACCTCAGCAGCCTAGTTTGTCGAAACTGCCCCGCGGTGTGTGATATAACTGCGCACACTTATCAGCTATTGCGTTATCATTGCATGCTATGCTTTCTCGTGTCTTCCTCTTATGTGCATCGCATGCGTTACAGCTTGAACGCCTTCATTTACTTAGCGTTTGCGTGCACGGGAACGTTTGGTTTTCACTGCAGTTTGAAAACAGCGCGGCGGACACTTTTAGGCCACGCGCAGACTGGAATGTCTAAATACCTCCAACGGGTTGTTTCTGCATGGATAAGGGAAGTTCCGAGACTGACCCTGGTTGTGGCAGTTGCCCGCAGCGGATTTGTTGCGATTGTCGTTTCAGCATGGCCTGACACCATGAGAGGCGTTTTTTTCGAGAGGCGTTGTGTGTCGTTGTCGATACTCTTCGACAGTCATTTTTTTTTCACTCATCGTGGATATGTTCGCACGTTGCTAGCGTTTTGGTGTGGCATGATTGCTAAAGTAATTAAAGCAACGTCGTTTGAAATCGAGGTATCATCGTGATTTACTTGTCACGTGTGGCTTCATGACTTCATCATCACCTCGTATCAAAGCTAAACACTACGTGCCTCAACGGATTTAATTTGATGTCATGGTTTTGTGGCCGGCTGGCTCTGAAAGAATGTGTCCACACGATTAAGCGCAGAAGACGAACGAAGCAACGGCACGTTACGCAGGTTTCTGCGACCTCTCGCCTCCTTTCACGCACGCAGCTGACATGAGGCGAGGTGGCACGCGATGCGCCCTGTGCACAGATTTGAGGTGTGCGACATTTGAGGTCACACGAGTCTCAGCTAGCCTATGAGGCGGTCTCGACGGTCACGTTACGTCACGGTTTGGTGTGCTCCTTCGACAGTCGAAGCCGAAACTGATCGCACAAGGAGCACAACGTTTGTACTCCATGCCTTTGTTCTGCACGCCACGTTCAACAGTGTTACATTTTGCATATTAAATACTCACCGAAAAAGGAATAGGGGAACTGCGAAAGCAAGAGAAATTTTCTTTTCCACGACCCTCGCACGTCTCGAATTACCGACTTTTGGGAGGTAACATCGACTTGCAAGAACGGCGTTGCTTCTTCGCATCCACAGCTCGGCCAATTAGTGCAGCTTCAGCGGCTTCAGCAGAGAGCGCTATTTTCTCGGAGGCCGTTCCCATGGCAACTTGTTGCCGCCTCGCCCTTCCTTCGCCGCGCTCCAACGATGGCGTCAAGGTTCGGTGCATCTCACTTTATTTTAGCTTTATTTGCTCTATATTTTATCATCTGCGGCCCCCCTCCCCCTTTTTTTCTTCTTTTGCCTTAATACGGGTCTTACTCCTCTATAGATGCTATTGGCCTTACCCGACCTCTGACGTTCGATGAAAGACGAGGCTCTATATCTGGACACGCGGGATCGCCCGAAGGAAGCATTGGCAGATTGCTGCTGCCTCCGGCCACTGTAATAAGAAAGAGGCTATACCCACGTTTCCCTCCGTACTTTCGGGAACGCGCTTGATTTGTGGCTACGCTGCCGAATGTATGAGGCTCCAACGTCGCCGCCATCTATACCGCTGCGCCGTCGCTTCGACTGCCGTGATGTGGTTCTCGAAATACCGCCGTTGCCCCATGAAATCAGTCGTGGAGATTATACCGTAACCTTCTATTTAACCACTACGAGGTTCATGAAGAAGGCGTTGACCAAAGCCTTCGATAATGAACAGGGATGCGGTGCAGACAGGCTGCGGTGTGTGCCACGGTGCTTTTCTTTCATTTTTTTTTTAGCCCTAATGCGTGCTATGCCTGGCGACCTCGACTCTTAGGGGAGAACATCTCATTTGTATTCGTGCACTCATCGCAGCTGAAATTTCGCAAAATAGCCTCCAGAGCTAACCCTTCCAAATCGCATGTCTTCGCAACGCGGCACATGTACCCCTTCGCAGTATACGAAATGAGGATGTCATACCTGATTGGGTACACTAATGAGGTGTTTTGATATTTATGAACCACACCGTGCTTTGGTTACGGGAGCGAGTCGTACACTTGGATAGAATGTATTACAAACGAACGAACGAACAAAATCCCACGGTACACTGGTTATAGCTACCTTTTTATCCTGTGGATTTGCATGCGATTCTTCCTTTTTCTTCGTCGCTTACTTAACGGCCATGTTCACGGTTGCGTGGCATTTGCCACGTCGGGGATGTTCCGCTCATGACAATTTGCCACTTGGAAGTGTGCAACTCTACGTAAACGTAACGTTACTACATGAAATTCATTCCGGCGCCATCTCTTGAATATACTGAAGACCGATGGGCGTAAACAAACAAACAAACAAACAAACAAACAAACAAACAAACAAACAAACAAACGAACAAACGAACAAACAAACAAACAAACAAACAAACAAACAAACAAACAAACAAACAAACAAACAAACAAACAAACAAACAAACAAACAAACAAACAAACAAACAAACAAACAAACAAACAAACAAACAAACAAACAAACAAACAAACAAACAAACAAACAAACAAACAAACAAACAAACAAACAAACAAACAAACAAACAAACAAACAAACAAACAAACAAACAAACAAACAAACAAACAAACAAACAAACACAGGAAGATAACACGAGCTCACTTGTTGTCTGCTCCGCACTGACATTTTTTATCTTCTGTTTCACGTTTCCGTGTAATTGTAGCTCTACATTTTATCATTCATCTGTGGAACGCGAAGTAAAGCAACTGGATAGGAAACCTTGAGAAACTGGAGCGGACAAAATGTTGGGAGATGGGAAATTAACTTTTTTTAGTAGGACTTGTTGCAGGCTTATTTCGCACGAGGTCGCAAGCTCAATTCCCGGCCACATCGACCCCATTACAGCGGGGCTCAATACAACGAAAACGGTCGCGTACGTTAGAGTTAGGGGCCCGTTAAAGGACCCCAGGTGGTCCAAACCATAATCCGCAGCCATTCACAACGATGCCCTACGTGACACACTGCGCATCTCGCGCAACTAAGGCACTTTTGAACTTCCTCAGAAACACTGGCCTCCTTCAGAAACATTTGTCATTTGGTTGTTGTGGTGTGTTTTGTGTATCTTGTGCATCTGGTCGACTATACTGTGCCCATCCTGTCATTTCTCGTCATACCCATCTAAAATAGCATGCTACGCAAGCCGCCAGGCAGACCTCTCCAGGATTCATTAAAGAGCCTACCTCTCTCTTTCTCTAAACCTCACAATGTAACCCACCTCCCTCGGCAATCTGGCGCGCTTCTCACGAATTACAGAACTACTTGGCTACATTTGCAAAAGAGACCTCTCTGCTCATACATTCCTTCTATATCCTTCCGTTCCCTTCACTCTCGATACTTAGTTCTTTCATCGTCGTTCACCGAAGCGGGTGTAGGGAGGAGAGCCAGTGTCCCGCACCATTCGATCAAGGCGATTCCACATTGAGCCGCGTATTGACAGCGCGAGCAAGGGGGCGAAGGAGCAGGTTATCACTTATACAACAGCGTTTCACCTGGGTCGCCCCGCAGCGACAATACCGCCTGTAGTGGGTGAGGAGGAAAGCAAAACGGCCGGCAAAACAAGGTTGGCGCGCATCGGGCCCGATCGATGGACGCTGTCGCATTCATCGGGCCGGAGGCCTCTAGCGCGGAGAAATACATTTCGCTGTCGCTCTTCCCCGCTGGGCACCGCGGTGCCGCAGAGAAGCGGGACACTGCGAAAATGGCGCAATAATATTGCAGCAGGGACTGAGCTATGTGGGGGTTCATGTTGGGGGATCTGATCGCAGGTTTATCGAAAAGAAAAAAAAAAGCCAAGACACTGAAGTGTCGTGCCCATGGTGCGGTTGCCCTCTAGCTGTGTGCACCGCGCATACCGTGTTCATACATTTGAATGCGGCGAGTCCCGGGCGCGTTCTGTTCCCGTTTTGTTTATTTTTAGCATATATTTTTTTTTTGGTCGGCGACACTCTAGCGCTCTCGTGTTTTACTTCCATCCCCATACCCACGAGCGGATCTGCCATTTAAGTTCTTCTGAGTTGCTATACTAGGAGCCTTCGGGTAACGCCCTTTCTCGATCGATGTCGATTTATAAAACCGTGCGTGGTTTGTATTTCTTTGGAAATGTTTGCCGCGGGAACAAACTTTGTTGCAAGCAGAGCAGCGTGGGACATCACTGTGGCGTGCCTTGCGGTCACGATGTTCTCTTGAGCCATCCATTTCGGGCGTTTGAGAGTTTACACGAGCTTTTTTATACGTGTTGGGCTATTACACGGAAGCGAAGATTCAGCGGACCGACTCTAGCATAGAGTTTCCTGATAAAATTACCAGGTGAAACTTTGGCTCTGTGGCTGTTCAGCCAGCATAAATGTTCATGATTGTAAGTAACAAGAAATGCATGCATATTCTGAGATTTTACATGCAAAATCACGATCTGATTGGGACACGCCGTAGTGGGGGACTGCGGACTAATTTGGACCACTTTGACGTGCAGGTAAGTTTAACTACACTACCGTTTATTTTTTTTTGCAGTTCGTCCCTATAGAAATGCGGCCGCCGCAGTCGGGATCGAACCCTTGACCTTGTTCTCAGCAGCGCTACGCCGTAATCTGCAAGCTACCGCGATGGATAAATGATGTTGTTTTGGTACATGGAATTGTCTCGTCTTCGGGTTTCTGGCTTGAAACGTTATTGCAGTTTTAGGTACTGTCATTTACCCGCCTAAACTTCCGAGCAATAATTAATTCAATTTTCTGCGCCCATCATTGCAAACTGTTGAATTTATAATTTATAACGCAACGTATGTTGTTGAAAGAGTAGAAAATGAACAGTTCGCGGAGTGAGAAAACTGATTGAACCCTGACGGGTGAAGTTTAGGCAAATCCGTGTACTGGCCATGTTTCTAACGCTGGATCAACTGCCGAACTTGCGGCTCCCGTGGACACTAGCGCCGGAATTGCCTCTTTTTATTTTTTGATTTTTTAGGGAACACCGCTGGATCAGGAACTGCTTTCGAGAGCCTGGTCAAGGCGCGCCATATTTTCGACCATGGCCGCACATTTGTTTTATTCCGCTACCATAGAAATCCGGACAACACGTCGTGGAATTGGAACGTGTGCCCTGCCCCTGGCAACGCCAGATCTTCATGCGTGATTAAGTGCCAGGTTTTCTCTCGCCGCGGCATAGACGGATATACTCTGAGCATCTGACTACTGAGTCTAGTCCTTGCACTATCATATCGCTGGCTGGGCTAACAGACACGTGTACTCTGCAAATAATTTATAAACCGGGCTAAGATTACGTTTAGCTTGTACTTACACACTTAATTGTGTTTTTCTCTGCGTTTACGGCCATCAGTGTTCCTGCCGTTCCTTAGTACAGTTTCCACCCGCTGATCAGTGCCACGTTTTTTCTGTCGCTACCCTTTCCCTAAACCATATAATGGTGGGAGATAAGAAAGAAAGAAAGAAAGAAAGAAAGAAAGAAAGAAAGGAAAAAAAAGAAAAAAACTAAATGGTCCAGCTACGTCCGAGGATGTCGCTATATTGTGAGAAGCTTTCGCCCCTATGTTGTTTTTCTCTTTATGCGTACTGTGCGTGAATCGTTGCCCACAGTATAACTGCTTTCCCGTTGCTTAAATATACGCATTTTAAGGCGCCGGTATTTACGCCCTCCTGGCGTCGCTCCGAGTTATGGGCGCAGATGCCACGACATCGATGCGACCCAGCGGGATCGGAGCCGAAGCTGCGATGGTTCTGTTGCGGCAGCAGCTTCTGAGGACTTTTGTTGGTGTCGTCCTGGGGACGGCCTGCGCAATCCATTTGTCAGGCTCTGCCTGTGCCACATCGAAATGGCGGGGGACGCTGTTTTCCTGGCATCGCTTGCGAAGCCCGTTAGGAAGCTCTATTGGTTGATGGCGTTCTTCATTTTTTTCTTGTTTATTCTGGTGGATTCGTGGTCCCAAGTTCGCTAAAGTAACTGTTGGCCTTCTGAATGTTGTGGTGTTTTGTTTACGTGTATGCCGCCACGTGACGGTATATGGAGTGATGTTTGCTAGGCCATCTGTTTTTGGCCACCCGAAGTGAATGTTGAAGTCTACTCCGTTTCATACATAGCGTGTAACGCTGTGGAGGCTAGCAAGGCTTGTTGCAGTAGCCGAGTTCGCACCAAGGAGTGTGTCGCTGTTTTTACCAGCAGTTATGCGAATTGCTGTTTATTTTGGCTCAGTAATAAATGAAACAAACGTTTTCAAACCTAAGAAAGAACAAACTGAGTTTACGGCTGTTAGCACGTTGTTTTTAAACCATTCTGCTTTTCGTTATTTTCTATTTCGGGGTTTTCACTTGCAGCCCGTCGAGGAAGCTTCACGCGCAGGCTCGCAGTGGGCTTGGTCTAATATGAGCGACCACGAAACCTGACCACGAAACGCGCGATGTTATATAAATTGATTAGCGAATTTCTGGTTTAGCTTGCACGACCTTCTCAAGCTGCTAACGTCGATGCTCAAAGGCGACGAATTCCCGGTTTCGAGCTCCATTTTTCGGCATCATGTGTGCTACGTTGTTTTACTTGATGCTGTTCAGGCACGTACTCCACCGTAGAAAACAAACGGTAACTGCACCGTCCGGCAATGCGCAGGCACATTAAAAACCTGCTTTTAGGGGGGAGGGGGGAATTGGGGAGGCGTGTTGTGTTGCACTTGTGCGCGTGTTTACCTGCTTCGCAGCATAGTGCGCTAATAATCCTCAACCTTCGCATTGTGCACACAAAAGGATCGCATGGTACGGGCTATGTTGTGCCACCAACCTTTTTTGATGCGCCTGTTTGGTGCACCTGTTTTGACGACACAGGACGAAAGAAGATCTTTTATCCTTCTACAGCGAAAGCTGTATATGACTAACTTTCCGTAGTTTTGTAGCGCGTCCGGGCAACAGAAACTGACTTAGCGAGTTCTAACAAACATATACGGGTTGTTGGATGCGGACGCTTTTCCTGGCATCACTCAATTTCCCCGACCACATCAAATCGCCGTCGCATTCCAATTATGGTGCGCAGGGGTGCGTCCACCACGTTGCCGGGCCCGTCAGATAGGTTGGCGAACCCCACCTCATGCGGCGCACGTCGAGCTAATGCTCCCCCCCCCCCCCCTCCTGCTTGGCTCTTCCCGAAAGTGCAGCGGGAGGCTGGCACGGTTCCAGTTGGTTGATCTTGGTCCCGAGCAAAGCTGTTTTGCAGCTCTGAAAGGTTGTTCGAGTACAACCCGTCTCCTCCAGCTGAGCGCTTGCAGGCAAGGAGGCAGTGCCGGTGGCAAGCCACACATCGGACAGTGCAGCCCTTGGAGCGACCCCATGGGTCGAATGTGACGGCACTTGCACGGGCGCCTACTATTGGAGGAAGATGACGACACCTGAGCTGGCTCGACGATTGGCCGAAAATGACGTGACCGCGAGTGACCGAAGGGGTTAAAAGCGAGAGACAGGGAGAAGAGACATTCCTGCATTCATTCTTTCATTCGGTCTTCTTGCCACGGGCCGCAGCGTCCGATTTGCTGCCGGCCGTCGATGACTTTATGACTGTTCATTACTTTGTGTTATTACTGTAAATAATGTAAATAAAGCTTCAGTTCTCAAAATCCTCCTCAACGTCGGCCAACTCGCGCACTCAACGGCAAGATGTAATAGGGTGCAGTGCGGCGGCGTAGATGTCAGAAAGCGGAACAGACTAGAACGCTCTCCGTGAACAATGGCGTCACGTCAAGGTCACCGCAGTATACAAGTAGGAGAGGTATCGGTGTTAAAAACAGCTGCGTTATCGATGAGGCGGACACGTATAGTTCGTACACCCGAAGAACAATGTGCGCAGAAGGCGCGCGAGAGAACAGCAATGAAAGTCTAAACGTCGCCGGCGCGAAACGACTACCGACGAAGAACGTTCCCGCGGTCCTGAACTAAAACGACGATGGCGAGCCCGGACGCCTCCGATCGAGCAACGACGCCACACTCGCTAACGCAAAAAATGACAACCATTCCACTCTGTGAAGATGGAATGGCAGCGAAAGCACTTTGCTTTTCGTTTGAGGGCTTTGACTGTCGTCAGCTTTCGCTGCCATTCCATCTTCACAGAGGGGAATGGTCATCTTTTTTCTGGTCGGGGAGCAATTATGCGTGGATAAGCGTCTGTACGTCTTGGCTATGCTCTCTTCGTGACTGCGGTCTAGACCAGAGATGAGAGGTATAGATCCCTACTTAGGGAAGTGCTATACGTTAAGGCCGTATCAATTTAAGTGCTGTCTGTATGCGAAGGGTAATTCAGCGCAATGAGAGTGTCCTCAAATATTATGATATTGTAACGGGCATTTCAGACTACCGTTTAAGTTTGCGAATCACACAGCCAAATGGTGACTCCACTTTCACGGTGCGTATTTCGCTTTTTTCTTTTTTGTGACGTGCGCTACCGAACTCGCGCAGTGTTTGATCGATCACGACAGTAACGCCAGTTGCTCCATCCTCACCGTGCGGCTCGCGCCGAGAACAATGTTCCGATGTTTGTCGGCGGCGGGCTCCGTTCACTACAAGCGGGCCGACAAACAGCTCGCTGCGACGCGGCTATCTATATGCTGCTATATATACTGCCGCTTTCGATCGATCAATTTCCTGCTCCCGGTGGCTCGCATTCATCGGGCCTCGATGTAATCACGTGAAGCGAGAGAATGGCCTGGCGGCGCGTTATCTCGGTTTCGGCCCCGTCGAGGAACAGTCGCGCGAGCGCGCATTCACTGGGGCTCTGCTACACTCACGCGTCCGCACGCGCCTTGCAGCGACCAGCAGCTCCCCGCCGCCGCATTCGCCAACGTCGACGCTGCCGCGGGCGCTTGTGCGAGCGTGCGCTTTGTTTCATCCACGAACGGTGTCGGCGTGCAAGCGGCTGGCCGCTGTAACGGTGGTGCGCGCTGGTACAAGCTGGGCACCGGTGCGGAGTGATTCATTGCTCGCCGCAGGCAGCGCGTGTGGCGGACAGGGCGTCTTTGATCTCTCTCTCTCTCTCTCTCTCTCTCTCTCTCTCTCTCTCTCTCTCTCTCTCTCTCTCCTTGCACCGTTGTGCCTTCAAGACACACGTGTGTGGCGGCGGGACAACAATGACCGCCCGAGGCACCAGAAGGCACCCCGTTGTCGGTGGCACCGCGCGTGCGACGGCGAGCGAATCTCGAGGCTGCTTTGTGCGCGAGGTCTCTGAGGGTTCCCTGTGCTTGCTTTGACGGTGGCGCCATTATTCCGTGCGGCCGCCGTCCAGCTCGCTTCCCCTTTGGCGTCATCTTTATTGCGCGGTTGTTAAGGAGATAAAAATATCCGAAGGTGGTGATTATTTGGCAGCGCTAATTAGTAAACAAACGATAATCTCGTCGTGGTACGCCTCTATAGCAGCATTTCTTGGAATGCGGCAGTGGTAAATAGCGTCGTATTCCTAACACAGTGCATCCTTGTATTCGTCACTGTGTTCTCTAGGAAAGCTGTAGCTCACTAGTTCGACCAGACGTGGATATATCGAGTACACTGACTTGTCGCATAGAGGGAGAGAAAAGCGCTACGGAAAGCGTCACGGATAGGTTATGGCATACTGCTTCAGATCACGAATTCGTGCTCGAGTGGTGAGTCACGCACGCCGTGGCTGCATACACGCATGGTGGGGTGCAAATACCATTCCTGAACTCCTGATTCAGTTGCCCGTTAAAGGAAGCCCGGTGGCCAGAAGAGTCCGGAGATTGTCATTATTACGGCGTCTCTGATAACCTCGAGTTACTCTTCAACGTTATTCGGCGTCTCTGATAACCTCAAGATTTACTCTTCAACGTTATTCGGCGTCTCTCATAACCTCAAGAGTTACTCTTCAACGTTACTCACCTTCAATCGAATCAACAAACCCACGATTGACGGAGAGGTGCGAATAGCACCGAGGGAAGAAATGGAAAAATGGTGCTTCGTAATTTGGGCGTCTCCCTGCTGTTTCCTTCTGGTGCATGACTGCACTTTGTGGACCAATTTCGTAAATGTAATCCAGCGAGCAACGAAAGCTCGTACAGATGTACGGCTCCTTGAAGAGCAGCGGCAAGCCGAGAAATTCGAGCTTTCGTATTTTTGTTTTCTCCCTCTATTACACACTTTCGTCCCTTATTTTGCTGCGCCACGCGCTACTTGTCAAAATGATCCTGGCGTACGTAGCCCCGCAACGCACCGACAAGACCATGCTATCGATGGAGCGCCACCTTGTAATCCGATTTCGGTTCCCTCGCCAGGTCTTGTGTACAGCGTCACCTCTCCGGGAACCAAACGTGGACAGCCTTGCCGCGCCACTTATTGTTCTGCAGCGAGACACCACAACCATCGCCACCGTTCGTTGCACCGTGCTTGTATGTCCCCAGTGGGATCGCGGTGGGCGTGATCCGATTTGGGGACGGCGCGGTTCCGCGGGTTGGGTTGTTTGTGCCCCAGGCTCCCCCTCGACCCTGTGTCCGAACCCGTCGATGAAGCTGCCATGGAGACGCAGCGACGTTGCCATAGTGCCTAAGCTGTCTGATTCGGAGGCATTCGGGGCACATCGCAACAATGCCATGTCATTTCCTCTCCGTTCAAGCATCTCCGTTTCGGGGACGCGATCCCCGAAAGGCGTTAGCCGTGCGTCCGGAGCGTTTCCATTTTATCTTTGGGCAGTGCGCGCCATGTAACGCTTGTTCAGTTTCTCCTGATGGCGCTGGCATTTTTGGCGTTCTTTTCTTTTATACGTTTATTTCACTTAAGATTCGCAAGAAAGAAACACGAGGACATTGCTTTGGCGTTACCCTGTGGTTACATAAAGAAATTGGCAGTTTTGTCCAAAGACGAAGCATTGAAAGCGGTAGCAAGGTTTAGCTCCAGGTACTCGCGCGGTGTTCTAATAATACGCGAAGGCGACGTGGCGCGTCGCAGCAAGCGAGAAAACTGCCGCTGCGCATAAAAAAAAAGAAAAAAAAACAGCGGCCTGGCAAACGTCAAGCTTTTCGGTGGGTGGTTTATAGTGTGTGTTTGGCAGCAAATTCCGCTCTTTACTCGCAGTAGGTGCTGAGCCTGGTATTCGCATTGACACGCTTGACGCGCTTTCGGCATTCCTGCGCGATATGAGCCGTTTACGAGCCCTCACCTAGTGATATCATGTTTGATACGAAAAGCTGCGCTTTTGTTTGGCGCGTGGCTTAGCCTATGCTGAAGCACTTGGACCCGAGACTTCGTGAATTTGGTCACGTGTTGTCATGTTGTTATTCAAATGCAGAAAGTAGGTTCACTTGTCCCGCAAGGAGTGTGGTCGTTCCGGACCGGCAGCGCATGCTTGATGTCTTCGCTACGCTGTGACACTACTTACTCGTTCGTAAAAAAAGGTGAAGTGGCCCATGACAATATGACTTTATCGCATGTGCCCCCCCCCCTCCCCCCCCCCCATAAAACTCGCCTCACGTGCTAATCAGAACATGCTAGGTTAGCAATAATAAAGTTGATAAGAGAGGGAGAGCTAGAGAGAGCAAAACAAATTCCTTAATGCCATATTACGCGGTATAGTTAAGTCGTCAATAGCTGTTTGCGCAATGCTGGAATCGCAGTAAGTATAGCGTTTTTTTCTTTTATCCTCCCGGCGCCTTGTTCCAGACGGCACATATACTGCTGGCAAACTGAAATATTGAAGCAGGAAGGACGATACTGTTCACGCTATAGAATGCGAATGTTTTAGCAAATGTTGCTTACCCTAGCCTCACCAAAACCCTACTGGTATATTCAGGGTATAGTCGCGTGGGGCGAAATGATTAAGCGTATGCGAATAATGAGTCGGTAAGGTTCCTTCTGTGTAATTTGCACAGCGTTCGAACCTTGAGGCGGGCTCATCTTTCATGAAATATGACGTGCGTCCTATCATGCCGCGCTGTTAAAGGGAAACTGAGTATGAACTTAAGTGTTTAAAGTAAGTTTTCAAGATTTACGCGTCAAACCCACACTGTAATTACGAAGCACGCTGTAGTGGGCGACTCTGGATTAATTTCGACCAGACGGGGTTTACCTTACGGGCCCCCGATGCACGGGTTCACGGGCGTTTTTGCATTTAGCCCCTGTCGAAATTCGTCCCCCGTGGCCGGGATTTGAACCCGCGTCCTCGCGCTGAGCAGCGCAACGCCAAGGCCACAAGCACGGCGGATAATATTAAGAGGAAGCTTTATCCGGGGCCGCAACTCCGACGTGGCCTATTTAAGTACGCAGAAAAAAGTACGCAGTAAAACGCAGAAAAGCTTTTCTGGGATAACCTCCGGACCGATTTTAATTAATTTTGTTGCATTTGAGAGAGACAGTTAAACTATAGTGACTGTAGGAACTTGGTTAAAACACGTTAGCAGGCTAGTTGGTTAGAATCCATGATAGAGTGTATAAGCGCGACTGAACGAGGACGTAGCAAGAAACAGATGCACAGAGACAGCGCTTTTTTTGTATCTGTTTCTTGCTACGTCCTCGTTCAGTCGCGCTTATACACTCTATCATGGACTGTAGGAAGCGGAATTTCGATTTAGGTACTGAATTTCGTTATAAGAATTTTCAAAAATACGAAAGTTCGGAAAAAAATAGAAGCACGAAGTTTACAAATTAATGGCTCTGATGAAGAAGAGACATCGCTGTTCTGTAAACGGCATCCATTAGACCATTCAAAGCGGACAAATTTTGTATGTCAATTTATATCTTACGTGAATTTGTTACGTTGTGTGCAAGGGTTCTGCAAAAGTTGTCTTTCCATATTACTAAAGCTTTTCAGATTCATGTGCAACATATGAATTTTGTCCGCTTTAGATGTACTATGAGATGTAATTCACAGAATTGGGATATCATTTTTCATTGCTTAGTTAGACTTCTAAACTTGATAGTTTCGTTTTCTGAAGATGAGTGATCTTCGCCTACTTTTAATAAGTAATTGACGACCTACATCAAAAATTCCGAACGAACAGTCACTAGAGTTTAAGTTTTTCTTTTAAATGCGACACATCTCTTCAAATTTGGTGCAGTGGTTGCCGAGGAAAACGAATTCTCGTTGTACATGTATTTATACATAGGAGCACCGGAGCTAAAGCTTCCTCTTAAGGGGAACTAGTTTGGTAGCTGCTTCTTCTGAAATACTATATAGGCAAGTCCTACCGTAGGCGTTATATGCTTTGTAGATTGGAGAAGGTTCGATCACGGTAAACTCGGGGCAACGCCAGCGTGACTTTTCCGCACAAGCTCCCTGTGATGTCGTGGATTTAAGCAGAATCTGCTTGGGGCAGCGTTTACGAATAGAGAAAGGTTTCATTGGGCAAGATAGCAGGCAAACACTTTATGAACTGGCAGAAGTTTTCTGTTTTACCCCTGCACAAAAATGACTGTTATACGTGGCAAGACCTTGAAGTTTAGAAAATATTCATTACGGTGGCTCTCTGGTTATGGCGCTTTGCAGCTGCTGAGTGCGAACTCGAGGGTTTGATCCCCGCCCGCATTTCGATGGAGGTGAAATGCAACAACGCTCGTGTATATATACTTAGATATATGTGCGCAATAAATAACTACAGTTAGTAGAAATTAAATTCCGAGCCCTTTACTGTGCCGCCTCTCGTAGGCACATTGTTGCTTTGGGAAGAGTTTCCAACTAGTGGACGTGCCCATTTGGTCTGGTGCTGAAGTGCTGATTGGCTGGGGGTGCCTCTCTCCTTCTGACGCGTACCCCAGCCCAGCCAATCAGCACTTCAGCGGCAGAGAAAATGTACACGTCCGCTAGGTGAACATTTAACAGAATGCCCCCTGGTGGGCCACAAGGAAAACACGTATTGCTTGCGCATGCAAAGAATAGACGCCGCGAACATGCACAGCGAGCACCGCGGCGTCGAGGAAGAAGCGGAAAAGGCACGAACGCGGCGATTCTCTTCTCCACCTCCAGGCGTCTTCCTCCTCCGGCGATCGCTTCCCTCGCGGCTTCAAACATAATCTCGCCGATTTCACAGACGGGCTATCTACGCTTACGCGTAAACATATTGGGCACCCTCGCCCGAATGGCTAAGCATTGAAAGCTATAGCAAGGGCTGAAGTTCCTCAGACGGTATTCTTTAGAGTACGTGCGACATGTTGCCGGCGCGACAGCGCGCAAGGCAACTTCTGTTGCGCTACAGAAACAGTCCCCTGGCAACAAAGGGCTTCCCACTATGCTAGCCGTGCGCAGGCTTGATGAGGCGCTCCGCCACCGGCTTTGGAGGCCTCGATGGTGCACGAGGTGAGACAAAAAAAAAAAATATGATTCGCACGCACTGTAGGAATCGATGTAAACGAAGCTTTGTATGCTGTTTGGATTGGTTGACGATAATTAGCGGTGATGTTGGCGGCTGATGTGTAATTTTTTCGGCGTTTAGTCCAATATGGAGAGTGATGGGCTGCTCTGGGTAGTCCACAGAACACACAGGGGGACGTGTTTGCTTGGAGTTGTTGTGCGTCGTTGTTCGTAATCTCTGATAGGGTTCATCATTATCATTGCCTCAGATAGCACATCCTATCGTGGCAGAAGTGTTAAGCTTCAGTTGAATTAAGGGGCTGTACGTCGTTCAGTTAACTATTATAATTGGATGTATACATCGTATACATACATTCGCGGTCTGCACCACGTTTCGCTGCTTAGAGAAGACCTTCCTCTTCAGCGTGACGCTTCTTTCCGGCCTGGGCGTCCTCGACGCTGAGTGCATGCTTTGGAGACATTTCGCTGGCGCGTGCTTACGTGCTCCTTCTGTATGCGTGGCCACCACGCTGTTGAGACGCCAGCTCCAAGCGCTCTCTTCGGGCTACGGACGATTGTAATGCTTACAGTATCGCAACCCAGCACGCAACCCCCAAAGCCCAGCACCTGTATTTTTGTCCTGCATCTGCACAGGGATGCGAGCACAGCACTCGTTCATACACACAAATTGTGAAACGCTGCCGCAGCGGCGCCAGCCGGGATGGATGGATGGATGTTATGAGCGTCCTCTTTGGAACGGGGCGGTGGGTTGCGCCACCAAGGTATTGCTAAGCCGGGATGCACGGAGGCGAGCGCCACCTGGTGTTTTTGTAAGAAACGCAGCGGCGCGCGCGCTAGCAAGGCCACAGCAGCAGCAGCAGTCGGGAGAAGAGGCAAGGAAAGTTTCGCTGTGTGTAACTTCAGGGTTTTGCATAGCTTGATGTGCACTGTCCGTTCCGCTCAGACAATCTGTACGCACAGCGGTGTGCCGTGCACACAGCCGCACCGCAGGGACGCCAGTGTTCGTGCGCGTACCGCGTATACCAGCAGCGGAAGGCAGAGCGATATATCCAATGCCCCGATGTATGCAGAGCCGATTGAGCGGAATATGCGGGTGCGCCCACTTGGCTTCGTCGTTTTCTTTTCCTTTTTTTTTTCAGGCAAACGCAGTGCGCGTCTCCCGCGTCTCTGGAGACCTTCTATAGCGTGCTCGTAACCCTCCATGCGCGAGCAGCGCTATACCGTCGATACCGCGACAGCACGGCCGCTGCGCCGGAGGCGTGACACGGGAATCGTAGTGGGAAGCCGTCCTTCTGCTGCGATGCTTGACTGCGTTGCTATAGACGACGATCAATTCAAAGGGGATGGAGACGAGGCGGGGTAAATGTTCGCCCGCGAAAATCTTATATCTTCGCGTTCAAAGCGAACGAAACCGCTGCGATTGCGCGAAGCACGTGGGGGGGGGGGGGGGAGGCTTTGCGAAATTTCGTTTGATGAATACAGCGCTTTCATGCGCGCGTTGCTTGGATTCCATCTTCCGGGTGAACGAGTGATTGGATCACCATAAAACTTGCTTGAGTGCAAGGCCGAATCTTCGTAAGGCTTCTGCAGGGCTGGATACCTGTATTTGTGTTTCGCTGGCGGTGTCGTACGGCTATTGAGCGCAGCACGAGGTAGCGAGGCAGATTCCGGACAGAAGCGACCGCTTCCTTGCGAGCACCGAACGAAAAAAAAAACATTTTGGCCCTTGTGTTACAAGAACTCCCAGTGGATAAGGTTAACACAGTGCCCTCCATTACGATAAGCCAACATCAGTTCAATTTATAAAGGTGGGTATAGGCAGTCTGTGCTCAGCAGCACATTTCGTCGGTGTTATATGGCCGCCGGCCTATCGCCATGTGGCATTTAGAACGGCCGCGCTAGTGATACTCTATCTATTTAGGACAAAAGAGACTTTTTATGGACGTAACCTTATTTGTGAGCAATAACTTCCGTTTTCACCATTTTCAGTCTGCATCGATTGGCGTGATCACGCTCGGGGAACAGTTGGAAATACTCGATGCACTTTCGAAAAACTGTTGGGGAATGCGTCGTAACAGCAGAACTTTATGAGATATTTAAAGCAGGGCCTACTGCAGTACGTTCATGCTATCCTGAATGTAAAAGGACTGCGCTCCTCTTGCTATGTTGCTTTCCTTTCTTGAAAGCGCTGGCATTAATAATACCCCTCCATAACAGAAAATTGGATCGGTTGCAAGCTTGACACTTTTCTTCACGTTTTCAACTGGCCCAACTTCCTGTTAAACTACGTGATGGGGTTCCGAGAACAATTTTAGTTCAAACAAACAAACAAACAAACAAACAAACAAACAAACAAACAAACAAACAAACAAACAAACAAACAAACAAACAAACAAACAAACAAACAAACAAACAAACAAACAAACAAACAAACAAACAAACAAACAAACAAACAAATAAATAAATAAATAAATAAATAAATAAATAAATAAATAAATAAATAAATAAATAAATAAATAAATGTAGCAGTTCAATAATTCACGTGTTCTCGCGTATCCAGTGCATCCACCTATTGTAACGAGGGTTTTATTCTCAGCGTTGAGCAGGCTAGTAACGGTCATAGTCAGTCGTCTGCCAGCGCTAACAGCTCGTGCTCCACACTCGTTCAGCGGATTCAACGGACGTGACAGTCCTCCTGACGTGCAACTTCTTATTCTTCAATTCAATTGATTAAATAGTTCATAATTGTTCATTCGTAGGCCTGAACACGAGTTCGCTGGAATATATTTGTGTGGGGGGACAATTTATGACTCAGCTCCAGAAATGAGGGATCGTGATAGAGCAGTCATTAGAAAGGTTGCAACGTTCTTTTCAGTGAGATGCTTCGAGAGAGTTCTTGTCGGCGACAGGCGCGCTAGGCAGCTCAACGTTTTACGCAGAGGACGTATATATGTAGCGTCCAACGGAAATGCGTCCTACTTGGTCGCCAGTATTACGCGTCGCTGCGCCGGGGTCACCGTGTGCGCTCTGCTTTAACTCGCAGGTGCTACCGCGCTTCGCCGTTCCACTGAAATCATGCGTGCCTTCTGCGCCGCTGAGCGTAACTGACGGGCCGCCGGTTTCCACCCTCCCGGTTCTATTTCGACCTGCCGCATCGTTCTGGTTCACGCTTAGTTCCGATACTACTACGCTCTCTGAGCAAACACAGTGTCCGCGATAGACTCAGCGTTACGGTCCATCCGATTGGTCTCCGCGGCTTGCCGAAGGGCAGCAGACATTTTTTCAATGGCTGAGAAGCAGCGCTTCTTCACATTGCACTTGTGCCAGGTGTTTGGATCGCACCGCTGGCGCGAGTTGTTGTGGTCGCACCGCTGGTGCGATCGGTTGGGAGACTCGGCGCTGACGCCCGTGGTTGTACCTGGGTCGCAAGCCCCAAGGGTAGCGTTGGCCTGGCGGCCTGGGGTACAACTGGAAGCATCCGAAGGTCCCGGCAAAGCATGAGTCGACTGGTAACAACAAAACAACTTGTTTATTTTAACATCGCAAAGAGTTGGTGGTCAGGTTGACCGAAGTAGAGAGACGGGAGTGCACTTTACTCAACAGAAGAAATCGGAGCCCTCCTTTTTGGCGTCCGGGGCAGCTGTTTTTATACTCTCGCAGTTGAGGGCAAGAAGGAACCCCTCAATAGACGAGCACGTGATTGTACAATGGGATAAGGTGACGCATACTGTCGTAGCGCCGTTGGTCGGGCACAAAGACTGGGAGGAGAAGGTAACCTCTACTCTCGTAGCGCCTCTGGTCGGGCACAATGACTGGGAGGAGAAGGTAACTTCTACTCTCGTAGCGCCTCTGGTCGGACACAATGACTGGGAGGAGAAGGTAACTTCTACTCTCGTAGCGCCTCTGGTCGGGCACAATGGCTGGGAGGAGAAGGTGACTTCTATTCTCGTAGCGCCTCCAGTCGGGCACAATGGCACATACACTCACACACGCACATGAAGACACGTGGCATCGGAACATGCCTGGACGCGCTTGGCGGGGAGCGTAGCGGCGACGCCGAACGGGCCAAAATGTCTGCCGCTTTGTTGCAGTCGCGCCGGCTAAACCGCGCGTCGTAGGCGAAACGTAACACAGGCTAATGGCGGCTCCTGTGATAGTTAAGAGAAAGGCTTTGCTTATGGTCTATTCGTTCAAATACACGTGGAACGCGAGAACCACCGAAACGCTCTTAGCCGCAAAATTAATTTTTGTAAAATTTCTTAACCTGAGGAACAATTGCCGCCCACTTTGTTTGGCATAGGAGAACGCCATAAGAGCACTCGTTTCGGCCTACGCGAAAAAAGAAATCTTGTATTAAAAAACAAAAACAAAATTCGTTCTACTTCGGAGTTTGAAACCGAAACGACTTTCTTTCCGAAGCAGTCACTCTATGTGTGAGCTAAACGGGATACTCGCAGACGGCAGCTTCGTGCCGTATCAACCGACATCTCGAAAGTCGGGAACACCGAACAATTAACTAGTAGACTATATTCTCCAAAAATCGACAAGGTGTAGGAAATTCCAGTGGAAGAAAAAGCACCATCGTCCTTACTGTAAAAAAGAATACTACAGAGAGACCTATTTTACTGGCCAATTTTCAACTGCGAAATAAACCTTCCGTTGGTGATGTTGTTCCATTTGATGGTTTCTGATAATTTGTCCGTTTTCCTATCGAGTGCAATTGTCCTGGATTTCAGTTTATGCTATTCTGTCATTATTATTTTTTTATGAGTACGCTGGCAACTTGTCTATATTTTCGGGAACATCGCTCTTCTGTGTAGCTATATTCTTGCTTACTTAACACTTTGTTTCTCAACGGCAACAACTGTTCCCGTCACTGTACATGTGTTGTGATATTGCATGCATTGCGGACGTCCTGAAAAAAAAAAAGAGTAATTTCAACGTCAACGCACGCGACAGTTTACGGTATTAACACTAGCGTTGTCCGGCAACATGCAATAAAAAAAAATGGGAGTCAAAATTTGTGTTCCTACTGGTATTATCGATAGGAACAAATGGTTAATGGATGCTCGTGAAGATCAAATGGATGCTCTACTTGTCATCAAGGGGCAGTCGACTGCTCTACAGTAAAGTGACGCAACTGTTGAGTTTCCTCTTACTGCTTGTCGTGTCGGCACAACGCAACGTCTCATGTGCTGCAGCCAACTTTGCATGTGATCACATACGCGGCGCGAAGGAATGCATTTACCGTTTCGTCCTTTCCTTTATTAGTCGAGCTAAGCATTTATGCCACCGCGCATGCGCGTTTTGTTTTGTTCACGTCGTAGGTGTTTCGACAGCGAGGTGGCCTCATTGAGCCACCGGCAAATGGGAACGGCAGTAAAGCGGAGGTTAACTCGGTAAGCAGCTGTTTTATCTTTGGTGCCTGCAAAACAAGCGGTGCTTCATAACGCTCTCGTCTTGCTAATTTTGTTTTCGCATTTTTGTTGCCGCGCAAAACGGCTTAAAACGGAAGCGTTATGATCTCGCTTTGGTGTACCCCTGGCCCAAATGCGTGACATTATATATATATATATATATATATATATATATATATATATATATATATATATATATATATATATATTATATCCTACTTTCTAGCGAGCGCGACCGACTTTCATGCAAAGGGTTGCACGAGGTCGTGCGCAGTTGTGCGCGAATGCGTTGTAAGCGTTCGAAGTGTTTGCGGCGGTGTTCGGTTCTTTGCGGGAGAAAGTTCGGTATAGTGTCAGCTTTTCGTAATGTTTCTATTAATACGCCTTCGACGACGGCGCTAAACTGTTTGAAATAAAGAAAATGAAATGTTATGGTGGCTTTCGTTAGTCCATTGTCGAATGAGATAGTTTGTCTTCTATATAAAGATTTGGAAGACGCTTAAGCTTCGCCTTTAAGAGTGAAACGCGCTCGCATTCAAATATCCCTGACTGCTTCTCACGCTTCCCGGCAACTGCAGCTTATGTAACCGTTATGTTTACCGGGAAACGCTGGCGGCGAACGCTACGCACGAAGGCGATCTTTCTGGTAGAAATGCGGTTTCTTGCTTGAGCCGATCCCCTGTTACTGTTTCGTACTTTTATTATTTCAATCTGAGAAGATCTAGTATAAAAGGTATGTGCTGTCGGTGTTTTTTTTTCATGACATCTGTTTGTAGGCTGTCATTCTGAGAATTCCGTGGAATAACTTTGTAAGGAATGAAAGACAAGGTATGAGCAACTTTGGTGATAAAAGAGTGGTTGGGCTCTTGCTTCGAAATTATTTTGTCGAAAAGATGGTCGACGCTGGACGCCGGATTCTTTTGCGCCACAGGGCCCTTAACGCTGTCGCGATAAAACTGCAGGGAGTCTGTATGTACACTTTTTCTTCTGTGGTGCGAATTTTTGTGCATATCATTTTAGTATCGCAAGTACTCATAGTCGCACTGACATGTGGCATGGAGTATGAGCTTTCGTTCTGTCCCCGCCTGTAGCTTCAGAGAACGAACGCAGAAGGGCCAGCACGTGGAAACCTCGTCAGCAGTGTGGCGCAGTCGAGTTCACTTTGGAAGGTTAGTGAGTAAAACACTGCGTGTCAGTGTTATGCAGTCGTGGGAATGCTGCTACAATTTCTCCAATCTGCTACATCCACGCCACAAGTGAGAGAAACTTCTTCAAAGCTGCTCCAGGACGAGCCGCGCCGCGTAATCTCGGAGGCCACGACGAAGAGGAGTTGTGGTCAACGCCATGTGGCGGTGACCGCCACCTTGTGTAAAGAGTGCGGTCGTATATCTCTTGCCATCGATAAAGCTGAATGAGCTAAAGGGTCACTGAGCTAATTCAATACAGGGCGCCCTTACGCACGTTCGCGGTCCGTCATTAGGCAACTGCGTGCGCCACATCTGCGCGTTGTGCGTAGTTCAGGATCTTCTGTCGTGCCTATAGCAGTGCGCGCTCGGCCCGTTATGTGTTGTTCGCGTGTCCCGCATTCGTGCTTCGTATCGACGGCGTGTCCTGGGTGGTGTAGGTGTTCCTCAACCGACGACGCGCACTTTGCTTGGTCGGCACGGCGGCTGTGTCATGGTGCACTCGGGAATATAAAACCTTACCCCCTTGCATGTTATTAGGTGCTTTCCTGTGTTCGGTTTACCTGTGGGTGCTCGCCACGGCAGCGTATTTGTGGCTCGGCCATTTTTGCTAAGCTAGATGTATTTAGGCCTAAAATAAGATTGCTCCAATGATCATCCTGCATACTATACCGTGACTGTATTGAGATTGTTTTGTACCTTTGTGTGGCTGGCTTTGCCGTTAGGATCGCTGCGGTATTAAGCATGGAATGCTTTTAGCTCCCGTTGCTGGCGACCTTCAAGTGACCATGATCCAAGATCCAGAGCCGTTATCCGGGTATCGTTGCTGACAAGGAAATTTATTCACCCGTAGGCACGCTTACAACTGTGGTATGAACAAAAAGTACAATATAAAGTGCATCACATGTAATACATCATACTTGATGTAAGCAAAACAGATTAACAAATGAAATAATAAATGGTGCCTACTTGACACTGGCTTTGCCACACACAACAACATCAACAACAAAGCTCATTACCACATCCACACAAAAGCATTATTGTCAGCCTCGAATTCATGAAAGGTATCCGGGGCACATACAGATACAGTCTGAACTCAGGCAACAGAATTGAGCATTATTCTGGATGTAGAAAGACTTTGCCTTGGGAGACGGTTATGTACCGCGTAGACCAGCGGCGATGAAACTCGGCTTCACCGAGATTGAACAACTGTTCTTCAAGATGACCCCATATTATCACCCGAAGTTTCCGCATTCTGGGGTACATTGCTCTATTTGACTGCCGAGATCGTTCTGCGATGTTACGGAAGCACCACAAAATGTAGCTAGCGCTGTAGTAGACGAGACTCGCAAACCGATCGCGGCGCTGTGGTGGCCGCACGATGGATATTCCGAACATTCTTGCAACTAGCTTCCAGAAGGTGCGTGCTACAACGCAGTCCTTTACTACATGCGCGTTGGTCTCTGTTTGTGCGCAATATATGCATTTATCATTCGCTACCATATGCCAGCGTTGCGAGAATAAAATGAGATCATCCGGGCAGACAGTCTAAACTGTAAAAAATGCGGTCTCTGGCCCCAACCCTTTATACAGGACCGCATTGCATACGCTAGTCGCTGCGCAAACAAGTTACAAAATATATTGCTTCCGAGTTCTTCCTAATGTTTGTTCACAATATCACTGAAGCTGTAACTTTTAGTAAGCTGAAGTTTTATTTGTGATTTCCAATAGCGGGGACGTTCAGAAGGCAGGTAAAGTGCATCATACACTTGATTGTCATCTTTTGGGAGCTGAAACGGGGTTGCCTGTGCTCTTTCCGACGCCAGCAGTCCGTTAGTTCCGCAGCGCGGGCTTTGCGCCGCCTCTTTCGAGAGATGGCGCCACGCTGCGTGACCAGGCTGGCAGCGTCTGGCGCGCCTGAGATGGTTGTGAAGTAGTTGTGAGTAATCGTTGTAGTTACTCCAACCAATCTGCTTTGCTGGTAGCCATTCCATGCTCACATCTACTTTCGATTACTGGAGAGCCGGCGTGTTTTTAAAGCTATTTTTCGAGCATACTGGTTCACTCAGTGTGGCTGGCGTGGTGGTTGTAGTTTGTTCGTGACTGGTCACGGACGCGGATTATCTTCCTTGAGAATATTAGCAGTGATCAGTGCCGGTACTCTGGAACCATTTTCGACACTCATGAATGGTGCCCGGCCGGTAACCATTCGGGATCATCATCCTTGACTGTTTACAAAATGTACCCCAAGTCATTTTCCCTGCTACGTGCTTGGCCGTTCCGGCCACTCGATATGTCGCCATTTCGCATGAAATTCGAATGCACAGAAAGTCGTCTGTGCGGACTGTAGAAGCACGTTCCTCACAGCTTGTAGTAAGTCCTTAATTGACGACTGTGTGCATTTTCTCCTCTTTATGCCTTACAGCACTCATGTTTATAAGCCTATGTCTCCGGAAAGCATGATGCTTAGGGAAAATCGCAAGAAAAATAAATTAAATGAGCGAGAAACCTAGATGTGTTGGCAGAGTCGTAGAAAACGGCCCGTAATGTCACATCTAGCGAGTCCTTACGAGGCTGCGAGCCCGAACCCACTGGGAACGCACCAAGCTCCGGCTTCGGATTCCCGCCTCGACCGTGGCAGTGGTATCAGTCTTGGCACCCCGCGCATTCGTTAACACGCGGGGAGCTCTTTTTAAATGGTCCATTGTTCGATCGGGAATGGAAGTGCAGCGCGGAAAGAACAAGCAAACGGGAGGGACCAAGGCAACGACCCTGGAGCCTTTCGGCTGAAAGAAGCCGGCGAGCCGGAGGATGAGGAGACAGGCCCTGGTGCCTGGCTCGTTAGTATTCACTCCCGCGCGGGATCGCTTTGAATGGGATGGCTTGGGCCTCCCTCCCGTCTTCCGCTCGCACCGCCTGCCTTCGTTCGTTACTGTGGGCGGCTTGGCTGCGCGACTCCCGCTTTCGTACGTTAGCTTCCTCCGCCTTTCTTTGAAGTTGTGTGGAGAAACCAAGCCTTTGAGCCACCGGTCGTCGGATGGCGGCAGAGAAAGCCGAGAAGAGCGCACTGCCCCTTTCGACGGCGCGCTTGCTTGCCGGCGACGCGCCCTGCCGTTTATTACGTTTACTGCCTCGTGAGGCTCTCCTTCTTTCTTTCTCTCTCTCTTTCTCACTTTGGCCGCACTTCTGTGCGTGGAATCGTAATGCTGCGCTGCCCACGGCCTGTGCAACTGCATTTCTTCTCGCGCGCGTGAGTTTGTGCTAGGCGTGAGTTTGTGCGAGGTTCGCGCTGCGAGGCACACGGATCGGTTGGCATGGTTGGCCGCCACAATCGAGAAAATTTTACACGACCCGCGTATGTTCGGCATATTTACCGCAACCTACGTTTTTCTTTGCCCACGCGTGTGTAGGCGGGCTTTGATGTTCCATCAATGAAGGCCTGCCGTTGGAGAGTTTGCCTTTGGCCGCTCACTTGTGCGCCGCCTTAGGTAAATGCGTGGGCGAAGGCTGCGCATGAACTACATCTTGCAGAGAATATTTCTTGTCATCGTTCCAGTCGAGTGAGTGAACCCTGCTATATATAGCTTCACGGTGATGTTCAAGCCAATGATGAATGTTGAGAAAGGAGTGGCAAAGGAAGAAGGGCATAACCGTTACGAACTTGCGGCTCAGGAACATGGGCGTTTCGGGGCCGCGCTTAAAGGAGCGACGTAGGCATGATGACGGTCCGCTTAACGTGCGTTTAGTTTTTTTCTTGATGCTGAAAATATGGACCATATGTACGAACAGAAATTTCTCCCATCGGCGCTTCTTGGGCCGCGAAAGTGTAGGCATTTTTCCTTAAACGATATAAATTCCGCCTGTATGATTGCAGACACCATAGAAGCAGATCGATCGGTAGCTGCGTCATCGAGAAGTTCATAAAGTGATCCCCCGAGCCCGCGGTATAATGTAGCGACCTGTATCCGAGCTGCGCACGTCGCTTCGTAGCGTATAGTTCGCTGAGCGCTAAATGGTTCGCTCTCTGGAAGATGGGCAAGTGTGCACGACATTCCTCCGGCTCCCGCCGATCGACCCCGGAGAAAGACGCGGCCTCGCCGTCAGCGCGGCGTCTTCCGCTGCGCGTCAGCGTTTTTTCGAGCGCTCGCTGCGTTGTTGTTCGGCGCGTCCAAAGTGCTTCGTGATAAACTGTCTTCGCCCTGTCCCGCGTCGTGGCGCGCGTTCCCGTGCCCGTGTGTTGCCATCTCGCTTCTCCGTTCTTCGATTTCTCGATGCGGCGGCGCCACTCGGAGAAGCGTGGCGCGATACTTACCGAAGCCATTTTTGTCAGCGTCTTCCGGCCGAGCCACTCGATACTAGCCTCATGTTTTCATCGTTAGTGCTTTCTTGATCGTTTGGATGCACTCCAAATCAGTATTTTTTTTTTCGTTTTATTTTTGATTGTTGATATTGACCTTTTTCGTCTCGTTCGCTTACGGAAGAGCTTTGTTCAACGTTTCGGCGTTCGTGCTAAGATACATTTCCGTTAAATGTTGTTTCGTAGGAAAATCACGTTAGATCGCGTGATTGGCTAGCCTTTGTGTTTCTTTTTTTTTTTAACGCTTGCACTTCACGCAGATTTCCTGCGGTCACAGATGCCCCGCTTCGCACAATTCCGAACCATTGCTTCTTTTACACGACAGCTAAGTTCGTATGCCGTATACGCTTTTCCCAACTTCGCAACTTCCTCTATGCACATTGTTTGTGTTGACCGAGAGCTGCAGAGCGCCACAAGATTATAAGACCTTAAGAGGAAGCTTTAGCTCGGTTGCTCCTATCTAAATACATGTAAAAGGAGAATTCGTTTTTCTCTGCAACCAATGCACCAAATTTCACAAGGCTTGTTGCATTTAAAAGAAAAACTTAAAATCTAGTGACTGTTGGTTTCAGATTTTTGATTTAGGTCCTCAATCGTTTATAAAAAGTTGGCAAAAATCGAAACTTCTCAAAAAACGAAACTATCAAGTTTACAACTCTGCAACGAAAAATGATAATACAGTTCTGTGAATTGCATCTAATAGTACTTCTAAAGCAGTCAAAATTCATATGTTACACATGAATCTCGAAAAATTTAATAAAGTAGAAAACAGCTTTTGCAGAACCCTTGTAAACAACGTAACAAATTCATGTAAGATATAAAATGACATATAGAGTTTGTCCGCTTTCAATGGTCTAATGGATTCCGTTTACAGAACCACGATATGTTCTCTTGATGTAGAGTTATGAATTTGAAAACTTGGTGCTTCTATTTTTTTCAAACTTCCGAATTTTTGAAAATTCTTGTAACGAAATTAAAGACCTAAATAGAAATTCCGCTTCCAACAGTCACTAGAATTTAACTTTCTCTCTCAAATACAACAAATTTCATTAAAATCGGTCCAGGGGTTATCCCAGAAAAACGTTTTTGCGTTTTACATGTATTTGAATAGGCCGCGTCGGAGTTGTGCCCGAGCTAAAGCTTCCTCTTAACGGCCTTTTTCCTTAGCTGCACTTACACATTTAGTGGCGGCAAGCGTTATTTATGTAAATAGTCTTTCGAAAAGAGCGGCACCGGCGGTCGTTAGTTGCCTTTAAACTTGAGCTTCCTGTACTAATAATTAGTTGTCAACGCTCTGCGAACACAATGCCGGCAGCACTAACAAGCAGCAGTGGCGACCGTTTAGGAAACAGCCGTCGCTCACCGCTTCGTTCCTTTCGTTTTATCTCAGACGCGAAAGGGCAAAGCGAAAATGTCGTCACTGCATCCGCAGCAGCCACAACGACGACTGCGACGTCGCGCGACGCGTAGACAAAAAGGAGAGGAAGCCCCTGTCGGCCCGTCGCCTTTGCTACGCCTTCACGGCCGAACGAGCGCGCGTGCGGAGATGCGGCCGAGCGGACCGAGCGCCCGTCTCGCCAGTATCCGCCTCCGCGTGCCCGCGACGACGTCGTGGTCGTTGAAGACGCGCCCGTCTTCGTGACCAGCGAGCGCGTCTCTCTCTCTCTCTCTCTCCGTTTCGCCTCGCGTTCTCTCCTCTTCCGCGGACGTACGTCGCACGCTGGCCCGCCAGTCGAGCCGTCAACGAAGTGGGGCTGTCTGTCGCCTGCGCAACGGGCCGAACGGAATGCGGAACGTCTGTTTTGAGAGAATGCGCGCGGCTCGTGTCATCCTTTCCTCGTGTCATCCCCCCTTTCCCCCCTCTTCCTGCCCATCTCCTCAGGCGCCTTCTCCAGACTTGAGATTACGGTGGAGTTGACAAGTCGAGAAGTTCGCGCGTGCTCCCCGTTCTCTCGCACCTACTACACTTCAAGCTTACGGCTTTCCGACGCACGAGTAGCCTGGCTGACGCATGATGTATTCGCGTGAAGTTGGATGTTCCTCGATTTCTTTCTTCGTTTTCTTTTTTTTTTGTGTGTGTGTTCGTGTGTGTTGAAACATACCTCCCGTATTCGGGCAGACCTGCCACGACGGTGGAACGGACACGGTGCGGCGTGTCTGTCGGAAGCGTGGCAGCTGTGCTTTCGAATGCGCGGTGGTGTGCTGGGACTAATGGATTACCAAGCTGGCCCGTTCATGCGTTTGGCGTTTACGTTGAAGGAGTGCTCGGATCGTTGGAATAACTGGCTCCTTTCGGAGCGAGATGAGCTTGTCGATTCGGGATATCACTGCAGCGGTTCGCGGTTTCTCGCAGCGCTCCTTGTCAGGGTTTTTTTTTTTCTTGTTTCGGGGCAGCTGTCGCGTCTGCCGCGGGCTGATTTCTAGGTGGGCGTTATTTACGCGTGGCAGCTTCTGTCGAAAATGACGGCGATGTTTCCACGATAAGTGTCGCTCGAGTGATCGGAGGATAACTTGTCATGTCCTCATTTCCGTTTTATTTCCATTTTTTTTTCGCCTACATTGTGTAGCGATCTGATTTTGTCTCGTTCGGCTTACAGCCGCCTCGCCTTATATACTCTTTCAGTGGAGCGTTGCCACAAACGTATCGTCTGTGACGCCTTTCTTTCTCTCTCTCTTGCGCCAGCTCTTGCAGTTGGTAAGCTTATAACATGTAGTATCGTGCTTGAATTACAATTTAACATGTTCGCCTATGTTTCTTGTTACTGGCCCACTTGCGACGATACATCAGATTATTTGAATCGATCATAATATTTCTTATGTACGTATAGATCACAGAAAGTTTGAAATGTCGAAGCAGATACGTTCTGCAGAAATAAATAAATAAATAAATAAATAAATAAATAAATAAATAAATAAATAAATTCCGTGCTCAGGAAAAACCCTAAAATCTTAGTGCTGACATACGCATGCATTAAGAGCCAAAAAAGAAGAACTTGCAGAGGAATGTAAGCAAAAAGAACAATAATGAAGAATACATACAACAAAGAGCAAGGTAAACGAAAAAGAAAAAAGGAAGAGAAGCGCAGTGAACAATGTGTTGAACTACGACACAACAACGCAAAGCTCGGAAAAGAACAATGATAGCGAGTTAGGAAAAATATCGAGATCATGAAACTAAGCGTTGTAAAGAGTCAGTATTCTGTGGATGGTTCAATTGGAAGGCATCATGTAACCGCGCGAACGACAACGGACGAGGAAAGAAACACACAGGACAGGCGCGGCCGCCCTGTGTGTTTCTTTCCTCGTCCGTTGTCGTTTGCGCGGTTACATGACGTATTCCAATATCGACCACCAACTAGCCCACCTCTCTCTGTTAAAGACGGCTGAATGTTGGTGATGACAGGCAAGAACGTGGAAAGGTCTTTGTTCTCTGTTGATGATGCGCGGAATACGAAACATGATACAACTAAGGAGTTCGAGCAGGTGAGAATACCGCGAAGGAGTTTGAAAAGAAACAGAAAACCAGCGCGAAATCATCGCCAGCAACGAAGTAAATGCGATGAAAATAATCCAACAGTGCTATAACAAGGTCGACATTCCGGGTTATAATAATAATAATAATAATAATAATAATAATAATAATAATAATAATAATAATAATAATAATAATAATAATAATAATAATAATAATAATAATAATAATGTTTTTGTTATCGGTGCAAAATACTTTTGTATACACTGAACATGTTATGACAGTTTCCTTTACGGAGTTTGAACCTCGGATTAAGCTTTGTATCGGGTCGCCCTTTCCATACTGTCCTTACTACTCGTGAATGCTTAGAAGTGCTGCGCTCCCACCTTTTTTCGTTTTATGTTGAATGTTTACGTGTATGAATTTGCGCACTTCTCCACATGCGCACTTGACATGCCTGTACTTACGCAGGTGTTCGTACTGCATAGTCGCCAGGCGTAACGAAAGAGAGACGACGATTGACCTTTAGACCAGCTGGCTCCTTTTGCCAAATTCCTTTCATGTCGAGAGGGCATATATATTTTTGCGTGTACGTTCCTGTACGTGTACTAGTCTGCTTAGGTCTGTGTTTCGCGCTGGGAGCGTGCAATGCATTTAGTCTTTTTCTTTTTCTTTTTTGGCGCCCTCTTGTTGAGTTTATAACCGCCGCGGTGGCTTAGGGGCTATGGTGTTGCGCTGCTAAGCACGAGGTCGCGGAATCAGATCCAGGCCGCGGCGGCCGTATTTCGATGGAGGCGAAATGTAAAAACGCCCGTGTCTCGTTAATGGGGGGCACGTTAAAGGTGGTCGAAATTAATATGGAGTCCCCCCCCCCCCCCCCCTCCCCTACGGCGTGCCTCATGTTCAAATGGTGGTTTTGGCGCTTAAAACCCCCGAATTCGGTTCAGTTTGTCGCGTTTATTTATTATGCTGCGCAGTCCGTGGGAAACACCGGGAAGAGTTATTGCGCAGAACACGCGACTCCCGGTCGGTGGCCACCACCTTGATTTATGAAGAGCCTGCGGTGCCGCAAGTTTGTCTTAAGCGACATCAGTATCGCGGGGCGTTGTTTAAGGAAAGCGCCGGAGAGGGGTGCGATGAAATATCTATGGCGATAAAGAAGGGAAAGATAGCAGCTATGCATGTTTATACACAGCCTTCTTCGATTAGACAAAGGACAAAAAAGAAACAGGGAAAGAGTCAGGGGCCACCCTGGCGCTGACTTACAAAAAATATTTATTGCAAAGGAACATTGTATATACATACGCGGATGTTGACAAATTTTCGCTGCGCCCGTCAAGCATTCGGCAATGCCCTGTCAACCTCTGAACCCTAATCTTGGAAACGGAGGTATAGTTGACAAAAAACGTGCATATATTGTACGAATAGTTTCGGCTTCCAATAATTCATACACTTGTTTGTTTGTAATTGTGCAGATAAGTGGTTTATGCTTTGTGAAAGCTGCCATTTGTGTAGATGAGTTTTCAGTGAACAGGGGTCGTACAACGTATAACTATTCCATTCTGATTTTGACGTCAAATTTACGTAACCGCCGGCACAAGCATCGGGCGGTGACCTGTAGCGTTTGCACAGTCTGATAAAGTCTCTCCTCGTTTATAGGAGGTCACTTTTGTTTGCTTTGAACGCAAATAGCGTTGCCTCCTTGACAGGTTTTTCCTATCTGATTGGCTGGCGAGAGGCGAGGAGCGCGCGGGTGTGGAGAGGGGCTCGGTGGGTCCAAGCTTGCGCAGTGAAAGTACAGATAACCGTATCAAGAGGGCGTTGCCGGTGTCTGTGATTGGACCGCTTCCCCTTGCTTAGCTTGCAGCAGCTGGTCGAAAATTGCGACGGTGTGCAACGGAAGGTTAAAAATGCCGCTTAAACGGGTCCCCAGCGAAGAAGTGTTGGCAGAGCCAGGTCGCACGCTTGCGGAGAGGGCTGGGCCACGTTATACCCTAACATTCCTATCATGCGCAGAGAAAGCCATTCTCTCCGGCCGCTCTGAGTAGCCAGTACCAGAGCGATCGACGGGCAGCCATATTTATTCATTTCGAAACGGAACAGTCTCCGTCTATTCCGATGGTAAGTTCAGTTTTTTTTATTAATGGGCATATTATTGGGCATCTTTAATGCGTGCACATCACTCTGACGTTGTGAGTTTTCGCAGTTTTGTGACGTCGCGTGACAGGCAGGCGAAGTGAGTGCAGACAGAATAATTTTGACCAATGGAGGAGGGCTAATGGCGGAAAAGGCGTAGGATCGGAAACGAAGATTTTTCTTTTGTTCTGCCTAATTATGAATAATCTGCACTTATACGTCAAATCAAATGGAGAGTTTTTGCTGGTTTCGCGACGTCGCGTGACAGACCGGTGTAGCGGAGGTGGTCCTAAAAGTTTTCGACCGATCGTGGAGGGCTAGTGGCAGAAACGGAATAGAAACAGATCGGAATAGCTTTACGTTGTAGCGCCCGAGAAGAGAAATGTGAAAAAAGAAAGGATGGATTTCTGGCATTGCATTGTGGGAAGTGCTTGTGTCATCCGCCATCGGGCAGAGACGGGTCATTTAGCAATATTCACATTCGGACATCTGAAATAGAAAGGTTACGCTCGAATTAATGCTGTATGCACACCGTTTGAAGCAGTAACTGAGGGCGTTTTCTTGCTTGGTCTGCGTGCACTGTCCTCCGCGCATGCTTCTCTCTATACATCGCGAGTGCGTTCCGAGTCCAGAGGGAAAAATAAAATGAAAGGTCTGTAACGATTTAGCGGTAAATGCGAGCGAAACGTGTTAGCATTACGTCGCACCTTTTTGAGGTATCGGATCCATGATGTAAACGACGCTCACCACACTGCAAAGTGTTGTTCAGGTGCTGAATCGACATACGTTCTGCCTGTGCGAGGGCAATTTGCAACTGACGGTGGTTGCAAATACTGCGGAGGTTGTGGGTTCGGCTCCCACCGGCGACAAGTAATCTTTTCGTCCACTTTCACTTCTCTTAATTGCTTTCTGCATTTCAAGTTCAACTATCCAACTACAGCTAATTTCCCCGACGCTTTACTTGGCTTTATTGTCTGTTGGCCTTTATATATATATATATATATATATATATATATATATATATATGCTTACGAAGAAGATTCTACTTATATTGAGGACGACGGAACGAGCTATGGAATGAGCATGTAATGAGGAGGGAAGATAACCGATGGTCATTAAGGGTTGCGGACTGGATTCCAAGAGAAAGGAAGCGTAGCAGGGGGCGGCAGAAAGTTAGGTAGGCGGATGAGATTGAGAAGTTCGCAGGGACAACAATGCCACAATTAGCAAATGACCATTGTAGTTGGAGAGGTATGGGAGAGACCTTTGCCCTGCAGTGGATGTAACGAGGCTGATGATGATAATATATAGCGGATTTAAGGGGTTCGATTCTATTTTGTTTACCATGACGACATAAAGCCAACAGACAATGAAGCCAAGCATCGGGGAAATTAGCTGTAACAAAATGAAAGCGAGCCCCTTACACACGCACACGTGTGTAAGGGGCTCGTGTGTAAGGGGCGCACACACACACACACACACACACACACACACACACACACACACACACACACACACACACACACACACACACACACACACACACACACACACACACACACACACACACACACACACACACACACACACACACACACACACACACACACACACACACACACACACACACACACACACACACACACACACACACACACACACACACACACACACACACACACACACACACACACACACACACACACACACACACACACACACACACACACACACACACACACACACACACACACACACACACACACACACACACACACACACACACACACACACACACACACACACACACACACACACACACACACACACACACACACACACACACACACACACACACACACACACACACACACACACACACACACACACACACACACACACACACACACACACACACACACACACACACACACACACACACACACACACACACACACACACACACACACACACACACACACACACACACACACACACACACACACACACACACACACACACACACACACACACACACACACACACACACACACACACACACACACACACACACACACACACACACACACACACACACACACACACACACACACACACACACACACACACACACACACACACACACACACACACACACACACACACACACACACACACACACACACACACACACACACACACACACACACACACACACACACACACACACACACACACACACACACACACACACACACACACACACACACACACACACACACACACACACACACACACACACACACACACACACACACACACACACACACACACACACACACACACACACACACACACACACACACACACACACACACAGTCGTGCAGTTGTACAGTCGTGCATGATTAACAAAAAGCGAACCCCTCTGTTTCCTTTCTCTTCGTTAATGTAAATATATGCAGAGCTGTGTAGGAATCTTGTTGGCTCCGTTGGTTCAATTGAAGAGGAACGAATATACGGCATACGTTGTTCTTGCAGAATACATTTCTGATGTTTCGGTTGGTATACCAGCTTTTGTCAATGTCTGACCCACCAGCCGAAACATCAGCAATATAATGTGCAAGAACAAACTATCTCGTGATCTTTTCTCTGAAATTATATTGCAGTTGACAGTGGTCTGCTTGGGACAACCGTCAGTTGCATTTCGCTCCTCGAAGAGGCAGGACGTGTGTCGGCTGAACTCCTGAACATATATGCATAGACCTACACTCATACACATGCTCACATACACGCTCTTCTAAGCTCTCCCATCTCCTCTCTACCTCTAACACGTGATCCGCTTCCTACTCTTCAAATACACTTTTTTCCCCCACTTTGACACTTCTAATGCTCTTGCCCATTAAAAATACAGCACGCGTAGATTTTGTTCTCTGTCTCGAACGCGGAGAAGTATAGTCGACGCTTTGCCGCTAGCTTCGTGAGTGCTCGTCTCGCTAATGCGTTCGGCATTTATACCTTCCATAGAAAGCCACGCTCCCTCTCCTTTTGGAACAGCGTCTCTGTTTTCACAGCCGAAATCACTTTCGCTGGTTTGTTATATGCGATATTTCAGTGCCTTGCTCATTTTCGGTAGACGTCTCGAACTGAGCTTTGGCTCCGTTATGCGCCTCATACCGTGCTTCCTGCAACTGCGCTGCTTCTACGCCTCAAAAAACTTTCGCAGTACGAGCGACTTGAAGCTTCCTGCTCTCACTATCCTGTTTTGTTGTCTTTGTAAACGCGCTGTCGTCGTTTCGTTCGCTCGCATAACACGGATTGAGAAATCGTTCGAGAACTCTCGTGCTCTTTTTTCCTGCTTTTTGTGTTCGCTTCTCGCTGGCCGATCTTGGTTCCGCTCCGCGACGACTGGTCCGCGCTTATTTAATCGTCCCATCGGTGAGGCATAGTTGTCCGCGAAGCGTTCCTATTGTTAATCTAATCGTCTCGTTCCATCCACGTTAACTCGATGAATATATATTTATTGTTTGCGGCTGTAACAATCGTGATATACGCTATTTACATTTGTCATCGGTAGGGGATAGGGGAATGCGGGACGTCCTAATAAAAATGAATTCTGTGTGGGCTCTTCAGCACAATTGGTTGAACCATGATGGATCTCATCCGTGCGTCGTAAACATTCAGTTAAATCATTAATGCGAATAGAGGAACTAGCGGGGAAGGAACCTATAAAAAATAGCCATATTGTATCGTCCCAATCACGTTAACTCGATTAATATATATTTGTTGTTTTCGGCTGTAACAGTCGCGCCTCCGGGGCTGGTGTTTATGCGGTTTCTTGTGCCTATGCGAGCCAATAAGTGCGCCTATTTGTTTGCTTGCGGGTGCGTCCGTGCGTGCTTGCGTGCGTGCTTGAGTGCCTTTACTTATGCTTGTGTGCTCGCGTGCGTGCGTGCGTAATTTATGTAGTACAGCATTCACTTCACAACTCTTTCCTCGCCTTGAGCACTACAGTTTTAAAAGCGCTTGTAGCGAACTAATCTCGCCGGAGAAATCCCTAAGAAATCTGATCACCAAACCCGCCACACGTTTCTAATTTTCGATTTTTTTTGTTGCTTGCGAAACCTTTTCGATTCGATCCTGCCGGCGCCTGCAGACGCCTAAGCTCGAAAGCATAGCCGCTTTGCGATGCCGTCTCGATGTGCAAATTGAAGGCGCCACAGGCACTTCGAAATTGCTTCTCGTGGCCCGTTTTGGATCGTCGGTTTTTCTAAAGGGCTAGTCACGTACGGTGTCCCCACTGGACTAATTTAGTTTAGCTGCCCAGAGAGCCAGGAAAAAAGAAGAAAAAAATGTGCCAGATTGTTCGGGTTTCAAATAATGCAAGAAAAACCAACCAAATGATAGAGACAGCAGCCGAATTCATTACTCTGGCGTGTTATGCTTGCTTCATATATAGGGGCTTGCCCGCTCTTCATATTGTAAAAATCCAAGCAGTGTTTGCTGAAGACTCTTTCCGCCAGATTCTGTTTATTTCTTATAATCTCCCCTGCCAAGCGTTCAAAGTGGCGACAACGGAAAATTTTAACTTGTTAATATCGTTATCAAGTCATGCGGTATTAAAATGCTCGATTAAAGAATTGAGCTTGTAGGTAATCCACGACTTGAAGGCTACAGTGATCTGTAACTATGCAGTCTTAATTTGTCTAACATTCTGCATTGTAACAATGTTCTTGGTTCAAATGACTGCTCAATTTCCTAGCAAAAGGCGGCAGGTGAGCTAGGCACGTTGCCGTTGCTTGTAAAGCGTGCTTCACCACAATAGAGGTAGTAATGCGGGTAAGCTTGTATTTTCAATGCCGTACGCACTGTGGAGGCAGCTTTCGCGCGTGTCGTGACCTACGCTGCTGGTACACGCTGCTGGTGCTCGCACTAACATGCAGGGAGGCTCATCGATCAATATTTTATCCCCACGCGCGTTTTTATTTATACCGAACTTCTGATTCTGCTGGCAACGGGGTTTCGGTTTTGTAATTTTTGTCCCCGTAGTTTTGACTTCACCAGCGCTGCTCTCCGACCGTTTCGCGATGCGTCTCCGATAAGCGTATTATTCCTACGTGCACAGCGAGCGTGCCAATCGAACCTGACAAGAAAAGAGCCATTTTCGTCGTCCCTCTCACACTCCACCGTGTCGGATCAGTGCCCCACACGCCGTCAGTTTCGTTTTCCGAGCCGCTGTGGTTTATTAACGTTTCGGATCCATTTATAATCGTAGTGGCCTTCGTGTTCTTTCTTTTTCTTTGACATAAGCTTCGGGGCACGTTTATCAAGGTGAACGAAGTCAAGCTGGTGTGCTCTATGTCACCGTGAAGCACCTCCTTGTGCGTGTATCAACGTTCTAATTTTTGTGTAACACGAAAACGAGCTTTGAGACTTCTACGAGCATTCGTGTCGTTTGTACTGCGCCCTTTACCTCAGGCGACAGCGCTTTCAATGGGTAATATTAAAGGAAATCAGGAAGAAGTTTCCGAGGGAGTAGAGGAAAAAATAAGGAATATATTATCCCATATTTTGTCATTTTGTCGCAGTTAACACAGCTTGCTTACAGGCAATTGCAAAATACCCGTGGAATTGAGAATCTCACATACTACGTCAGATACGAGAGTGACCGAACAGGAGGCAATGTAAACAAAGCATCAACGAAAAATAAAAAAAAAAGTACCTGGCCGAAATAGCCCATCTTTGTACTTTGTATAATATGTTTACATTTTGCGTACGTTTCCAAATTAAACTGACGTTCTTTTCTTTCTTTTTTTAAGAGCTGACTCGGAAGATCCTTTGGTACTCCGTCTTATGTCTTTTCTCCCATCCTTTCGTACTATAGAGTAGGTCTTCAGGATTTGGCTGGGGACAGGGACTATCGTATGATGAGTTGTTACCCTCGCTGGACACGTGTTTGTTTCATCGTGCTTTTGACCAGCGGACGATGTCAGAGCGTGTGCGGTATTTCATTACCGGCATTTGTCGAGGTTCCTTGATCTGACAGAAACTGTGCCATCGTTTCATTTTTTTTCTTTCTTTTTGCATAAGATGATCTCGGTGTGTGCTACCCTTTGCTGAGTTACCTCGGCCTTGTGTGTTATTGGAATACGGTAGCCATGATCGAAATTAGAATCCGCGACCTCGTCTTCGGCGTGCGTTGTTCTTTGTGCCTGTGGCGTTGGCGGACTCTATAAGGCGTGCCGTCCGCTCATCGAGCGACGTGCCTCCATTCAGCGATGCCCTTCATCGCCATTCTTTCTGTTAACGCTGCGAAGAACCTCGCTACCGCCGTGTTGTGCTATTCCCGTGGCCACCACCCGTACCGCCGTCTTTCGGCTTGCGTGCTCGCGGCGTTGAACGCATGGGATCTGGTGTCATAGTCGGCGGAAGCTCGCGGCTCAAGTGACCCATCGATTAGCACTCGCGGAGCGCTAATATTTGACCGGCCTGAATAATTGAGTGCCTGCTGCGCTGTGCCAAGCCCAGCGCTATCTCAACCACTGTTTGTGATTTTGCTTAACTGCGAACTGCTCGTCCATTTTTCGAGTGCTGCGACGCTAGGGTGTGTTGTCGCCGCACGTTTCATGTGTCCCGAAAGGCGCTACGGAATAAATAGTCCGGTATCACAATGATATTGCTGCTTTTGTCGCATGTCTCTTGATGCGCGAGGCCACTTTAGGGCATGTCCTTCCGTCGGTGTCGAGCTTAGCACCATTGTGAATACGTTGGCTGTGCCACCGGCGTTTTTCTTTTTTTTTCTTCTTTTTGTCATTACCACTTTGGATGGAAGACATCCGGTTCCGCTTCTCTTTCTCCGTGTTCAGAGCGGGGCGGAAGCGGCTGAAACAGATTGTGGCGCTGGTTCCGTTATTCTCTGTCCTTCCCGCAGCACAGGCACCATCGTTCGAGCAAGCGTTGACTTGTTTCTCCCCTGCGTTTTATTTGCTTCCACCTTCTTTGTGGCAGCAATAAATAGACTCCCCCCCCCCCCCCCCCCCCCCCCCGTCTCTACTATTGTGTGCGCTTAAGCACACTGGTAGCGATCACCACCGCTGAAACAGTACGACTATCCTACACAGTCGACTCAAGTTCTGATTTTTAGTACCTAACCACGGTTGCATCGCGGCGTCAACAGAAACAACCCGCAAGCGTTGCTATATACACTTGACGAAATTTATTGGCTAACTTACGATCAGTTCTTTGAGGAGCAGCTGACGCTGGGCTGATGTGGTGAAGAAGTGAAAAGGGCTCACAGCATAGCTGCTTGCTGAAAGAACAACCATGGCGCAGGCTGAAGTTTTCTTCTGTCTCGCCAAAAAAAGTTACTTGTACTTGTTTGCAAAACCTTTTGTCCGCCTTCTGCGCCTGCGGCCAGCGGCTTTCTCAACGTTTGTGTTTCGCAAAGTCAGCAAGCGTGCTTATTGAAAATCAATACCGGAACTCATTTTGGTTGGATCCTTTATAAACTGTTCTGGAAAACTTCTGGTCAGCGAAATTTCCATAATCTTTCTCAATTTGTTCATTTTCCTGCTTCGTTTTTAAGCTCAGGCTCGCTGTATAAGCCGGTTGTCTTAAGCGTACATTGATAAAAGGGTTGAACGAAGCAGTGTCAAGTGCGAAGTGTTTCGTTTCTTGTAGACCCCCAGCTTTGTGATAGTTGTATTCAAGTCACTCCAAGGTATACACGTGCGCACGTAGCATGACATCAAAATATCGGATAGGCCAGTCTTCATTTTCTTCTTTGTCGCTGCGAACACTCGGGTGAGGAAGTCTGCATGCGAGGCGCTCAACACAGCTATTAGCTCGCACAGATGTCGTCGTACGCAACTATCTCCTGCGAGTTTTTTTCTTTGTTCTTTCTTTTTTTCTTTTTTACTGAGAACTGATTTCCCATTGAGCTAGCGGGAAAGAAACAGGTAGGAACTGTCTTATTTGTTTCTTTTTGCATTCAGCGAGCCTGTCGGTTGGCGTAGGTGTGTGTTCTTGTCCATTTATTTTTTCATTATGTCCTTGGCTATAAGTTCCCACTTAGAAAAATACTCAAATTAAATGGAAGTGCGTAGAGGCTTGAATGACTTGTGAACGGGCCATACGTTTCCTTCTCCGTGTTACGAAATTTGAATCGCTGGCTTTGGCTAAAGAATGAGCACTAAAAAGATGTAAAAGGTAACAGTATCATCATCATCACCATCATCATCATGCTCCTCCTCCTCGTGCTCTGCTTCTTCTTCTTCTTCTTCTTCTTCTTCTTCTTCTTCTTATTATTATTATTATTATTATTATTATTATTATTATTATTATTATTATTATTATTATTATTATTAAACCGGACATCTCTAGCTGTTTATGACCGCCATATTTCGCTCTGATTGATTGCAGTGTTATCTTGTTTTTGGTTTGACTGCATTAATTCGGTCACAACAAGCACGAAATGATAGAGCAAAATGCTCTGCTTCAAAGTAAGCGTACACAAATTTCTCAACGGTAATTTTATCAATTCAGTAATACTACGTTGCTTTTTTTCCTTGCTGCTTGTAATCTGGGAGTTGGGATATGTTCGCGCTGTTTTTACTGGCAATATAGCAACAACAGCAGATGCAACAAAACAGATTCACTGAGAATTGTCACGAATGGCGTGACAGCGGCATTTACATGGACGCCGGATGCGAATTGCCTATTGGTTGCATGGCTTCGTAGAGCGGAGACTGTGAGGTTCTGGCTGATTATGCGGTACTGTTTTTTTTTCTTGCGCCCAACATTTTGTCGTCTCTGTGCGCGCGCGCGCTTCTGTGATACGTTCTCTTTTGGAGAGGGAGATGTACAGCTGGTGGTGAAGGCCTGCCGGGCGGAAAAGGTTGTCGGGAGAGGGACGTATGTTCACTTCCCTGTCATTCGCCTCACGCCCAAGAAGAAGAGGAAGAACAGCGGCCCATAATGAGGCTTTAGTCTGTTTACTCGACGCCTTGGAGGGGCTCCCGCTCGCAGGCTTTTGTCTTCCCGTTGTCCTCGCTGTATTTTGTTTTTCTTTTTCTTTTTTTTTTTTTTTGCTCCAGCTCATTCCCTCGCGACTCTTCTACGGGACACGCTGCACTTCGGAGGTGAATGAAGCCGGCGTAATTAAATGGATCGTGTCTCGCTCTTTTCTTCCTGCCTCGGCGCAGGATAAAAGGGCCGCCGAGCGGTGTTCAGAGGCGTGAGACTTAGGAGTGCGAGGAAAGAGGAGAGAGGCGCCCCCAGGCGACGCAGAAGGGCGTCTGTGTTGTACTTCGGCGGATGAAAGAGGGACAGTGCGCGCTGCGTTAAGTGGTGGCGCAGAACTGACGGGGCCGTGCGTTAGTCAATGCGCGCGGTGGAGGCGGCTTTGCCGCACGTACTCTCGTAAACAAGCCGCAAAGGTTTTTTCTTTTTGTTTTTTTTCTCAGCACGGAGGGGGTAAGCGGGAAATGTGGGAAAAAATGGGGCGCGCGCGGTCCCTTCGGAACGGAGAGCAATGCTTAACGCAAGACGCCGTGGTTTCTGCTCGACTTGAAAGAGGCAATAATGGCGGAGCTTCTTGAACGGCAAGCTTGCATTTCACGCGCACAACATATGGTTACGCCATGGCGCTGATACTTAGTGACGTGGTGCATTGCAATGTTTTTCACACTTGTTGCCCGCAAAACACTTCTAGCTAGACCCATTCGCATGTCGTTCGCCTCACCCCCATCCCACTTCAATTTGCTTGAGTATTTTTCCTATTGGGAAAGTGTTTTTTGGTAAGTGACGTTATGTCATAACGGGAAGATGCTTTTTAAACTACTCTTTATTACACCGTGCCGAAGAAAAGCGACAACTTACGAAGGTGACAAGTAGATTTTTCAGGGTGCCAGGGTATATTTCTAAAAGCCTGGAGAAGCATTCACAATAGAACTTATGTAAAAAGGAACCTTTTTGTATATTTTGAACTGTCTTGCTCGACTTCTGGGCCCTATTAAACGCATGTGATAACTTCGCAGAGTGGTTAACTTATCAGTAAATGTGCTACCGTTCAGAATATCGACTTACTGTAGAGATGGACGGCAGCAACAGCTCTCGTAGCGCCGTCTTGCGACGCGGAGCATACAAAGCGACACTGCGGTGACCAACTATATTATACTCAACTGCTGGTGTAAAGCGTCCTTAGGGACTTAATCCTTAGCACGTAGCCATGTTATGATTTTGGTTCGATGAGAACAATCATGCAACCAAAGATCGTTTGAAACGCAGTGTGGTTGCACAAAGCATTACAAGCTGTCACTGCAATAAATCACTGCAATCCTTAAACGGCAATACGTTCGAACAAGCTAAGCCTCTTTAATAACAACCGACGCCGACTCATCATCACAGCGAAAACACAGATAATTGAATTGCTTTACTACTCACATGTAGTTATTGTGTGATAGTAAGGGATACTTTCTTAAACGCGTTTTTTATTTCTCATCTTACCAATGTCGTGGCGCGTCCCTGGGACAGTGGTGCAGCAGCGCAGAGTGTCGCCGAAATGCGGATTCACACGACGGATAATATCGCCGACTCAGACCGTGGACGAGTTGGTGCGTGGCCCAGTGACACAGGATGACGATCGAAAGCTGCTATCTCGCCTGTGGCATCCCTATGGCCGGAATGACTCGGATCCGCTCGGAAAATCCTGCATAGACTGAATCAGCGATATTGTTCGTCGTTTGAACATATCTGTAACGCCATTACTTCCTTATATAGCACTTTGCGTTACTATAACTCCGTACACAATGTTCTTTTCGGCTGCGATGTAGTTAGCGACGTCGGAAACAGTCAGTTCTGAGCTCGTTCGAAGTGCCTTGCCGACTACTTTAAACTACAAAATGCGCATTCGTTCTGCCTAAACATATGTTGAAATCTAATTTGTTCGATTAATGGAGCTAGAAGTGACCTCCTGAACAACACTCCTGCGAAGCGGGAATAGTTTTGTGTTTTCCCTCGAACCAAGTTTGTGTGCGATCCACAATTGAAGTTACCCGAGTACATGTCAAGAGGGTCCCATGCTTCTCTGTCCTATCGGAGGCATCGCTGGCGGTGACGTGGTCGGTGTCAGATAAGTGCAGATGCGAGTCCTCGTTTGCCAGTGCATTCATGGCGGGCAAATCTGCCCCTGTCTGCGTTTGCCTTTTTGATCGACGCTCTTGTCGTTGTAGTAGTAGCCCTTACTTCGTTGTGGGTGGCGTGTCTGAAGGTGCGCAGGATAGAAGAGGGGGAGTGTGGTTAAGTGGGGTCCTGTTGGAGGAAAGTTGCGCTTTCCCTTGAGAGAGAGAGAGAGAGAGAGAGAGAGAGAGAGAGAGAGAGAGAGAGAGAGAGAGAGAGAGAGAGAGAGAGAGAGAAGGGAAAGTGCAGTAAGAGTTCCTGGCATCTCCCGATCGAAGGGAGCATCGCTTGAGCATCGACGTGTGCTGGGATCACTTTGGTTGGTACGGTGCCGTGTGCTCCAGCAAGGAGAGAAATAGGTATAGCGAGCACTTTGCTGCTGCTGCTGTTGCTGCCGGTGCTGTGTTTTTCTCTTTGCACGCTCGCACAAGCTATTTGCCGCTCGGCTCGGTAGCTGGCTGGGCTGCAAGACCGGCGATTAACCAGGCTGCCGGTGACGCTTGATAAAGCGCCGGTTGCGTTGCGCCGGAAACCGATAGGGGCCCGAGTCCACTCCTGGCTTTAGCAGCAGCAGCAGAAGCATCGGTGGCTGAGGGCTAATCCCGAAAACATGCCTTACGCCGGTGGTAGTAGCCGAGCTATTTTGGCCTACGCTGGCCGAATCCTGCTTCTTGTGCCGCTGCCGCTTCGTTCCTTTGTGATACTCCATCTTGTGCTGCTATGTTGTCTTTGCTTTTTTTTTAGATTGTCTCGTGCAGTGATGTTGTTCTTTGGTGTCTGCGGTGCGTGGCTAATGACACTTCGGCGTCGGCAGTTAGTCGGCTGGAAAGACGGGCTGCCCTGCGTATCGCCATTTCTCCCATTCTTTTTATCGTATTCCCGCGTCTTCACCCCCTATATAGGATAGGTTGGTCTTACTGCAGAAGCTCAGTTGTTTTGTTCAGCCGTTTGCTTACCTCACTACCTTGTTTCAGTTTGTCTGCTTGCTCGGCAGAACGCGGTCGAAGAATGTAGCTGCATCTGGAAATGTCTCAGTACTTCGGTTTGGTTTATTTTTCTTGCTTTGAATTAAATAGAATGTCCATCATGTAAGATATAGCGCGTGTTTCTCACTCATGACGTTGTTTAGTAGTACGTTTGTCAGCCTTTCCATTGGCGAATGAAACGTGTGGCATTTCAACTACATTTGCAGTAAGCATGGAAGAAAAAACGTGGCATGCGTCTTTGCTGAATTTGGAAGCACGGAGCTAGATTGCGAAGCGGTCTTTATACATACTTGTACTCGTCATGCGGATGATGAGACGCTTACTGGTAGCATCTTATACTGTCTTCGTAATTATGCGCTCTCCGCGTCGGCACGTTGTATAAATGCAGTGAGACCGAAACTGAGACTTGGCAACATAAGAAGTAGCTCACTGAAAATATTTGGAGTTATAGCAGTGGCAGGTTTAGCGTGCATACAGATTACCAGTACACTCATTTTGTTGCTTCCTCTCGCGCCGTTGCAGAACAATAATGCTTCGTTTACATATTCACAATTTTTGCGATCCGTGCTAAGACAACCTTCTGCGCCCAATAGATACCTGCGTGCGTTTACGCTTCTCTGCATGCTGCGTCGTTGATTAACAACACTAACGTCTTCTTTTTCTTCGTATTAATTCAACTGATAAAACTCTGACACTGAGTTTATATGAATGTGTATAATGCTAAACTTAACGCTGTCGGATATTTGTGAAGAACCGTAGTAAAAAAAGCTGGCTATTTTGCATTGTTAGTCATTGTGGGCAGAAGCTAGCTTTTGCAATGCCCTTGCGTTTGCATGCGTTATTATACGGAGATTTTAGAGTAAGGTAAGAGGACAGTAGAGTATGTTGTGGTAGGCTAGTACTGAAGGAATGAATGAATAAATGAATGAATGAATGAATGAATGAATGAATGAATGAATGAATGAATGAATGAATGAATGAATGAATGAGCGAGCGGACATGAATCCAGACCGAATTGAACCTTCCAGATTTTAGCGCACTCAACCGACCGTAGAATCGTGCGCAGTAATAAAGCGATGCCGATTTTGTTTTCAAGCATCCGTTATTCGTTCAGGTGGAATTGAACCTGACATGTGAATGTGCGGATGCAACTTTCAGTTGAGCATTTGCTCTTACGGAATACATTCATGGTCGCTGTAAACCTTGCACTGGTATGGCTTCTTCAATGCAAATTTCGGTTTTCCATTTTTTTGTCGCCCACGAGAGTAAGTGCCACCTGGGTGTCTGTTACATGTGCCAATGGCGCATGCACATGTGTATAACATGCTAAAAGTACGCGACTATATGCGACGTCGAGTGCGGCGCGTGCTGCATCCACTACGCTGACTGATTGTCTAATAAAGGCTTAGCGATGTGACAACCAGTGCCACGTGGAAGATGAGGTAGACGGAGTGAACATGTTTGAGGTAATGCGAAGGTCGTCCGATGGTTTCCGTCGGAAGCGAGGGGAAGGTCGTTGCAGGCATTGGCAGAGAACGCTGCGGCAGGGTGCACAAAACCCCGAAAGCCTGACACATGACTCCGAAACGCTGTTTGGCTACTGCGTGTTCTCCATTTGGTCGCACAGTAGGATATTTCTTCTCTTGTGATTAGGTGTGTGCTGTTCAAATATATTCGCACCGTGACACACCTGTGGTTGTATATAGATACTTCTTAACCGCTACGCTAGTGAAATGTGTGTAAAGTCATGTAGATTTGTCTTTAATTTATTCTTAGTTTTCCTGGATGCGTTGTACAGATCACATTTCTGAAACATAAGCTGCATAATTTATTTATTTCACCACCTCTGCCTTCGCAGAAACCTAATTCGACATTCAATACATTACCACCTGATAAGTAAAGGAGCAACGTGTAGGGCATTCGAGAAAAAACTTAGCTAACATTTTTATGAGGGAGTGTAATTTGCACGGTGACGCCAAGTTTGGTTTGGGTTGTCCGCAACCAAAGGAAGTGAGCGACATAGTTGCTAGCCCCTATCCCCCCTTCCTAGCCTCTCATTGGCACTGATACCGTAGCTGGACCATGTGGCCTTAAAGAAGCGCATGCAGCTGGTGGTCTTGTTCTTGGGTAGGTGGCTGCTGAATTGTGTTTATTTATTTATTTATTTCAGTATACTGCAGGCCAACAGTTATGGCCCATGCAGGAGGGGCTATACAAGGCATGTAAATACACTGTGACATAAAAAAGGAAAAAGAAAAAGAAAGAAAGGCACTTTAACAGATTGCCGCTAATAGGCAAGCAGAAAAATATATATACAACATGTACATATTCATTCATATATATACGCATACGCACATATACAGCACTCATTCACTCAAACAAATGCTCTTCTAGAGCTTTAACAAAATTAGGGGACTGGAAGATGGCCCCTGGAAGACAGTTCCAGTCGGAAACTGTCCTCGGGAAAAAACTGTGTTTGAATGTTTCAGTTCTTGCAAAAATTGGTTCCTGTAAATGACTTCCTGTGTGGTGTGTTCGTCTAGACGATAACTGTTTAAGTTCTGTGGGATGCGAACTGTTTAGTTTATGTGCTAAAAGGTTATGCAGGAACAACAAACGGGACATTTTCCTACGTACTTGAAGTAGTTGGATGTTATTTGTTTTCATTAGTGTCGTAGGTGAATCAAGCCTTCTGTATTTGTTATAAATAAACCTAATCGCTTTCCTTTGGTGCTAGGATGCATGTACTAACATCCTACCTCCTCGCTTGCGTCTTTTACCAACCGATAGACTCGCTAATTACTCTATCGGGCGCGTTCGCCCTGACATTGGAATTAATAGCACGCGCAGGGGCGCGAGTTGTTCACGCAGGCGAGAAAAAAACAAGGGCCCTGTGGAGCTCTCCCCGAGCGAGCAAGCACTTTACAGTTTAAAATTGGCGGCGCCTTCGTCGGGTCTTTGATCTTACTTTCCATCTTCGAAGTGGGACGGGGGGAAAGGGGGGAATGGAGGGTTAGAGGAAAAGGGAGTGGTGTGCTTGCAGGGGCGGTCCACTTTCTTTAGCAGCTCGATGGCGTGCTCGCGTACAGGTTGAGAAATAAGAGAATGTGCCGTGGCGTGTTGCGGCCGGCGTGCTTCTTCGACGTACGCTGCTGCCTTTCGCATTATTCCTTCTTATGGTACCATTGCCGACTTTAAGCTGTTGTTCCTGTGTTCCGACAGCACGCCATAGTATCCCTCTCTGCATGGTTTACGACGCGTTCACTCCCTGCATGCACGTCATGTGAGCGAAGACTGTTATGGTAGGGCGCGGAAGTCCGTTGGCCGGGCTGTGGAATTGTTTATTGGTGACTGAAACGAACCGAAATATGGTAGGGCGCGGAAGTCCGTTGGCCGGGCTGTGGAATTGTTTATTGGTGACTGAAACGAAGCGAAATATGGTAGGGCGCGAAAGTCCGTTGGCCGGGCTGTGGAATTGTTTATTGGTGACTGAAACGAACCGAAATATGGTAGGGCGCGGAAGTCCGTTGGCCGGGCTGTGGAATTGTTTATTGGTGACTGAAACGAAGCGAAATATGGTAGGGCGCGGAAGTCCGTTGGCCGGGCTGTGGAATTGTTTATTGGTGACTGAAACGAAGCGAAATATGGTAGGGCGCGGAAGTCCGTTGGCCGGGCTGTGGAATTGTTTATTGGTGACTGAAACGAAGCGAAATATGGTAGGGCGCGGAAGTCCGTTGGCCGGGCTGTGGAATTGTTTATTGGTGACTGAAACGAAGCGAAATATGGTAGGGCGCGGAAGTCCGTTGGCCGGGCTGTGGAATTGTTTATTGGTGACTGAAACGAAGCGAAATATGGTAGGGCGCGGAAGTCCGTTGGCCGGGCTGTGGAATTGTTTATTGGTGACTGAAACGAAGCGAAATATGGTAGGGCGTGGAAGTCCGTTGGCCGGGCTGTGGAATTGTTTATTGGTGACTGAAACGAAGCGAAATATGGTAGGGCGTGGAAGTCCGTTGGCCGGGCTGTGGAATTGTTTATTGGTGACTGAAACGAAGCGAAATATGGTAGGGCGCGGAAGTCCGTTGGCCGGGCTGTGGAATTGTTTATTGGTGACTGAAACGAACCGAAATATGGTAGGGCGCGGAAGTCCGTTGGCCGGGCTGTGGAATTGTTTATTGGTGACTGAAACGAAGCGAAATATGGTAGGGCGCGGAAGTCCGTTGGCCGGGCTGTGGAATTGTTTATTGGTGACTGAAACGAAGCGAAATATGGTAGGGCGCGGAAGTCCGTTGGCCGGGCTGTGGAATTGTTTATTGGTGACTGAAACGAAGCGAAATATGGTAGGGCGTGGAAGTCCGTTGGCCGGGCTGTGGAATTGTTTATTGGTGACTGAAACGAAGCGAAATATGGTAGGGCGCGGAAGTCCGTTGGCCGGGCTGTGGAATTGTTTATTGGTGACTGAAACGAAGCGAAATATGGTAGGGCGCGGAAGTCCGTTGGCCGGGCTGTGGAATTGTTTATTGGTGACTGAAACGAAGCGAAATATGGTAGGGCGTGGAAGTCCGTTGGCCGGGCTGTGGAATTGTTTATTGGTGACTGAAACGAAGCGAAATATGGTAGGGCGTGGAAGTCCGTTGGCCGGGCTGTGGAATTGTTTATTGGTGACTGAAACGAAGCGAAATATGGTAGGGCGCGGAAGTCCGTTGGCCGGGCTGTGGAATTGTTTATTGGTGACTGAAACGAAGCGAAATATGGTAGGGCGTGGAAGTCCGTTGGCCGGGCTGTGGAATTGTTTATTGGTGACTGAAACGAAGCGAAATATGGTAGGGCGCGGAAGTCCGTTGGCCGGGCTGTGGAATTGTTTATTGGTGACTGAAACGAAGCGAAATATGGTAGGGCGCGGAAGTCCGTTGGCCGGGCTGTGGAATTGTTTATTGGTGACTGAAACGAAGCGAAATATGGTAGGGCGTGGAAGTCCGTTGGCCGGGCTGTGGAATTGTTTATTGGTGACTGAAACGAAGCGAAATATGGTAGGGCGCGGAAGTCCGTTGGCCGGGCTGTGGAATTGTTTATTGGTGACTGAAACGAAGCGAAATATGGTAGGGCGCGGAAGTCCGTTGGCCGGGCTGTGGAATTGTTTATTGGTGACTGAAACGAACCGAAATATGGTAGGGCACGGAAGTCCGTTGGCCGGGCTGTGGAATTGTTTATTGGTGACTGAAACGAAGCGAAATATGGTAGGGCGCGGAAGTCCGTTGGCCGGGCTGTGGAATTGTTTATTGGTGACTGAAACGAACCGAAATATGGTAGGGCGCGGAAGTCCGTTGGCCGGGCTGTGGAATTGTTTATTGGTGACTGAAACGAAGCGAAATATGGTAGGGCGCGGAAGTCCGTTGGCCGGGCTGTGGAATTGTTTATTGGTGACTGAAACGAAGCGAAATATGGTAGGGCGTGGAAGTCCGTTGGCCGGGCTGTGGAATTGTTTATTGGTGACTGAAACGAAGCGAAATATGGTAGGGCGCGGAAGTCCGTTGGCCGGGCTGTGGAATTGTTTATTGGTGACTGAAACGAAGCGAAATATGGTAGGGCGCGGAAGTCCGTTGGCCGGGCTGTGGAATTGTTTATTGGCGACTGAAACGAAGCGAAATCGTATTTTTACTAGTTGTGTTGGGACCGAATTTCTGCTTCCTATCTCTCATCCTCATGTGGTCGCTGTCATTGCTGTTTTCCTTGGCGACGAGATGACTGAAGACGCATGGATTAATCTCTAACTTGGGAGCGCCAGTTTTTGTAATGGGTCTCGGTTCGCAACACCTCTCTGAAGCCGAAACTCACAGAAGACGGGTTTGCAGCAGACCCTGAGGCGAGCATTCTGGACAAAACTCTTGTCTTCCTGATTTTCCGTAATTGTACCAACTACTACGTCAGCAAGCACTTTAGAGAACTTCACATGATCGGGACGCATGTCCTTGTTGTCCGCGTCAAAACTAACGCCTGTGCTGGCGTATCTTCGTGAAACCGTGTTTGACAGTCGGTCTTACGGCGAGACCTTCTTGGGAATCGCCTTTTATTACGCTCGATTGTGCTTACTTCAGCACTGCTGAGATGTCTTACGGGCGTTGCAAGACGTTCTTTCTGCGCCTGCTTGTGGCAATAAACAGTTGTTGTCGTTCTTTGTTTAAGCTTTTCATCCACTTTTTTCTAGTGTCTTTCTCTACAATTGACCTTTTACTTATGAAGTGGAATTTAAGCGAATGTACTCCCGTAAAACATTCTGCTTTCCCAAAATAGAGCGGTTCCTTTCTTGCGCTCTATGCGAAAGTGGTGTGCTCTCAATAGTGTGTGCAGAATATTCCAAAACTTAGCTGGCGGGAAGCAACAGCTGAATCTCCCCGAGTCCTAAGCTTACAGCGACGAATTGATCGAGTGGTATCGTCTGCACTTGCGTGCAAGTTACTTTACAGCGTGTGCCTCTCAACTTGAGGCTGCGCCTCCTCTGGTGAAGGCGGTTCTCGGCATTCTTCGTTTCTTTTCCCAAAAGCTTGTGCGAGCATTTGTAACTGTGTCGGCACTGTCGGCACTTTCGGCACGCTTTCCCGCTTCTGTTCTACACGCGGTGACGATTCCCTAATGAAGCGGTTGCCCCTGGGTGTGGCCCTGTGGAGCACGTCGCCGCGTCGTTTTCAGCGTCGCTAGCTGCCGCTCTTTTTTTTTGCGATCGTCAGTCGTTCTGTTCCCCCTTCCCTCTCTCCCCCCTCCCCATCTCTATCTCTCTCTTTGGGTGTTTCCCCCGTTGAGTGCCGACTCTCACTTGCTGCTCCCCTAGCGACGGCGCGTCTGTCCCGACCACTGGCGCCTCGTATCACCAGGCCCCGCACACTCTCAAGTTCAACAAATGGCCACAGAGGGCGAAAAGTCAATCGAGGCGCGTTTCAGCGTAAGCGCGCAAGTGTAGCTACTGTAATTTGGTCGAATACTTTAATTTGTGCTTTCTCTGCTAGGGGCGCTGAACATGCCGGATTTTTTACTTTACCGAAACCATTGACATAAACAATCGAGGTGTCTAAGGATGTTTTGTTACCTCAGACAAATAGGCAGTTGATTTTTTTTTAAATTCGATTGTTGAAGCTGCTTTTTAGTCATAGCGTCAAGGTTTTTGTACTTGATTAACCACCGACAGCCGACAGCCTATTGGTATCGATGTGTTTCCTGGCCGTTGGCGTTCGAATACTACGGCGGTAAAACATTTTCGAAAGCATGCTGGTTTCGCCCGCGAGTCATTACATAGACTTGCTGTAAAGAGGTCTACTCTTGGCAAAAGATAGTGCCTCATTTTGTTTTGGGCGTTGATTATCATAATGAATGCGGCGGAGGTTGAGGGAGTACGCTTGAAGGTACGTTTTTATGCCGTTGATCTCCATAACACCGTAAGTACGCAAACCGATGTCGCAGAACACCCGATGCATCATTGTGTGTTCTCCGTCATCGCTTGTTTGCTGTACGCCTACTAATTCTTCATTTCTTCTTCAAGTGTTGTACCCTCCTTTTGTCCTTGTTCTCTTGTGCTTCACTTACAGTATGTCGTTCCGTCAGCTGTAATGCGCATTTGCAAAACCAATACGTTTGATAAGACGCAGTGGTTATCATAATTTTACTACACATGTATTAAGCTGGCACATATGGTTCAGATACAGATGCCTGTTTGCGGACTTGCACGACGTTGATGCGGAGATTAGGATAATTATGACATCCGTAAGGAAGAGGCAGCTGACGGCCGTAAGCTGTTGCATTCTTTCCGCCAAACTACCCGGCCTAGTAGTGCTGTAAAGATGCTGTACAAAAGTGACACGCGGTGACAGGGAAATTATTATACTTAGCAGCCGACCGTACGTTTTGTAGCTTAGGTCTTCTTTCTTGTGCGCTTGTGCTACCCTTATTAATGAGCCATTTCTTGACTATGTTCTTGACTATGTAACCGCGTTTGTGTGGATGCGTAGACGTGTGCTCTTTGTTGTACTTGTAAAATGCAAATAAAATATTTTCAGGCTTACTCAATCTTTGGTGTCGTGTGCGTTTATTCCAGTCGAGGCCATCGTGCCACCTGGAAACCGCATTCTGTCAGTAGCCCTACACGAAATGCAACAGCTGGAGCGCGGCGGCACAACTCGGGGTAACGGCGGCGTAATAAACGAAAACCCGCTCGGGATGCCCTTAAAAGTCAGTTCAGAGTGTGCCTCAACTCGATATGACTCAGCGCTACATGTATTCTGCTGCGCCTCGATCGTGCTACCGCCAGTTTGGTTGCTGTGTGGCAAACGTAGCGCCTACATATATATGTAGGCGCTACGCCTGCCACACAGCAACTAAACTGGCGGGTGCACGATCGAGGCGCAGCAGCCGGAAACCCAGTAAAGCCACAGAACAGCTGGTAAAGCCAACGGCCATACTGTGCAAAACCCCGTTTCCGTTTCCTGTTGTACAGCGCCACCTGTGGTCGCATACTTTAGTTCACGACGCCACCGCTACGCTTATTTCCGTAGCACTGTGGAAGGTACAGTTTCCCTTCTCTAAGTTTGTATAGGTGTTCTGTGGTATCACGTTCTGCTCTGGTCGAACGTGCAACTGCGTGGCGACGCTCTACTCGTGAGCTGCGTTTGTCTTCGCTTTCCTGTCGCCTGCTCGCAGGCATTGGCGGGAATAGATGACCCGTCTCGCTTTCATCCCGCACGGATTGCGCTTTTTTCATCGATTAGGACCCGTAGTCTAAAAATATTTGTGACGCTACAACTGTGCCTAAGAGCAGATTTCAACCAGCCATTGTACTAGACAAATTATTAGCGAAAGCGGCTAGCCACTGGCAGACGGCATATACTGACGAAAAACTTTGTGATCTCGGCCCCAGATTTTGTTTGGTCTTGCAGTGCGTCGACGCTTAAAAAAAGAAAAAGAACGACATTTTTCTGCAAAAAATTTATCTAATGACCCCGCGAACAAATACTTGCTCGTGTGCCTCTCACTCCTTTTTTACTTATTAAACATGAATGATAATTACGCGTATGACTTTGAAAGCGCTCTACCTTCAGCAGGCAACTATGCCATATGTAATGTTGCGAATGAGATACACCCGGTCATGGTGGGCGACGCAGACAAGAGATACGGGTGTGAACGAATCTCCCGGTTTTGCGCTCAAATTCGTTTCTAGGCAAGCACTGCTCGGAATGGTTAGTTTAATGTCACCGTTTACATGCACGCGCTTCCTCTTCTTTGAAATGAAAAAGAAGGAAAGAAAGAAGAAAAGAAGGAGAAAAGGAAAAGCGAATCGATATTGGCGAGTTTCTGGAAAAACGTGGGGGTGTCTAGCAACCACTAAATAGAAACGGTGAAACATTTTAAGAAATGGAATGCTGCACAGCTATATGGAATCTACCAGAAGCAACAAAGAGGCACGCACAATCGTGACCAAATGTTTGAAAGACCACAGGTATTGGGAAGTGCGTGGGTGTGCGTGGGTGTGCGTGTGCGCGCGTGTTTGTGCGAGTGTTGCAACCTAGACATGCAGCCTGAAATCGAGTAGCATACACAACGCAGTTTCTGAATTTCACCAGTTAACTGCGAATTCTTATTCCAGGCTGCTCAGCCACGCCGGAAGAATTATAGTCTCCCAAGTTTTGCTTAGGGTGGTACGGTGCCTACGCGCGTGCGAGAATATGGCTGCACTTGTTAAGGGCAGCCGGCCTTCTAAGCGCGGCTAGGGAAATATGCGTGAACTTGCGACGGACGTGATAGAGTGTTACTGGCACGGACTCGTCGGAAGACATAATGATACAAGGGGTGAAGGGAAGGACACGGACTTACCGGTGCTGTTGATGCAGACGGGTGCACCATCGTCTTCTCGGTGCTTCTATGCTCACGTTTTCTTTTCTTTGTTTAGGAAGAGCGGCGAGTGAGAGAACGAGTATATAGTAATTTAGAAAGCTCCCGGTCACACCGAGCAGGGGCAGTTTCGTTGTGCTCGCGCCGTGACCCTGCAATCGAGAGGCGTAGGCCGGTGTCCCGAGCCGCGCTGCGTAAATGCAAGTGCGTGCGTGTATGACTGTGTGTGCGTTCGCGTTTGCGTGCGTGTAAGGCGCAGTGATTTTGCAGGTGCTCGTTAACCACCGCTGAATTTTCGTCTAGCCTCCAGAAGTATGTAACTGCCATGGCAAGGGATGGGAGCCCAGATAATGTGCTGGCGTGCGCACTCATCTGGTTGCAACGAGGGAGAGAGCTGGACAACTTAGCAGACATTCTCCATGAAGTCTGCGGATGTCCTGCAGCTTCCTTGAATAGCACATCCAGAACGTCGTCCCTGCTTGCATCCGTTAAAATATGTTCAATTAGTAGCTAACTAGACGCAAGTTTACGGCAGTTGTACTGAACTTTGTTAACACGCGCGGAACTTTTTGTTCAGTAGCTCTGGCAGCTATACTGAAGGGTAGTACTTTACTAATGGACGTGTTCGGAGCACATCCTTTTCGCTCTGCAAGGCTTGGGCTGCACGCTTTTCTTCGAGAAGTTGTTGTTTGTTAACTGTCGCTCGCGTCTTTCTTGTTGTCTGCAGGCGCAACATCTACGCGCCCAGCCTGCTGTAGCGAACGAACTGTCGGCCGGTGGCCAAGTGGACGCCGATGGCAAGAAGGACTGGCACGACCGCGCCATGATCAGCCGCGAGGCGCAAGCCAAAGGCCCCGGCGAGCAGGGTGCCGCCTACTTCCTGCCGGCCGGCATGGACAAGAGGAAGGACGAGCTGTACAAGGTCAACGGCTTCAACGCGCTGGCCAGCGATTTCATCGCGCTCAACAGGTCGCTGCCTGACATAAGGCATCCAGGGTGAGCGGCCGCCACTGTATCTCTGTACTATTGGTTCGCTACATCTGCAGGTCACCTTTCACCGACGGGAAATGCTTCCGTGGCTTTTTTTTAATTATTATTTACCTGGGAGGGCTTAAGGACAACAACAATCTTAAGACGTGGCTATTAGTTTACTTGGGAAATTTAAGCACTTGCTGTACGGCGAAATTTTCTCGGCAGCAGCTCACATTCGCCACCATTCATATTCGTTCAAGGAATTAAGCTTCGTGGGCACGGACGAAGCACGTGTCTGCGCACGTCGCTACATGTTATAATGCGATAATTTCGCCACTTTTAAACTAAACAAGTCCGTGTTAGTGCCTATTGTGTCCTCTATGCAGTGATGCCAACTCCGAGGAAATTTTCCTTGAAATAGGGATTCCATACTTTGTTTAGGGAAAAGAGTATATTTGTCCAAATCTAGGGGAAAATCGTGATAAGACACTGAAACGGTGACACTGCCGACGTGATGGCATGTTTTGCTTTCAGTGACCACAATGTACCTTCGCATTAGATGCGAACTATGACTTCTGATCTTCCAGTAGTGCAGTGAACGCATCTCGCCAAGTAAATGATTGGGTGTGGACGTCCCTGGGACCACTATCAAAGTACTGCTATTGCGTTACAAAAGTATGCTGGAACACCGTACAAAATGGCACAGACAAATCTGTGCGTAAGCGGACACGTATGCCTTACGACGAGCAAGACTATGCGTTCGTGGCGATAAACAGCCTTCGATGCTTGCGCATGCTAAAATTTATCGCGAACCGCCCATACGCAGAACAATCTTGGACAGGGCATGTGTTTAGGCGACTTTTGCTTTAGAGTGAAAAATAGCCATGTATCTGCGTGCTTCGCTGGAAATGACGCGATCGTGCGTATGCGGGTGGTGCTATGTCAGTACATGATATATATAAAAAAAAGTATTTGCGTCTTTTGTATTGGCGTGGTAAAGTGGCATAGTGTTTTGACACCTACATTCTGCAGAAGTAGTTTGATGCCCATTTTCCTTACAATTCGAATAAGCTTTCGTGTTAATTTGGAACTCCGTTGTAGGTGTAAAGCAATTTTGTACAAAACAGCAAAGTGGATACATGTTGACTCTCTTCTTTTGTGAATACGGCTTCAAGCAGGTGGCTGTGTCGTTAGCGTAACAACTTGCACGGCACCATCATTTTAGCTTGGATCCATGACTTCATTATTTGAATATTTTCAAACGAGCTTAGAAACGAACTTAAACTATAAAATTTGCAGCCTCGTTTACATAACACAGACAAACATTTATCATTACATAACTCATGTCTACAAACGTAGCAACCACATTTCTAAAAAAATCTAGGGAATATATAAAAATCCGATTTAGGGAGAAACTAGCTTCGGATGTTGGCGGAGCTGCTTCTACGACTCCATCGGGCTTCAAGAGACGACAGGCTTAGCTTTGACGGCACTCCAGTTGTATCGCATCGCAGTTCTTGCCTCTCAGTATGCGTCATTCTCGGCATTGAATGGTGAATGCAGACGCGATTTTGTGCCCGCCCTTCTTCTAGGATAGGACAATGCACGTACAGCCTCTCGCACACTTGTCCAGAAAACGGGGTCGGTGTGCCGATGACGGAATTCGCGAAATCTATACTGAAAAACGCTGGATTTAAACAACTTTGCTTCTGAGCAACTTTGCTTCTGATTGGCAGGTCATCGCTAGCAGTGCAGCCGGGCCTCGATTGGCTCGATTGCTTAGCCTCGACTGGCTTACAGCGGTGCGGTGGATAAGCGGAAGCTTGTCAAAGGGAATGGCAGAGCCCGAACCAGAGCCTCACCAAAATTATGTCCGGCCAAAAACACGCTCAGAAAACAAGGTGCCGTATTCGCAAAGCCCTTCGTTCGTAAGAGCTTTTCGCCATTCGCTGGCCGCCTTTCGCTAATGATATGTCCAGCACCTGGATTGGCTGGAACTTGATCCTATGATTAAGTATAGCGTACAAGAACCTTTACTGCGACAGCAATATTTGGCGAAGTTGGCCGTCGTTGTGGTGCTCCAAATAAAGTCCGAGTGCGAGGAGAATGACCACCTTATGCTGCGGGGTCCAAGGGCAAACAGGCGAGGGTACTCCGAGAAGGATGGTGGCTCTACGCGGCCTTTTACCGCACGCCCAGTGTTGGGAGGTCACGTAATCGAGAGCGTGCTAGGAAATTACAGCGCGTGTCTCCTCTTTTGGTCCGGTTGTTGTTGCGCATGGCTGTTCGCGCGGCTGAACGCATGCGTACTCGCGGCCCGTGCGCCGTACGTTGGAAGTCATCAGGAGCGGGTGCTAGGGCGGCCAGGACTAAGGCCGAGCCGAGATGGCTGGTGTCGTCATGCGCGCTGTATTCCCGCGTCCCTAGTGTTTGAGGTTGCGTAATCGGGAGCTTTTTTTTAGGCGTGGCACAATCGAAATGGTGCACCGGGCGGCAGCACAAAGCGTGTGCCTTTCGGCCAAGCGCATGCGCTCTCCGCTGCTGGGGCTTCTCGCCGTGCCAGCGTTTGTGACAGCGAGTGCGCGGGCTCATCGCGTGAGACCTGTTCGTATTTGCCTCCGCGCGCGACACCAGCCTGGGCAACTCGATAGCAAATGCATTGCTGAAAGGACTCGCAAAACGCGGCCGTTTTCGCGCATCTCTTTACGTCATAGCAAGCTGTCCCGAAGCAGTGGCCTGCGGTTAAAATGCAAGCTCACTTCGGAGCGCATCACCGCGCTCCATTCGCTCAGGGCGAGTTCGCTGGAGGCAGTACTACGCTTCCCCAGGCACACCACACTCACACACACTTCCACAAAATAAGACAAAAAAAATAAGATAGCAGGAATTCGATGCATTCTATAGACTTTGTTGCTCGCAGCCCTTTATTTAAATACAGGCAAGTGAGCGATCGAGCGCATTCGAAAGAGAGAGAAAGAGAGAGGTAGCAGCATGTTCGCCCGCGCCTCTTCTACCGATCGAGTGTGCGCGGTACAGCGAGGTATGGATATTTGAATCGATCGTTGAGGCACGAGTGCGCGCGAGATTGCCTCGCTGCGCCCTTTTTACTTTCGTGACCGGGTTTTCTCATCTTCGCCCGTCTCGCGAACGCCAACTCCGCGGTGCTGTGTGCCTTTTTCCATCTGCATAGTCGGGCGAGAACGCCATGTCATACCGCCGCTGGCAACGTGCCCTCGTAACGCGAGTCTGGTGAAGATGAGTTGGTGGGCGAATCAACGAAGTCAGAGGGCGAGTTTCAATATATATATATATATGTATAGATAGATAGATAGAGAGAGAGAGAGAGAGAGAGAGAGAGAGAGAGAGAGAGAGAGAGAGAGAGAGAGAGAGAGAGAGAACAATTAAGGTCTGTTTGAGTCACCGAACTGAAGAAGTAAGCTTACCGCAGAAGCTCCGGCCGCTTAGAGCCATAGGAAGAGTGAAAGGGGTCACAAAAGAAAGACCCAAGCGCTGACTGCGACAGCAAGGTTAGGCGTTGCACTTGGACTTCTCGGACGGTGTTTCAACTATTGACAATTGATTGTTGCAAGGCTTTTAAACTTTTCTGGTTAATGGCAACAATCATAGTCTGTGGATACTTGTGGGTCACGTGTTGATCTTGAACATTTATAAGCGCTTGTACACGGATTCTGGAATACAGTTGGAAGTAATTGCGCACGTCCTGTGCACTTGTGTCTTCTCTGTCCGTGTCCTTTTTTTTTTTTTTCGCTGCTCGTCAAGGTTTTCAGCTATGAACCAACTGGCTCAAGCAAAATTTTTATTGCAACTATACGCGGGGGTGTATAACGCGGACGCGAGATGCGCGGGTGCTCCAAAATCTCTGACACACTTAAATCTTTCAACTCACAGGGCCTGTAATGGCATCGCGCGGGCGCTACTACGCTGCCCGTAAAGAGAAGTGCCAGTGAGTTTACATCACTTTCAGGCTTGAACACTGATATAGTTTTGCACTGAGAAGGCTTAGGATAATAGATATGCACAGTGAATGTTGTGTTTCGTGAAAATTGCTAGCGGGCTGCCATTCTGAAAACTCTGAGGAATAATTTATTCAGGAACGTAAGACGTGGTCAGAGCAACGTTAGTGACATAAAAAAAAAGCGCAGCAATATAACCCGCCTGTACAATATATGTAAGCCTGTCGCATACGTTTACCTAACTATATGCTGTTCCCCAAGGCGACGCCGATGGCGACAACGACGGAGAAAACTCGTTCGGAGTGTCCATATAATTGCTATCGCAACAATAGGTTTGCGAGTAGTATATATGGTATTGAAATGTGTATTACGCATTGAAGAAGAGTACTTTTCGGAGAATCTCGACAAAAGACACATTGCGGCTTTCGGCGGCAAAGGCTTCCCGCAACCTTCAGCCCAGGAAACCGCAAAACGCGACACAGTGCTACCGCCGACCTGAGAATCTTAAACCTTCGCACTTCCACAAAATTCTCGCGCCATTGGCTTTCCACGACTAACGCGTCCCGCAACTCGGTTGCGAGAGACCGGCGGAGAAAGTCCAAGTACACGAAAACGTCAAAAAACAAAAAAAGTAAAAGAACTTGCAGTAAGATTCGAAGAAATCAATGTCTTGTATCGAAGGAATGTCGCGCTTCACGGCATGTGTTTGTTTCAGGGTTGAAATTTCGGCAGCGTTTGTTGTTTGGTTGCTTAATTACGCAGAGAACAGAGCCGATGACTGGTGCATCTGTATACATAGCGGTAGTACAGATGGGCTATACGTATATGCCGACTAATTTTATGTATTGCCTGTACTGAGTCATGTCGGGCGACATCGTGGCTTCCGTGAAACAGTAGTCTGCGGGAGACGTGGAGAAAAACCGAATAAAATATCGGCAGTTAAAAAATTGGCAGAGGCGGGGGTGCATGGAATCTGTTTAGATTGAAGATGTAAGTGGTTGGAGAAAACATTGAAGATGTCGAAAAAATGTTTTCCTTTTCGTTTTCTTAAACCAGAATAAATTTGAAAAAAAAAAATCAGCTTTCCCGCAGAATTCTTCGGTTGCGATGCGACACCTTTCGACGTATGTAAAAGTTTGGTCAAAATGAGGAGTTTGGGAGTCTGCGAAGCACGTGGATCCAAGCACCTGGATCCAAGCACCAACCCTTGAGCCTCCTCGCCCTGTAGCGTACCGCAGATTCCCCGTTCTTCCTCGGCATGTGAAAGAAACTGGTCAAAGTTTGGTAGTGGGCTGACCAAGCTACGCAACAGCTTCCCAGGGGATCGTGTGCACAAACTTGTGTACGTGCACTCGAAATTCAGTGTACGGAAGGCTTCGTCCGCTGCACAGCGAAGCGTTGACGCGTCAAGCGGAATTTTATCGGACGCCGATTGATACAAATATCGGTTTGACGCTTTGATGTGAAATCGATGCCTTGACGTGAAACCGTGCCTAGATTTTGAACCCGGAAGCTCTGCTGGTTCTTTTATGATACAATAATGTAACAGTTATATTGCTTTCAGTGTTAGATAAAAAAAATGTGCTGGGTTTCTCATTACACTGTGCGCAATAGTCTTCTTTCAGTGTTTCGTATTTTTCTGAAAAAAAAAAACGAAACATGAACGACAGAAGCTTTTTCACGCCCCTTAAAATTTTATCACCCGCCGTGGTTGCTCAGTGGCTATGGTGTTGGGCTGCTGAGCACGAGGTCGCGGGATCGAATCCCGGCCACGGCGGCCGCATTTCGATGGGGGCGAAATGCGAAAACACCCGTGTGCTTAGATTTAGGTGCACGTTAAAGAACCCCAGGTGGTCAAAATTTCCGGAGTCCTCCACTACGGCGTGCCTCATAATCAGAAAGTGGTTTTGGCACGTAAAACCCCAAATATTATTATTATTAAAATTTTATCAAATTCTGCATCTATAGTTTAGATCGCGATGGCACAGCTACTGCGACCAGGTCAGGTCATTGCAGTGGTTCCTTCTTTTCGCTTCACCGGCTTTTGTGTGTTTGTGAGTTTTGTCGCTTTGTGCGTTTCGCGACTTTGTAATTGCATTGGCTTGAATCGGGCGTCCTCGAATATCGTGTTTTAACCCCCGTATTAAGAAATGTGCCTTAACTTGAAGCCCCTGGTTGACTTGATCAGAACAGCGCCTGACGTGAACGCACCGAAGAAAACACATTGGGCATCTTGTGCGTTATTTTGACCGAGTCAAGCATGGCCTTCATGCTAAGGCGCATTTTTGAATACGGGTTTTAGTGTGGCGACCCTTGGGAACTGAGAACTAAATATTTGACCCACCCGAAAGGCAACAAACATTGACTGTATCCTGCCAATACTGGAAGCTGTGACTGTTGCTAGGATAGAAATATATTAAGGTATATAACAGAATATGTGCATTACGTCAAGGTACCTTCTTGGAGCCGACAATGTTACATCTGACATTTGAATAGCTGCTTCAGAATAAATTATATTAAGATGCGTATATTAACGATCCTGCTTTTATAGCACGCTGTAGCGCGGCGCCGTTCATGCGGCGTGCATATCTTGCTTCTCGAGGTTATGTCGGAAAAGAATTTAAAGCTCAATAGTCTGTTTCGTAAAGAGAGTCGTGATATTACTTGCAACATTCAAAGTTTGAACACCTCTGCTCATTGATGTTTTTCAAGTGAGATAGCAAGTTTACGTGAATTCCGACAGAACCAATGTTTCAGACAATAAGTTTTGTCCGCGTTATTAGCGGTGAGGCATTCTTCGCGTTTCTCAATAAATGGCGAACTTTTGTTCCGTGAGGACGCCTGAAGGATACGATGCCAAGGAAATGCGGGGCAACGTCCGTTTGGAACGACGGAAGTAAGGACCGTTATTCACGAAAAGCTCGTACGTCAGAATTTTTCTCAAGAGCGAATTCCAGCCCATTCTGATGCTGGACATGCACCAATAATAAGGAAGGCGACCAGCCAATGACTAAGAACGCTTACGAATAAAGAGATATGTGAACTCGACCCAAGACGCAGAGCGCTGCGTAACAGAGGTGCGACTGTGCTGCAAGTCGTACAACGTGAGGGCGTACATCTTTTTTAGGGGATTTCATTTTTTTTTTTGCGAACTCTCCCGAACTTCCCTGACCGTGGCTTCTGGCTGCTGCTGCTGCTGTCTTGCCCAATAGCTCACAAAAATTAATTGCGTGCCAGACGGGTGGGATCGAACGTCGGACCTCAGGGGCCGTATTCGAAACGATCCGCTTCGGCGACACTATCGCCTTGGCCACGCCTCCGCCAACGTAGCTCGCTGATTGGCTGTTTTAGCAAAACCGGAAAATAAATAGCGTCATCTAGTATTTCCGGCCTACGTCAATTTGACATCGCGCTGTTGTTGGGTGCTTTCGATATATTGAGTAAACGAACACGTCTTTTCGCGATCGTTTGGTGGTGTAGCGTAGTAGGGGACAAGAGAGTTGGTAGTTTATAGTACTTTTTTTTATGGCTATTTGCACGTAGTTTTGCGCAGCGATATTTATTGACTGTTGATCGGTTATTACATTGTGTTGCCTTGTGTAAGTGACAGTTTTCGATGACGGTGGCTTGGAACGGCTGGTAGCGGCACCACGTACCACGGGTTGCTTGCGTGGTTGGCGGTGACCGTGGTGTTGGTGGCGAAGTGTATACAGTAAAGACAAGTCAGACGCCGCCGCTCTGGCGGTGCGCGATGGCCGACACACAGACGTGGAAACGGTGTTTCGCAACAGCCTGGGTTATAGCAAAATTTATTCATTGAAATGCAAGATTTCACAATTCCTTTCTTCAATTTATTCTACCTAAAGCGGCCGTGGCCAACCGTATACTGAGTGCGCAGAACGCGCACTGCGGCCATTATACACTCGTAAACAACGCACCCGAGCAGCTCTGCACTCGCCCGGTGCGCTATCTCGCGCGTTGTCAAGCGTTCGAGCGCGCGTGTTGTTAGTTCATGCTGTCGTCACGGGAAGCAGCCGGTTGATTTATTTAACGTGACTATCGCCGAGGCGATAATATCACCGAAGTGCATCATATCAGAATACGGCCCCAGCACAGCAGCCGTCTGGTTTAACCATTATATGCCAGAATCGCACGTATTGTTTTTTTTCCCCAGTTACTGCTGAAGTGAAGCATATTTCCGCAACGGTTTTCGCACAATAATGGCATGCAAAAGTTTTCGTTGTTGCAGGTTATTTTTCGTTCCTTCTTCCGCTTTATCGAGGCGATGCAAGACTTCATCGGCCCTTGTTCGCACCGCACGTATAACCTCTTTTGCGTTTCATTGATGATGGCATCGCAGTTTTAAAATCGCGCGTGGTATCTCTGCCGTCTTTAAATGATGTACTCGGTGACGCAGTAAGAATGCCATCTTAATGTCTCAACGATTACGATTCTCTTATTTAATTACTTTCCTGGCGCTTTCTCAAGCGTTGTAATCGCGGCTGGCCTGGCGACTTGCGCTTTTACAGCGGCCGATGAACTATGCGTCTTCTTAAGTAAATTGGTTCTTTGTGACTGGTGATGCTGTTATTGAAGTTGTCCTTCTTTTTTCATTCCTCGTGCAAATGAATTTTACGCGAGCATCACTTTTGAACCGCAAAACAAATAATCGGACGGATTCAGACGCTCTTTCGCTAACAATGACGAGGAACGTGTTTTGAAGACCGCGAAACAGCGTCGTCTGCTTCCATTTCTTTGTGTGCGCTGACCGGCGCTGCTCTAGGATGGTCTATTACGTTGGTTGTGCCGTGCAGCACTGCCCCATTATTTAATTATTCAATTAATATAGCGCGATTCCGGCGCTTATTTTGGCCCACTATTTAATTATTCAATTAAAACAGCGTGATGCCCGAGCTCAGCGCTCATGCATTGCGTGTTGTCGTGTCGTCGAGGTCTGCCCCTTTTTTGGCATCTTCAGACGGGCGTAATTTATACGTTGGAGTGCGGTCGGTCGTGCTGGCAGTAGTGGCCATCATTGCATCAAGTTCCAGACTTTTTTTTTTCTTGTTGCCCGTTACTATTCACGTAAAAACAAATGGCTGCAGTCAATTCCTCTTTCGCACTCGCTCGCTCATTCACTCACCGACTCACTATACGCAGTTGAAAAGTGACGCACGCGTTAAGTCCGCCTGAACGAAGGAGCAAAAGAGAAAAGAACGGAAAGAACTATTTCTAACTCACTCACTTGGCTCTCTCACTCGTTCCTTCACTAAATTCACTCCTTACTCGATGTATGCGCTATATAAATGATGCCCGTGTTAATTCCGCCTGAGCGAGGGAGCAGAATAGAAAAGAAAGAAAGGAATAACTCGCTGACTCAGTCACTCACTCAGTCACTCACTCACTCAGTCACTCACTCACTCACTCACTCACTCACTCACTCACTCACTCACTCACTCACTCACTCACTCACTCACTCACTCACTCACTCACTCACTCACTCACTCACTCACTCTCACTCACTCACTCACTCACTCACTCACTCACTCACTCACTCACTCACTCACTCACTCACTCACTCACTCACTCACTCACTCACTCACTCACTCACCTACTCACTCACTCACTGCACTTCCCTCGTTTTCCCGAATAGCTGCTTACTGTCATACACGGCCCTAGCCCTGAATACACGCTACTGCAGCTTATGCACGTACGGTGACGTGTAGCTGATTTAGTCCTTGCGGGCATAAAGTCAGGAAAAAGAAAACAGGATTGTGCGAGAAGGCACGGCTTTTACATACACACACCCGGCTCAGGGCTAAGAAAAATAGCTACTTCCCTATTCCCTAGCTTTCTTTGACGCTCGTTCCGGCGCTCCCTTCGTGCTACCGGGCGTTGCGCCCAAGTAGGCTGTGTGTGTATAGGCCAGACTGTTTGCGTAGGCAAGCGGAGTGGGCTTCACCGCACGGTTCTCTTCACCTCCTACTCGGATCGGTTTATTTTCCCACGGCGCGTGCCCCGGCAACGAATTGAGCGAAAGCCTGGCGTGTTCTGATATTTTAATTTGCTGTATAAACGGGGTTATCACTTCTTTTCCGCACTTGCTTCGTCGGTTCTTTTTTCTTTTCTAGTCGCCGCTCTAGGGAATGTGCTCTGTCGCAAGGACCTTATTTAAAAAAGCAAATGTGAACCCGCCTGTCTTTCGCCCATTTACTTATTCTTCCTAACCCTTTCTCTATGTATTATCCCGCGTTGGGTCTCCTGTGCTTTTCTGAAGTTTGAGCTTCACTTTTGTGGGGATCTGTCGCGAGTGTTTCTTGTCGGCCTGAAGTTTTCCTCACAGCGGGAACGTTGCTGCGTGTGCATTCGTTAAGAAGGACGGCCTGGACGCTATATTCTCGTACTTCTTCGTCTGACTGCTCCATTTTGGTTCTCTGGCGTCGTGGTGTCCAGACACCGCCGCTTGCTTTATTTTTGCTTGGATATCGCATTGGCTGTATAAACAAACACTCGCACGAAATTTTTCTTCTGTTCTCTTTGAGTGTCTTTTTCTAGTGGTGAGAATCATCCGACATTTAGGACGACACTTAAAAACATTCGTGAATTAAATGCAGTGAATAGAACGCGATGTGATGCTCGTCACTCTTGGCTAAACGCAAAAGCAATGTCCTAAGGTGGCGTGGTCAAAGGAGGGTTAGGACGTATCGGCTTCGGTACGGAAACCTTGTTCACTCTTGGACTGAACACTCCCGAGCGATGCTTCCACGTGGAAGCCGTAACGTCTAATCCTCTCTTCTGTTTTCTTTCCTTCCCTTAATACGAGTCGACTAGGCAAGATGTCGTCCAATTATCAATTTCATGACGAATATCACCTTCGACTTGAAGACGTGTTTCCCTTCAACATTACGTTTTAGACGTTACTGGAAAAGACGCCCAGCCTTTCTCCTAACAAGGAACGCGCGCATGAGTATCGAGCCGCGCGTACAGTGAGCCCCCAGAAATTTGAAGCGCACTCCATATATGGCTGGCTCTGTCCTATACCGACCCTTGGTATAGTCTTCTCTTTGTGCGCATGGGAGTTCCTATTGTGTTGCGGGTCTGTCTACGTTGCCGTTTCCTCCTATCCTCCTATCCCCCGTGGACCCCCACAGCACTCCGGCTTGTTCTGAAGCCGTAACAGTAGCATTGTCGCTAAGAAAAGAGCTCGCGAGGCAGTGAGTTCGGTCCACGCGCCCTTTGTTAAAGCGGGCGAGATAAAAGGCGAGCGTGGTATGCGGTCGCGACCGTTTTCCGCTTCCTACACACGCACACGTGCACATACACCCACACATGGACGTATAAGGGGGCGCGCTGTGGTGCCCGCGGAAGAGTGCACAAAGGGCACATCATGTACTCTGTGCGATAGTGGCACGCCGCAGCCTATTTGGTCGCCGCTTGCGAGGCTGAGCTCTTGCAGGACCGTTGTTTCTGAGCCGATTGAATTGTGCTGCTGATTGAAGCAGAGTGGATCTTCGGAGATAAAGTAAACGCAAGTGAAAGGCCAGCACTGTGCTAGCTTGATTATTTCTGAGTTGTATTAATAAGCAAAACATTTCCCGAAGCCTCGGCTTCTTACACTTTCCCTCGACGCGGTAGCATAGCACACTTAGAACATATGCTCTGGCGGTGCTCCGCGTTACGCAGCGACACGGACTACACCAAATAGCGTGGGTACGCGGCTCTCCATAGCCCCTAACTAGAAGAACAGACACGGGCAGTCCATCGGGCCCGCGATGAGGCCGAGAGGCTAGGTCTTCCGGTCCCGCTGTGGGAGCGGCCGGCTTCGGGCTAAGAATCTAGCGCGACCTGAAGGACCTGAATAAAGTTTTTCATACCATACCATAGACTGCCCTCACCGTAGCTCATGCGGAGAAACGGTTCTGGCAGGTGAAACGGTGTATTTGAATGCATTTAGCTCTGTTCTCTGGATGTCTGTGTTGCTAGGACGTTGAGAAAATGCTGGGAAGAGACGAGAGCACTGGACGATATCGTGGGGCCGCGGTCGCGAATAATGATAATGACGCGGGAAACTGGCGATCACGGATGACCACGTGCGACGTGAGAAAATGAACAGAAAATGAAATGAAAAAGAAAATGAGCGTAGCTTATATAGAGGCGCTTGGCTAATGCGGAACTGTAGGGCAGGCACAAGAAGAGGTAATTGGCGTTGCGCATGACAGGAGGTCATTTTTAGCGTCGTTTTCTAGCTTTTAATTGTGGTCAGTTCGCTGCATGCTTCTCATTCACGCCGTCGTTGGGGTTGTGTACAGCTTGTTGGTTGTCCCCGTCGCCGGTGCTGACGATGTATTCTGCCGATCCGCGGTTCTCCCTCGGGCCGAGCACGGACCTCAGCGCGTAGTGTATATGTCGCAGTTCTGCCTTGTCCTTTACTCTTCCCTGTTTCGTGTCTCGTTCCCTTTGCGTCCTTTACGCAGTCGAAGCACCGCTGTACTTCTGCACCGTGGAAGGGGCTCGATGCTCATTACGTGTGATGTCTTTTATCTCTCCCGCTGTTTCTCTCTCTCTTTCTCACAGCGTTGCCAGGGTCACTCATGCGCAAATTTATCTAGTGTCTCCCTCCTTAGTCATTGCCGCTTGCTTCTCGGTGACCATTAGTTCGGCCGTTTCGTTGTTGAAGTTTTTATTCCTCTGCCGCTGCAGCGTGCTGCTGTTTTCTTTAATAATACTAATTTATTTATTAGTAAAAATACAGATAATTACATGTGCGTAGTATACATAAGGAGGTCGCATAGTCAAAGATTGTATCGGGACCTCCTTATCTCGGTGCTGTTGCGTTGTATGCACTCCTTTTTTGTTATGAGCACTGCTCGGTGCAGTGTTTCCTTACCAATTTGTAATGTCTTTAATATTGTGCTTTTGCCTTACTCATTACTAAGCGTCTTATCCACTGTAGCTTTGTGAGGACAAACTTTCCTGTCCCGTTTAATGAAGAGCGCGAGAATGTCCAACCACTATGTAGAGAAGGTCGCGCGAAGGTTTAATAGCTGTTGGCGCAATTTCCAAGAAGCATCCGGCAGATCATAGAGAAACATTATGATTGGTATGCAGGGCAGGCTCAGGTCAAATCGAGTTGCGCTGTGACCTGTGCGTCCGCATGTGTTATTTCTGCGCACGCATCACTGCATGTTTACATACTAGAAGTTTACATGTATACGTACAGATATCGTAAGCCGGCTGTGTGTAAAATCTTCTTCTTCTTCTCGTTATTATTATTGTTATTATTTTGCGTAGCTCAGCTTAGCGACTATCTTGCACCAATATACCATGCAATGGTAGTCGACCTCGTCTTGAAACATGAAGATTATCTTAAATACGGTTTGGGTTCGGCTTAGCGTCGATGACAGGATGTGCCATTTTACGCAGTGTCGATCGCGCTCTAACGGCCTTGATCCCGCTATCTTTAAATTGTTGTGTATTGTGGTGATTTCGTGCCCTACGCAGGCGCTAAGCTGCGATGAAATTTGGCGTCCGAATAGTTTATTGATGTGCGGCTGCAGCGCACTGGGATAATGAAAGTGGGCGCCTGTGTACGAGGTGACATTGTAGAGGCTGCCATAAGCAGTCAAATTATGTACGACCTGTCATTGTAAAGTTGCATCGGGAAAACACAGTGCTCTGATACCATGACAGAAACGAGTGGCACTTGTGCTCATGCACGTTAAACTACCAAACTTCGAATCTTCGTTTCCAGGATTATGGGGGTGTTAAAAATAAAAAAATAAGGCGAGAAAGAGAGGCAGAAACTGAGATTGACAGCGAGCGAAACCGGATGACAAACAATTTGACAAGAAGCGTCCTTGTAGATTCCAGCTTGGGCATTTGTTCCGCCACCGCGCTGTTCCGCCACCGCGCTGTTCCGCCACCGCCACCGCCACCGCCACACACACACACACACACACACACACACACACACACACACACACACACACACACACACACACACACACACACACACACACACACACACACACACACACACACACACACACACACACGCACACGCACACACACGAATTAATACAAACTAGCCCAGCTCTCCACCCTCCTGCACTGCCCATACTGCATTCCACTCTCGTCGTGCCCTTTCCTCCGCATCTTTCTGTCGCGCTTTGTAACCCTTGAAATATGGTCGCATTAGGTTTTGCCTATTTCGACCTAATGACAGCACCCTGCAGGTTCCAAGAAATAACGCTGTCTATTCTCGTGGCCGAGAAGAAGAGGAAACGAGCAGAAACAAGCGGACATTGCTACACGCTGTCCAGCCAGAGTGATAGATGCGTGGCTCTGCGCTCTATCCTAAGAGCACTTGGCCTACAGGGCGCTGAGCGGTGCAACCTCTGCCGCAGGCTTAGCTCAGCCTCCCGTGTGGCTCGATGAGTTTGTGATCCCCTCCCACTTCAATTCCGCTCTTTCTTCTGCTCGCCTCGGTAGCGGAAAGAGCCAGCTTGTTTGTTTTCAAGTACCGGCCGTAAAAAAACAGAAAGGAGGTATCGAAACGGCAGAGCGAGCAAGAAGCAGAGGGTATATATACTGCCCCGGAAAACGGGGTTGCTGCTGTGGCCTCCTCCTCCTCCTCCTCCTCCTCCTCCTCCTCCTCCTCCTCCTCCTCCTCTCAATTTCTTTTGGTTTCATTCGCCTTCGTTTGATCGTGGTGCGCGGGGCTCGTTCTACCAGTGCACTGGCCGGTGGGAAAAAAGGAACAGAAAATAAATGACTGCCTGAGCTTTTTTTTTTTTTTCATTCTCTTCGTGTCACAACAATGACCGTGCGAACGCCGGTGGCACGATTTGTTTTCATTTCTTCTCTTCTTTGCTGTTCTTTTCTCTCGAGTTCGTCGCGATATAAGAGAAGCACGAAGGCCGCGAGCACAAAATTGCTGCTTTCATTCCTTGCGTCTTCCTGGTTCGCGTACTGCCCGGTCATTGCTTCGCAGAGCGGTGGAGGGAGCTTTCAGAAGTTCTCTCGACGTACTTTCTTTCTTGCAGTTGGCTTTAGTTACTTATTTTTTTTCATCGAGCGTAAGAAACAGAAGCATTACTCGTCTCATGCCTGGTTCCGTGGACGAATGGAAAAGCCCAGTGGTCTCGGCCTTTAATTGTTCTGTTTTTGTTTGTCTTGGAAACGGCGATGCCATTTTCTGGTGATTGCCGTCACCAGCGTTCAAAGTAATTTGTTGCAGTAAGTCACGTGTTGGAGGGCTGGTGCGTGTGCGTTGTCTTCGCGGCCACAAGTTTATGCAGCTTGAGCAGATGTTCGCGTGAAATTTAGTGCTCGATTGACAAACGTTTTAGCGTATGGCGTGCTATTGCGAACTAAGCAGCTTACATGCATAGCTCAATTTTGAATCTTACTATAGTATTTCACGTGAAGAAAACCGCCAAAGCTTCCGATGGGTATTGGGCAATTTAGTGACATCAGACGTGCAGCCTGTTTTGATGTTGTGCCTGTATCCGCATTGGCAGTGTTTTTTGTCCCTGATAATCTCGATACCTCTGCCCTCCCTCCCCGAAAAAAACAAAAACAAAAACAAAACTATATCGCGTATTTGAATGGCACTGTGTGCTGCTGTACATTCTGGTGACAGCTAAGGAACACTTTCCGCTGACGTGGTTGTAGGAGCTGAAACCTGTCGGAGGTTCGTGACAGCCGGCAGACGTTTCACGCCTACCCTGAAAATACTGGCTTTCCGTGTAGTTTTCTTTATTTATGGGAAGGAATCAGCGGGAGCGGACTAGGGACCTGGCGCGGAAGGCTTGCCTGCTCTGGGCGTATTCATAGAGCGATTGACGTGATAAATAGGAACAGCCACCCCTATGTCCTCCGGCCACGGTGCGTTTACGTTATCGCGTGCCTCAGTTCGCATTTGCACCTCGCACAATCTAGTTTGTAAGACGAAGACTACGTGAGAGCCGGCTCTTATGACAGCCTATATACTAAAGAAGGCCTTCTTCGAGACGGCGACCTGTGGTGCCTCGGGCTCGAATACGCCCTTGACGTCATCGTCCTCCGGCTCTTGTGTCTGGGGCAGAGGCCGTCGGTGCGTCGCAGCTTGCCGAGAGGGTCGCGTGCAACGCATTAGCCCCGGGAGAAATGGGCGAGAAAGCAGCTTGCGCGCCCTTTGAGCCTTCGCACCCAGCGCGGCTCTGTGTGCGCCTCAATGTAATATTTATACGCGTAGTGCGTGATGCCTCGGCCCAAGGCATATTCCAGCTCTTCCGCGCTTGCATGATTCTACCCACGCCCCCTCTCTCACTCTCTCTTCCTCCTCGTCCGTCGACCTGTATGAGGGCCTCCCTGTTGAGAGCTTCCTCCGAGTACCGCGTCTCCACTCTCCTCTTATTTCCTTTGGCGTGCCTCCGGCTCTTATGCGCGCGCCCAGGAACACGCATATTGCGTTAGCAAACTTTTCGCCGGATCTCCCACGACGCTCGCGTCCATTCGTGACTTCGTATTGCTTTCTTCATTTTTTCTTTCGTTTTTTCCCCTTCATCTCTGTTCACCTCCGCCCATCCGTGGTGACCCCGGGGAGGTCGTAGTGCGAAACCCACTACAGCTGGAGCGGCGTGCGCTCGGGTGCCGTTCAACGTATGCGAGTCTCTACAGAGCGTCATGCCTTGCGGTTCGCCGAGCGTTCGAAGCACCGCAGAGCCCCCAGCGACGCCCCGCGAGCGGCCTATGAAGCATTGTTTGCTTGTATTCAGCAATGCAGACATTGAGATCTATGTGTCTCAGAATTCGCGCAATCTGTTGGGTATTTGTTGTTCGCCTCAAATGGGCGTTGAATCACTTTCTGAGACACCGCGGTGCGTGTATTGCATGTGTAGCTTTTTTGTCACTTTCATCGTTTGATTGTGGTAACGGTCTGGTAGGAAGTCAAATCTATATGAGTATGATGCCAGGATCCCTGTCACGACTGCATTGGCCCTGGTCACGAGAGGGGTCAGTGATATAAGTCCTTTTACGACGGTCTTGCCGTAGTCAGCTTAATGGCTCAGTGTGGGCGATGCTATTCGCTAATGGCTTAGAATGCAAAGGCAGCAACTTGGCTTCGCCATGCGCCAGCACTAGCCATAGCCAGCCTGCAGGGCGCCCCTGGTGCGTCTTCCACCCACCAGACACCTGTAAACTAATAAATAAATATAGAAGTTGTCGGCCGTGAGAACAGCGATGTCTGCTCGACAATTGTCATTTTGTTGCGCTGAGCTTTAACACCAAGAGAATGAGAGACAATAAGAAGGAATGACGAAGCACAAGCTACCAACTATTTAATCTTGTCAGGAACACGTTGATAGACGTGATAGGAGTGACCGATGTGGCAAGACCACAACTGACAGTGCGGCCCGCTAGAACAACTGATTTTACCGACACCCCTTGAATTCTGCGAAATCGGCTTCGCCAAGCGGCATAGAGGAAGCACTTACGCACTTGTCTTTTTCTTTTGTGATTGCAAGGACTTTACATCCTTCTCTTCCCATTTTTCGTTTGTGTTTTTCGGATTGCTTTTGTCCTATCTAGCAGGGTTGAACGTTTGCACTTCTTACAGTGCGCCGCCAAGTTGCTTGTCGCTGCAGGTAACTGACACGTCTATTTGTGCTCCCGTAATCTGCTCAACAATCGAGTCAACTTAAGGCGGCGGTCAGACTGCTCAAGCTAGGGTCGCGGGTAAGTTGACGAGGACGCTGTGGAGCGACTGCCAAATAAACTCCGACGGGATGCCTGTTAAATGACATGAGAAGGCTTTTTGCTTGTTTAGACCTAGCCAACACTCGAAGCGTCTCGTTGCCTTAGCCTTCAGGCAAGAGCTTCTGTTCGTTTAAAATGACACAAACGAGGAAAAAAGAGACGAGGAAAGGTTCATCTTCAAAAATATTTTGTGGGCAAGATTATTGCGAAAATTTCAGTGACATGCGCGTACCTGTGCCGCCATTTCTTGGCCACGTGAGGCTACTCATACGTCTGTCAACGTCCTTCAAGTCGGTGTGAACAGTCACGTAACCTGTAATTGTTCACGCGCGTTCTTGCAAGTAAGCATGTTGCTATGCTGCCTTGCCCGCATTTTAAAATGCGTGTGACCTGCAAATTATTAAAACGAGAGAATAAAGGATTTTGCAGGGCACGTTGCCGCTGTCAAGAGGCTGCCGCAAGGTTAATGCGGAGGGCTTCCAAAGATCCTTCCTCTCCCGTCTGCGTCTGGCGCTGGCTTTAGAGCCTCGGAAGGCGCGGAAAGCGGCGCGCCTCCGGCCCGTTGGCGAGCTGAGCAAAATTAACTTCGGTCCCTGCTTTCGCCCCGCTCTTCGGCTGCTCGTGCCCTTATACGCTAGATCCACATCTTTGTTTCCATTACAACCGGCGTGCTCCACGAAGTAGTCATATCCCATCAGGCTAGGCCGGCTGCCCTCGCCGACTGCGCGGCCCGTTTTTGCAGCGTTAGCATCGCTTGGTGTCTCTTGGCAACGGAGCTCAGTGCGACAGGATGCTACACCAGAGCTGCTACTAAGGGTCGGGCGTTCTATCTCTCTCCCCTTCCTGCTTGCTCTTCGACTCTCCGCGCATTCCCGCGTCGCGTCGTTCTTACCCAAGAAGAAAAATCGGTGTGGGTCGGGAAAAGTTCCACGTTCCGCGGTTTCCTTTCATCGTGCGTTTGCCGTTATAGTTACTCCTTTCTGCTGCGGGAACTGCTGGCGTGCGCGCATCGCTGCCTTGCGCTTTACGCTGTTGGTCGTGCAGTGGTTGTCTGTGTATGCGGCGCTGTCTTGCCTTCGTTCGTGGAACTCGGGTTTTGGCGCTGCTTTCTCGCTTTTGTAGGCTGAATGTCTACTGCCCCTTTCTTTTCCTGTGGGGTTGTGTGCTTTGGGAACTAGAACGCAGACTCGAGGCCTTCTTCCATCAGTTCGGTAATGTCTTCTTGTTGCTTAAGTCCTAAGTGTTTCATAGCGATGACTGTTATGAGATTCTGTCCTATTTCGAAATATCGCAAGTCTTCGGTGGTGGTTGTCGCACGACGTTGCACAGGTTTTGTTCAAGTAAAGCTACACCATGATGCAAGCAAGTGAATCGTACTACTATACATACAACATCGTACCGTTGTGCACGGTTCCTGCTGAGAAAATACTTTTTTAGTGAGCTGATCTATCATAACGTTTGAATGAAAAATTAAATTATAGGGTTTTACGTGCCAAAACCACGATCTGGTTATGAGGTGCACCCCGTAATGAGGGACTCCGGAAATTTGAACCACCTGGGGTTCTTTAACGTGCACCTAAATCTAACTACACGAGTGATTTCGCCCCCATCGAAATGCGGCCGCCGTGGCCAGAATTCGATCCCGCGACGTCGTGTTTAGCAGCTCAACGGCATAGCCACTAAGCAACCACGGCAGGTATCATTACGTTTGACTTAAGCGTTACTGACATTTAGTAATTCGAAAGCCGTTAGACTGTATGCGCATTATGGGTTGCACGGTACGCGGGTCCTTTAGGTCAACGCGTTCGACTTATGCAAAGGTGTGCAGAGCATCCGCTTAGCGTCGGCTTAGCAGTGGTCCCGCCCGCGATAACTATTACTCTGCCCATTGCGCGTGTCCTCGAGGGTTCTCAATGTCAACGCATAGTGGAGTTACTCTTAAGGGGCTCTTAGCTGTCGCTACCTTTCTTTCTGTGAGTTGTATATGCACAAGGGCTGCTTTGTTCATCAAGTGACACCCATGTTCGAGTGCATTGCTTGTTGTATTATAGGCAAGGGGTCATAGCTAAGGAAGGCTAACTGTTGGACTAGTTGGTCTTGCAGAATTGTTTAGGGGAATGAGCGAAATAAAGGAAAAAAACAAACAATGACGTGCACAGCATCTCTCTATATCGTCCGCATCAATCGAGTTTTAATATAAAAGATAGAAAATAAACGAAAACAACGTGCAGCGTTCCTCCCCCCCCCCCCCCCTAGGTGATCATGAGGGGGCAATGATCATGAGGGGGCAATAATGGGGGGGGGGGGGCATTATTGCCCCCTCATGATCACCTGCGGAAGTGACTCAGCATGACTGTGTAACCGGTGGCTAAACCTTTTGTCACACCTACGTCGCACACACTGGTGAGCGTGAGAAAGCAAAAGTTGTTAAAAGGTCACTCTTTCTTGACACATTCTAGTTTTCTGGACCAATTATAGTTTATTATAGCTTATTCGGGGTTAAATTTCTTTTTACAATCCATTGATTAGTCGTCCTTTGCACAATAAGACGCCGCCTTTTCTATTTGGATGGTGTTTGTCGGGTATGTATGCGCTCTTGAGGCCTGTGCATTGAGGACGTGCATTGACTGTGTAATTTTGACTGCGCGACTGAGGGCGTACGTGAAACCATTTCGTCGTCACCTCCGTAACCAACAGACTGATCTCAAAGTCTGGCACTGGGGTTATTTGGCCATTGATGCAGCTTTCAGATTGGTTCAACATGTCTTCTTCGGTCGCTCTTGGTAGAATTTGGATAGAGGCCATGAGATTGTAAGCAGTTGAAGAGCGTTTCTGCTGCAAAGAAAAAAAAAAACGATCGATGTAATTTCTTATAGGAGGCATCTCCTGAAGAGAATAAGTGTGCAGGCTGCCGTGTAGATAGTGAGATGCAGTCAGTTTTTGAATGCTAATTACTCGTTCCTTCTTACAGCAGGCCACATTGTGTGTATTGACTTATTCCTACGGTGACGGAGAACACGCAAACTTTCTTTTCAACCTGTCAGCATAACGCTAAAGTTTGACATCTTTTAACAGCGCAGCTGTAACTACTCCGGGACATAATTCAAGGCTAATCTCCTCTGCGGATAGGATTACATTCCCCGCTCTCACGCACAAGCACTGAGGGAGAAGCGTGCTAGGATAAAGCGGCCGTTGACGAGGAACCAGCGTGAAATAAAGCGACACAAGTGCATGTACCTTGGCGCTGCTGTCATAAGCGGGAAACCTTGCTGTGCTGGGCCTGACAGGTTTCAGCTCGAGAGCGACATGGGAGGGTGCTTAATCAGTCCGTTGAGTGACCCGGAAACGTGGACAGTCCGCGATCATTAACACGTCACGCTGAGGCGCGGCCGTGAATGAGACAGCGCGCTTGGCGTGTTAGGTGGCCCGATGGGATGCGGACGTTTCTACCTTGGCGCGTCGACACCATGAAAACGTTAAGGAAGAGGTGATGAGAGTTAGCAGACGCAGACAGGTGGCATCTCAAACCAGTGAGTTTTCTTCGCTGATTAATTGGACTCCTGGAGACAGAGGTGTTAGAGTTAAGGATCCTTTTAAAACTTGGTTGCATGGTTTCGTCAGATACGAAAGTTGTTGAAAAAGAACTGTCATATTTTTTTTGTTGTTGTAGAGACTCTGAATGTCGTTGTGCGACTAAATGAAAATTCCGGGTTTGCGCGTCGATATGAAAAAAAAAAGTCTGATGGATCCTTCCCCTTTTCAAAAGCATTGGGCAGTTTGCAGCTGCTATGCAATTTGTTTTCTCCTTTCTGCCTTACTTCTAATGATTATTGACGCCACTGACAGTAACACGAATTAAACCTGCAAGTGTCACAAAAGGCTAAACTTGCACGTGACCGTCGGAACAAAAGGAAAGCTTACTTCATTTGATTAGGGGTGAAGGGCGCGCTTACGCTTTACTTCAGAACTGTGTTTGCTATAGTAACACGTGTCTGCTTGCATTTCTTCTCATAGCAGTGCAGCAGAAGAATTCCTACGCCTTCAGTATTTCAAGTAATTAATACCACACCTCTTCTTGGCACCTTCGCTGGACGGTTCAATTAACATCTTTGCGATGCAACCGGACTCCGCCGAACGATCAAGCGCCGTAAGCTTAAAAGCTTAAAGTCGCAGTGCATACATTGGTTGCTTGCAGTGTGCCTCATTATGTTGGTTCATCGAAAGTCATCGCGCTGTTCATATTTCGCTAATATGTTTTTAGACCTTTGTGATAAGCAATTCCGTCTTCTGAGGACGGGCTGCTTCGTTATGGTTAATTTTGAGGCTTCAGAAACCCCTGGGAAAAAAATAAAGTGTCATATCTTTGTTGAAGAGACTCTGAATGTCGTCATGTGACTAAATAAATATCCCGGCTGTGCGCGCCGATTGGAATCCTCCTTAGGAATCCTGCTTAATAAATGTATAATTTGAGGACTACAATCCAAACTTGGCATTGAGAACTTTCCAAGGCGCCTGTAAATTCCTGTTTGCGTGTATCAATTGATAATAAATTCAGTCTTTTTTTCGACGATCCTGTGATTGGTATGTTTTTGATCGCGGCTGCACATCTTATAGACTGGACACCGCTCGAGATAGCGCCGAATCCCATTAGGAGGCCCGTGTCGATATTTAGAAATGTCGTTTGGCTTTTCGTTCGGTAGATTTGTATTTTTTGCCCATGACTGTCTGAATTTCACTTGAACCCCGTCTTTCTCCTTCCGTGCTCACTAAGCGACTCTTTATCACACCAGAGAAACTTAAATGCGCCCACGTCACCTCGTTATCTGCGCAATACAGCGCTGCCCAAAACGTCGCAGCAGCCGCTTCGTTTTTTTTTCTCCCGAGGAACCCCGTGAGCGGTGCCCAACGCATCGCATGCCGTTGTGACAATCTGCGCCGCGCTCGCTACAAAAGCCGGCTTGCAGAATGAAATTTGCATGGCCTTTGTGTTCCCCATTTCAATGTGAGCGCTTAGAAAAACCGCCCGCTGTCTCGGCGTCCCCAGCTGCGAGCCCGCGTTTTCTAAGTAGAATGCTAAAATGAGGCTGAAGTATTTATCCAATCCGTATGCCGCCTTCCTTCTCTCTCGCTATCTCTTCGCCCCCGCTCGCCGTTTCCTGTGTGTTGTGCCTATTGTATATTTGTCCCTTTCACATCCCTTTCCAAGTTTGTTTCAAACGTTTCCTGGCATAAGCTGTAGAGGCGTTTGCTGTTGAGGGGCTCAGCTGTATTTCGCAGCATCGGGATGATGGTATAGCAAATCTGAAAGCTACAGAACAGATGCGCGTCTTCTAGTGGAATGTTCGTCTGGGCTTCAGATGTGGAGCGGGCTTGGCAATTTCATCCTCTCCGTTTTCTCTCCTGCTTTTACAAAACTCTTAAATGAATTTTACGACAGCTCTGCGTAGGACGTTTGCCTCAACCGAGAATTGGCTGCTGCCATAGCAGTCGACAGGTTTTGTCAAAAGTTTCGATGTGGGCAGCAACGTCAGCAGGCACGCTTGAGCTCCGGAGGGTTATAGAAATCCCCCATTAGTGGTCTGTGTGTTTGTTGTGACTAGAGCTATGAGAGGGGTTTCAGTACGCGGCCTAGGCACAAATACGGCATCGGGCACACTGGTTTAAATGCCTTTGAAGAAATACTTGTACCCCATGCCATGGTGATGTCGTCATTCATTGCCAAGTCATGGTGTAGCGTCTACCGTCGATGAAGGACTGCTTTTAGGAAAGCTCCTTTCTTGCTAAAGGAAGGTCTCATCACAAACCACTTATGAGCTTTCGCGGCTGCGTGAAAATTCATTATTGCGTAGTTTATGAAGCCCGAGATCACTGTGCACTGCTACAAGGATCACACGATGCAGCAACCGCCCGTTCTTACTGCTCGCCTTCATGCCCTAAAGCAATTACCTATTGCTGTTTGGAGTCGCAAGGTGTGGTTACCTCATCTTTCCACTGGCATAGCTCAGCATTCATCACGGCTTGTAGCCGGGAGCGCATTCACCGCGCTGTGCGCCCCGCGCTTCCCTGCCTTGACGGTCACAATGAGAGAAAGCCTGATTGCAGTTAAACAAACTCGCTGTTTATTATTGCGATATCAATTACATGGACACTCCAGGCGCATTTCTGCCGTCGCGTCACCACGGGCGAGAACACCGTCCCTGTACGCACAACGCTGTACGTGCGAGTGAAAGTGTGCGAAGGGAGCCGACGAATCGGGCGGGCTCAATCTTGCCCGTGCGAAAGGTAGAGGAGCGGGGAGGAAAGCGCCGTCTTCCCTTGCGCGCTAGGCACGCAACGTGCGAGGCACCGGGGGAAGGGGGAGGGAGGGACGCGGCGTTCTACTCCGGCTGTGGTGGCTGCACGCGGTCGCGCGGCCGTACCATGAGAGCTATCTGCGTTGGGAGCATGGTCTAGGTGCGTCGGCGGCCCGTAACTTTGTGCGTGCTGTGTGTTATCGGGGCTGAGCTTGCGTTGAAGCGATAGACAGCACTAAGGTCACTTCGCTCGCTGCTGCTGCCGGGTTTGCTCAAGCCAGCGTTTCAACAGCGTGTGTTCGCGGTCATAGAGGGTTATGTGTTCATGTCTGCTGTGTGCTCTGACACTATGCTTGTTAATTTAGTTAGTAAGCGAGTGTTTACAAGTTGATGCGACCCATAAAAATGGTATCCTTACTTCGTATGGCTGTCTGCCAGTTTGCTATTTCAATCGATGCTTCGCCTCTCTGGCGATACTGCGACATTTTTTTCTCGCAGTTGCCTCTCAAAAACGTGCTCGTTTAGTTTGCGAGCTATAAGTTCGTTTAAGTTTTGAATGCTACAAGGAACAAATAGTTTAAATGTTGCGAATTATGTCGTAATAAAAGTGAACTGGTGGGCGGAGGTGGGTTCCTTAAGATTCATGTAGCAAGCATATATTCAGAACGCTCTACGGAGGCTTGGAAAAATTTCTCTTTTACATTTTGCTGTCTTCGTTGTCGCCGCAATTTTTCGCCTGTTCCTAAAGTTTCCTTGTGCGTCGCCGCGCAAGAAAAGGGAAAAGGTATTCCAGTCGACATGTTTGCACACAAGGATAAAACAACGCCTCACAAATGCTTTTACTAAATATACTAAAAGGAAACAAAGACAGTCTGGTCAGCTTTACACTACAACACAAATCCTGTGATCGGTTGTAAGGATGTGCGAATGTTCTAAACTGTCGAATAACGAAACGAACAGTGTCATATTCGATTTATTCGATTCGGTCTTCGAATCGAATAGTCATTATTCGTAAATGGAAATATTTTTCGAATATTTCAAAACGACAAGTTCCCCTAAATAAACATAATATTGGCGCAAGAGTATGGCAAACTATCAACCCACAGCCATAGTATAGACATGAAACGTGAGAACTTGCGTTGTGGAGCAGGCTACGTCACTTAGAAGGCCATGTTTTACTGGCTTTAAAACTATTAATGTTCACCTTAGCTTGAGCTCGCCGAGTAGGTCGACGCTGAAGGATTCAACACGGGCGACACACTCACTGAAAGCTCGCGTTTGCCGAGTTTACGTGGATGTATGGCGTGCTAAGCTTTTTATTCGACTCCACTCCATCGTTTCTCTTCTTCTTCTTTTTCAACTTTCATGGAGTGCTTTCCATGGCTGATCTTTAGCTCCGCGTGCTATATTTCTCTCTCTCTCTCTCTCTCTCTCTCTCGCTGTCTTGAGAGCGTCGCATTAGTGCGCGGGCGACCCAAAGCGTATTTTACTGCTCGCCTGACGACCCGCGGTGCTGGATAAGAAGACCGGAATTGGGGAGCGCGCTTGGACCGCAAAACGAGCAGAAAGAGCAAGAAACGATGCAGCGAGGTAAATAACTGCGAGGCCAGCTACGATCCGCTTTATCCCGCGGCTCCTGAAGATGTCTCGCGCCACGACGAGCTTTTGCCTGCGCAAAGAATGGCGGCTGGGAAATCCTTTGCCTGGGAAAAAATATGCACCAGAAAAAAAGTAGTTTCTTTTGTTGAACTCCTCGCTTTATCAAGATTTAGTTCGGTGCTTTGTTTTCTTTTTTTGATGGGACTGCCGTTGCTTTAGTCAGGGAGCGGCAGCGCGTTTTAGGTGCTTGTTAATTACGGTGGTTGTTGTTTAACGCGGTACCTATCGCTAATATCACAAGGCTGTTTTAATAAAAGTAGGTTTTGCCTAGCAGTAGTCACATTAACAAATAGCGGCAGTAGGAATTTCAGCGAAATTGCCTGTGTGTTTGTGGCTGTGCAATTGCTCATGGATGAAAGTTTCTGTTTATGCTCACGTTCCTGATTTCACCACCCGCCATTACGTGGGCGCCACAATCAGCACAACAAAACCGGCATATCTCCGTTGGTTGCGGCTGTCGCTTTTATCGGAGGTTACGGTCACTTTCTTTTATCTCAAGAGCAGATTGTCTTCGCCTTTCTGGCGAAAACCGCGATATATTATGAGGCACGCCGTAGTGTGGGACACTGGAATAATTTTAACAACATGAGAACCTTTAACGTGCACCAAATGCACGGCACACAGATGTTTTTTTTTTTTTTTTGCATTTCGCCCCGATTCAAGTGAGGCCTCCAGGACTGGGATTCGATCCCACGCCCTCGGGCTAAGCAGCGCAGCACCAAAACCACTACGCCACCACGGCGGTTACATCCTCGAAAACAACTGCCGTGTTTGATCGTGTTTGCCTGTCTGTTGTTCCGCCTGCACTTTCCCGCGGATAGCGTTGATTCTGCTTCCCCGTCCTACTGTTCGGGCCGCAGATTTCCTGGCGAATCCACGGCTGTGGCGGCGCACTGTCGAGGATTTGCCGCAGCCATCGCCTTTCGTTCGCCATTTTGGTTCCTTCGTCGCTCTCTCTGTTCTTGCCTTTCCTGTTTTTCTGCCTCGACCTCACCGTCGTCCTAAGCCTCAGCGCAACCTTCCCCGCTTCGTTTCGACCAGTCGAGGTTTATCGGCTTTAACCGGACAAGTCGGTCCGGGGATTTGCGGGAAGTGGAAGCCGCGTCGCCGACGAGCGTTGGAGCGGCGGCCGGCCACTCTTGCGCGCCTTGTTAGGTGGTTTCTGTGAAAGCGGGAAACGTAGCATTTGTCGTGCGTGTGAGAAATATCGCTTTACCCCTTCCTTTTTTCTTTCTTGACGCGAGCCTCGTTCGTAAACGCGTTCGCATTTGTGAAGTGGCCGCAGCAGCAATGGCAACAAACACGGCGTAACGAACGAGCACGAGAGGAAAGGGAGTGCCACTGAATATTAAAAAAAAAATCTACTTGGGCTCTTGTTTCTCGCCATATTGGCTGATGAGCACACGTCTGGGCAGCCGTAACACCTAGTCAAGAAATGCAACAGAAATTCTGAGAATTGTCTACTAATGCGTAAGCAATCTTTGGCTCGGCTGTTACTTCGCTTTTGCTTACTTGCTTTTCCTAGCTTATGCGTGTCTACCCATCGCTTTTCCGTTGTCAGAGGAAGGAAATGCGTGTATGGAACGGTGTGGAGATGAGTTTTCAGGAGGCCGCATGACCCCTTCAAGGCGAACCTATCGAATGCCGTCACAACGGGTTTTACCACAGCTGTCTTTCCTTTTTGATTTTATTTTCTCTTTCTCATTTTTTACGACCTTGACGCTTTGACGGCGACGTCACCAGTTTTTTAACGCATGTACTATTATCACATGTGCCAACCTGTTATTTTTATACTCACCAGCCCACAGCAGGCTTTTCTGCACACAAAGCCATAATGCAGGAAAGTAAGCTTTCAAGGCGGCCTGACGGGAACTGGTCTCTCTGCGATCCTTTTCGTTTTTCCCCTTTTATCAGCGAAGCTGGTAGCCTATTTTTGGTCTGGAGTTTTTGGTCTGCGCTCACCGAAAAAAGAAACGGCAGCAGTAAAAGGGTCTTTTTGAGTTTCCGCGTAACAGAACTTTGTTTTCCCGCATATTCAAATTACAATTCGATTTTGTCATGTCCGCAGGTTGTGTGTAAGCCGTACTTTACGAATCTTGTGACGCATTTTACTTTGAGAAATTGGATTAGTTCTATCACGCATTTGTGCCAGGGGGAGGGCCTACTAAAATGAGGATGCATGCTGCACCTCCGCACACCCGCGTGCGCGTGACGAACGTGGGCACGCGACGTGTCGGTCCTTGATGCATGGGCGCCCTGCCCGTTGCATCTGTCGCACAGCGTGTGCTGTGACCGTAATAGACATTAGGGCAAACACTGTTCGAAAAATTACAGTAGCGCCTCACTTCGCGAACGCGGGCTAGGCGCAAGCGTATGGACGCCGCGAACATGCACGGTGAGCACCGCGGCGTCGAAGCACAAACGGAAGGGGCGCGAACGCGGTCGTGGACGCTGCGTTAATCTCGACGTTGTGCGGCACCTTGTGGTCGTGGTGCTTGTATAACGTCGGCAACAGCTTCGCTTTTCATCCACTCTCACAGGGTGGAATGGAGACGGAATTTTTGCAGCGTAAGCATTTCTGTGCTTACCGAACGAGAAAAAACAGTCCGTACGTCACGTAAGACGATCGCTTTCAAGATAGAGTCCACAGCAGCGAGCGACTTTGCCTTCGTGCTGCCCGTCCCTTTAACGCGAACGAAGGGGCGACGACACAGCGCTCACGAAGCTCACAAGGTGCTCACAAGGGGCAAGGTGCTCACACGCCGCACCTTGCCCCTTTCACAGATCGCTTTCGAGATGTGGGTCTGCGCGTTTCTCGTTAACGCGAAGCGGCGAATACACAGCGCGCGGAGCTATCATCAATCGGCGCTATCTCTCCGCATCTTATATCGCTTTCAAGATACGGTCCTCGCGGCCGTGCCATACGCAGCCGCCGGAGGAGTACGCTTGATCACGGTTCATAATGCTCAGACGCGGATGGATAAGGCGCTGAAGAGCGACAACGGCTTATAATGATCGGAACGTCATCAGCACACCTGGCGTCGCCTCCTGCAGCACTTTGCTTGCGTTATCAATTCACTTCACCTTGAACGTCTATCGCACGAGCAAGGCACGCACGTAGAGTATCTCCAAGAGAACATCTTTGTGTGTGTTCTTCACATTGTGGTAGTGTCATGTCATGCCGGTTTTGCCTTGTTGACGCGATAAACTGAGTCTTGTCCTATGCCTTGTGCAGGTGCCAGAAGAAGCGCTACGTGCCCAAGCTCCCCACAGCGAGTGTAGTTGTCCCCTTCCACAACGAGCACTGGACGACGCTTCTGCGCACGGCCACCAGCGTGCTCAACCGGTCGCCGCCGGAGCTCATCAAGGAAATTATCCTGACCGATGACTACAGCAACAAAGGTGAGGCTGTGCCGCCAGGCAACAGTGTTTCGCACGATCCTCTTATGTGGCGCGCACTTCACGAATTTCCTAACTTTAAAAGAAAATTTGGATTCATTGACTGTAAAACATTTAGTTTTAGGTTTCTTTATTTGACGACACTGCCTGCTAAAAATGATTGGTTGTGCCATTCGACTCTGTATTAGGCGGGCTATTGCAACAAAAAAACTTGTCAAGGTTGAGGACTGGGCGTGTTGGTATAGCATATTAGAGGCTCGATTGCGCAACATTTGGACGACACACACAGAAGAGAAACACACACCACAAGCGCTCTGTAATTTGTGTTTCTCTTCTGTGTGTGTCGTCCAAATGCTGCGCAATCGAGCCTCTAAAAAAAACTTGTCCTGCACTTTGCATGTGACGATAGAGAACACTTTCTCGAGCACCAGAAACGAACAGTTGATTTGAAAGATTTCCGTGTGGGCGTAGCCACCACACACCGCGTACATATTAGACGACTTGCGGGATTAAAGTATAACCGGTTGAATTGATCATTGTTCGCTTGATCATATAAACATTTGAATTGATCTGTGCTCATCTACATACTTGGTGGTATATCTATTACACGTTAGTCTTTTGGAATTTGGATGGGGAAAAATAAAGGGCTAAATTTTGCGGGCATGTTGTATTTGATAGCTGCCGGATTTCATGTCGTGGCCATTGAAGCGGACTTTGTCTAGGCAGACAAAGACAATGGACCGTTAAACTAAACTTTGTCTTAGAATACGAAGCCGACAAAGGTTGGAAGTTCGCCTTGCGAGAAGACACGCATGGATGCGCAGCCCCCCACCCCCCCTCTCTCTCTCTCTCTCTCTCTCTCTGGCCCTTTTGCTCACACAATGGTTATAACGACATGCAGGCATCCGTGCCCTCAGTTGAGCGAAAGTGGTACCCTTATCATCAGCCGGCACTATGCGCCGAGCAAGAAGCTAAAATGGCGATGCGGCCGATAAAGGCAGAATGATCCTGCGGGCTCCGTTCTCTATCGACCCTTCTTATCGTATCCCGTTTCGTTCCCTCGGAGAAGGATCGAGGTCAGAAACACGTATCGTTTTGTTCCTTTGACATTCCTGCGAGAACAAAACAAGAACGTGTTTCCTTCCTACGTATAGTACATGGCGAGGTGTACGTTGTATGCCGAGGCACGCTCGGCGGCGAAGCAGCAGCTGAAGGTCGGCGGGTGGGTGACCGGGCGACAAATAATGTGCGCGATGAAGGAGAGGAAGAAATAATAAATACTCAGTACAGATGGAATAAAAGGCAACGTCACACCAGCGGTGTCAACACGGGACACCGTCGAGAGGACGAAAGTAACGAGAGGGGGCTTTCGCTTCCGGAGATGGCGGATACGGATCCATAAACACGGCGCCACGGCCACCGAAGACAATCCGAACGCCGCGTGGGGCCCGTACGGTTGCATTAGCGGCAGCTGCTGGAGCGATTATCTCTTAAAGAGGAGGGCGATCGCTGTGACCTGGCCAAGGAAGCCTCTCTTCCATTATAGCTGTGTGCAGCAACAGCAAAAGCGGTGACCGGGAAATGCCGAAAAAAAAAAAATATCACCCGCCTCATCCCTTTGCCGTATCTGCTGTTGGCTTTGTTTCGTTTTGCTTTCTTTCTCCTTCTTTGGTTTATTCGTATCCGCTCGGCGCCCTGTCGCCTCGAATCATTTTATGTGGTCTTTTTACTGGATATGAAAAAAAAAGAAGCTTTCGTCGCTAGACAGGGTGATTATTTGGCCTTATGAAAGCCGAGGAGCAAGCGCTTAAGCAGCCAGCAATACAAAGCAAAGCGCTAAGGCTTGGTTGATTTCTCCTGAAGGGTACTGCGAGAGCACGCGTCTTAAGGGAGGAGAGTCAGAGAGAGTGAAGAAACTTTATTATGAAGTGAAAGGATTTGTGTGGTTTGTGCCCTCAGTCCAGGGCCCCAATGGCTGTCGCTACCGCTCATGCTCGTCGTATCAGGGCCAGCCAGACCTGAGGCTCGGAGCGACGGAGGATCGCCTCCTATTCCGCATATGTTGGTTGGGGGGATTGTAGAACAGGAATATCCTTCGGTAGTTTTCGGCACTCAATCGTTACGTGGAACGTCGTCGGTGGTGCACCGCAGCCTGGACAGGTGGTGGGATATAATGTTGGGGACAACTTGTTGAGAAGGAGGAGGTTAGGATATGAGTTGGTTTGAAGCCGTCTCAGGGATACGACTTCATTCCGGGAGAAGGATTTAGGTGGAGGGTGATATCCCAAGCGCCCTAGTCTGTAAAAGTCTAGAGTGTCATGGTATGTGTTGGGAAAATTCCTTGATATGGGTTGCTCGCCTCACTGCCAGGTGCCCGGCAGGTTAGCTCTCGGGCAGCCCCATGAGCGCGGTCATTGCCCGATAGTGAGGCACGAGCAGGTGTACAAAGCAGCTTGATGCGTGGTATTGAGGAGAGTCAGGCAAGGATCTTCTTCAGGATGGAGGTCGCGAGTGTGTTTCGCGAGGGCTGCTAAAAGATCGGACCAATGCAATGAGCAGTTCTCTCGGGAAGGACGACAAGGTTGTCATAATCCTCCTAGGAGGGCGAGGAAGCACCAAAGCGTGGAGACTGCTGAATCGTTCCATTTTCTTTACGTATCCGTGCGTGTTTGTGTGTGGACGCAAATATGTATACAGTCGTGAGCAAAAGTCCAGAGACCACGGCATCGGCAGAGAAAGTTAATTTCTTCTAGCACAGCCGTGCAACGTGAAATGGGCTTGATGCATGACGCTGGTCAAACATACGCACGTTGGCAGTACCACTTAATTTCACTCTTTATGCCTAGGCTGCCAAGAAAAAAAAAATTAGCTGCACCTCTTGTCCCAAAACTTTCGCTCTCGACGGTGGGTGTTTGGGTGCGTGCGCGGGCGAAAGAACGAAAGGTTTTCCGGTACCACGGTATTTATTTATTTATTTATTTTATTAGTAATGACGAGATAATCGTCTTATCAAGGGACCACTGTCTTGGGCGATAACCTTTATTTGTTATCAAAACGTGGTGCTGTCATTCCAGCGCTGTCTCAAGAGCACGTATCCCTTACTTGTGCTTATGCTCATGCTCATTTTACTTGCATGTGCGCAATATCATTCATGCGAGACACGTGTACTGTCTACGCGTAAGGGGTGATCACCTTTAAGTATTACGAAAATATTAAATATTGCTTGTTGCAGATAACATGTCTTGTCCTTGAGCTGAATTATTCGAAAAGGCGGACATATAGCACAAGAAATGGAAGAATATAATCAACAAATTAACACAAACTAATTGATTAACTTCATAATTATTTACTTTACGGCGCGTACTGCAATTTACGAATTGTACCCGGAAAGCTTTCAAGACGTATCCACTTGAAATGAATTTCCAATATGACACCAGTGTCAAGATATTTCCCAAAGTGTGGGACAAAATACGTGGGCGTTCCAGTTACTTTTGTGCTTCAATGCATAAAAAAGCGTTTTCTTAAAAAAAGTAAGTGGAGCAGCAATGCATTTTCAGGGCAAGTATGATGGCGCATATGTTCAAACTGGCGTCATTCTGGAAATTCTTTCGAATTGGACACGTCTTGCAAGCTCACCGGCTACAATTCGTGAATAGGAATATGCGCCGTAAAGTAAATAATTCAAAAGATAATTAGTCGATTTCTGTTATTTGGTTGAATATTTGTTTCGGTTTCTAGAGCAAGTAATGTCCGCCTCGATGAATAATCCAGCTCAAGGACTAGAATTATGTTATCTGCAACAGGCGATTCTTAAAAATTCCGTGAAACTTCAATATGATCAGCCTGTATAGCTTATTAGGATAAAAAGATGGCTACTTCTTTGGAATTTTCCTGAACTTTACTGTACTAGTTGTCTGGAACTTACATAAAATTTTTCATTATCTGGTCGTTGAAGCGAGTGAGCCTGAATACACAGATATTCAAATGAAATTACACATAACATGCAACGTTTGTCTCTACTCGTTACTTATACTGTCGTGGCCTTCTGCACTTGTGTTCGATCTCTTGTAGCCCGAAAGCGTTATAGAAATAATCGCGCCTCTCGGCGACCATAATTTCACTTTGCATAGGTCTCACGCAGGGTGCAGCGTTGGCATCCATTCATTAGTATAGAAGACCCGTGGTTCTTTCCTTTAAGCGTCGTGGCACGTATCGTTTTTTAATGTATGAGGCTTAGGAGTTGTTGGTTCCTATAATCGGCGCCGGATTCTCCTTTTCACATAGAAACACAAACTATGGAGGCCACAGACATGAAAAAATTACATAAAGCCACTCGTAAACTTTAAGTCAACTCATATAGGTACGTCAAACAAGTCTAAAATCACCTCAAGTAATAATAATACGAAAAACAAAGAGCACCAACTCCAGTCACATAATTACGCTAAGATCAAGGCGCATGAGAAAACACAGAATAAGTTCACACGAAGGCTAATGAATCCACGCATAGAAGGGAATGAAATCAGCCCGCATTAAAACGTATCGAGGGAGCTTACAATACATGACCAGTTCTCTACTTAATATTTTCCGAGAATCTCGCTCGCTTCTGCAAATCTCTGGAGCACCATTAACGCTCGTCGGGGCTCGTATTCGCAAGTTCTTACGCCATAACTGCTTGGCAACTGCATGTGCCAGCCAATCGTAATGTTTTTCACATTTTTAACAGATGCAACCGGCTAGTGGCAAACAGCGCGTGCGAACGAAAAGATTTACAAATTCGCCTCCCGTTTCCATGGTTTCTCAAGTCACCTACCTCGAGGCACCTCTTTGTTGGAGCACATTAAACTAAGTGCCCAAATGGCGGCACGAAGTCTGTAGATGCAACTAATTAAGTCTTACCTTTGTGGATGCCTCGTCCCATCGCTGTGCCACTTTCGTCTCACACCATTAGTAATCGAATAAAACCAGTAAAATATTACATAATTACTTCGCTGTGAGCCGCGCGCCCTCCATTTTCTCACTCTTCGGCATGCACACGATCGTAAATGAAGCCTCAAGTTAATAACACGATTACCTTTTGGCTTTCACTTTCACTTGCTTGTTGCATTCATTTCATTCACTGAAGTTAAGTGGCAAAGCACTTTACAACGCACTGCGTGTGGAATGAATCAATCATACTTTTTTCCTCCTCTTTTTTATAGTCTCTACCGCTGCATCAGCTCTCGTTCGACTCGATCTCAATTAACTTTATCTCTAGAAGAAAGACTGGCTTGTGAAAAATGACATACAGAATTTTATTGACCCACCAGCACGAACTTTGGGTGCTGTACTTGACCCCGGTAAACATCATAGCACTTTTCGAAAAATGCGAAAATGAAAACCTCTGCGCTGACTTATTTTCTTGTTATAATTTCATGCACGGAAAACGTGGTAGCGCATTGTAAAGCTTCGGCAAAGTGCACGTAAAGTTTTATTGGGATGTTGAGCTTGGTAACGGTATGTGTTTCTTCTTACTATTTTTTCACTGACGTGCTTCGGATTCGCGTTCGGCGTGGCCTTGTCTAGTGCGCGTTAACGCTTAGTCAGTGCAGCGTAACTCATTACCTAAGGGCCGCGCAACGAGCGATCGAGCAAAAATAGTGGTAGCCATAACACTAAAAGAACGAAAGACAGTGGCGTCGATTAGAGAACAAAAGGGGATAGCCGATTTTCTAGTTTAGGTTAAGAGACAGAAAGAAATGCAGTTGGGCAGGTCATGTAATGCGTTAACCGGTGCTATATTAGAGTCTAAAGAGCGGGTGCTGAGGGAAGTGAAGGGAAACCTACGCGGATTTCTCGGACTGAAAGCTTCAGTTACACTCCTCCACGTTGGTCTCCTCAAACCCCGCCGACTCCTTCGTTGTCTCGCTCCTTCCAATGCCGCGCCCGTGCAGAGCAGCTGAAGAAGCCCCTGGAGGACTACATCGCCAAGCACTGGAGCAAGGTGCGGGTGGTGCGTGCGACGCGGCGCGAGGGCCTGATCCGCGCGCGGCTGCTGGGCGCCCGGCAGGCGACCGGCGACGTGCTCATCTTCCTCGACTCGCACACCGAGGCCAACGTGAACTGGCTGCCGCCGCTGCTGGAGCCCATCGCCAAGGACTACCGCACGGTGGTGTGCCCCTTCATCGACGTCATCGACTACGAGACGTTCGCCTACCGCGCCCAGGACGAAGGCGCGCGGGGCTCCTTCGACTGGGAGCTCTACTACAAGCGGCTGCCGCTGCTTCCCGAGGACCTGGCGAACCCCACGGAACCCTTCAAGTGCGTGCATACTCTGCGCCGCCCGGGCACATGTCTCGCCGTCGCATAGCGCACTGCCCGCTTGCTCTGTAGTCCCAGTAAATTCAAAGGGTATCCACAAGAAATACAGATAGGTTCTTGCGCTTCTGCATCACAAACACGATAACTTGATTTAAAAAGTTACACGCTTTCGCATTTTAGCGGGTAACTGACGTAATGCTTCGAAATGCGTCGTGAGAACAAGACAGAGGGAACAGGGAGAGCACGGGGATGGTGATCTATATCATCTGAAAGTTTCATTACACAGAAGTGGGGGCATACTATATACACAAAGAGCCAACACGTTATGAAAGGTATATCCACGTCATATACGCAAGTTAGCGACACTATTCTAATTAATACAATCGGTTTGCTAATTCAGGCAGAGATCAGCATAAAGGCTGCAGAAAAACTAATTGAACTAAAAAATGTGTCCCGTTACAGCACAGTGCGCGCATGCTTGTCGCTGATCTATCCAGCTATAGAGCAAGCCGTTTTTTTTATTCGTTGATGGAACAGAGGATTTCGTCACTGGGTGATTCCTGCGTGACTTATATTTAACGTTCCCTGCTGTCCATCATACTTATAGTAACCGACATCATTTGCTGAAATAATTGTACTATGGTTCAACTAGAATAATCATTTTCCCTATGTAATTCTGGCATGAGATCTAAGGTAATCCGACCACTAAAAGTTACACAATTGGAGAAAAACTCATAGGAGCGACCAAATAACCGCATATAGAACATGAAGTCTGGCTTTGAAGTAAGGCGTACATTGCCCTTCCAAATTTTAATTACATTAATTCTACATTCAGACCCAACATACAAGTACTCGCCGCTCTTGCCGTTATTTACTGTAAGGAGCGCCACTTACCTTTGAAAACGCGAATACGTGCTCCCTTGTACGATCTGCCTGGTTCAGAACATAAGGGCACGTGTTGCGAGACAGAGAAGCCATCTCATTTCGTGTCTGCGTGATTACTTAAACATCCGAGTTTTTCGAAGCTATCGGAGGTAAGCAGAAATTCATCCCCTGTGCGGACTGCCTGATCAGGGCCGTACTTTACGCGAAATTTACTTTTCTGACAGGATCGGTGTAACAGCCGTTATATTCGCCTGCTGGAGATATGCCCTCACGATTCACGAGTAGTTCCCAGCGTCTTCTATAAAGGTTCGGGCAGGAGTAGGGCGAGAGGATGTCTGTTCTTTGGGTAACAAGCGGCGCTACCAGCGAAAGTGTCACCTGATTTCACTATATTTCAGCACTTGGGGAGGCCTTGGCAATATGTTGGCCGAACTTGCACGTCTCGGTTCTTCGTGACCTTGTAGTATCAAAATATTGTGTGAAATCCAGCTGCGGAGACTGCGGGCAGTACTGGTTGCTTTCCTGCTCGTGCGTCGAGTTCTTGCGTCCACGTCCTGTACTTGGCCTCAGTGCGTGTCAGCTGCAGAGTCAACGTGACTGGTGCACGCGCAGGAGCCCCGTGATGGCTGGCGGCCTGTTCGCCATCAGCCGGCGCTACTTCTGGGAGCTGGGCGGCTACGACGAAGGCCTGGACGTGTGGGGCGGCGAGCAGTACGAGCTGTCCTTCAAGATCTGGCAGTGCGGCGGCACCATGGTGGACGCGCCCTGCTCCCGTGTGGGCCACATCTACCGCAAGTTCGCCCCGTTTCCCAATCCGGGCATAGGAGACTTCGTCGGCCGAAACTACCGCCGCGTAGCTGAGGTACGTGGCAGGGTGCCTTTACAGTTTGTTTGGGAACGTTGCACATAAACAGGGACGTAAAGATAGAAACAATTTAACATGGTGATGTGGTCTAGTTCCGGTATGGCAGCAAGTAACGCGCTCTAGTGGTCCCTTCACCGTCGCTTTGGGCACTCCCCGGTGCGAAGGAGGGCACCACGGCGCGTTTCCCAGCGACGTTTCCCAGCCATTTACCCCAGCGACGTTAGCCATCTTGGTCACCATCTGGTGCGCGGAATGCTAATAGTTTACACGCCAAGCCCACAAAGCGAAAATGAGGAGGCGATTGCGGCGCATTTACATTACTTCTTGCGTGACGCGTCACTAGCGCGAACGCTATCCGCGTTTCCTCTCGTCTTTTCAGGGGAATATTCTTGCTATTCCTGGTGACCACATTATCTCCGTGTGGTAAGCAAGTAAATGCGATTTCGTCAAAGCAGAAAGTCAAGTGTTTCAGCTGTTAAGACAGCAGCTGCCCTGTGAACCAACTGAGAACTGGGCTGACTGGGCGGTGTGTTTGTGTAACATGCTATGTCTTCAAGGGGTGCCCCTGATGCCAGAGACATTATTTGTTAGACTACTGTTGATCTAATTATCCGTAGTGTCACTGACGCGAGGTATATTCGTCATAGTCGAGTATCCATCCCAACACAATTTAGGAGACTGGATCTCTCTTCACTCATCTTGGAGATGTATGGACAGGAAAAGGACTGGGAAAGGGAACGTTTCTATGCACGGCAGTTGTTTACATCCCTCTTTGTTCAACTTCTCGCGAACCGATGCGAAATGTGAGGTACCAAGCCCGGCATTGGCGAATATTTTACTTTGCATGCTCGGCATTCAAATAATGCAGAAGCCGAATGTATTGCGCGTAAAACCAGAGACGCGGCTTGCAGATTTCTGAAGCGTCCATTGCCGTTACAATCACTAAGCCGAACCATTTATGTCGCTCTTCGCACCAGTGAAACACCGGTCGAATAGGCACTTGGGCGGCGTCATTATCCGGAAAGAAATACGCTCCCTCTCGAAGAACTCTGTTCAGCTACAACCCACACGGTGCGTATCTTCGTTCATTCATTTGCACACGGTGAGGGATGGACGAGCGTGATCGGTCCTGCTTCGTTGGCTTCGTTACCCTGCCAACAGTGAGCCGAGTGCGCAAATACTTCCTTTGGTAACGAGAGCCCGAGGACTTCCGGCTGCGAGCCCTTTAGCTCCGACCCGACGTCACGCTTGGAAACGACGCGCACGGCACTTCGGTTGGCTGCTCTGTCCGCGGGAAAGGAATGATGCCGAGAGCGACGACAATTAATCGTGAGCGCTTTTGACGATCCTTGCTTTTATTCTGCGTAATTAATCTTCCGTCGCGCTGTACGGTCGCGTCGTCGGCAAGGCTTATGGGGTGCGTGTGCATAGCCGTGGCGCACTAATCAACGAGAAAGTAGTCGAAAAAGAATGGATTTGATGAAGGGACCTTGTCATGCGTTTCATTTCACTCTCTCATATGACTGCAATGTCTTGAATGTTCGATGAGTAGGGGGAGAGAAAGAGCACCAGAAACAGCAGCACGCCGCGGTATCACTTTACCGCGGCGTGCTGCTGTTTCTGGTGCTCTTTCTCTCCCCCTACTTTCATTCCCTACCCCCTGTGCAGCGCGGTTGAGGTGTCCTCTGCTGAGAGACAGTTACTGCGCTGCACTTTACCCCAACCTTTCCTTCCCATATTCAAGAATCTCCTTCTCTCTCTCGATGCGTTTGGTGATATTTGTCTTTGGAATCTTTCCTTTCCACCTTCGCTTCACTTTTTTTCTCATCTTCCTTTTGAGCCAGTAACAGGGTGTACAGTAGACCGTACAACTGCTTCCGTCAGTCTGTCATTGTTCTGCTGTTTCTCTTTGCCACCTGTTTCCTATACCTCGGTTTTGAGCGATCGAGCGTCACTATCTAACCACGCCTTCCCCCTTTTCGAAGAGCCGTTTTGCCGCCGTCTCCTCTCTGTGCCTTCGCTCATCTCTATATAGCGACGTTCCTAAGTAACGAAACATTCCAAAGCAACCCGGCTTCCTCAGATTTTGAACAGCGGCCTTGTCGTCGTGTTTTCTCGGCGTCTCGATCTATCAGCGCTGTAGAAGGATCGACATTTGGGCGAGTTGGTACTGGTTGAACATCTTCAAGGGGCAGCGCGAAAAAACGACGACAGAAGGCAGGAACACACAGGACAGCGCTGTCCTGTGTGTTCCTGCCTTCTGTCGTCGTTTTTTCGCGCTGCCCCTTGAAGATGTTCTATCAGCGCTGTGTTTCAGTCATGAGACCTTACCAGCTAGCCCAGCACTTCCTTTTCTTTAGTGGCGCTGACCTGGCGGCTTTTATCAGAATGGCGCAGCGTGCTGCGAGCCTCTTCTTCTGTCTATGTTTCTCTTTCTTTCTTCTTGGAGTGGGGGGGGAGGAGGGAGGGGGACTGGCCTCTTCCGTTTTGCCAATTTCAGCGTCGTATATGGGACGCTCGTAAAAGCGTGGGCCTTTCGGCGTGGAGGGACACTGGCTCGCCTTTAATGCGACGTCGAAGGGGCGCCGTTCTCCTGCAGTGGGCGTGGAACTGCGAGGAAGTGGTGGACGTCGGAAGGAAGGGAAGCATGCTGTGAGAGCCGCCCAAGTCGTCTTTTTGGCTGCTGTCTCTGTAACCCGTCTACCGCAGTTTCGGAGATCGCGCAAGGCAAAGTAAATGAACGAATCAGTGTGCCAGAAGAGTCAAAATAAGAATAGAGAGTCGCAGTTAGGGAGAAACTATAGCCGAGTGCGACCATATACTATGTACGCGGCAACGACGCCGAAATTGTTTTTCTAGGCAATCAGTGCACCCATTTCGATGAGGTTAGTTGCATTTAAGGGAAGTTGAAATCTGATAATTTTGGTGAGTAGATCTTCCACGTATTCCACACATCCTTCTTTTCTGGGTTACCGTTTCTTGGCAATCTTTATAAAAGAAGTGGGAGATGGTCAATCAAAACTATGCTCTATACAATCGCTCTAATTTAGCTTTTTTTTTTGCTATAAACTTGGTTCATATTGGTCTATCGGCTGCCTCACGAGATAATTTCTCTGTTTCACATGTATTTCAATAGGGGAATTAGTGTTGGCCCCGAGCTAAGGCTTCTTCCAAAACGCACAACTGCAGATGCAGAAACTTGACACTAACTTGTGGCCCGTAGTGTTTCAATGTTTCAAATACATTTGACTAACATCGGCAGAGACTGAACCACAAAAGTGCGTCCTCTCATTGCTAAGTAGATCAATGGATTGATGCTTCGAAACGGCACACGCGTGCTGTGCGCTCCAAAGCTAAACCGCATAGCGTTACCATATTTTAGTGCACCTGGGCGCTTGCATATTGTAATGCGTACGCGAATGCGTGAGGTCCAGCTGGGCACAGTGGCGGTTTCAGAATTTACAAATCAGTTTCTAGGTAACAGATCTCCAGGTCTTTTCAATATTTATTTGACTCTTGGGGTCATTACTGCGTATTGACAGAGCTGTGCCTTTACACTGATCATTCTATTTTCCTCCTGCACCTAAATACCTAAACACTTGCTATAATCGGTGACAAGATGAGAATTTAGTACAAGATTTTCCCACAAAACCGCACTGCATCTTCCCTCCGTGCCTCCGTGCTCCAAAACATGCTTTCCAGGAAACGCTGACATTCAAGTTCGCCTGCGCCGTGACGCCACGGAAATGTGCGAACATAATTGGCTGCCCATCTGTGCAAATTCTATTTAAGTTGGACAGCGCTGTTTTACCACTGCGTTCGTACATAGGTTGTCACCAACTGCAGTACTTACGTTCCGCTGCTAGGGAACAAATCAATGCTGTCGGTGGCAGATATCTCGTAGTAGTAATTACCGCAGTGGCAAGCGGACTAATAGAGAGCTGAAGCGTGTCCGTTATTCCGGCAAACGCGGGTCGTTTGGGCGGACTACCGGGTGAGCGGAGGCGTAATTACACGTGAGCGGCCGGATTGGCGGCGCGACCAGGTGGCTCCAGCTCTCCGGCCGTCGACGCCGGCGTTTGCAGGAATACCGGACACGCCCTAAAGCTTTCAAATAACCAACTCCCGTCGCATCTTTCCCGCTTGCCGTGCAGGTGTGGATGGACGAGTACAAGGAGTACCTGTACATGCGGCGGTCGCACTACCGCAACCTGGAACCCGGTGACCTGACGGCGCAGAAGGAGCTTCGCAAGCGGCTCAACTGCAAATCCTTCAAGTGGTTCATGGAGAACGTGGCCTTCGATCAGCCCTCCAAGTACCCGGCCATCGAGCCGCCCGACTACGCGTGGGGAGAGGTGAGCAGTGCAGACGCATTTTATTGCGATAGCAATTATATATTGCTACGGAACAGCCGCCACAGTGTGGCTGCACTGAGGAGGACGAAGACGACGTGTGTGCCGGCTTGATATAGCGTCGCCATTTTGGCCTCCGTTAGTTTCTGTGTAAATAAATTGTAAATAGCATTGGACTTCAGCTACACGTAACAATATGGACAATCTAGCGTTTTCGCCGTCACTGTCGGCACTGTGGCCGTCGCTGCCATGCTGTACCGAGTAAATTTCCACCGCTAGGAGAACATATGTGGCCGGCGCTGTGAGTTTGTGACCACGTGAACTACCACGGGTGCGAGGGCCGGCATGCGAGGTCGCACCACCAATGCTGGTGGCATCATGCGCGCGTCTTCCCACGAGCCCAATGTTCAAGGTCACTTTAATCGAGTCAGCACTACCATATGGCAACGCCTCCTAGATAGCAGGTCTGTGCGCTCTGCTTTATGACGCCATACTACTTGGACCGAAATTTCCATTGCCAAGCCCGGCATGACGAAAGAGGTGACGTCAAAATCACCGCAGGATACTCGGGAGCGTCCCCATCACATTCTATGGCAGCCGGGCGAGGTAGCATGACGTCACGGATCGAAGTGCACCGGCCTTGTGCTGTCTAGGAGACCTTTCCTATGGCAGGGCTTAAAGGAGTAGATAGCGTGTCTCCTCGTCAGCTCCGACATCCCGGCCGTGGCTGCGTGTTGCCATATACAGAGTGTTTCTCGTAACTTGTGCCAAAGGCTTAAAGAAAAAAGTGGTTAGCCGCAGTTGAACAAAACCAATGCCATGTGGTTTGCCGTCATGAGGCGCTCCTTAGAGTATTTTTTATATTCCGCCTAATTAGTTAATTAACTAAGATGAATTATGCAAACATTTTAATATTCATTTTAAGGCTAAGTGCGTTTCGTTGTGTTGTATAGAGGTGGTTCAAAAACGACCGATCGAATTTTTTCGGCAACGTACATGCTGCTTCGCGAATTTTTTTCGGCGTTTAAAGAAAGCCCGCGAAATGTAAAATAAAACCACGTAACTGCGCTCGTGCGCTATCGTATTGCAGCGCTTTCAACCGTGCGTCGAGGCTATCGCTCGTCAGGGACGACGGCGCTTGCTATCCTTGTGCCACCGCCAAAGAACCCGATGCATAGAGCCGCGGCCGCTCACTTCACCATGGTCCGCTCGCACGGTTCTTTGGCACGAATGGCGATTGAGAGTGTTGCAACATACGATCGCACACGAGCGAATTCACGTGGTTTTATTTCATATTTCGCGGGCTTTTTTAAATGCCGAAAAAAAGATCACCACGCCGGACGTACGTTCTCACAAAAAATTGGATCGGTCATTTCTGAACCCCATCTACAACGCAACGAAACGCATTTGGCCCTAAAGTGAATATTAAACATTTTGCACAATTCGTCTTAGTTAATTAACCAATTAATCGGCATATAAAGAAATACTCGAAGGAGCATCACATGACGGCAAACTATATGCCGTTGGTTTCAGTCAGCATGCGGCTAACCACTTTCTTTACATTCTTCGCGCAAGTTGCGTGAAACACTCTGTATGGTGTGGCTGCCTGCGCACCGTACGCTGCATGTCATCTGCTGCGGATGCCAGGGCGAAGGGCCAACATCGAAGGGCGAAGCGCGAGCATACAAAGATGAGCCGAGAAAGCTGTTAGCTTCAAGCGCGCTGTCTACAAGCGCGTCCGGCGTTGTAGGTCATGTGGTCCCAATTGTCGAAACGCGGCACAGTTGAAATTGTGAAGTGAGCGGCAGCGCGAAAGTTTTGGGACAAGCATGCGCTTTCCCTGGTGCTACCGCTCTTCTTTAGCCAGCGTTGTGACAGCAAGTGCTGGCAGTCATCGAGTGGTCGCGGTCATCGAGTGAGATCTATTCGTGTTTCGATATTGTTTTTGAACGCGTGACGCCACACTTGTTTACTTGGAAAGCAAGCGTTTACTGCAATTTGTATGACCCCTAAAGGAACGAACATTATTCGTGTAATTGTCTAATATACTTTGCTATCGTTAACAATGCTCCATTTTTCGGGAATAACATTTTTTTGGCATCCCGTATTATAAGCTTTTGTGCACTGCGAAGCCCGAAGGCGCGGGATCAATACCGGCCGCGGCGGCCGCATTTCGATGGGGAGGAAATGCAAAAACGCCCTTGCATAGCATGTATTGAGTGCACATTAAAGAACTCCAAGTGGTCAAAATTAGTCCGGATTGCTCCAGTATGGTGTGCCTCATAATCCTGTGGTGGCCTTGGCACGAAAAACTTCAGAATTTCATTTGAAAATTTTGACATCGGCTTCGGGAGCCATCTCGCTAGCATACGTTTCTTTTTTTTTTTTTTCGAGTAACAGAAGTCTTTGCAGCAGCTTTTATAAAGGCACGATATTGGTTACCTTACGCGACACACTAAATTGCGTCTTATTTCTTCTTACTTCTTATTTGCGTCGTGCACCTCTACCACTTGCACTATTTCTGAACATTTTAAGGTTATTATTAAGAGCTATAAATTAGCAGTACATTGCTTTGAATAAGTTATCCTGGCCCGATACCTCATTGATGGTATGATCTCTGTTCCTCTACTCAGCAGGAGGCGGGTACTTCCGAGCACATTATTGGCTGTAGTAGCTCGGCGGTCAGCATTGCGCAGTTAACACCGACCGTGCGCGTGTTCTTACCTTCACGCACTTTTCTTTTTCTGTCCAGTCGATGACGACGGAGCAAATAGCGTTTCTCGCCAGGTGTGTACCGCCCTAACTTTCGAGACAAATTCTCTCGCACCTCAAACGCCTCTTGCGCCCTTTAGGAATTTCATAGAGGGATGGGGAACGAATCGCCGAAGAAGCCGACCGAGAGAACTCCACCGCCCGGTGGACTTGAAGCGACGATGCGGCTTTTCATGTGAGCGGCAGTTTTTTTGTGTGTGAACGTTGGTCGCGTGCTCGACTCTCTCTTTCAACGTCCTCGCAGCCAACAACGTTCCTCGCCCACCTTTCTCTCGTCGCCTTCTCGCGGAATCGATATGGTTTCCGCCGCTCATCTGTCACCGTCCATTTCCACCGCGCGGCAGCCAAGCCCGCTGCGACGGCCGTATCGCGCATATGGGGCGCGCGCACGCCCGCGAAGTTCGTTGCACGAGGGAGCGCAGTGCTTCGTTTCGCTTCACTTGTCTCGTATTCGCGAGATTCGACGGTGACAAAAAAAGAGGCGCGCGCAGACAGCGCGCTACGCGCCGCCCGCATATCCACCGTCCCTCGGCGTTCTTATCTCGGTGTGTTCGTGTCGTGTGTCCCGACACGACCGCGGAACCGCTTCCACCGTGCGCGTCCGCGAAGTCGCGGCACCTAGCGAGCCGCGATAGCACGGCTAATGTCGAGGAGGAGAAACAGCAAATTGCGCCCGGACCGCGTTTCGTCGTTCTACGCGGGGCGGTGGCTGCGCGTTGTCGTGTTCTCGCAGCGCCGATATTGCGTCTTTTGCGGAGAGTGGCCAAACACTTTCCGTGAACGTTGCGGCCGCCTTCGCCTCTACACTTCGGGCCCTGTTGCGAGCGCTTCTGTTTGTCTTTCCCCCCTTTTGCCATCTTTTCTTTTTATTTCTATCGGTTGCTCTTCTACATATTTCTCTCGCTCTCTCTCCGTCTTTCCTTCCTTCCTTGTTTATTGTCGTTTTCTTTAGCGCTAGGAAGTTGAAGTGATTTATAGTACCCAGTAGCGGCGGTGGCTTCCGTATCGTGCCGACGCAAATTATCACGGCGCCGTTGTTTCCCGGTTTGTCGTTTTCACTTGCTTCTATCTCTCCATATTTTTCTTTATTACCACCGTGCGCGCAACACAACTCCACTGTTGTGGCTTCGGTTCAATGCATAGTGTCGGAAGCTATTGCAACATAAGCGATGCTCTGCGACGATGCTATGTATACATATCGTTTGCTTTTAATGGCCTCTTACAGAGATGCTTTTATGACTTTGCTTCTTCTTTCCGGAATTATAGACAGCTAGAAGCATGATAAATGGTGGCACGTCGCACCACATGTTTACTTCGCGTGCGCACTTCGTGCTTATTTCGTTAGCTAGGCTGCCTTTTGTCTCTCTCTCTCACTGTGTGTGTGTGTGTGTGTGTGTGTGTGTGTGTGTGTGCGTGTGTGTGTGTGTGTGTGTGTGTGTGTGTGTGTGTGTGTGTGTGTGTGTGTGTGTGTGTGTGTGTGTGTGTGTGTGTGTGTGTGTGTGTGTGTGTGTGTGTGTGTGTGTGTGTGTGTGTGTGTGTGTGTGTGTGTGTGCGCGCGCGGGATACTGGCACATGTAGACTTCGGGATTGGCTGACGCTCGTTCTGTCGTAAATGATTGTTAATCAGTGCAAAGTTTTCGGCGAGTGGGTAAATTTTGTGCAATACCCTTGCCCCTGGGTAGAAAACGACGCAAGGCACTCGAGACGCTATGCCTAACAACTTCTTAATTCATAAAAAGAAAGACATAAGCTGGATTCACAAAGCTTTTGTATCGTAAGCGCTGCTTCGGATCGGTTGACCGCAATCAATAATGATATGTGTATCACCATATTTGGCTAGCCTCTGTTCTTTGGAGCAGTTGTAGCGTAAGAAGGTCTTTCGTGAACACTAGCACACGTGCTTGCATACGTGCGTATAGATAGCATACGTACGCTACACATAGGGGTATGAAAGGGAAAATTTCCATTTAACCAGGACGTTAGCAGATCGAAATTAATGGACAATTCCTAGCCCAGTACCAACACTAACTACCACTATGTACACATAGTGGTAGCTAGCCACTGCATGTTTCAATGCGTTTTCGCTATCTTCGTGGGTCATCCATCACCAGCGTCGTTGTCAAGCATATAAAGTTTGAACACTTCAACCAACCGCACAGCGGTCAAGCTGCCGGCAAAAACGTTCCTAGTTCGGTCCAGTAATTCCGCATGTAGTCCTTCCTAGTACTGGAATTATACCGAACTCTTGTCTGTTCTGTGTGAACAATGCAGAAAATACACATGGGGAAAGGTATCGCGATGGTTTCAACCCAACAGCGTTTCCTACCTGCCAGTGTAACTTCGTTCATTCCACGGCTGATTAATTCTGCGCCACGTGTTCTAGTTCCAACTATGATGCGTGCTTTTTAGAGAGAAAAAAGTTCTGCATGAATGCCACGGCGAAAAAAGAAATAAAATTAAGCCTTCAAATGTTTGAGTTGTAGGGAAGACCGAGCTAAAACGTAGCTATTCTTTGTCCCTAAGCGGCGCAAGGCGATAAAGAAAAAAAAAAGGAGAATGAAAAGACGCTAGAATTAACGCTTTGTGCTGTCTACGCGTCTCAGTTCGTGTTTCTTTTTTGCCTCCACACGGTGAGAAAACGATTTCATGTCGCCGGCGCTTTCGTAACAGGTGTGAAAGCTCAGCGTGGTTTTTTTGCTCGGAGACTTACGCAACCATAGACGCGAAATTGAAACGTTTGAACAGAGGAGCGTATTCGTTCGTGTGCAACGTTAACAGTAAGCCCAGTTTACCTTCGCTCCACTTCTTTCTTTCTTTCTTTCTTTCTTTCTTTCTTTCTTTCTTTCTTTCTTTCTTTCTTGCAGCTGCACGTGTTACTATGAGCTAAAAGATGCTCTAAATCAAACAGTAGCAGGTTCTTGCGTCACCCTTGCAACACGAAGCGCAGTTTGCGTGAGGGTCTGCAGTCGGCGTAAGTTTAAAAGGAAGCTTTAGCTCGGGTGTTCCTATCGAAGTAGATGTTAAGGCACAATTCGTTTTTTTTTTCTCGGCAAACGCTGCAGCAAGTTTGGCGAGGTTTGTTGCATTTAAAAGAAAAAAAAAACTTAAAATCTAGGGACTGCTTTCGCGAATTTTAATTAAGGTCGTTAAAATTTAAATTGAAATTGGGGAAAAATCGCACATTTTCATAAAACGAAATTATAAAGTTCACAACTCTGTAACTCCGTAATGAAAAACGATACCACATTTCTGTAAATTGCATCTGATAGTACATCTATAAAGCGGACAAAATTAATATGTTACACGTGAATCTAAAAAAAAATTTAGTAATATGCTAATACAGCTTTTGCAGAACCCTTGTACACAACGTAACGAATTCATGTAAGATATAAATTGACATATAGAATTCGTCCGTGTTGAATGATCTAATGGATGCCGTTTACAGAACCGCGATGTCAGTTCTTGATGGAGAGCTATTGTAAACTTCATGCTTCTATATTTACGAGATTCCGAATTTTTGAAATTTATTTTAACAAAATTCAGGCCCTAAATCGAAATCCCGCTTTCAACAGTCACTAGAATTTAACTTCCTCTCTCAAATGTAACACATTTAATTAAAATCAGTCCAGGGGCTATCTCACAAAAAGCGTTTCTGCGTTTTACATGTATTTGAATAGGCCGCGTCGGAGTTGCGTTCGAGTTGGGTTCGAATGTGCTCGAGCTAAAGCTTCTTCTTAACGCACACCGGAGTGGGAATATTCCCGCAAAAATAACAAAGAAAACGTTACCGTTGCAAACCACGTGTATCATTTTCAAAAGATGTTACTTCCTCTCTACACATCGGCAGAGGCTGCGTCGCCGTTCATTAAAGCACTGCTGAAATTGCATCGACTTTCGGCGAAGGTATCTGAAAAATAAAAAAAATCCAGGTCTTCATAAGCTTGAGCGAAAATTGAACAGCGAAGTACCCGAGGCGATAACTGAAAACGAGGTTTAGGCAGGAGTGAAAGCGGCAACGACATGAGAGAAAGATAACGATGAGCGAAGTAACTAGTCCGTGGACCGCATGCGATCGCTAGTTGCGATAGCGGCAACAGCGGGGCGTTCGTGTTAGCTCAGCGCGTGAACAAAAGCTACAAGGCTCGCTTTTCGCGTCGTTCAGGCTTCAATTTTTGAAAGGCGCGATTTTGCTTTGCTGCGCACCGCGCGGTTCCTATCACTGGCATTGTCCTGTCTTCTTTCCTCGGTTCGTGTTATTTTATCTGTTTTCTTCCTTTTCTCTTCAAGAGCCCAACAGAAGCAAGCTCGTCAGTGTTTTTCACCGTCGAACGGTTCCTTTCTGTCGCTGTGATCTTAACACTTGTTAACTCCTGTTTGACATCACTGGCTATGGGGCAAGAGACTGCGTGTCTGTTGGACTGCTGTGTAATGTAGTCAATGTGGAAGGTCTAGAAGAACTTCAGTATCAGCTAGTTGGTGTTTAATGCATATCGAGAGGTCGTCGTTTTGCGTTGTTGCTACGTGGACATGGCTGGTGCCTGCAGCATTTTCACCTACTACTTCTCGTAGGCCCACTGAAAAATAGGTCTCGCGTGCTTGCAAGGGCTTTGTTTTCAAACGATACTTTTCGCTGTTCAGTCTTTCGTACCACGTAAATGCATATTATACTATATTGCGTATCAGTGTACGCGTTGCAGCGTCTACAACAGGCTACCTCACATAGGGCTAACTAAATGGGTCGCGTGTGCGTGTGCGTGCGTGTGTGCGCGTGTGCGTGTGTGTGTGTGCGTGTGTGTGTGTGTGTGCGTGTGCGCGTGTGTGTGTGTGCGCGTGCGTGTGTGTGCGTGTGTGTGCGTGCGTGCGCCGGGGATGTCGACGATGCTTTGTAGTTTACATAAAAGTGAATCCCGACTGCAACTGAGCGAAATCTAGTTGCGTTTTAGAAGAGCTGCGCGTTTATGCGAAAGACTGGACCTAGTTTTCCAGCGATCCATTTTGTTTTCCATTCCTCTGGCCCTTTCTTTATTTGCTTGGACGCCGTTTGCCGCGCTGCCGTTATCGCTGTGATCTTCCACTCCGCGCGACTTATACAGGTTAGAAGATTAAATGGAAAATTACAGAATACGGGCCCTGCCTAAATTGGCTACGGATATTTACTGGTGTGCTTCACGTTTGATGAATAAAAAGAAAGGAAAAGAGCAGGCTATGGCAAGCAAGGGAAACGAAAAGTATCGTAGTCAATCGACGCGGAAGACCTGCGGAATGAAATTTTCGCCCCATGCCTTTTTTTCTTTCTTTTTTGACGAAAGTGTGGCACTGATACTCTCAGTATACCAGTTGTAATTAGCGGACGCTGTTCGCAAAGAAAAAGCTAAACGAAATAAGAAAAAAAAATGCATTGGCGAAGTGCTGCTTGTGGGCGGTCATGCTCGGTAAGCCGTGGCGGAACGGTGTCTGGAATTGAAGCGTAAAGTGAGCATCAATAGCTGCTTGAAGCGTTGAATGAACCGCTCAGAAATCAGGTGGCCGGTCCTGCTTCATTTATTCGTTTCTTTTTGTCGCAGTAAGTGGCGCCAAATGCTATAATTATTGTTGATGTCATTAAATAGCCGAAAGAGATACAAAAAGGACAAAATGACATAGCTGTTATGCTGAAGCTACAAGCCTCCTTGCACAGATCGGTGATAAGCAGGGTCTGTTATCCCATCCACATGGTATTGATGTCGCTAACGACGAGATATATTGTGAAGGGCGGGGATGGCACCGCTGGATCTCATGCATAGGGTCGGGAGGAACTCGGCAATGCAGAACTTTAGTGCGTCCGGTATTCCGGCAAGCGCGGGCGGTTTGCCGGGTGAGCGGGGGCGCAAACTTGAGCGGCCACATTGGCGGCGCCAGCTGGTGGTTCAAAGCTCAACCACATAAACACAGAGCCAATTACTATATTCTTTTTAGCTGGGATGTAAATTTTCGACAGCGGCGTGATCGTGTTCACAATTACGCCGCTGCCGAAAATTTGCACCAGCAGCGAAGCATAATAATGGTAGGTTACTGCAATTCTAGCTCTGTGTTTGTCTGGTTGAGCTCTACACCACCAGGCGGCTGCACCGCTTCGGCCGCTCACGTTTGCGCCCCCGACCATACGGCAATCCGCTCAGACCACCCCTGTTTGCCGGAATAATGGACACGCTAAAAGTCTCTACTGTTACTGTGCCGCGGTATCACGCCTCAGTGGTTTTATCTCATGGTTTGCGGGTGATGGCTCTTGTTTAGCAAGCACAAATACTTTGGGAAGCTAGAATACGTCGCTGTGGTGATGCTCGTACCATGGCATATCCCTGGCAGAGACCGGAAATCTGATCGTTGGTGATCCAATGACTTGGACACTACCAGCGGAAATCCGTCTATTGCGAACTATAAATGGAGCAGCTTTCTTTTTTTAAAACTCGGAGCCTCCGCACGCAAGAAACACAAAAAATAAAACGTTGTATCCGCGAGAATGGACCCATGTTGCAAACACCGTGGTCACGCTCGCTTTGAAATCCACGTGCCCCAATGACATTCTTCCACGAGCTCGCACAGAGCAACCAATTATATGCTTCGCGGACGTCAACGGTCTTTCGTTTCTGTGATCGTTGAAAGCAAACGTGTGACCAGTATAATGTCTAATCCGGCGATATGGCAGTTCGCGGTTTTTTGCTTGGTGTTGCAGGAGGAAGTCGCTGATGCTTGGCTCCAGCGCACTAACGTTTCTGAGGCATTTGTCTTCTAAGCTGCCCAACACAGGCGCGAGGACAGCTGACAAGAACTTATACCGCGCGATGGCCGGATTTCTCGTGTTTTTGTCTGTTTCGCGCTGGTTGGTACCATAAAGCCATACAAACTCACTTTCTGTTTTCTAGTGGTCACGGCTTCTGTCTGTGTGCACTTGAGCTCTTTTAGTGCGTGACTCAAATATGCTTATCACGAAAATCCGATCACCCGACGAATATCCGTCCCCTTATGTGGAAAACCAGCCTGCAGCTCGCATCGGGCACGCGAACTAAAGAAATGAGGAAGTAACGCTGCGTCAACTCGCCGGAGTTTGCAAGTCAGTATCCCCTGATGCCGGGATCTTTACTTCCCCTTTGGCACAGATCACTACTGTTGGTATAGCCAAAGCTTACCAATGTGAGCACTACTTTCCCGACACGTCCTTGTTTTTCTTTTTTTTCATCGTAGGGGTAAATTGAGACTACGCGCATGTCCATGCATTCATCTTTCTTGTGCTTCGAGTGCGACATTTTCACGGGACGCAGTCACGTGACATTCTCTCGCCATCATCGGTTTTTTTTACGCGTAATCCGTGAAATCGGGAGGCATTAAAGCGCGCCTGTGGCGTCGGTAGCGTGCAGTTCATTCGCCTCTCTTTTGTTTGCGGAGGAGTTGCTCTTTCATATTTGAGAAGTTTCTCTTCCAACGGCTTTAGGTGCAAGCGACTTGATTCGCGCGGCCAGCTTCTGTGCCTAGCGTGTGTTTTCCTATGAGTGGAATACTGGTTTACGGTAATTTGCTTGCTCTCATTTAGCGCTTACAGTCACTCGTTTCCTTTTAATGGTTCCTGTTACTTGTTGTCAGTGCGACGAGCAGATGCTATAATCAGTATGGCTGCTTGACCGTTGGTACCACCCATAGGGTTTTTGTGAGACGTGCATCGTTGGCTGGTGGGCCTTTCTTTTTTAAACATGCTGTACGCGAACTTTGTCGCGGAGAGGCCGGTGTCATTGAGAAGTATTGCGCATAGCCGAACTCTCAACACGCCATGCATGTCTCGCCACTTTCCTCTGCGCAGATCCGGCACGAGAAGAGCTCGCTGTGCATCGACACGCAGTTCAAGGGCCAGAACGAGCGATTCGCGCTGGAGAAGTGCATCAGCGACCACCGAGACCAGTCCGGCGAGCAGCAGTTCGTGCTCACCTGGCACAAGGACATTCGGCCGCAGAAGCGCACCGTCTGCTTCGACGTGTCCAGCTCCGAGCCCAGGGCGCCCGTGGTGCTCTGGAGCTGCCACGGAATGCACGGCAACCAGCTGTTCAAGTACGACACGGTACGTACGAGACGGAACGACATTATGGACTTATGCGTTAAGCGGCTCAAGAGCTGCATTGGCGAGGCGCTTCGGGAACGTTTCGGAAAGTGGGTCGGTGTGCTCGCCCACGGCATTATAATGTCGTGTCGTTGAATCTAACGAACTTCGTGCTTGTGTCTCCTTTTGTTTTCCCGTTATTATTTCGGGTGTTGGCAATATGCTACGCTGACAATACTAGGTGAAGGTAAACACGACGTGGGCTTATTTCATGGAAGTTGTCTCGCTACATTTGGCCAAATTCTTCGGGATTACACTCGTCTTGACAGAACGCGAAGCGCGTGCGCTTTTGAAAGTTCCTTGCACTGAATTTGACCGTTTTCTCCCCAAGTAGCGCAGGTATTAGCAAGTATGACAGGCCTATTCTTTTGACCGAGTTTTAGAGCATTTGCATGTTTCATAGGAAGTAAAATAGCAGCCCTATGCGCCCGTATGTACTGATGAAAGTGCTTGCTGCTCCGCGTAGTGGAATCGAGAATCAATACGTGACGTCTTTTTATTGTCCTCTTTTTTTTTTCTCCAGACGACGAAGCAGATCAGTCACCCGATCACGGCTTCTTGCCTTGACTGCGACGCGGAACGGCGCGAGGTGTTCATGAACTCGTGCGACCCGAATTCGGTGTCGCAACGCTGGCTCTTCGAGCACGTCAACGAGACGGCGCTGACCAACTGGTGATCGCCGGAGGGGCGCGCACGTCACTATAAAAAAAAATATTTCTTGCCGCACTTTCGAGAGCCTCTTCTGCGACTCTCGATGACGTTGGCGACTCCATTCAATGCCTGACTGCGGTGACGCCGCTGGATGACTGCCTGGAGCGCATAACCCGTCACCGTCTGATTGAAAAATGACTTGTCCGTGTTTCATCTGTCCAGCCACTTCGCACAACATCGCGTCGCTGCACTGTTGTGTCATGAATGTGAGATATTTAGTCTGGAGACAGATTGAACACGTGCGTGAACGCGTGATGAACTTGGTGGTATATTTACGGGAGTCTCTCAAAGCGCCTTTTCTTCTCTCTCTATTTTTTCCTAAGTGACTTTAAGTAGAAAGAAACGCAGACTCTTCACATATCTTTCATGCTCTTCTACTAGACACCTGTCTGGGTGGCAAAGAAAGCGGTGTTGTCTGTAACTGAACGCTTTGTAGAGTCCCAGTCGCGTCGCAGGGTTGTGTGACGTGGATAACTGCATAGTGCGTAGAAGACCTAGTGTGCGTAAACAAGACCCAGCGTTTGCTTTTGTGTGCTTATTTTTTTTCTAAGGACAAAGGAGGGCCAGCTCCTTCATTGAAGGCATTCCATCTCTGTTGCTGAAAGTCGCGAGGTTGCAAGGTCATCGGCGTCACTGAATGAAGACGCGAGGTGGTGGACGGACGGGGTGGTCTAGGGAGGCTGTCAGCGATAGCATTTGTGATTTCAGCTTAATGTTTGAATTGGCGTCTTGCGATGGTGCATCGATATTACGCTCGCGTTCAGGTGTACACATTCCAGTCGCCCGGTGCGCTCAATCCTTTCTTGAACGATGTTGCGTGGTGGACAGTACTAAGTGGTGACCAGTACTGAGTGGTGGCCAAGACCCAAGTGCTCCGCTCTTTCAGACAGCACTCTCTGGCGCCCACAAGGACTACCTAAAGGCCCCACCGAAAGCAAGTCCGTGGCATCGATCTGTGTGTGCGTGCGTGTGTGTTTGACCGTGTGCGATGGACAAATGTGCGTCTTGCAAAACTTCTTGAACTTCTCTATTGACTTGGTGTTGCTTTTTTGACCGTATTTTTTTCTTAGAAGCAATATTTGTTGTTCTCATTGTTTTGAAGGGTCTGCTTGTTTTGGCGTTAAGTGCGCTTGGGACCGGACCTAATAAGGCTGCCGAGTCCCGGATGGGCTGTTTTTTTTTTTGTTTTTGCTAGAGCAACGAACAGAGGCTAGCAGTCTGACGAAGTGATTTCATCGCACTTAGACCAGGAACATGCGATTCGCGACATACGAGTGCTTTTCCGAGCCGCGTAAGGAAAACTTAATCTTTCACATATTGAGCTCTATTCATTTTTTGTGTAACATAAAACTTTGTCGTCGCGGCTGCAGACAGGGTTGAACCGATACTGCTGTGCTAATTTGCAATTTGTCTAAAAAAAGGAAGACTAAAACGCGCAGGTGTTGCAGCTGCTCCGTCAACCACCATCACTGCATCAGCTGAATCGGAATTGATCGTGGAGCCACATGCAACAAACGTGCCATTCCGTTTTATGGCTTCAATCAGCTTTGGCGTCTTCATAGTATATTTTTTTTCAGCGGTCACGTTTAAAGCTGTCGCTGTAGGCAGGCAGGCAGGCAAGAAAGCTCGAAGAAGCGCAAACGGTAAATGCTGTGAAGCGACCCTGCGAAATCCGCCCGCTCAGCTGACCGCTATGCCCCATCGGGTGGACAGCGCTCCTGACTGACCGAAAGGGCGATCGGTAGGCCACAGCGATTCTTTTGCTCGACGCACAAAGCCTTCAGTCTGATTGTTTGGTTTGAGGGTTCAGCCGTAGCGACTTGCCTGCCCCTCGTGATGAGCGCTGCGTTTCAAAATGCCCTTGCTGTAATAACAAAGCCCAAACACTGGAACGCTACATTATACAACAGCTCCGCATACGTGGTCAGAGCGGCCATTGGGTTTGCAACCGCATCGTGTGCACGTCTTTCTAGTGGCCGGACGCGAACGTAAAGTGATTGCAAACGCAGCGTTGTCACTTCAGGCCTTAGTCGGTCGCAGTGTTTGGAACTTTCCTCTACTAAGCAGTAGTGAAACTGACAGCTGTCTAACGGTTGTGTGCCCCAGAAAGATGTAGTTGTCCCTTTTGGAGCGCCGTCAACCATTGCAGGCATTGCAGGTAGCCGCGTCGGTACTGGCCGGACTACGAGCCCAGTGCTTCGTATTCGCCTACGCTGCAATAGAGGGGGCTCACGTCGCAGTTCTTTCGTCGGGTTGGCCAACAAATTCCTCGGAACTATTTTTCTTTCTTTTTTTCCTCGCTGCGGGCTCTGCGGAAAAGCGGTGTAGAGAAACCAACAATTGGGAAATGTATGGTTCTGAATAGGGACGTGTCATTAAAAAAAATATTAGCAGTAATGTTCTCTGAATAACACATTGGTTGACAGCGAGGTTTCCTTTACAACTTAAAGATATGCACTTGTTCGTCGCTCTAGTATTATCAGAATAGCCACCGGTGATTAAAAAAAAAAAGAAAAAAAACGTCGTGCCAAGTATTCTGAAACACCTGCTGTTGGCAGTAGGTTGTCAAGGCCTGGAGGATGTTCGTTATTTCCGTGAGAAGACGCGGTCTCCAGCATCAGCGTGTAAGACTTTAACGAGTCCATTATTTAAACTTTTTAAGCTTTTACCTGCTGCTTATTCTCATCTCGTTGCAGCGCTGTCTGCGTCCAGAGGAAGTAACAAAAGCTTGTTTAACTATTGCACATTATTGGAATAATAATAATAATAATAATAATAATAATAATAATAATAATAATAATAATAATAATAATAATAATAATAATAATAATAATAATAATAAATTATTATTATTATTATTACTTTCTTTTTAATGTCATTCATTACAAAATTACGCGTCAGCTCACCAAGCTTATATAGATTAATCAATGAAGGCAGCCTGCACAGGCGCAGCTTCTGAAGTCGCGGTCGTGACTACTACATTACTCGCTGAAAACTGGCGGCGCCGGTACATAACCAAACTGCTTCTGCAGAGCGTCTTTATTATTATTTACTATTATTTTGTAGAGTGAGCAAAAAGTGCACGCACATTTTGTGTGGCTTTATGGCTGCAGTCAGTTCGATGACGAGCCCGGTCATTTGACTGCGTGAAGTTCGCTCAAAATAGTTTTCTTTAAAAAGAAAAAGGGGCAGGTATCTAATGGTTCTAAAAAACACGTGCCTCGAAAAATTCGCATTACAGTGGAAAATGATAACCTGCCGCTTCGGTCCTGTCTTCGACTTTCTGTGCAGCATTCGCTTTGCCTGTAACACAATTCTATTACATTCCTTTTTTTTTTGTACTGAACACACAGAGAGCGTGGATGAAAAAAAAAAAGCGATATGCCATCTTGATATTAGTTCCGCCAGTGGTGTTTGGAGACTGTGATATACGTTATACAAGCTCAGTGATCCTTTTTTGTTCTAATATCATTGTTTTTTTTCCCATTTTTCATGTTGAGCAAGGTTCTCGAAGCTTGCATAGTATTTAGGTAAAAATGAAGAGCTTTTTGTTCTTCCCTTTTATACTCTGCGGCTATATGATACTGTGGCCATCTTTCTGTCTGGTGTCGAGTTACTTATTCGGAAAGTGAAATGAGTTTCATGCGAACAGGAATCGACCTTCGCGAAAGCGCTACCAAAATAGAAAAAAGGGGAGGTCGAACTTGTTTTACTTTATTTTATTCTGCGTTTTTTTTTTATCATGGCCCGTGTCGCATTCCAAACATTTCCTGCGCGCTCGTCGCGATCGAAAAGTAATGCGAGTGACGCATTTTCGTTTTACTTCCGGTTTTTGGTCATCTTTCGTTTATTTGGCGACCGTCTCCGCTAGGTGGCGGAAATCGTGTGTTTTGACGACTGTCTTTTTGGCTCATAGCAAAGTGCACTTCCGTAATGGAGGAAAGGAAAACAAAATTCTGAGGAGGTTCCCTGACGTCACTCTCCGCTATATGCGGCGCTGAAAGTCTCTGCGATTGGAGTGTTGGCGGAAGAGAAGCAGGGCAGATATTCATACAACTGGACTCGTTGCAAGTGTAGGTAATGGTACGGTATAGCGTTAAGATATTTTAAATACGAAAGTTAAGACGAAGATCGGATAGGCAAAATGCTAGATGGCTATGTATGTAGTAAAACCTGATTAAATGAGGCAGGCTAGGGGACTATTTGCAGGGAAGGCCTACATTATCATCATCATTACGGGGGTGCCCCCCGCCCTCGCGCTTTGCGCAGCCTCGACCACTGATAACGAAGCATGGAAGCACGTGACAGCTGCCTGTCCCGGCTCTGTCGTTTACATCCGCGATCGCGGCGCATCGAATTGGAACACGCACGTCGACTTCCGGGCACTGTCCGACGTGCGCCTATCGACGACGCATCCAAGGCAGGCGCCACTCGCACCGGTGTGTCGGGCTCCACGGCAACGTCATTTGAATCTCGCAGAGCATCCAGTTTCCTTCAAAAATTACTAGAGCGAATTCTGGCGCTACTGTCTACGAAGGCGGCAAGTGCAGCGGTCCGGCCGACACTGGGAATAATAGACAGTGCACGGATTTGCCTAAATTTCGTTCTTCTGGCATCAAAGGGATTTTTGACTGTGTAAGTTGATCATCATCAACAACAAAATTGCGTTATAGACGCAGCACTTTCGGAATAATTGCGCACGTGGACAGAGACTAACTGCCTTGATATGTTTCGAAAACTAAGAGTGCTCGGTAATTTAGAAGGATAATGCGTAATAAATAGCGCCACAGGAATGTTTGAAGCCACAATCGCGAAAATTGGACAAATCTTTTCTAACCATCGTTCTCAGGGTAACGGAAAGATCGCGGCGCCAAAGCTGACTTTCGTAATATCTGTAGCTAGCTCTATACTGTATGCAGCAATCGGATCCGCCAACAACGGTAGCGCCTTTCTTGAGGCCTGAATGACGCGTCACTTCCCGCGTACATTTCGCAATGCATCTAAGACTGGTGGGGCGCCTCCTCAGTTTTTCAACTTCCTCCATGGCTACCGCACACCGTGTCGATCACATGGTAAGAAGAAGCTGTTTATAGAGACGTCGTGTGCGTAACGTTTGTGTCGGCAATCCATTTTCTCTCTCGTCGTCTTGTGAAACCTGATGTGGTGGAAAATAAACGTGGGATACACGGGGAGAGAATTAAGGGCAAGTATTTTGTTTTCTCTGAATAGTAATAAAAAAGATGACGTTTTTTCTCTTCGTCTTCTTTGTGGCTATGTCTCAATGTAACTCTTCTCTCTTTAGGCGGGAAAAAATATTGCCGAGATAGAGTCAATTTCTGCGTCACGATGACGTCCCTGTATCTGTACGCTAGTATTGTCACAAAGAGATTAAGAACCACGTCATATACTGGGTCCCGGCACACTTAGGACCAAAGATCGGCGACGTCCCCACCTTAACGAGGTGGCACACGAGGCTCCGCACGCGCTTACAGACCGCGCGCGCGGCTTCACCCGACCACTCGGAGAACAAGGACGCCCCCACTACATACAATGAAATCTCTAAACACTACTACCTACAACGTAGAGAGTATAGGACGCCACGCCCCACGCTCACTTTTGCTCAAGCGGTTACACTCCGAATGCTACAAACAGACACATGCCCCTCGCAAAACAGACTATACACCACTACGTGCCTGAGCTCTACGACAAATCTTATTGCACCAATTGCAATACATCCCTTAACGTATATCCTTTACTCTGGTGGTGCTCGCAAGCTCACATAAACTCCGAACCGGACAAGCGCAATTCTGAAACAGCAATCAGCAGCTAAGAACTCGCTCCCCAACTCTGGGCCGTCCAGCAGGTCCACGACGCCGCCAGGAAACTCAACCTCGCGGTTCTGTCGTGGGAGACGCCCACTCCATGAGAGCGCAAAGCTCTCGTGGCCTGCAGGACCTTGAATAAAGTAGATTTTCTTCCTTCCTGCCCACGAAATAAACATGGCACGGCTCTCTCACAAATTCATCGTCTTAATATCATCTTCATGCGTAATAAATAGGCACTTAATCAAAAAACCGCAAACACAAAATCAGTTCGTAAGCGACCTCCTTCATGAGGCACCTAGAAAGAATGAAAATATTGGAAAAACACGGAAAAGATGTGGGTATATGATTTCGGAAACAAAGTATCTTCCCGGAGTCTGGAAACTTGTATTGTTTTTCTTTCGCGGTACTGATTGCAATGGACAAAAATAAATGCATATATATATATATATATATATATATATATATATATATATATATATATATATATATATATATATATATACATATATATATATATATATATATATATATAGGTACATGCAATATGCATGTACCTATATAGCACTGAGAACACTATAAGCAAGTTGCTTATAGTGACAGGAAACGAGACAGTATAAAGAAGTTCTGCGTTCTGCAGTTCTGCGTTTCCTTTATACAGCTTTTTTTTTCCATCAACATTTGAAGTCTGGAATTCATTACCGGGCAACATTCGTTCACTACTACTAAAACAATTCACGCAAGCTTGTTTATAAATGTTGTATGTTTGTTGTTCATCTCACTCCTGCAATAGTCTCATTGAGACTGCAGTATGAATGAATAAATAAATAGATAAATAAATAAATAAATAAATAAATAAATAAATAAATAAATAAATAACACCTTGAGGGGACAATTCATCACCTTCTGAGGTTATATATGATGCAAGCAGCAACCATTCATCGCAGTAAAAGCTAGCGAGAAAGGTAAAGCTAAACATGTGATTAAAAGTTAACTCTAGTATCAGGGACAATAATCTTGGTCATAAATGGCTCAGGTGCGTAATCATCCGGCTGTAATGTGCCTTCGATGAAGCGAATGTTTCAGCGTTTCGGCCTATCATATGAAGTTTGGTACTTTTACGCAGACCTACTAGCGAAAAAAAAAGAAAAGAAAAAAAATGGCCGACGATTAAGCTTCTTGGTAATGCGATCTTTGAGCGCAGCTGCTGCCTTATTTCAACGACAGGCAACCGCACAGAGAGCACGCAGTGCCGAACGGAGGCGGTTCTGCTTTTCGGATTGGGCAGCACACACCGCGATGGGCCGCTAACGAGCCGGCGCTCCGTCGACGCGCCATCGCGCCATATTACAGTTGATCACTGCGGCGGAGACGGGGGGGGGGAGATAAGCAATTATTATTTAGTGTTTCTTATGGGGTGGGATGAGGAAACGGGTGGAGAACAGGGGTATTCAGTAGAGGTCACGCACTCATTCACTCACAGACAGGCCTCGATGTGGCCGAACAAGTTGGGTGGGAAGTAGAAGTAAGAGGACAAAACGCTGTAGTTGCGTTTCAAGTCACGGCAACGGCACTGCGCCAGGTAAGGGGAGGTATAGGGGAAGAGTGAAGGCATGAGTAGGACAGCCAGGTGCAAGCATTACCAGAGGCGACAAATGCCACTGAGGAACGCGCCCCGCAAACGGGGAAGCGAGATACACGGCTGAGAGCCGTACAGCCATGCCACGCGGAGACGGAGGAGCGGAGAGCTGCAGATCACACGCGAAGCGGCAAGGAGCGCCCGCCGCCGGCACCGCGGCAGTGCCGCGACAGTCAGATAAGGGACGGCGAGGGGTGTAGTGGACGGTAGTGGCGAGAGCAACAGCAACGGCGCTGCGTGGAGGAAGGGGATGAGAGGATAGGCGAGAACACGTGATCCGGATTTGGAGGGCAAGGGGAGAGCAAGGGTCGCGCCGTGCGCGAGAGATTGTGTCAGGAGCACGCGCAGCTAGAGCAGCGCACTGGCCCCGGCTACGGAGATGGTTACGGCGAGGCACAACGGCGAGGCCGATGGCGACGCGAAACGCGGGCGCCGAAGAGCTGAGCTGTAAAAAGGAAAGAAAAAAAAGGGTAATTGAAACTGGAAATAGACAACTGGGATTCATCAGAAAGAAAGTGCGAGAAACACAGCTAACTGGATGCAAAAAATTGAAATAAAAAGGACCATGGAGATTTACAAGAATGAAAAGAAAGAAATTAGAGGGGTAAATCTGTACGATAACACAAGAGGCAGTGCCTTGCTATTTGAGGCTCGAGCCGGTTGCCTAAGGACGAAAACGTACCGGAGCAAATATTCGGAACTAGGTGAGACATGGTATATGCTGCAGTAAAAATCTGGAGGCCACTGAGCACATCCTAATGGAATACGGAGGGATTGACCCAGTGACAATCGTAAGTAACGTGTACCTTCCAGACGCGCTTGGGTTTAAAGTGGACAGAAGCTTCAACCGGACAGCAGTCGAGATAAGCAAGATACGTTTAGAGTGTAGGTGGGAAAAAGCAGGCAAGATATTGATACGACCGGATATCTTACAGTCATTGCTAGTGATACAAGGTAGATTCTGAAGAAAGAAAAAAACAAAGGTTAAGAAGTTGTATACAAGAATGCTAGATAAAAAACATGTATGGTATAGCTGATTAAATCAAGCATGATAGGTGAATATTTGCCAACGCCCTTTTAAAAGGGGTGCCATTATATCCTGGCTTCGGGCGTTAATCAATCAATCCATCAGCTTCATTTTCTCTGTGGCATTTCCTTACATTCTTACCCCAGCACGATTACAGCTTCGAAAACCGAGCGATGCGCCACTTCTGCAGCGCTACCCTTAAGCTTCATTGGTTATCGCTGGTTCTTGTACAGCTTGTACGCCATACTGCGAAATTGATGGCCGTAATAAAGGATCCCACGGGAGCGAAGGATTGACAAGAATGGGCAGGAGAGAAGATAGAGCGCTTGCCACTCTTCGTACGCTTTCTGGTGCATATCATTACGCCCAGTTCTGCGCTCAAATTCTTGTGTGCGTTGTATATGTATGTATACGTGAGCCTTTGCGTACGCCATTCCTGCTTCGCTAGACATCTATCGCTGCTAGACATCTATTCCTGTTAGCAGCGACATCTCCAGAAGCGGCTTAAAAATATTTGCATCGCGATGGATTGGCGAAAACGAGAGTGAGAAAGCGTTGCACTTGTTTTTACAGCGAAGCTGTATATGACTAGGATTCAGGGATGTCTTCGCCTCCGTACCTAAGACTCAATGAATTACGGCGGGAGTCGCGCACCGCATGCACCACTGGGTTCTTTGAAGCACCACCAGATGTCGCTCGCCTCCGGGCATCCGCGGAGGAGAGTAAAAGGTGACTGGAAGTTTGGTGGCAGAAAAGTAGAGAGACCACAAGCAACGGAGGCGTGCAACAACTATGTTGCAAATAGTGGTTCAGAAAGTTTGAAGCTGGAAATTCTGTGTTTTATTTTCCCTAAAGATAGGTAGGACATTAGGCAAAGCAATAACAAGAACTTGGTGGCGCAACCGACCGCGCTGTTTCAAGGGGACGCTCATAGCATCCATCCATCCGCGGTGGCGCCGGCCGTGCTGATGGATGGATGAAAAAAAGAAAAAAACCCCACAAAACTCGCCTTCCCGCATAGAGTTCGTCGTAAGTGTTTTTCTCTGTCATTCCCTTCGGCATATTGCTAGCGATTGCTACAGCCGCTATGGAACATGCTTTGACAATTTGTTGCTGTGTTGTTGTTGGTTTGTTAACTTTCGAGGATGTGGTGCTATACCGCTGAAAACATTTTTTTTTGTTTTTTTGCTCGCGGAAGACGCAGATGAGATAAACGGTACAGCAGTTGCTTTGCATGGCTGTCCAACGCTTCTCCGAGCAGGTGCCGTTCTGTGGAAGCCATATTTTTCTTGATATCCTCGCGTGTCAAAATACGCGAGGAAACCAAGACATATGTGGATTACAAAGAACATGCTCTCACGTTTTTGCGGCAGAATGAAACAAGTTGATTCAAGAATGAGGGTTCAGTAGATGCTGCATCAACCGCCTTGTGACGCAACCCCCCTGCCCCCCCTCCCCCTCGTCCCCCTAATTAATAATCAGCTATTTGGGCTCGAATATCAATGATGACGGATGTCGGCGACATCGGTTACCTTGTCGTTGTGAAAGGGTGTAAGAAGAGGCCATAGAACAACTTTCGCACTAAGAATAAACAAACAGACAAAAATGCCCAATGCAAGCAGGATGCAAGCAGGAGTACGCTGGCTAATAGGATAATAAATGACATTTTTTCAGCGATAGCAGTTATACGGATGCTCGAGCAGAGTTCACGCCGTCGCCGTGCTGTACAGCTATCGACAGCGCACGCGCGGCTCGCGTGCGGAGGGTTAGGTGCTCCAGAGAAACAGAGTGCGTTTGGCTGCAAAAACGACGAAGCGAGGTGGGCACACCGTCGTGCTCTGCTCAACCGGCTCGGCGGTGGAGCCAGAGCAGCGTTCTGCCTTCCGCTGCTGGCTTGAGCGTTGAACGCGCGCAAGCTATATCGTTCCTGACGAGCTGTCGTGTTCACTCACTGCTCTGAGCGGAATGGAAAGTAAACGTCAAGCTAACGCTACTGGCCGCTGTCAGACGCCGACGGTTTTCCTCCGACCACATCTGGTGCGCCATCGATCTGGGTCGCCTGCAACTTCACCGCCGGCGCTCCTCGTCACGTGAGCGTTGCGCGATGTCCGGTAGCTGCCGGGCCGTTGTTCCTTACTGCTCAGCAGTATTTGTCTTGCGTGCCGCATTGCGTCAACGTGTCGCGTCCGCGTGTGGTCAGAACACCGTTCGCGGAGTTCTAGAGAAACGCTGAAACGTGCTGTCCCTGTCAGTGCCTTGCCCTTCGGACGAAACTGCCGAAATATTTTTTTCTCGCACTGCCATTTAACGGTTCCATTTTATTTCTTTTTTAATGTGTGAAACATTTCTGTCGTTTTCTTCTAGATCTTTCCTTATAAAGGTTTGTTTTTGGCAATGATTTCATTATAATGAGTTCTTTAGTAGCATTTTGTCACACTTAATAAACAGTAACAAGTACTTCGCTACAACTGGGGTGAGCGTGGCAAGCTGGCAATGTAGACTCGGCGCTGCTTCTCGGTAGATGGCTAAGCAGGGCTGCTTTTTTGGCGCAGTCCTTTAATTTCAGCGTGATATTTGCATTTCTTAACGGCCAATTGGAGCTGCCGCCGCACATAGGGACCGAGACTGCGTCGCGCCGGAAATCATTACGCTCCGCCGCGCTTCTAATCAGTCCCTCTTTCTTCTACGTTTGAACGGGCGATACGAACATACGTGCACAGCGATTTATTTTTGGAAGATGTTCGCTGCTGCTAGCTCAACGCGCATGCGTGCTGCGCCTATAATGGGGAAATGGCGGCCGAATGTGGAGGGAGAAAGTTTGTCGCCGAGCGACGTGAACAAAGAATACTGTCGTGTAGAGCCTCCGTTCCTTTCAATTTTCACCCTCTGTGATTTTCGTTTCGTTCGCGTAGTTTTTGCTCTTCTGGTCGGTCGGTCATTGGGAGCTGGAATTCCTCCGTTCCGATTTTAGGGAACGCATGGTCGTTCACTGCACACGGCACCTTTATTCTGCTAATGACGGGCAGCGTAGTGCGGACGTAGACGGTTGCAAGAAAAAAAAAAGAAATTCTGATGTTACAAAAAACAAACCCTAAGGAGCTGAAAGAACAAACGCGCTTCGTAGGGTCTTTATTTTTTTTTCCTGTCCACTGAAATTATTGAGCAAAACGCGCTCGTATTGTCTTCGGCGTCGTTAACGTAATTTTAGTCATCAGTAAACCTAGAAGTGCCCTACGAGATGTCATTCGCAGCTCACCGACGTCGAATGAAGTTCTGCATTTTACTGCGAATAGTATAAAAAGTCGCTGAACAGATCACAATAAATTCTGTTGTTTCGCGAACTAAAAATGATGTCAATCGACAGTACGACAGTTTCAATATTCACACGTGTACTTATCTTTATCGGGCGACCACGTTTCGCCGCTTAACAAATGTAATCGCACAGCGAGGGACGCGCCTGCATGTATCCGACGTTTCTGGAAAGTTATCGATGCTTCTACCCGGCTGTCTGTTGTCGCCGAACCTTGTGTTATCTGATTCCATCGTGTAACGCGAATGGTGTAGAACATTGTGGAAGGCACGCGGGTCCGAACGATTAGTCTGGAACATTCGACTACTGCTCTATAAAAGCCGACGCGCTTGACCCGCTGAGCAGATTTCCGACGATCGCCGACCGTGTTCGCCGCTATCGTTGTGCTATAAGTGTAGCCTGTTTTTGTGGGCACAGGTTCGCCCAATAAAAGCTAGTTTTGTGTTTCACCGTATTGCTTCTTTCTTCACCGTCACTACCACGTGACAATATTAATTGATGCGTAGCATTGGAACTACTGCTCTGCTATATACTGCGAGTCGTGCTCCTTTAATGATGGGCTCCGTTTTGGCTGTCCTTACGGGTAACTATAATACATGACTTTTATTAACCAGCAAAAACAACGGCAAGAAGTTCACTTTACGCCATGCAATATGAAAGTACTTTTCGTATTCTGAAGGAAGTCAAGTTGATTGTGCAACGGAAGTCACTAAACGCACCGGAACAGAGCTGCGGGCAGGCAAACTTAGCTTTGCGATGTCCTTTTGCCCTCTCCTGTCTATTGTGTCACACTGTTATAGCGTGCAGAAGTTGCGAATGTCCTCATCAGTCTTCCAGGAACTGGGATGTGTAGGCGCCACAGGCAACAGGCAGCAGACAAAGTTGTGGATGCTACGCAAGTAGTCTGGCCATATATGTCTCACTCCGCACTCTTCGAAGCGCAGTTGTGCTTGATCTGCTACATTTTGTACGAAAGAACTACTTTATATACTGCAACTAACACTTGCAGACGCAATTTTCTGTCATGTCAGGGAGCACTTGTGCATCCTTGTGCTTCTAGGAGGACGTTATTAATATTTTTTTTTCGAGGGGGGTGGGGGCGGGGTTTACGGGCCAAAACCACTTTCTGATTATGAGGCACGCCGTAGTGGGGGACTCCGAGAATTTCGACCACCTGGGGTTCTTTAACGTGCACTTAAATCTAAGTACACGGGTTAAATTATGGGGTTTTACGTGCCAAAACCACTTTCTGATTATGAGGCACGCCGTAGTGGAGGACTCCGGAAATTTCGACCATCTGGGGTCTTTTAACGTTAATCTAAATCTAAGAACACGGGTGTTTTCGCATTTCGCCCCCATCGAAATGCGGCCACCGTGGCCGGGATTCGATACCGCGACCGCGTGCTCAGCAGCCCAATACCATAGCCACTGAGGAACCACGGCGGGTAACGTTATTTTAGGCCCTTGACCAGATGGTAAATGGAGTTTTAAGGCCATCCAGGCGTTACTTGACTCTCTAGAAAGTACGGGCCTGGACTGTAGGCTTTGAGTAGTCCAAATTGTTTGCTATCTTTTTTTACATCCTCCTCCTCCTCTCGTCATTATCACCCATCATGCGCCTCTTTCCTCCATCTTCCCCCAGCGCAGAGAAGCTGGCTAGATAAATGCGCCTCAGGTCGACCCTCTCCGCATTTCGTATCATTAAACCTTTCGCTCTATTGTGCCTCTAGTGGGAGATCGACGTACTACGCCTTGGCCGTGAGCGCAGGTGATGCGCTGCGGTTGCTGACCGCAGAAGCATGTTACTCCTCTCGTTTAGTGGCTAATAAGTCAAATTACCGGCGTCTTTTATGCAGCAAATATGTCATGTTTTGTGACGGGAAATAAATTTTACATCGATCTTCATGGCCGCGTAAGCAATATATTTCATTCATATGAGACGCACTACTTGGCCGCGATGCGAACAGTGAAAGAAGTCTCTGTAGCTTTCGTAACGTTGCCTGCACTTCTCGTATTTTACGGATAAAAGCTTTCTTTGGCTCTTTCGCCCGTTTCGTGGTTGGCGGCGGGGGGCTGTTGGGGGTCGGCATTCGGTGGTTGATGATCAGTGGTCGGACTTGCGGTGCAAAGACGCGCCGAGGAAAATGTCACGTGGAACAGACTTGTGGGGAAGGGGAGGGGGGGGGGGGAGCAGGGCAGACTGTCATGCGTGAGATTTGTAGAGCGCTCGTCGAGGAAAACGTTCGATCGTTCGCTCTCTCTCTCGCTCGTTCTTCCCTTCATTCGATTGTGCTATCCGCTTACATGGACAATTATCGTCGATGGTTTCTGCGAAAATGTTTTTGTTTTTGATTTCTAAGCAAGTCACACGAAACCGTGAAAGTTGTCTTACCTTTAAACACGTTGTTCCGAATGAGATGGACCCGTTCACTAATTTAGCTTGCCACTCAAACGAAGCACCTGTCGACTGTTTTATTCGATGATTACTTTTGCTCTGTTTCTTTTTTATGCATGCGTTACTGTGGAAAGGTTGGAGGTAGAAAGCCTCTTCTTTATTCAATACTACACGTATCGAGCGGTAGTTAGTTAACTTCACGTGGGGAAGTTAACTAACTTCCCCACGTGAAGCATGATAACAAAACTTAGTGACAAGTGAAACTCACTGAAACTTTATGAGAACTTTATCAAAGCCCATAAACTCTTACATTCGCTTGCATTCGCCTGTTCTGACCGGGGTTGTTGGAGAAGTATGGGAGAGGCCTTTGCCCTGCAGTGGGCGTAACCAGGCTGATGATGATGATGATGATGATGATGATGATGATGATGATGATGATGATGATGATGATGATGATGATGATAAACTCTTAAATTTTCGCCGGAACTGTCAGTTTTTCTCAAGATGACCTCTTTCTCAATGGTTCGCCAATTCGCGTGAGTGCCACAGGGAAAAATGAGAGACACCTCAAAGAGGCTAACGGACGAAGCCACATCATTTTGTTTACATTTCGCTTTGTACTGAAAGCACTGAGGGAATTTATTCGGGGAAGATGGGAGGTAGCGCACTGCATGCTTTGTGCAATGTGCTATCATTTTAAAAATTTGCAGAAATAAAGGGAAAACGCCATAAACAAGTGCGCTTGCATTCGCCTGTTATCTTTTCTTCGTTTAACCAGTATCATAGTAACAGCAGCGTTCCCGTAGCAAAGTGCATATTGCACATTTTTGAGTGCGCTTCGAGGCAGTGCTAAGAGTGCACTATGGAGGATGGTGACATGGGGACCCGCATTCTCCTAACGTGTATCGCTGGCTTGGAGAGCACGAGGTATTACAGGGCGCCGCAGTAAAGGCTGCCCACAGTACATTAAAGCCTAAAATTGCTGTGGCAAGCAGCAATTTTCAATTGTTCTTGTATTCGGCCTTTCCTTTCATCTGCTATGGGAGAGCGGAGCAGATAAAAAATTTTGTTTTTCTCCAGAGTAACTTAGACCTTCAGTCGTGCAGGCAGTTAGGTCGTTCGCTAGATAGCGCTTCGAATGGATGCCACTGCTGCCGAACACCGAGAAACATTACTATTAACTGCTCACACGCTTCAAGACGCAAGTATGCCCATCAATGAAACATATGTTATCTCTGAATTTTTTTTATCGCTATTCAAGTTTTTCGAAAAAGGCGATGCTTACGTTGCTAGGATGGCGGCCAAGTTCACCGGTTGCACTGTCCTCGACGCGACAGAAGCGAGTCGTTATAATGCGGGTTATCCTATTTTAGGACGCCTGCGCATTGGACGACGAGACTGTTTATCGCGAAGTAGTCAGTTCTCAGGTATAGGGTGCAGAAGTAAATCGGGTGCTGGTTCACAGATGCCAGTTACATGGTACATAGCGAATTGCGCTGCTGTCGGACAGAGCGAGAAGGAGTGAACGCAGAAAAGTAAAGAAACACAAAGGCCTTCACCGTTATGAGACAGCAACCGGGAAGCCAACTACTTCAATACCATGTGAAATTGTGAGAATAGGTTAAAGAAGACAGAACTTTCCACGGTCACTTCTTCGACGCGTAAACTTTTCTTAGCTTGAACCTCAGTTGCCTGTTGTCGGCATTGTCCACAGGCCTCCTCTCTCAAATATTCCAGACCTCATCCACTCTCTTCTCTCACTGGTGGAAAGGGCGTGCATCAATGAGAGATGGTGCGCGCACGCACGCACGCACGCGCGCGCGCACGCACGCACGCACACTTAGATGCGCGCGCGCGTGTGTCTGTGTGTGTGTGGGGGGGGGGGGGCAAGGTGTTCTATGTGGGTGTGTTTCTAGTGTGTGGTAAATAATATCAGAACTGTCGCTGGGAAGGGAGATTAAGAATATATGGCAGCGGACGTACATCCCCTTCGCTGAAAGTGCAATTAATTACGGGTGCCGAGTTTGCCTTAGTCTTGCTTCCCAAAGTGCGACAAAAAGGAGGAAAACCTTCGCTGAGGAGATATATGACACCTCCAGTACGACCAAAAAAAGATGAAAGAAGTACTCGGTCAGGGACCCTCTAAGTTAGCATCGTAGCCGCAGCAACCGCAAGAAAGTGTCTGCGTGTCTTCGTGGTCTGGGCCCGCGGAGGAGTAAGCAAGTAGGTACAAAAAGGCGAAGTTTGTACACTGAAGGCAATATCCTTTTATCCCCCCTCCCCCCTTTTTTCTTCCCTAGCGTCTTTGGCGCAAGACACCGATAAAAATAGAAAAGAGAGAACAAGGAATGCCTCTGGTTGCGCAGCGGCCACTCTCTCGTCCCACTCTGCTCCGTGTCACGACCAAAATCGTTAGCGCTCAAAGAGAACCGTTGCCGCAACCGCAACTTGTGCCGGAGACCGTGCTGTCGTCGTCTGCGGTGGACCCACAGTAGACTTTCACCGCCTTCACAAGCGCGGTAGCTTTCCGAGACGGTAGCTGCGGCCGCTGGTGCAAGCACCATGTCGTCCTTACACTGCTTACACTGAACGTCACGGGAAAGAAAGTCTAACTCACTCTCTCTTTTTTCTGCGCACGTGCTTTTCGACGTGGGCACTTGTGGGAAAGGGGCGTTCTTTAGTGAGTGCTTAGGATGTTTGCGCTGCCGCATGCGCAGCATGCTTCTCGCGATAGCGTTATTCACTCTTAGACAAAGGTACACCCTTTGGGGTGTATATCTGCCACACAACGATAATCGTCGTCTGCCTTGCTTGCGTTTCCTTTCTTGAAAACACTGCGTCCGATACTTTCCTATCGGGAATGCTATGTCATGCTGATAACGCGCATGCCGTTCGTTACTGGGAAGTACCGGGCTCGCAGCGTTAAAGAAAGGAAATGTGGACAAGACAGATGACATGTATTGTTGTGGGGCAACATACGACTCAAAGGGTGCAAGTTTGTTTTAGAGTGTTGGTGTTGCAAAAAGGGACAACCTCGTACACAATGCAGTCGAACACAACATGCACGTGTAGCAAACGCAAGCATACACGCAAAGGAGCACCAGAGAGTCTGGTTCTGGGCAGTGTCCTGAAGTGTAAGATTCCAAAACTTCTTGTCCGTAATAAACTCTTTGTCTTGGGCCAGCCTCCTCCTATTTACGATGCCATGTATGCCGGCATCTGCTTCTAGCAAACCACTCTTGAGTATGAGCCAATTTAGTGGATACGGAATGAAAAAAAAGAAGCCGTTTTATGTACAACGAATCAATTCGTAAGAGCACGTGCCAGCCATTCATGACAGTGAATATATTGGCCGTACAGTTGCAAGCTATTTTAATGAACGAAAAGCGTTGGCAACGCGAGTCCATCTCGCGTGCATTGTTTCCATATGATTGTAAGAAGGTACACCAGTTCACCTTACTCCGAAAAATTACGGAATATTTGAGCAGTAAAAAATACATAAAAGAAGAAGAGTTAGGAGAGAGAGAGAGAGAGAGAGAATGAGAGAGAGAGAGAGGAAAGGCAGGCAGGGAGGTTAACCAGATGCGAGTTTCCGGCTTGCTAGCTTGCACTATTTAACCTACACACCACAATTTTTACGCAGGCAGCCTCGTGGTGTCGAGTTGCAGTCTTGATGTGTCGCTTGCGGTGAGCCGTGTGGTACAATGCTATGGTGCGCAGACGACTATGCACAACTTTTTCTAACGCGAATTTTTCTTTGCGAACCCTCCCAGAATTTGCTGACCACACTTTGCGTGATTTTTTGCTGCTGTCTTGCACCTGTCTTTCACGCGGTACTTCCCTCAGCATACAGCTTTCCTCACCATTCTTCCCTAAACAAACGTCAAACATTGCATGCATCCTCGCGACAACGCGGCGTCGAGATCTCGCTCTGTGCGTTTGCGTGAACTGGTGTCTGCATTTTGGCACAGCTTGTGAACGATGTAGTCTATAAGCGCAAACATTACACGAAGGTAAAGTTGCGGCCTGAGTGATGAAGAAACATAGACGTTGCATGAGATTACACGATATTGAGGGTGACAATGAAAACAACTGTAGGCATAAGATTTAGTTTTGTAACATATGATTAACCGATCCTCGAAGGCTTTGTTTCACGCAGATTGGAACATGTTGTTTGGATCTGAATAATTTTTGTTTCTTGCCAAAGTGAAGGATATCGCACTTCGCATTGCCATAGGGAACAACCCACAACACCCAGCTTGTGAAATGTGCCGATGCGGCAAGGTGATCGCGCATCTGCGCCTGCATTCGCAATAGTTATCCTACGTAAGCGCCGCTTCGCCTTGACATCACCGCGGCTTTCGTCATTTTAGCCCATATATTTATTATGAGTGACGGTAACCCCCGAACGGCGGCAAAGAGGCGAACAGTCTTACGCACAGTATGGATGGATGGATGGATTTAATAACTTTAATGAAAGGTCCTACGAGCTACGGGGCGCAAGGTCCCATAGAGCGGGCTACTCCCACGTTGGGACCGGGAGTTGTAACTCCCTGGCCGCATCGTGGGCTCGCTGGACGGCCCAGAGCTGCTCCGCCAGGTCCATGCTGCGTAATGCTTCTTGTAGCCTGGCGGAGTCTTGATCCTTGTTTGCGTGGGTCCGACCACACGGCCAGAGCAAGTAATGTACGTCTAGTGTGCTATGGCAATTTTCGCAATATGTTGTTTTGTATAGGTCAGGTATGTAGTGATGTAGTCTGTTCTTCGTGGGGTACGTTTTGTTTGAAGCATTCTGAACGTGAGGGCTTGCGGCCTGGTGAGCTTATTGTGAGGTGTGCTGTATATTCTGCGGTCTAGATAAAAGTGCTTTATGATCTCGTTATATGTGGAGGGAGGGTCCCGATTCTCGCTGGGATGGTCACGACCAGAATAGGTGGCGTCGCAGAGGGTTAGGTCTCGCGCGCTCCTGTGAGCCATCTCATTGAGATTGCGAGGGGCGTCCTCGATCTCTGCGAGGTGTGCCGGGAAGCAGCAGATAGTGTGGTGCTGCAGCGGTGCGGATCTATTGATTATTTGTAGTGCTTGGCTTGCAACTGCTCCTTTCTGAAAGGCTTTGACGGCCGAGCGTGAATCGCTGTAGACGCGGGTGGTGGTCGGGTCTGTGAGCGCGAGTGCGATTGCGACCTGTTCTGCTATCTCGGACTTGTGGGTCTTGACTGTGAGAGCGTTTCTGACTTGAGCTTGCTTATTGATAGTGGTGGCAACGAAGGCCTTCCTGGTCGGGTACTCTGCCGCGTCAACGAAACAGGCTAGGATCTTCTTATCACGTATTTCGCGCAGGATGAACGATCCGCGTGCCAGCCTTCTGGATTGATGGTGCGCGGGATTCATGTTCCGCGGGAGTGGGCGAACCGTGTAGGAGTTGCGTGTGTCCGTCGGGGCGCTTTGATATAGATTCTCGATTACTGGGGTGTCATGACCTAGTTTGGGAAGGATTTCTCTACCCGGTTTGGTTCCAGAGAGTCTTGTCCATTGAGCCCGTTCTTGAGCTTCGGCGATTTCTTCAAGTGTGTTGTGTACCCCCAGTTGCAGCAGGTGCTCTGTCTCGGTGTTCTTGGGGATTCCCAGCGCTAGTTTGACTAGCTTCCTCAGTTGTACATTGAGGTTGTCCTTCTCCGCTACCTTCCATCTGTGCATGGCCGCCCCGTAGGTGAAGTGGCATAGCGCAAAGGCGTGTGTTAGCTTGAGGAGATTTTCTTCCTTCAGGCCGTGTTGTCTGTTTGCTACGCGTCGTATGAGATTCAAGGCATTATTCGACTTTGTCACGATCTTCACAACTGTCGGGGCGTTAGAGCCGTTGCTCTCAATGAACATCCAAAGGACTCTGATTTTGCTGACGTGTGGAATGGTTCCTCCATCTTTTGTTCTGAGAGTAATGGCGTGTGTGTGTCTGATTTCGTTCTTTGGTTTGGGACCGCTCCTCGATGGTTTGTAGACGAGGAGCTCCGACTTCGCACGCGAACATCGCAGGCCGGTAGGAGCGAGGTATGCCTCGATCGCGTCGATCGCTTGCTGCAGGGCGCTTTCAATTGATCCCAGGCTACCTCCGGGGACCCAGAGCGTTACGTCATCTGGGTACATCGTGTATTTGACGTTCTCGATTTGATCCAGTTTCTTGCCTAGGCCGGCTAGCGCAAGGTTAAAAAGCGTCGGACGGATGACAGAATATGGACGCACAATATGATTTTTTTTTTAATACCAGCCTTGAACAGGGATTGTTCATCCGTCTGTGTGCAATGAAAAACGCCGTTTCCTGCGCTCAACGACTTGAACAGCCGTTTGCTGTTAGGAACAGTCAAGTTGATATTGAGGGCGTTAGAAGCACCGCTCTCCTTGCTGAACAGTACGGGATGGCCCGACGGTCTGTGCTGCGTGCTCACTTGCACAGGCCCACGTTGATCCGTCTTCTGTTTTAGTTTTATAACACCTACTTAAACTCCTCACGTAATAATTCGCTCCACATAATTTCATACATGTGCGTTGTATGTTCTGAAATTTTGCTTTTTTGTATTGCACTACAACGTTACGCTTCTTTGTTGAACAGTGCTTAGGAAAGAAGATTGTCTGAAACAATGCTGACAATAATGAGCCGTATACTTTTAAGAAAACGACTTGTCCTTATACAAGTTTTACCCATACGCGGTTAGTTGATTCGCTCGGAGCGTAACTTCTGTAGGTTCTCCACATCCTCGCAATGTATATTTACACTTCTATTCCAAGGACGAAAGGAACTTGCGCTAATGATCATGAAGGCGAGCGCTAACAGCCGGCGCAGTGGTTGTGGCGCAACTGACAGCTCTGATCCAGTGTGATCGGTGAGCAAAAGGCTCGACAACCTCGCTCGGCCAAGGCTTGCCGTTGGGTCGAGAACTGATGGGGAGGGCGGTGCCGAAGACGGCATTTCCGCGACGCCTTCTACATCACTATTGCTGCTGCTTCTGCTCGGTGCCCTACGCGTCGCCGTTGCGCCTAGTCCAGCTGTCGTCTATAGGAACCCGGGGTCTGAGTGCGCTCATTACGGCGAAGAGGCGATGAGCCACCCGCCGTCCCTTCACTCTGGCGTTCACTTATTGCCGTCGATTCCGGCACCATGTCGTCGCGTCGTCCACCGGCCTGCCTCCCTTCTGTGTATATATATCATGGCGGATCCTCGCGATGACAGATGTGCTGATTCCGGGGCGGCTTATACCGGAGTGCATCCGCTCTCCTAATGGCGACATTGGCCTGCGCCGATATGTAAGGGCGATGGAATGCTTTGGCGGGGAGCTTTTTTTTTTCTACCGCATCCACAGGCTGGTTTCTTTTCCTCGTCTTTTTTTTCTTTTGTCTTACCTTTATTGCTTGTTGGCTTCCTGAAAGTATATACGGCGTCCCTGGCAGTGTCTTCATTTCGCAGCAGGATGTGTAGAACGCTGGTAAAGATAAAATTGAGATCGCTGGGTAGTTCTTTTGACATCTTTTTGTGAGGCGGTGGGGAATCTTGCCTTTCATGGCACCGAACGGCCCTCATGGGCTTAGCCTTTAGTTTTCAAGAAAACAGCGACCTGAACCATCATTGTCGTGGCGTGATTATGAAGCAAATTGGCAATGAAAGCAAGAAAAATATAATGTAAATTAAGCTTTTTGTAAGTAGAAGTTTACATTAGTTTTGTAACTTTAGATTTACTAATAGATAGGGTTAAGTTGGAAAAAAAGTGATTTCAAATTATAGTTAAAGAAGAAAGGAAACAGTATATGAGGAAAAACATTCATCGACGATTACGATACTCCCTAATGCGAAATTTGAGCGCAGCTCTTTAGATGTTTTGAATCGCACCGTTTGCGTCACAGATTGTTCGTAAGGAAAGCGTGAACACGGGAACGCGTGGCTCGCGCGAAGCGCATTCTCTAACGGCAGCGGCGCAGGCGAAGTAGCGCATGCGCAGTGGGTCTGAAGCCCACGCCAGCACTTTGCTTCTATATGTGGTATCGGTGGACGCGCTCGACGCATGCCTTAGTAATGATGTCGTTGGCGACCGGGCAAGGGCGTACGCTGCTATGCCGCCATCTCGCAGCGGGTCGTCACCGTGGGACACGTCTTGCGCGGCACTCCGCTTTCCTCCTCATGCTTCCGTTGTACCCTCCTCCTCCGATTTCCTCCTCGCGCTCTCTTCGCTCGTTCGTTCTGCTGGTTACGCCGACGCCGAGCCCGAGGCCGACGCTCATCGCAGGAGTGGGCGCCTAAGAGCTTCCCTCTAAAAACACACAAAAAAAGCGACAAATTGCCTTGGCGGTGGCTGCCTCTCATTTTCCGCATGATGCCTGCATTGCTCTTCCAATAGAGCTGTCACCGTGTGCACTTTTTGGGGTATTTATGTACTTGTGCTTTCGTATCGTAGTCTCAGCAAGTATTACGTGATCTCAGGAAACGCAAGCAACGAAATTAGCGAGAAGAATGCGGGGAACGGATCGCTAAATATAGGGAGCATTCTGCCTTATTTGGTCTACACTTTCCTTGGCTTTAATTAATTACTTAATTAATTAATTTACTGACTGACTTACTTACTTGATTATTTATTTTTGTCATACTTTTATTGTTTGCTCTCACTGAATTACCCTCGCTTAGAGTTTCGCGTGTCGTTCTGAAATATCTCGTATGCACAACGGATAGTTTATTCCCATTGCGTCAGCGAGATCCCCTGGTACTCTGGCACTTCGTGAAGCTGTACTGCCACTATTTTCGAGTATTTATCGAGCATTCCGCTGGCAAATATAATGTAACTATTGCAGCCGAATTTGTCATTCCGACCTTCAAGGACTGACGGAGTGCCCAACTTCAGTGTGTCGTTTATTCGACAGCCTGCGAAAATGCGGGCAATAGCAAAGCCAAAATCTTTCTTTGCTGCTGGAGCTCGCCCTTCTGGCTTCTGGCAGTAATTCAGCTTGACAGTAACTGAAGCGATAGCTTCCCGCGAAGAAATGCTCGCAACGTCAGCTACATGTGCTATACTCGCCTTGGATTCGCAGTTGTGTTGTAGTGGCTCTCATCACAAATTCCCGATTGCCGATCAGTCTATGGACAGTCCTGCCGTTGAAGCCTTGCATTCTTCTTCATAATAATTGCCAGCCAGCGTTATGTACACTGCCGGACGATGGCTGCTCCCAGCGACCTCGAATTACTCCTGTCTTGCGTACCCGGCTCCATCGAATGTCCTGGGAATTTCCTGATCTCGCTATACCATCTGAGTCTTCAGTCGTATTGGGCTGCGTTTCCCTTGCCTTGGAAGTTAACACCCACCCTGATGTTCTAATGGACCGCCGGTTTCTTGTTCTACGGGAAATTAGAGTGCAGGAACGACGAGATGCGAAAAGGATGACACAAACAAGCCCTCGTTCGAAAGAACAGCAATTTTGTTCCGGAAATTCAGATACATTGGCCTTTGTTATACCCGTGTCACACGGGCGTTTGGAAGGCCTTCCAACCGATAGTCAGTTGACTCAAAGGTCAAGTTCGAGCTGCTACACGGGTGGTTTCGACGGCCGCCGAGTCAACAGTCTATCGAGTCAACGGAGCACCTTACAACTCTATCGAAATCTCGATGGCCTTTGAGCAACAGAAACGCAAACAGCGCGAACATGCCCTCTCGTTCACAGTGAACTCTAATTCACGGTTGGAAAGAACAAATTAAACCAAAATTGCGCTAAAAATACTATATATGAGTGTTATTAATTATTAAATAAAGTATTCTTGCCACTTGATATGCGCGAGCTGCACATAATAATAATAATAATAATAATAATAATAATAATAATAATAATAATAATAATAATAATAATAATAATAATAATAATAATAATAATAATAATAATAAAAGAGCGATTGTTTGCGTCATTTTCGTCTCTTGTTGTTCCTTTGCTCTAGTTTTAGATTAATGAAATGCCGACTAGCCCAACTATCCATACTTTTGCTCTTCGAATTACATGCGGAGTCCAGCTTATTTAGTTTTGAATCCAGCTAGAATACCAGCCACACTCGAATGCTTGCTAACCATACCACCGTCTTGCCGTCTCTTAGCGTTATGAGTATTTGATTTGTCATTACATTGCACATTGCTCTGTCTCTAGCTCCATGTAAAGCTTGTCTGCCACCCTACAGGTATCAGCACCATAGATTATTATTAGTAGAATGCGATGATTGTATACTTTTCTTTAACGACACCGTTCATGCCTTGTATGAGTCATGTGCTCCCCAAACCGTTTTTTATTGGCTTGAAAATTAAGGATACGCTTGGGGGAGCAATCATGGAGCGTGAAGGGAGCCCCGCAGATGTTGACAAGCCCTTTAACAAAGACCTCATCGATCACTTTTGCTCCCTTTGGTCAGTACGTAACCAGCGCCAGCGTGACAAATGGGTTTAAGCGTTATCACGGTCGCGACGGCCTCATTTCGATAGTTGGGAAATGCGAAAAGACCCGTGTGCTTTGATTTAGGAGCGCGTTGAAGAATCCAAGATGATCGAAATTATTCTGGAGTCCCCCACTTCGGCGTGCCTCATAATCAGGTAGTGGTTTTGGCACGTAGAACCCCAAAAATTTATTTAATGTAACTTATTTACACCCTAACTGTATGGTGTATCATATGTGATACGCGAAGAAAACGCTGTGATAAATCTAAACCGCGCATTATTTTTAAAAAATTAAGTTTAGTTTGGGTGTTTATGTTACAAATCAAGGCTACTGAAATTCTATCACGCGAAAAAAAATTCATGCGGTAAGGGGTTAATTTAACCGATATGAGGCCATTCTGCTAAGCCGCCTTCGCATGATGGTCAGTGCGAGTTCAGGCGTGGCGAAGCTAGGCGTGTTAAATGTCAGCTATGGCGCTCGCTATAAAAACGCGACAATGTCTTTGAGGCTTTTATGCGCAGGCACACCCCGTGGACAGGGGCGTAGCTATGGGGGTGGGCTTATGGGGCTTCAGCCCCCCCTCCCTCGAAAATTTTTTCGTGCTGTCATGCACCGCCGACCAAAACAACTCCCGGCGCCGGAAATCATGCTATATTTTGTCTGGAATGTCCTTTTCACGATCGAAAAGACGTTTTAGCGCCAACATTGGGAAATCGGGCTGGATTTCGAGGCATCGCCCATCCATCGGGAGTCACATATCGTAACGTAATGAGCCCCACCAAACACAAAGTTTTGATGGCGAGCGGGCTCGTCACGGCATCTCGCGGAGGCCGCGGAATCTACGGAGCGCTCGGATTTCAATTCTGAAACTTTATGGGTATAAGGTTCTCAAGACCTTTTGATGCCCCGAAGCGTGCATTCACATTTCCAAAGTCGTGCTTTGTAGTTTCAATTCCGGCAGATTGTGGGTTTAATGCTGTTATAAACTTTTGACGCCAAAGCTGCATTGACTTTCCTAAGGTCGTACATCGGACCGTACAAACAGACGCGCTAAATCAACAGACTGTCACACAAGTTCACAAAACATGCAGCGAGGTCCGATGAGAGGAAGCGTTTTGGTGGTTCATTTGTGCCCTCATGTCACAGAAAAGAATATCAATTTTTTTCCCCTGCGCCAAAGCATCCATGTTAAGACACTAAAACACACACACACACACACACACACACACACACACACACACACACACACACACACACACACACACACACACACACACACACACACACACACACACACACACACACACACACACACACACACACACACACACACACACACACACACACACACACACACACACGCACACGCACACACAGACACACACAAAGACACAGACACAGACACACACACACACACACACGCACACACACACACACACACACACACACACACGCACACGCACACGCACACACACGCACACGCACACGCACACACACACGCACACACACACGCGCACGCGCACTTGAAGTGACGTGCTTGCATATCACGCAACGCATTGGTATCGCTCCCGCTATGCTGGTGACAAGGCCCTCCTTAAGGTAGCCCTAGACGTTGTCAAGCATTTAATGATAAAGTATTGGTAAAGGTTGTTCTAAAGTTCTCGCGTGTATTGCAGGCGTTTCAAATTGAAGTAAGCTGATCGAGCACTAATTTAACCGCCTAAATATAGAGCTGAAAGGCAGTGCTGGAGAGAATAGGCATGGAGTGACCGAGACAGGGGAATGTCCAGGTTCTAGTGGAATGTGCCACTAATTGGGTATCCGGGGAGGCTGGCCTAAATGAGTCTGCCAGACGCTGGCCGCAGCTGAACTACTGGAAGGGTGCTTTCGTGCTCCGCTGCATGCCTAACAGTAATCTCTCTTCCCCGCGCGGAAGCTTGCTACGCTTCTCAGCCGCGCGTATACCATGCCCCGTACGGTGTCGGACACGGTGCTGGCGCCATAGTTTGTGCGCGTTCAGTTGGCATGCATCTCTGTGCAAGCGAAGGCCGGCAAATGGAATGCACGTGCCTGCCCTGGTGGATACTTCCTCTATTCACCGCACCGCTCTAGCCAGGCAAGCTTTCAAGCAAACACTTACAGGTGCATATGCACTCGTGTTCGCTTATAGGAAGGGTCGTCGCTTAAGCTCGGGCCCGGGCCTGGATCTTGCTGGCTAAGCTCTCAGGTGGCGGGTTCCTGGCAGTATCGAAGGCCGGAAACGAGGGGGAGGGAGGGAGCAGTCGTGCGTGGCCCACTGCAGGTCGTTTAGCTAAATCGTGCGGAATAACGTCGTGGACGCGGAGTGCTTCGCGACAACGGTGCAGGAATCCGCTTAGATTCTTCAAGGAACAGACAGCAAGCAAAATAACGTTGGTGGCAGATATAGAAGCGGGTTTTCTGTTGAAAGCCTGTCCCGAGGTAAGTCGTCCCGATCATTTGGAGCTGCAGACCACCTTGATGCGGACGCAATCCTAATTTAAATGACAAATTTAAGCATGGCGTCCGATTGTTGGTGCGAAAAGTGGCCCTTATGCGAAAGCTCCAGGACTGTATTAACTGAAATTCAAAGTGCGTCTTTCATAAGCCATCACCGGGGTGGTCGTCTGGTTTTCAATCATAGTGATCCCGAACCCGAACACCACTCATTGAGGAAGCGCTATTTCGTAAGGGATGTTTTGTGAATACGGGCACTTCTACATTGAGATAAAGATAAACAGACTTGTTGCGTCCGCTTGATCGCGACGGCTACCCCTTTTTCTCTTTGATAATAATTTACTATAAAAGTAAAGAAAGCTATAATTTATTTAATTAGGTAACACTTCAACAAAACAGAAGAACATGTAATATTTTAGAACAGTAACAGTCTCTTTTGAAAAGTTCTCGTTGAAGTCCGCGGCTATCTGGGATACACAGGTTTCAGGCGCACAAACGAGGCGAAATTGGACTCGATGCAGTAGGACCAATATTCGTCACAAATATAATCGTCTTCAAATAAGCGCTCAAGTGCTTTTATTGCTTTGCGATGCACGTTTGATGGCCATGGGCCTAACATTTTGGCATTTAGTGACTTTAATTGACCGTGACGTCGGTGGCTTGCAACAGGCCGTTTTTGACCGGCACATTTTTTTTGTGTGCTCTCACTCCTCTTACCCTATTCGATAAATGCAATGAGCGCATCGTGGCTTCCATTTTATTTTCGCTTTATCATTGTGTTAGGCCATGTGACATCCCGGTCAGCGTATCTCCTCTTATCTAAAGCGGTGCTGTGAATAACTTTGAATGTGACGGGAAGACGACGAAGTGTCTTCTTGACAGAACACTTGTTTCTGTGCTCTGTGAATTTTTGATTAAATCTTCGCCTTTCGGGGTGCCCCGCCTCCCCGTCTTGCGGCCATGGACGCGGAGCATGCCAGAGGCCCGCCTGGCCAGAAGTCATCACGGCCGTCAACCACAAGGAAGCGAGTTGGCTCCCCCAGTGACACCGAGGACACCGAGCTGTACTCTATGTCGGAAGTCGACTCATCCGACGACGGCTTCCTACCCGTCCGGAGTAAGATGGCGAAGAGAAAGATCGCCAACACAGTTCCGTCAACTCCTGCGAGTACAACGACTATAAAGTCAAAGCCTGCGCGCTGGCCACACGTCATCATCTTTATGCCGGAAGAACCGTCAAGTAACCTACGGTGGCTGAACAGGCAAGCCCTGTCCATTTTCTGGAACGTGCAGTGCCGGATCAAATTAAAGACATCAGAATAAATATACACAAGAATATATTCGCCATAGACGTGTACAACGCGAGTGCGCTTGGGAAACTTCAAGAAATCACGGTGCTAGGCGGAATCAAAATGCGCCCCTTCATCCCGATCGACGACACATCCATAGCCGGTGTAATTTATGACATTGCCATTGCCATTCCCAATGATGGTTTACCTAGCTTCATCAAGCCGGCAAACGAGGGCACGATGATTACGCAAGTGCGCCGCCTTGGGAATACGCGCTGAGTAAAAGTAATTTTTCAAGGGGGATTGTATACCATCCCAAGTTACTGTGGGACATTTTCGACATCCGGTTCGACCATTCATCCGGAAGCCGCTTCAATGCCATCAGTGCTTCAGGCTAGGACACGTCAAGGGCCTGTGTCCCAACTCGCTACTGTGTCCCCGTTGCGCTGAACCTCATGCAGAAGAGACCTGCGGTGCCGCTGTTCTAAAAGTGCGCCAACTGTAGCGGCCCTCACGCAGCATCGTCGAAAGACTGCCCCCGCATCAAGAGGGAGCGCGTGGTTCTGAAGCAAATGGCCAGAGACAATTCGGCCCACAGGGAGGCAGCCGAAGTAGTCCGGCGTCGGCGTTGACCTCGGCACCATCGTACGTCTTCAAAGAAGGCGCATGCGCGAACCGATAGTACCCACTCCACTATAGTATCACTCAGTCGCGCCGCGAAAGGGCCCACCACTTCCACGAGGGAATCAGATAAGACTCTTTCTTTAGAGGAATGGCCTACGCTACCGAGCCGCTCCCTCGCTAAGGAACCTCAGAAGGTCCCGGCCCCACGGGAGCCTTCTCCAGCCATGGATGATTTGCCTAAAACAGATCGTCAAGTCATCTCGGTGCTACGTTCCTTCATGGAGGCCATCCGAGCGATTTTAGTGGACATCGGGACACCGTCTGCTCGAAGCGCACTTAAAGTGCTGGACGCCTTAAGCCCAATGCTTGAATCCCTCAACTAGAAAGATGGCTACCCATACCCCATCCTTCCGAAAAGAAGTCAAGGCAGCATCCGTCATCCAGTGGAACGCCAGAGGGCTAAAATCACGAATTTCAGATTTTCGTCAGTTTGTGTACACCAATGTGTTTCCACTCATCGTCATTTGGGAGCTCAACTTGTCGAAACCGATCAGACTGTCAGGGTACAAATTTATCATGTCATCAACAAATGGTGCATGCAGCAATATCATCGTTCTTGTTCGTCGTGAACTCACCTACGTTTTGCAACCAATTGGGCCCCACGACGACAATCAATATTTATGCATCACAGTTAAAAAGAACAAACTCTTGTTTACTCTCATAGGCGTATATATATCGCCTACTAGCAAATTCGATAATAAAAGATTAGCGGATATATTGAGTGTTTGTCCCGCCCCATGGGTAATCGTAGGTGATTTCAATGCACGTCATCTAGCATGGGAAAGTACAAGGACAAATGCAAGAGGACGAATATTAGCAAGCATCGCCTACAACTATGGCCTTACTCTCCTGAACGATGGTAGCCCTACCTTTCTTCAGGGCATGACATACGGCAGCTGCCTCGACCTTGCTCTCGTCTCCAACTCTCTCGTCGGATATGTGAAGTTGTGTCCAGACATTGAGACACATGGGAATGATCACATTCCCATCTATCTGAACATGAAAGGCTTGTCGTCTAGATCTGGCCCACGGAATACCATTCGGGCGATTCAATGGGCCAACTTCAAATCTGATATGGAAGATGCCTGCCGCGAGGGCCTACCCTCTGGGTTAGAGCAAACAATTAAAAATACGATGCAAAAGGCCACTCGCATGCTGACGATCTCTTACACGCGAAACGACTTCGACATAAAATTAGAGCGACTTCGAGCACTCCGTCGCTGGGCGGAACGTCGATATCGGCGTACAAAATCAATCAATGACCTTAGGGCAGCCAGGAGGATGCAAAAGAAGATTCAGCGTCGAATGGATAGATTAGCGTCGGAACGTTGGGCAACGTTTTGCCAGACACTCTTCCCCCACAAGCCACTGTCTCACATTTGGAAAACGGTGCAAGGTCTGCGTTGCCTTCCGGAACAGCGTTTTCCATTCAAGGCGCTCGCGCTTTTCCAAGGGCGGCAAGACATCGATGTTACAGAAGACTTTTGTGCGCGGATGGCAGACCAAGCGACTGGTCCACATTCTCCAGCCTGAGATGACGTCCCTCATTCCCGTGATTGCCGCATGGACCTTCCTTTTACAATGGAGGAGCTCGAGGCGGCACTAGCTCTCTGTAGGCGCTCATCATCTCCGGGTCCAGATGGAATATCATACCGAGCCTTGTGCTATCTCGGAGAATCCGCATGGACAGCATTGTTGAGTTTTTTACAACACCTCATGGCAGGAGGGAAATGTTCCTGACGAATGGAAAGTAAGCCGCCTGGTGCCACTCTTGAAGCAGGGAAAATCCCCGCTAGAGCTCACCTCTTACCGCCGAATAGCGCTGGCCAGCTGTGTAGGAAAGATAATGGAACGGATGATCCTTGGCCGCCTGGAATGGTACCTTGAACACTACAAGATTTATCGGAATTCCATGGCTGGTTTCCGACCTGACTGCTCTTCCATCGACAATGTAGTTGATCTCATTTCATATATCCATCACGAAAGGTCTCGTAAGCGTTTATCTGCAACTTTATACTTAGATGTGAAAGGGGCATAGGATAACGTATTACATGAGGCCATTCTCGACGCTCTTGTGACGGTTGGCCTAGGTGGTCAAGTCTTTTTGTGGATTGCAAGTTACCTATCTGCAAGATCATTCTATGTGTTAACTGACGATGGCCCAACTACGTGACGCTATACCAGCAGGGGCGTTCCTCAAGGCAGTGCTCTTAGCCCGACGCTATTCAACCTCGCCCTTATTGGACTTGCTGAATGCCTGCCAACTACCACCAAAATTTCAATATACGCAGAACACATCTGTGTCTGGACTAAGGCAGTCACACGTCCTCAGATACGTGCACGGCTTCAAAGAGCGGCTACTCTGACAGCAAGCTACTTGTGAAAACTTGGTCTCAGCATATCGCCAGAAAAACGCGCACTAGTGGCATTTACTCGCAAACCAATGACTCCTTATGTCATCTCAATCATTGGGCAGACAATTTCCTATGTCAGAACCCACAGATTTCTTGGCTTAATTATTGACCGAGACCTCTGTTTCAGCCCGTATGTGGCCTACATGAAACGGCGCCTGGCAGCAACCTCCCAGTTGTTTAAATATTTGACAAGAAAGACGTAGGGGATGTCAGTAGACGCAATGCTGAAACTCTACAGAGCTTTCTTTCACGTTTTTTTAAAAGATATAGTCTACGTGTACTGAACAACCCCTGCAAAACAAGTATTTGTGTTCTGCAGGCAGCACAAGCTCAAGCACTCAGAGTTTGCCTTGGTTTGCCCAGATGCACGTCAACAGAGGCAACTATTGCGATTTCTCGGGACCATGCAATGCAAACTCACATTACGGTGGAAGCCCTGAGAACGCACATCAGACATTTTGCACGTGCCCTCTATCACCACCTTGCAACACTACCTTCAGACAGGCACCAATCATCATTCCCTAAACTTTCGTCAAGTACAACGACAAACTTCCTTCAGGCTTCACCACTGCATCTAAACCATCGACACCCCCTTGGTGTCTTGTCAGCCCCACAGTCCACCTCAGCGTACCAGGAATCGGGAAAAAGTCTGAGCTGTCGTCGCCTGTGCTGAAACAACTGTCTCTGCTTCTGCACGAGAGGTACGCGGACAGTGCACGTATTTATACTGATGGTTCCACAAACATCCAGTGTTCGTCCGGTGCTGTGGTCGTCCCAGCAAGAGCTATTACCATCAGCTTTAGGACTGACCACCCAACGACATCGACATTTGCGGAACTAGCTGTTCTTCGCGCCGCACTTTGTTTCGTCAATCGGGAACCACCTCGACAATGGTCAATCTTCAGTGACTCAATAGCAGCCCTACAATCTGTACTATCAGCTCTGCGTCGCGGGCCATATGAACAGCTCATGTTCGATATTAGATGCCTACTCCATATATCACATGAGAAAGGAGATCACGTGACGTTTCAGTGGCTGCCAAGTCACTGCGGCGTCATAGGAAATGAAGACGCCGATAAAGCCGCTCGGGCAGCTCTTGAAGACACACACGAAGAGGCCATACCACTTTCACGGTCCGACGCAGCCAATAGACTTCGAGTGCTTGCACGGGAGGTCATGCTCTCTCTATGGTGCACACCAAGCAGCCACACCAACCGTAGCAATCGTCAATACGACCTGCCCTCTTTGATGCATCTCTGTATGCCAACTGGACTCCGCCGAAGTGAGGCAACCCTGCTTTATCGCTTATGGCTAGGGGTGGCCTTCAAGAAATCTTACTCATTTCGTATTGGAATGGCCGACAATCACTCTCTGCAATGCCCGTCTTTGCGAGGAGACGCTGGAGCACATTCCGTGCGACTGTCCTGAATATAATGTTCAGAGACAGTCCCTGGCGTCCGTTCTAGCCCAACTTATTTATTTATTTATTTTATTTATTTATTTCACAATACTGCAGGCCATGACAGGCCCAAGCAGGACTGGGAAATCAAAACATACTTAGTATAAATTGGGATTCCAAATGAATAAGGCCATTAACAATGAAACAGGGTTACATCACTACACATATAATACGTACTTGGTAACAAAAGAAAAAAAAACTAGAACAACAATTTTTCCAGTGCCGTTTGAAAATCAGCCTCCTCAAAAATGGTTTTAGGAAGAGCGTTCCAGTCTGAAATTGTCTGGGGGAAAAACTGTGTTTAATTGCATTGATCTTAGAAAATATCGGTTTCAGTGCATGGTCATGATTGTGTCGAGTCTTTCTGGTGTCTAAGGGTTTTACATATGAAGGTATGGACATGTCAAATTTACCTTTCAACATGTTATGCAAGAACACTATCCGAGCATATTTTCGACGTACTTGTAATGTTGTCATCCTGTGTTCTAGCGTAAGTTTAGTAGGGGAGTCACACCTTTTATATTTACAAAAAATGAATCGGATTGCTTTTCTTTGCAACATCTTTAGTTTATATATATCCTGCTTAGTTTCGGGATACCAAATTACGGAAGCGTATTCTAATTTCGATCTTATGTAAGTATTGTACACTAGTAACTTTAACTTTGCTGAAGCTTCGTTTAGTTTCCTTCTTAGGAAACACAACTTCTTAAATGCTGATGCACCTATATCTGAAATGTGACCTGACCAGAGTAACTTAGAAGTAAGTGTAACGCCTAAATACTTATAGCTTGTAACCCTTGCTACTTCTTGGCTACAGAGACTATAGGAATAATAACTAGGCTGTAATTTACGTGTAACTGTCAATAAGACTGTTTTTTTGCGCATTAATTTCCATATCCCAAGTTCGACACCACTGCTCAATCTGGAACAATTGGTCCTGTAATACAACGTGATCACTCTCACACAATATCTCCTTGTACATAGTGCAGTCATCAGCGAATAATTTTATACACACTTTATCAGATAAATATTCAATGAGATCATTTACATAAACCAAGAAAAGCAAAGGTCCGGGTACACTGCCCTGAGGCACACCAGAAAAAACAGGGAGCATATCAGACACACACTCATCCACTACAACAAATTGTTTTCTGCTGTGTAAGTATGCTTCAACCCAATTCACTAAGCAGATGGGAAGACCGGTTAATCTCAACTTATGTATTAGTTTCGTATGCGACACCTTGTCAAGCGCCTTGCTAAAGTCTATAAAGAATGCATCTTCGGTTTACTTAGGGACTCCTTCGGTTTATGAAGGAGACAGGCTTGGACAAGCGGCTGTGACAGTGATGTCACGTACCGCGCAAGAGTGACAGACTGTAACTAACGATGTGTGTGCCGTGTTATGTGCTCTCTCTATCTCTTCTCCCCATCTTTTATCCCCCCATCCCGCTCCCATGTGTAGGGTTGCAAACCGGTTAAGCTAAACTGGTTAACGTCCCTGCCTTTCGTTCTCCACTTTTTCCTTCCTTCCTTGAATGTGACAATACTGTGAATGCATTCAAAATTATAATGGTGCTGCTGTGATTCAATATCAAGTAAAGGGTGACGTTCAGGGCCGCTTTATTCGGATATCCCTAGAAGTATTTGTCTGCGGTATATATCTGCAATGTGTTGTGCGCTTGTCTCTCCAGCAGGGTGCAGTTCACGCATGAAGAGAAAGTGACTGTTCTACACAAGTTTTCGCGGGTACTGGCGTTGCTTTCAGCACTCGTATATACTTTAGGCTATGTTCCTCACGAGTGCCAATTCAAATTCTCAGATAACCTAATTAGGGTCATATTCATCACGGGTACTTGCTTTCGACGAACGGTGTAGCTTAGGTCTTCCCAGCAAACATCTGTGTGTGACCAAACTTGATGGCCTTTTTTTGTTCACTTTAAGTGAGCCAATGATTTCTTCTACGACGTGAAAAGATTAAACTCTTTTGTAGCATCTTCTCGTAGGACTGGTACTAGCGCAGCACTTTCACACCGAGGAGGAGAAATAGGCTGTGCGAGTTGGTATTGATTTATGGCTGCGCTGTTGTTGTTATCCATGAACCTTCCTCCACCGTTCCGGTCAGAACTCCCTTCTTGCTGAGCCAAAAAGCGCCCCCCAGCATCTCTTTTAACGCGATAACGTTAAGGGCCCCATGTCGCAGAAAATCCGGCGTCGACGTCCGGTGCCCCGCGTCGGTGTCCGCAAATATCATTTACGCATACCCAACCCCTCTTTTATCACCAAAGTTGCTCATAGCTTGTCTTACATTCATTACAAAGTTATTCCTCGGAATTTTGAGAATGGCAACCGACAGAGGTCATGTAAAAAAAAAGAAAAAGAAAGAAACACCGACAGCACTCACCTTTTATGCTGGATGTTCTCAGATTGAAATATTAAAATTGCGGAACAGTAACAGGAGATCGGCCCATCCAGGAGGCCGCGTTTCTTACCAGAAAGCTCGCCTTCGTCCGTAGCGTTCGCCGCCAGCGTTTCCCGGCAAACATTACGGTTACATAAGCTGCAGTTGCCGGGAAGCGTGAAAAGCAGTCAGGGATCTCTCAATGCTATCGCGTTCCACTCCTAAAGGCGAAGCTTAAGCGTCCTCGAAATATTCCCGTCCTCCTTACTTGTGCCATCTACAGAAGTACCCAACATGCTTGGTTGCCTCAGCGGCGTCACCGAGGCCGAGCTCCAAGCCATCCGCAGCACCTGCCATCATGGCAGACGGAGAAAGCAACGCGAAGCTCGGCTAGTTGGCGAAAAATCCTGACGCCCCCTTTTCATCCCCGAGACAGTACGGTTAGGGGGACACTGAGTGGAAGTGATGTGCACGAGCAGGGCTCTGCGAACGTGCCGCCTCACGGGATCATGGAAACCCCGTCGCGCACCAGGAATCCTTGGATGGCTGGAAGAACTCGGGTGGAACGCCTCGTTAGGTCTTCGCGCACCTCTGTGTTCGTGTGTACTGCAAGTTTGTGTGCTCATCGGGTTTACGATGCCTCTCTTGCGAACCGGTGTTTTTCACCGTGGTCGGATCCTCGCAGTGCCTCGCTAGCTCGTTCTTGCGGGACGTGGCCCGACAGGCCGAAAACTACTGGAGTTTGTTATTCCCCGAAGGGAAAAAGGGAATGTGCTTCGCAACTGAGCCGCTGCCTACTCCACTTACTGCGCTTTCCGCTGTGCTGATCCTGCGGGTCATTTCAGCTTTAACTGCAGGTTGAGCGCCGGAACGGGCTTCAGTGGTGTGCTTCCGCGCTGCAGATGCGACCGCGAGCTTGAAACGAAGAGTCGCGAGACCGTGCTTATAGCACCGTTAGGGAGCTCCTTTGGGACGAATGCTAGCTGCGTCTTGCATGCACGCGTTGCAGCATAGTCTGTTTATGCTGTACAGCCCGAAACACTCCTTGTAAGCAAACGTCTTAAAATAACGCCATTTCACGTCTTCTAAATAGCTGATGTGGGCTCTGATGTCACCCACTAGAGAACTTACGACAAGCACACGCACTGCCTGCATTCCTGCAATGCACATACGTTTAAAGCGGTGGAATAGGTTCTTGCAGAACGCTTACGTTTCAGATTTTCGCCTGCGGTCTCTAGAGAAGTGCTTTAATTGCTTAAAGGACGCAGTCGCATATAAAGTTTCTCGCGTTCCTCCATGAAATGATATTGTGGCATAGCCATAGCGATGCTGCATCATTTTTTTTTCTGCGCTTTAGTTCTTGTCGTCACGAAATTCGATGTTCCGCTACTACTGAGTGTGCAAAGGCCAAGTCAGCCATGTCTTAAATGTTTCCTTCTTTCATATTCCTTAGTTTAGGTGCCAGAAATGTCGAACACACTTTTCCAATGCGGTCAGTAAATTCGCGAACGGCTTCGCTGAAGCACGAGAGCATTCTTTGACTGTGCTGAAAAAGACATTGCCACATTGACCCGCCGTGGTGGCGTAGTGGCTATGGAGTTGCACGACTGAACCCTAGGGCGCGGGACCAAATCCCGGATGCGGCGGCCGAATTTAGATGCGGGGTGAAATGCAAGAACGCCCGTGTACAGTGTGCACGTTAAGGAACCCCATGTCGTCAAAATTAACCCGCAGCACTCGTAATCGAATCGTGGTCTTGGCACGTAAAATCCCACAATTAAATTTTTAGTTTTTTTAACCATGCAAAAGTTCGAAATTTTACTCATCATAAATGCTATCCGCTTTCGGAGATGTTGCCACTAAGAAATTGTTGCAACTTATAACTGCAACTTCTCGGGTACGAAACACCGTTTTCATTTAAATTGACGAAACGCAGCCGGCACGGGCATATCCAAAACTGCGGGATATTGTGAACGTCTAGAGAAGGAAGAAAACGGGCGAAGTTTCGCCAGTCACTGCGCTCCAATCAGTAGCGTTTCAACTGTGCAACCAGTGGGCAAACGAGAAAAAGGTTTGCACTGACGGATCGTGCACCCAAGGAAGTTCAGCGCGTTTATTTATGAACAGAACAGCGCTGGCGGACGCTGCTGCAGTAATGCGTCACGGTGAACGCGATAAAGTGCGGAGTTTAACGTTCCTGAACTGTAGAGTTGGTTGTGAGGGAAGCCGTAGGGGGGGGGGGGGGGTCTATGAAATAATTTTGAACCACCTGAGGTCCTTTAGCGTGCTTCTAAATCTAAATATACGAGCGTTTTCGCATTCGCGGTGGCGGGCATGTTCTTTTCGAAGAGCCAGTTATGGTGACGGGTAGTAATCAGAGAGACTAGCACTGCGGGGGTGGCGACGTGAGAAGGCGCGTGAGCGCGCCTCGACGAAATTGCCTGCAGAAGAATGGGTGCTGTAAGAAGTGCGCGCGTCTGCGAGTACGCATATTAAACGCTCTGGCGTAGTTGAAAGTATGCGAGCGTATGAAAAATTACAAGCATCCCTGTGGTGAGGAATGGAAGAAATATGACCTCGCTCAGCAGCGATGAGTATATATAGCCTTTGCAAGGGTATTTTCAGCTAGTCTAGTTTGCTTTTACGTTTGTTTATTTATAGCTCCTAAAAAAAGGAGCGAGAGAGGTAGGAGGAGGAAGACAGCTCTAGTGTTAAAGGTTTCTTTTGTTGCTCGCTAGCAGAACTGTATGCGTGCTTTCTTAAAAATAAAACTATATTCGGGTGGTGCAATTATGACTCAAAAGTTTTGACAGCCCGAACTTTGACAAATGAATAATCATGGCGGCAATATTAAAACTTGATCCGATTTCTCACTGTAGCTTGAGGCAGTGCGCGTTAGATGCGAAGGAGATCTGGCAGCGCTGTCTTCAATTTCTTTATATACATTCATCAAAGAAGGATCTTGAAAGGAAAGAGAGACAACCGGAATATACGAACAGTAAAAAATTAATACCTGCATTCAGCCGAATTGCTCTTTTTACAAATTTGAGTCCAATTGCCAAACTCCTAAAACGAAGCAAACATTAAAACCAATGCACCTCGGAAAGATTTTTTCAGATCTAAAAAAAGATACGTTCGATTGACCTTACGTTAAGTTTGCGTTTACTTCCAACAGTATTGCAGTTTGTTGGCGTGAAAACGCTGAGTTTCATGTTTTCAGAATGGAGGGATTGACATCCACTTCTGCATGGTGCCTATGAAACAGCAATGTGGAGAGTTGTAGAGTGAGACGCAGAAATTAATAACTTTGCATCACACCTCTTTTCTGTTTCATTACATGTTGCTTATCATGTTTTCGCTTAAGTTCTTACTCGTTTTCGGTTAGTGCCCACTGTGCTGTAAGTGCCCTGGTTGGTTTGCTTCATTTTTTGCTACGCTTGCGTGACGCCCAAACCGCAAAAGTTCTCGAAGCATAGAATCAGAGTGATAGAGAAAAAAAATCAATTCTTTTTTCGCATCCGATCTAACTATCCTCGAAGCGAAAAAAAATAGTAGATGCTTCTGCGTATACGGCTACAATAGATCTAACCCTTTTCCAAGCTGAGATGCAAAATCGCGAATAAAGTTATCTTTCACAACAACCTATTTCGGAAAAAAAAATTGCGGATTACTCTACATTGATGTCTTATCCGCATAAAGGCAATCAACAAATCTTAGGTCATCCTTACAAAAATCTATCATTTCTCTCGGCTGCATTGAAACGACACAATATTACCGATGACAAAAATATCAGGTAAGGTGTTATGCAGTGGCTAGAGTATTGACCTGTGAGGCTGCATGCCATTATTCTCGCCTTCGTGGCACATTGTGCACGTTTGCATTTCAGTATGGGACGACAGGAAACGTCTATTATCGCGTGTCTGTGTATTTTCAACTCTCGCTATTTTTTTGTTTTATGTCAGTTGCTATCGCGAGGTTGTAACGAAGCTGGATGTTCTCTGCTAAACGCAAGTCTTGAGAACGCGTTCGATAATACATTCTTACAGCAACAATCTGTTTCCCTAGCACGTCCTGAAGCTACGCTCCAGTACATGGCGCCATCAATCGCTTTGTTAACTTATTCTGGCGCTCCAAACAGGCATCATTTATTCGTCTTTACACCTAAAAATGAAGATCATATCTGACAGCGCATTTCGCTCACCATAAATTCCGTGCAGATGAATGATTGCCCTTCTTAGCTTTCGTCGACACATCGGCTTCTGCTGTATACTTACTTTCACTGTGGCCACGGCCCGCCTTCCAGCACCCTGGTTGCCGCTCACTCCTGGGTCATTCCACGCCAAATCAACCTGCGTCTTTTTCCACCGTCACAGATATAGTTGAAAAAAAAATTACACGCGTGTGTTGAAGTTGAAAACTAATTCTTCCCATTTATTTTCTTCCCAAGAAATGTCTTGCACTTTGGCGAAAATTTATTGTTCTTACCCAGCTGAGTCTGAATGCATCAATCAACATATTCTTCAAAGGCGCATTGTATGATCCAGTCGTTAAAATGGTGCATATAGTAAGGAAATGAAGTGATGTGACTGCTAAAATAACGAATATTTCAAATATTTGAATACTGTGTGAGCTTCTGGCACCGGCAAAAGCCGGTAAAATTGCAAAGATGATTTATTTTCTTCGGAAGTCAGGAAAATCCAGAAGCCACAATTTCAATATAGAATGGTAGCCCGGTTGACATAGCATAGCCTAAGTGTATTTTAAGCTTTGAAAGTTGCGATTCTTCTTTTTCTCGCGCAGAAAGATGCAGAGGGTTTCACAAACGTTCCTGTCAGCGTAACCCAGTACGGTAGCCCCAAAGGAAAGAATTACAGGAAGAGTCAGATTCAAATGTGAGCCACATTATCTACGTTGTTCACTCTGTTCTTCTTTTACTTGGTTTTTTGTGGAGGTTCTCAAGCGCTGGACTTCTGAAGGCTTGTGAAAACCGGATCGAACGCATCCAACACTTGCAACGCACTTCAAGCTGTTGGCGTCTGTAGTTTGTCCGGAAGAACACGAATAGCATGACATGGCATGGCAAGAACTTTATTTTAGTCCAGAGAAACTAGGGTCCGAGGGCACAAGCCCCCAGGCTAAGTCGGTGGCTCCGCCCACGTAGGCACCGGTAGACCAAAGGCCTTCCCGATGTCGTGAGCTCTCCGGACGGCCAGGAGTTGATCTTGGAGGACGTCGCTGGATATGCGCCGACACCAGTCCTCCTCACTGTTGAGATCCGAAGCCCTTTGGTTGGGGCATAGCCAGAACATACGATCAAATAGACACGAAGTGTGTCCACAACTTTTACATTCCGCGGGAAAATCCTGGTCAATTTTGTTAAGCACAAAAGGTGTGGGATAAGATTTAGTTTGAATCATTCTTAATGTGACTTCCTGAGCTCGGTTGAGCTTCTGATGGGGGGGAGGAAAAAACCTCCTGCCGTCCCTATAGTGTGAGGTGATCTCGTGAAAAGTAGTAAGTGGGTCTTTGTAGGAGCCGCCGTCATCCTGGAGCAGTTCCTGACCTGATGCGTGGCATGTGAGATCTCGCACAGCAGAGTGAGCTTACTCGTTAGGATTACAACCATTAGGGCTGACCGAGTGGCCCTGATGAGCCGGAAACCAGACTAGGTGTGAGCTATCCAGTCGGTCGTAATTATGAGTATTAATACTGTGTATAAGTAACTTGTGTGCTTCCATTGAGACGAAGCCGGCTGAGTAATTCCTAATAGCTGTACGGGAATCGGAGAAAATCGTGGAGCCTCTCCTCATTGTAATTGCAAGTGCTATGCTTGCTTCTTCAGCGGCATGAATGGAGCTCGTTCTTAGTGAAGCCGCGCTTATTAATTTACCGCTCTCATCGACCACGGCAATAGCGTAGCGGTTGCCCGATTCATAACTAGTTGCATCGACAAAAAGAGCTGAGCTGTGTTGTTGGTGCAGTTTACCCAGAATGCATTTGGCCCTGGCGTCCCTTCTGCCCTTGTTGTGGACAGGATGAATATTTCTAGGTATGGGGGCCACAAATAACTGTGTCTCCACCTCCTTGGGTATCTTGAACTAAGAGACGTCTCCTCCTCGAGGCAGTATTCCGACTTCATCTAGAATATTGCACCCTGGCTTAGTGTTGGAGAGTTGCAATTTCTGACATCGAATGTGCCTCAATGAGCTCATCTATAGTTTTATGATGTCCTAACTTGTTGAGGAGTTCGGTACTCGTTCCGTGCGGGAGTCCCAGAGCCCTTTTGAGTCCGGAGCGTATAAGTGCGTTTAGCTTAGCCTTCTATCCTTTCCCCCAGTTCAGGTATGATGCAATGTACGTCACGTGACCGATGAAAAATGCATGATATGCTCTGATGAGATTGTCCTCCTTGAGGCCTGCATTTCGATTTGAGACCCTGCCCAGGAGCTTTAAAGTACTGTTGGCCTGACCTGTGAGGCGGTTCAGGGCCGTAGCGTTACAGCTCCTTGCGTCAATGAGAAGACCCAGAATTTTAATTTTCTCTACTCTGCGTATGACCCGTCCTGTGTTGTCTGTGATTTTAATTGGCAGATTTTCTAAAGGCGCAAGGTTTCTAATACCTTGTCTCCCCTGTCTAAAGAGCAGCAGCTCAGATTTACTAGGTGACAGCCTGAGTCCGGTGCCCTTAAGGAAGGATTCCGGGGTGTCTACCGCTGCCTGTAGTGTCTGCTCTAGTGCTGCGAGTGACCCCCTTGGGACCCCCACTGTGATATCGTCAGCGCATATGACGTGCCCCAAGCTCGGGATTTTGGACAATTCCTCCGAGAGCCTGTGCATGGCAATGTTAAAGAGGAGTGGGGACAATACTGAACCTTGTGGTGTGCCGTTGTTGCCTAAGTTGTATGGACCGCCTGTGACTATGCCGAGTTCGACCCGAGCTGTCCGATTAGCTAGAAAGGACATCACATAATTGTAAAAATTTCTTCCCAGGTTCAAGGTTGAGATTTCTTGTAGGATATGTTTATGTGCAACCGTATCAAATGCTTTGATAAGATCCAAACCCAGGATGCCCTTTACGTCCCTGCTGGGGTCGTCAATAATAGCCCGTTTGATCATGAGCATGGCGTCCTGTGTGGATAATGCCTTCCGAAAGCCTATGAGATTGTGCCTGAAAAGCTCCTGGTTTTCTATGTGTTCTATTATACTGTTATGAATAGCATGTTCGGCTACTTTGCCAATACAGGATGTAAGTGATATGGGCCTGAGGTTCTCCTTTGTTAGTGGTTTGCCGGGTTTCGGTGTAAACGTGACGCTGGCCTCCCTCCATTCCGGTGGGACAGTGCCGGACCTCCAGTGTCCATTAATTTTGACCGTGATTATGTTTATGGCATCATCGTCCAGGTTTCGCAAGAGTTTATTTGGGATGCCATCCGGACCCGGGCCAGATCTCCCATTTAAATTAAAGAGTACATTCCTTATCTCAGCTGAAGTGAAGTCACTGTCCAAGTCCGGTTGCGATATTCCGGAGTAAGGTTCGCTTATTTCTTCTTCGTTTTCATATTCATTTTTAAGTGGCAGGTACATGTGTGCGAGGTCGTTTGCGACCTCTCTTGCTGTCCGCCCTATATTTATCTGTTTATTGACGAGTCTGTTTATGGCGAGGTTTGTAGTACCTCTGGAGAGCTTGTCATTAAATAGGCTCTTCAATAGATTCCATTTGCCTCCTCTATGCAATCTGCAGTCTGTTTCTGAGCAAGTTTCGTCCCATTGTTGACGTGAAAGTTGAGCCGCGTATGTTTCGATATCACGATTAACTTGCGCGATCTTGGCTCTAAGTCTTCTATTAAGTCTGTGACTCTTCCCTCTGGTTAGAAGAGAATTTTTCCCTTCCAGCATGTGAGCTAGCTTGGAGTCCATTTTTGGGACTTCGATTTCTGTTGAGACTGCTTTAGTAGCTTTCTTAATCACTGCGTTTACTTGATCTAAAAGCTGCTCATAAGATTCGTCATCTATGCTGGTTTTCTTACGCAATTTACGAAAGAGATCCCAGTCCACGTACTCATATTTCCTTAGTGGTGGTGGTTGCGTCTGTAAGATGACTTCAATTATGTAGAGATCACTTCCTAAATTCTACTGCTGATTGTCCTATGAGCCTTCAATTCCTCGAAGGAATGTTAGATCCGGGGTTGTATCTCTGGTAGTGGAGGTACCAGTTCTCGTGGGGAACTTAGCATCTGTAGTAAGAGCGAATTTAGTTCACTTTCCGTGGTTGCTAAATAAGTTCCCTTGATCCTCTGATGACCATAGCCCCATTCTTTGTTGGGAGCGTTGAAGTCACCAGCGACTACGAGTGGCGCTGTATCTGTCTCACTGGAAATGCGGCCCAAGAGGGACTTAAAATTCTTTTTCTTATCTTGCGGAAAGCTATAAACGTTAGCTATATATACGTTAGCTGCTTTTTTGTTCTTCAGGATGAGTTCGATCATTTGGGCTTCTAGACCAACCTTGTACTTGGGAAGCTCGTGAGTTTCATAGGAGGTACCCTTTCGAACCAAAGTCGCTATTCCCCGACCCCCTGGAATGGTCAAGGTTTCGGAGTTGTAACCCGGTAGAGAGATATCCTCCTTAGCTAGTGTTTCCTGTAAGAGAATAACGTGCGGCTTAACTTTGGCCGATCTAATGAGCTGATGCAGGGGAGCCTTGCGCCTTCAGAAACTCGCACAATTCAACTGCCATATTTTAATGTTATTGTTGTCGTTTGAAGCCATTATGGTACCATTGGTTGACTACCCGAACCCCTAGAGTCCGCGCTCGGGCTACCGTTTGTGCCTCCGTGGACTGCCGATGCAGCCGCTGCGCTTGCCTTTGCCTTATCTTTGGGCCTTTCTAGTTGACCCACTCGAGCATCTAGATTAGTGATGAGCTCCATGATTTTCGCCAGAGTCCTGTCTATTGTTTCTAACCTTGCGACTATTCTGTCTTTCTTGTGTTTGGGGGGTGCCTCACTCTATCCCATCTCCTCTGCCTCCGAGGTTTCTAAATCTTCTTCCTCTGTTTTGCTAATGGGAACAGGGTGGGGGGCTTTACGTTTAGGTTTGCCGGACAAGGGTTTTGGAGCCGTTGTCTCCATCTGACTACGGGGTGTTTCTGACCCTTCTTTAAAGGATTTGAAAGCCTCCCTGAACTCAGACAGTTCTTGCCTTAATTTCCGATTTTCTGATTCTAATGCCAATATTCGGGGATTTGACTCATGTTCCGGCTGTGCCCTACCATTAGTATTCCTAGACCTTGCCCTTGTCGGTTGTCCTGGTTTCCCAAGGCCTCCGTTCTTGACCCGATCGACCCAGGTTGCTCTTGGGGTCGACTGTGAACGGGACCTCGATCTTGCCCCAGGTCCTCGGGGTTGCGGGTCGACACCAGAAGATTCTCCAGAGCTGGGTTGTCCTCTGGATCGAGAACGCCCACTGGAGCGGGAGCGCCCTCGTGAGCTGGAGCGTCCTCTCCAGCTCACGAGGGCGCTCACGAGGGCGTCCAGCCAAGTTGGCGTCATTTTCTTGTACGACCCCATTGCGCTGGGAATTGTCGCTGTCTTCAATGTCGTCGGCCACCTGTGTATAGCGTGCTTGCTGTCGTTGGCGCCTTCGACGCCTCTGCCTCACAATATAAGGCATCTGGAATCTTTAACTGCGTTTTCGGTCCCCAGTTGGGTGTGCGCCACCGCAAATAGCGCACTTGGGATCACAATGATGATCTTCAGGTGGGGAAGTGATTCCACAGTCCCTACACTTTCTAACACTTGCCGGATTGGGACACACGTCGGATCTATGTCCGATTGCACCACAGCCGTAGGACACATCTATCTGTCGTCGGTAGGGACTACAGGGCATGAGTAGGTTGCCAAAAATAACGTGGTTTGGCACTCTTTGTCCTTCAAAAAGTACCACCACATTGTAGTTTGCTTGATCCGACGTACCTCGACAAAGCCCCGATTTCGGTGATTGACGAAAAGGGTTTTCAGTTCCGCGTCACTAATGTCCAGATCGATACCGCGAACAACACCCTTGCATGTATGTATCTTCTCCTGCTGCGGTGTAGGCCGCTGCTTCGAAGGGTCCATCCCTCGTATGGATCTTGCGTGCCTTGGCGTAAGCTCTCGCGTTTTCTTCCTGCGTAGTCGATACCACCAAAATGTTTTGACAGCCGTTCGGACAGTACGTGTCCTCCGTCGTGTCTTCCGGCGCTAAGGCTGCCGCCATGGCCAGCGCTCTGGAGAGATGTACCAGGCTGAACTTTTTAACGTCGAGGCCGCCACGGGGGCGGACAATTATCGTGATGTTATCCCTCGGTAGCATCGGGATCCTAGAGGCGGTAGCGACGCGCTTAAGCACGTTCTGCGAGGTGGCCGTGCGGCGACTACCTTTCCCGCCATGGTTGGTATCCTTTATAGCCACGGATTTCCCGCCAGCATCTAATGTGCGTCTCCTTCGGCGAGTGATGGCTGTCATCCATCCGATATCTTCCTCCGAGGTGATCTCCATGCCTTCAACAGCTAAGGTGGAGGCCATGCCTACACTCCGTCGTGCGCGTGAGGTCTAGGCCTACAGCGCGAGTCAGGGGCTGGCAGCTTTTCTACGTGGCATGCAGAAAACACTTTGCAAAGAGGCGAAAAATGGAGCCACCGGCAAAAAATGGGCATCCACGTAATCCTTGTGATACGACGCGTCGATCGACACCAGGTTCTCAGGGGTGGCACAAAAATTTGGCGCAAAAACATTGCTCGAAGCGGGAGCCGATGTTTGCACGACCGCACTAGTCGGCTTCTTCTTCTTCCTCCCCCACACGAATAGCACTCAGAACAACTTCTACAGCGGAACCGTGACTCATCGACAACAACAGCGATCGTTCCCAAACGATGGCAGAAGCGCCTCCATATTCCAATGGAACGCAAGAGGCCGTAGGTAATGTATTTCGGATTTGCGGGAGTTCGTCTTTGAAATCTACTTTCCTATACTGGTCATCTGTGAACCGAACTTATCAGCCACCTTAAGAGTATCGTGATACGATCCTTTCGTTTCAACCACGCGTGTCCGAAGTAGTAAGGTCCTGGTCTACATTCGCAAGCACCTCACGTATTTTTGCTAACTCGCACCGCCACATGATGGTAACCAATACGTCTGTGTTAATGTGAAAAAGAGGAGGCTGTATTTTGCACTTATTGGGGGCGTGTACCTTTCCGCAACAAATCAGTTTAATTGCAAAAGACTAAAAGATGTCATGGCTACCCCTCCCGGCCCTTGGATAATAACACGGGGCTTCAGCGCTCACCACCAGATATGGGGACGCTCCATGATTAATTCAAGGGGCAGGTCACTCATATCCTTTGCATCAGGCCACAGCTTGTGGCTTCTAAATGACGGAAGCCCGAAATTTCTGTGAGGAACAACGTACAGCAGCTGCCTTCACTTGACACCGGTGTCAGGGTGCCTGACTTCGACCGTGCAGTGGCTCACTGATATTGAAACCCATCGAAGTGATCATATTCCGACCTATGTGAGAATTGACGGACTAGAAGCCTCATTATCGGTTGTATTTCGCCAAATTGACTGGTCAGCCTGTGAAGATCTTGTAGAAGACACATGCAAGAAACATACCGCACGCAGGTTAGAAGACATCATTGCAGAGATAATGCAATATTGTACACGTAGCTTCCCACATCCATCGAAGGGTACATAGTACGCCATTGAATTGGGAAGGCTTCGTACAGTACAGGCGCACGAGCTCAATTATTGACCTCAGAGTAGCTCGACGCATGCAAAAGAAGCTACAGTGCCGAATGGATAAGCTAGCGGATCAAAGATGGAAATGCTTTTGCGAGTCATTGGACTCCTGCAAGGCGCTGTCCCATATGTGGCATACTCTGCGGGGTCATCGCTCATTCCCCCAGCAACGACACCCTTTTAATGCCCTTGCTCACCATCAAAACCGCCGTGACATAGACGTTGCAGAGGAATTTTGAGCGAAAGTCGCCGGCAGTACAGTTTTAGCCTCTGACATGGTTTAGGTGACATTCCCGGTCCTCGAAATGCAAGTATGGACGCTCCATTCAATATGAAAGAGTTAGAAGCTACTATGGCACTCTGTAGGTGTTCCCCTTCACCAGGACCCGATTGAATAACATATACTGCTTTGCACCACCTAGGTCAAGAAGCACGACGAGAACTTCTCAACCTATGTAATAGTTCATGGCAAGATGGCGTCGTTCCACAGGAGTGGAAACGCAGCCGCCTGATACTGCTGCTAAAAGCAGGAGAGGCACCGCTGGAACTGGCATCATATCGACCTATAGCACTCGCCAGATGCGTTGGGAAGCTTTTAGAACGTATGATCCTCATGCGTCTTGAATGGTACATTGAACACCACAAAATTTACCCTGACTCTATGGCAGGATTTTGACGAGGTCGTTAATCGATTGACAGTGTTATCGATCCAGTGACATCTATAGAACAGCAAAAATATTGAAAGCGATTACCAGTAGCACTATTTTTTGATGTGAAAGGCGCGTACGACAACGATTCCCACCAAGCCATCCTGGACGCACTTTTGACAATTGAATTGGAAGGGCGAGTATTTCGATGAACCCGAAGTTACTCGACACAAAGGTCCTCCTTTGTACGTACGAAAGATGGTCTCACTACCGACCAGTACACATGCCTAGGTGTTCCCCAAGGCGTTGTTATAAGCCCTATTCTTTACAACCTCGTGCTTCTTGAGCTGGCCGAATACCTACCGAAAGCAGTGAGTGTCTCAGTCTACGCCGACGACATCTGCACCTGGGCATCAGTGGTCACTGGCCTGCAGGTTCGAACAAGGCTACAGAAAGCAGCAACGCAGGCACCTAGCTATCTTTGCACAAAAGACCTAACCATCTCCACAGAAAAATGTGCGTCAGTGACTTTTACACGGAAAGCTCGCCCGTGCTTGCTAAAACATGCAAGTCAAATCTTCGAGAACTTCAGAGCGTTCAAGAACAGGAACTACGCGTTTGCCTCGGCCTTCCGCGAAGCACCTCAACAGCAGGAACTGCTAAAATGGCTCAATAACATCAAATCACGACTTACGTTGCCACCGACACACTTAGGGCCCATATTCGTCACGTTTCACGGATGCTATCAAGCTCTCTTGCCTGCCTTCCAGAACGACGACGACAGACGTCATTCTCCAACGCGGTCAGCATTCATCGTGCCTCACTACCATCGGGCTTAACATCCTCGGCACGTTCACCCTCCGTTTCGTGGTGTTTAAAACAACTTCAAGTGCGGCTTTCGGATCCGTTCCAGGGTAAGAAAGATGACTGACCTGCCTACCTTGACCTTGAATCAAGAAGCTCTGGATTGTTTGCACAATTTCTACTTTGACCGAGTCCACTTATATACGGACGGCTCTTCCACTCAGACCAGCTCCGCGGGCGCAGTGGTCATACCATCACGATCAATAAGCATCACATACAAGATTTGTCACGTCACAACATCGACTGGTTCGGAGCTTGTTGCCCTCCCAGGTGTCGTTGATTATATCAATGAACAACCACCTATTGGGTGGGCGATATACTGCGACTCGAAGGCGGCCCTACAATGTCTTTTGTCAGCTCTTAGTCGCCAGTTGACAGTTCGTGTCGGAGATATGAGAAATGCACCGTCATATGATCGCGAAAGGACACGATGTCGTGTTTCAGTGGTTGCCGGGTCATTGCGGTATCTCCTGCAACGACCTTGCCGACGAAGCTACTGGGGAAGCACACGAAGGAGCAAACCTTGTTTCTATATCATTATTGAGTACTGACGTTGCCGAACACTTAAGCAAGCTAGCGCACACTGCGACATTGGAGAAGTGGCACACACCTGGATTCACGAAGCATCGATTGCATTCTCTCGATCGATCAATGCAACTGCGGCTGTTGTCTGGGCTTCCGCAAAATCAGGGAACAGAGCTGTGCCGCTTACGTTTGGGCGTCGCATTCACCAATGCATATACGTGTTTGATTCTAAAGGCTGATCGCACAGAGTGCAACGCCTGAGATGTTGAGGAGACTACAGAACATCTACTGTGCTTCTGCCCATCTTTTGAAAGTTAAATATATGATCTCTGCGCAGCTCTTAATGAGCTAGATAGCAAACCGTTAATCTTGAACAAGATTTTGGACGAGACGTTCATTTGAGGGATCGCCAGCCGTTTGTGCGCAGGCGCAAGCAAGAGCGTGTGCGAGAGAGATAATCTGGGGGCTTTTTCTCGTTGAATATATGACTCAGCCTAGGCACTACGGAGAAGGTTTCTTAGCGCGTGTTGTAAACGTTTGTCCCTAGGCGTGCCGGCAATGCGGAGAGCGGTCGAGTTTGTTTACGCTCGGACGCTGGCTGCTGGCGCGGTAAAATATGGTGAAGCAGCGGGCACTCGCGCCCGACTAGGCGACCGCTGTGTCGGACAGACTGTCTCGCACCTGTGGCGCTGGTGCTAAGTCAGTCGAGGCGTATCATAGCTTTCTCGCGCGTTACGGCGATGTGCCTTGTAAATAACATCACAAATATTTCTGTGGGAGCAGTAGCGACCGTAGTAGAGCCCTGGCCATATATATTGAAAATCTAGAAGGGAGAGCGCCTTAGCAATCACGGTTAAACGCAAGTCGCTTAAAGGCTGCCAGTGACGATGACTGACTCAGCACCAGCGCCGGAGGCACGAGAAAGTCTGTACGACGTACCTTCAGAGGCGAAATTCTGACTGGTGTTGTAGAAGTCGCGGGGCGCGGTAGCGCTGAACTTAGCGTCGCAAGTTGGTGGCTGGACATAATTACATTTATTCAATCGTGGTTTTTACTAATTGTAACAATATGTAATTATTTCGCATTATTGGCGGCACCTCCAGGGCACCAAAGTGGCAATGGGGACACCAAAACTAGAAACCGGACTGGTCCGTGGGTTGGGGCTCGCGGAGTCCTGCGCGTGCCAGGGCTGTATAAGCCAATTTTTTATGCGAACACCGCCTGGAACGCTTCGGCCTCCGCGGCCTCAATCCACGGGCCGTCCTGCTTGCACCTTCGATCCCCCCGCTACCCCTTGGATGCCTTGAAGATCCTGCGTCGCCTGCTTCATTATAACCTCAGGTGCTCTCCTGAGGCCTCCGTTTGCCAGTTACATGTGACCTCATGGAGCAGTCCGCGGAAAAACATGCAATATATCGTCGCGACGAAAAAAGCGATCCGGGACTTATACAATACCATTCAGAACCTTGCCCCTTAAGACAAAGCGATGACTAAATGGGGCGTCTTTGCCCACGGCCTCACCGCACGGGCTGCCAGCGGCGCAGCGTTAACAAACTCGACCGCACTCCGCAATGCCGGCATGTCTAGGGGACAAAAGCATACAACATGCGCTAAGAAACCTCCACTATGCCTATGCGCTACGCCTAGGTAGAGTGCAAAAGATTTTCTTGCTTGCGCCCGCTTTTACTCGCGCCTGCGCACAAACGGCTGGCGATCCCTCAAATGAACGTCTCGTAATATTTTTGGGCAGTGGCCTTGCACATCGCAGCAACAAAACGCCACAAAAGCGCTGCTGCGATACTTCAAAGCTACCGGATTGAGCGACCGTCTGTGGATATCCAGGGAAAACACGGGAAAGGCGGGAGACGGAAATTCAAGACGATGAGCAAAACGAGAACAAGGTGAAAGCAGGAGCCATCTGCTTTCACCTTTTCTCGTTTTGTTCATCATTCCGTCTCTGGATACAGAGCAGAAAAACTTTGCTACGTTGGCGATATCCACAGTGGACTTGCCCTTCTTGTCTTGATATTTTACTCCCCTTTCCCCTTCCCTCCAATGTAGAGTAGCCAACCTAGTTCAGTCCTGGTTAACCTCTCTTCCTTTCATTTTAATTTATTGTCTCTCTCTTATTTGGCTTTCTTGTGGACTTATAATATTCCTTTAAATCATTCTTTTATCTATCGGCGTTGAGAAACTGATGGTGTAAGAAGGAGGAGAAAATAAATTTTGGCTGGGTCGCGGGGGAATCAAACGCGACAAGTCAAGAAAGAAGCTTCTTTACAGCCATCAACAAGAAGTTCAAAAAACAACTTCAAGGAGAGCACAAGCACTTCAGACGCGGCCTAGGTGTCTTTTTCTCGTTGCAAGCCTTTCTTCGGCGCCCTTCCCACCGTCTGTCTGAGTCCGTCGTGCGATGCACTCCCATGATGTGGCTCCCCGTGTCCTGCAATCCCACCCCCGCTCTGACACAGGTGCCCGAACTTCCGGTGCCCAGGGGCCGTTGTTGTCGGTGAGAGCACGTTAATGGCGCCGGGTCCCCATCGCCGTCGACCATGATCAAACATGGGCTGTGTTCGAGTTCTGGCCAGGATCGGAGAAAAAGTCTACGTAGACAGGTAATGAGACAGCCGAGACAGCTTCGAGGCCATGCAATGGAAAGTGTGTCGAACCGTGTGGAAGTTGCATGGAAGACGCTTCTGCGAAGTGACGCCACCTCGCGAAGGCAAGAAAGAACTGAGAGAAGCACGCATTATTTCTGTTTTACAAGTCTTTGCGCCTGGGAACCCATGAAAAGCGCGATGTGGCTTACATCAAGGGCGTAGGAAGGCGTGTCTACGTTTTCTTGTGCGCAGATTGCCTACCCGTCTAGTCCCCAAGCGTCCAGCTCAGCGGTCATCTTGTTTGGACAGGAAAGTACTCTTCCAGGCTGTGTTCCTATACTCGCCGAAGACGGCGAAGTAGACGACTAAGCGGACAGCGGCGTCTTACGTCTCGTTCTAATTCTCACGAAGCCGTCAACGTCGACAGCTTCGCGAAGACAGCATCGAAGTCAAAAACGACGCTGGCTAATTTCCTGTCTAAACAAAATTGTGGCTGAGCAGGGCCCTTGGGAACTCAGCGGGAAGGTAACCTGAGCACAAGAAAACTCAGACACACTATCCTATGCCCCTAGTATAAATCTCATCGTGTTTTGCATGGCTCGCAGGTACAAATACCTAAACTACAGAAATAACGTCTGGTTTCCTTAACCTTCTTTTTTGTAGCCCAGAGGTGGTGTCGCGTCGCAGAAGCGTCTCCCAGATGGCTTGAAACGCATTCCATTACTTGGCCTCCAAGCTGTCTCGGCTGTCTCTTTAGCTGTCTACGTAGACTGTCTCCGATGATGCGAGTATTGGAACACACCCTTATTATGCTGTAAGGAAAGTAGCCTGCATCGTTTTTGACTTTGATGCTGTCTTCGCGAAGCTGTCTATTTTGACGATTTGCTGAGAAATGAAACGAGACTTAAGATGCCCGCTGTCCACTTAGCCATCCAGTCTGTCGTCTATACGGCGAGTACTGGAACACAGCCATGGGGCCGGGATCTGGTGTTTGCATAACCCTTACATAATCGAGTCCGAGATTATTGGGCGGATGTACACAAGGACTGCGCCCAGCTAATACTGCTGCAACTGACGCTTCTGTCTCCTTTGCTGTATTAGCTCCGCGCTCAATGCTGCGGCAGCTGAGATCTTCAAATACTGGCACATAACTACTACAGGGGATTGGCTAAGAAGCAGGCGATTTGAATTACTGCCGCATTTTCTTGTCCCGTCTCTTATTGCCTTTTATTTTTCGTCTTCTTCTTGTGTCATGCTGCATGATTGCAGTACTGTTCACCATTGCGTGATAATCGCTTTCGGTACACGACAGTGCACTCTTCTCCTGCTGTCGTGTCTGTGTTTTTCTTTTCGCGTTCTTTTCGTCTTCTTTTTCTTGCGCATGTGTGATCAAGTGATATTTTTTCACTCCCTGCGCTCTGCTGGGCGCTTTGATCTTTATTGCTAGGTGGGACCTCAGCAGGGTGTCAGGAGATCTACGGAAGGAGACCGTCATATATCATTTCCCGTGAGGTGATAACTTGAAAAGGCAGTGTAAATGCTATTCTAACGTTCGGAAACGTTAGCGGGGGTCATTCACTCACGAGATAACTTGACTTCCATCAAATCGTCGGTTTCCTTTTTATTATTGAATGTAATAACATTTTTATCATTGCTGCTTAGAGGCGAACTGACATTTCGTGAATTGCGATTTATGGAAAACAATAAGACTATATCGCAAGAGGTAATCTTTAACTTTCTCTGCAAAAAATCGAGGTCACAGATAACGAAATCTTTTTACTGCAGCAAATTTCACACAAACCAATATGCGCGAGATGCAAGCATATTTGGCCCTGGGTGTTTTTTTTTGTTGATGTTCACTAGCTGCGATAAAATGGGTATAAAAGAGGATGCAAAGAGACGTACTACCTCAAAATCACGGCGGAGAAATGAACTGTCTGACCTGCCCTGTCTCCTTCCTCCCCCGCACACACCTACGCACGCATACGTGCACACAAGCTATCCACAAAACAAAAATAAACGAAAGCATTCCGTCTCCGTAGCTACAGCCCTCTTTCCTGGAACACCGGGGATGTTTTGGGATATTAAGCAATTTTGCATCTCTCGAAGAACAGGGGTTCTTCTTCTTCCCATTGTTCTACTCTTCCCCGGTGGCTGCATACAAAAGACGAGAATTTAGCGCTATGGAGAATCAACGTGACAGCATCTTGAGCCATGTTGACAGATCGAGCAGCCAGTGAACGACGAGGCTATTGCTTTAACAGCGCGCTGCTGGCTAGCCGACCAGTACCCGCAGTGAGAACTGCGTTTTAGATGAAGAATCACTTGGGAGGGAGGCAAAGTGGTTCAGCTAAGAGGAGAGGAAGGTTCGCGCAAATGGCCGATCAATGAGTCACATTCACTGGATAAGAGCTGCTGAGATGGCGTAAAGAAATGCATTTGGCGGTTCTTTCCCATTTGGCGTTGAGCTGGGAGCGCGCCGTTGCTGGAGTCAGGAAACGTAATACGATCGTCTTCGCAGCTTTCGTGTTAACGCTACAAATCTCAAGTTTTCACCGGAAGTAAAGCAGTGAGCACCACTTTGTGCACGGCTTGGCGACGCTACTCTCTGCGCTGCATGTTATGTACCACAGGAAGCTACAAGTTGTCTTTTAGGTAATTATACTCTCTCTCTCTCTCTCTCTCTCTCTCTCTCTCTCTCTCGTTTTTGTCGAAATTGCGTTTACTTGTCGATTACATTTATTTTATCTATTTATTTTATTGGTTTTCCCGTTTTTTTTTTTTTACTTGATGTTGGTCGCGTATCTGCTCTGGTCTGACGGCTGCAGAGCTGTCATCGCACGAACTGCTTGTTTGCTGCTACGGAAATTTTAGATTTTGGTGTAAGTGGCTTCTTGGTCACAGCCGTTCCTGATTCTGTGCTTCAGGTCCTTCCTTCGACGAATGGACGCCGGCTTCAGCGCCTTCTGGCGGCTTCAGAGTGCCGCGGGGATTGCGCGGGGGCGATGCGACCCAGCGGGATCCAAGAAGGATATCGACGCCGTGCCTTAACAGCAGGCGTCTCTGGGGCTCCCTCTCGCCTCGCCGCACGAGCACCATTTGTCAGGCTCGGCCAGTGCCAGGCGAAGGCGGCGCTGTTGGCGGCATGACGCTGTTCTCCTTGACTACGCTTCGCAATGCCCTGAAAAAGCTTCCGAACGCTGGTCAACCTTGCGAAATCGATGGAAGAGGCAGACGTCAATGAAAGCTAGTGGGTTACTTTAGATGCAGTGCGCATACGCTGCCACCGTGGCTTGTGAACGGACACGTACAGCGTGGTAATTGAATCGGGCACCCGCGACACTGTAGCTGTGGCATTGTACTTCAGAGCACGAGGTTGTAAGTTCGATTTCCGGTCGCGGTGACAGCATTCCGATGGGCATGTAAGGCAAAAGAACTTGTCTAGTTAGGTCTTTGCGCACAATGAAGAATCCCAGGTGGTAGAAATTAAGTCTGAGCTCCCCTAGTACGGCGTTCTTTCGTGCCCGCCTCGTGCTTTGGGATATTGAACCCCCAGAATTTGATGTCCTTTTGGTTCATTTCACTCACCGATGCAGTTTCCTCAACGCGCTTGTGTTATGCCATTCCCGTGACATTGCGCTACACCGCACGAAACTACGAAATAACCAGTTTCTGAGAACAGCAGGAAACCACCGACTGAATAGGCCAGACGTAGTAGGACCTATACATGTGTTTTCATGAAATAGAGTGGCGTTGGAAGGGCGTTTCGTGTCGGTGACGCTGCCGCAAATATTTCCTTCCTCAGGCGCTTTAAATGCCCCATATGCAACTGGTTTTCTCGCACCTCTTGACGCAATTGTGTATATTCCGATGTATTCCTCACTCAATGATGGCGGTGTGTAGCGGAAATGTTACGGATAGCTTTAATTTACACAAATTGAAGAGTTCAGGATCAGATTTCTTCCCATACATTTTCAATGTTGCGGCGCATGTACCTTGCTGCGTGAAACTGAATTACCTCTCATCGTTCGGAGCAGGTGATGATAGTGAATTCGGCGAATTGTCTTTAGCATTGGCGTGTGCAATTAGGAAGTCCTCATAAAGGGATCATTAAGCTATTATTGAGTGACAGTCCGAAGTGAAATCACTCGTCCCGTTTGTTATCACTGACAAGAGATGTGGTAGCGCTCATATAACACCATTAAAACTTACGAAAGCTTATCTATTGGTTCAGTCGTCTGTATCACCCATAAATGCTTTCTCGCAACATAATACAACCACGCGCCCGCGCAATTTATGCACTTCGAGCAGAAAATTAGAGCATTTCGATCTTCCATGCCCACCATCTCTTACACACATGATATCATTGAATTCACGCAATTTAACAGGATGCCTGCTACGTCATTCAATTGATGGAAATCTTAGATTAGTTATCATTGAAGTTATGCTAGCGGTACAACTGTAGTTTGTAAAAAAAAGGATTGCACTGTGTTAACTAGTACAAACATGAGCGAAAAAATGATGTTCTCATGGGCATCGGTCCCACACAGCTGCAGCGTACTGGCTTGCGACGTACTAATATGATTTGTGAAGTAGTAATTTTGAAGATAATGGTGTCTCGGAAAAATTGCGAAGTTAGAAACCAAACATTCTGCTAGCTTTATTGATTATGTATTCAACGTGAAGTGTCCTGGTTAGATTTGCAGTAATATGAAAACCCAAGGTTTTATATAAGCTAGCTGATTCCTGAGGAAGCTCATGAAGGTTGTATTTCGTAGTGGTATCCGTGCTTTCATGCACACAGATAACTTTACGTTTTTTAATACTGTGTTTCATTATTCAGGTGTTACAGAAGTTAATAACATAGTCCAAATCAAATTGAAGGTCAATAGCGCCGTCGTTAGCAATTATTTCGCAATAAATCACGCAATAATCGGCAAAATGGTGGATGCGAGACGAGAATGAAGACCGTATGCGATTAATGTAAATCATAGCCATGTGTTTGTGCAAGTTTGTAGGCAACACTTGTCCCGTCTTTCTTCGTCGAAAGTGTTCGCGCGGGCCGTTTCACTCTGTACAGAAACGAACAGGCCCCTAGATTTCCATCTTTCTTCAGTAACTGTGGAGCGTATGGGCACCTTGCACCAGCCAGATGGTGCTTGAAAGCCTTCATTTGTCACCCTAGTTGCGCCGATGTCACCCACTGGGGATGCGCAGAAAACAACAACAACAACAACAACAACAACAACAACAACAACAACAACAACAACAACAACAACAACAACAACAACAACAACAACAACAACAACAACAACAACAACAACAACAACAACAACAACAACATGTTTTATTGGTCATTTGAGTGTTACGCACCGAGATTTGCCGAGCTCAATTTCTAGGAATGTTAGCTTTTTGGTCACGAGTTCATGCGCACTTCATATTTTGTGGCCTCGTACACTGTCGCCTCGTGATAAGTGATGGGAAGTGCCACAGCGAATGTGCGCCGCGTCCCTCCAATTCTGCTGCCGGCAGTCGCTAAACGGTGCGTTCTGGCGCTGCTCTCACCGCAGAAATCGTCAGCACAAGGTGCCGATAGCCCGTAGAAGGCTCTAACCGCATCTCCGTTGCATGTCGACCAGGAGATCTGGTAACGCAGCTGTCTGCTGTTTGTTATATTAGGCTTTCGGTCGATGCATACTTCCTCCTCCTGGTGGTGACTTGCATTGATGCGGCCCTTTTACAATCACGCGAACGAGCAGAGCAGGCGGGAACAGGAAGACAACAACGCGTTATCCTGATTTCGGCCATGCTTTAGGAACAATTGCGCCGCCGCTCACGTGGCGTGTAGGGAGCCTACATGCAAGATCAAGTCTTGCGTGAAGCCTCCCTGTAGCGTCGTGGATGTGCGGGCGCTGCCTGTTTTACGGTGTTATCGCTACCACAAGCCCATGCGCTGGCTGGCGCTTTGTTTCGCATGCTGAGCGGCTGTGCTGACAGTACATTAGCGGTGTTGGCGGTGGCAGCTGATAATGGCCTGTGCATCGACGATATGAAGGGATTAATGGCTGGCCGCAGGCTTTTTTCTCTCTCTCACACACACGCACAAGCACGCACACATCTGTGTTTGCCTAGGTTATTGTCTGGCGACAACAATGACACAACGATTACTGTCGGATACGCTATGATGAAAGAGATGAATGGGGGAGGGAGCAGGGGCTCCATATCACTGGGAAGTTCCGCACTTCCGAACCTGCTAAGCCTCGAGCAAGGCTCACGCCTTAAGGTTGCTAAACTCTCTAAATGCAATGCTTCATTCTTCTCCGTTCTCTTCATTTCTGTCTCTTTCCTAGGGCGAATCTAAAGCCTCCATGGTGACTCCATGGCGCGGCTGGTCTGATTCACTCGCTTTTTGAACGCAATTATTGGTAAGAGCGAAGGTAACAAGAACCAGCCTAAATGGCTTAAGCGGTGCTTTGTAGTGTTATAGCGCCACGGAAGTCCGGTGTCTCTTGCGGTCGCTTTGGATCACGGGGAGGAGGAGGAGGAGGAGGAGGAAGAGGAGGAGGAGGAAAGGAATGAGAACAACACAAAGAGGTTAGCCACTGCATAGACCGGCTGGCTATCCTCTGCTCGAGGTAAGGGGTTAAATTAAATTCAAGATAATAGATACGCAAGCAAACAACAAAAAGGGCAAAAAAAAACATACCCACACACAGTCAACCACAAGTCGACCAAGTGAGAGACCTTGAGAAGTGTGGTGCGCTACATCACACCTAGAGACGACAGTTCTTGGCTGACGCACTTAAGGCAGCCACGGGTTCTTTGTGACAATCTTACCCTCAGTGGTAACGGTGGTGCTCGCAGCCCAGAATGGCTTGCTGTGCAGTGACATGGTTGGTTATATATCTGCTGCAGCAAAATAGTGTTCTTATTATCTGCACATCCAATATACCTACCTGCTAGAAAGTTGACTGGTTGATTTATTTGGATCAACACTGGCCGTTTTTTGAATCCGCTCGGAGAGCGACGGCCACCATTTTATAATTGACACTACTAGGGCTTAATTTTCCCCCTTAAACTTCTTTAAGGAATGATTTTAAAAGTATACTCTTATAAAGCGCGTAAATTAGGATAGTGCTCTAATGGCCCGCACTTGTGTTTATTATTTTTCGTAATAAAGTTGCGCGTTACGGGCAAAACTACATTTTGTTTGTTTCCTTATGCTTTACACCGTTGAATATGTCACCGACGACTTCATGTTGTTTAATTTCTATTTTATTGTATTTTCTCTCGAATATGGGCCCGAATTCAATCTCATGTCAAATAACGTCGCTGCACCGCTTGAAGGGGCTGACATTCCTGCAGCTGCGCAAGAACACCGTGACAAAAGGCAATCGATCGGAACCTGTTTATTGCATTACCTTTCGTTTCGGCTCCTGCGCGCACATGAAGACATAAATCCGGGGTATATATATATAAGCAAAATACTTCGGAGGGTCTTCGCCATCATCACGGCGACTCCTTATAATTGGATTCCTGTTTGCTTTCCCTGTCTCGCAGCACGACATCTCATGTGCCGAACGCCTCCTCCCACGTCTCGTCGTATCTTGGTGGAGGCCTGCGCGCGCCAGTGTGCGGCAGTGATCCGATTTAGCGAGAACGCGGTTTCGCGACGTCTTGTTGTTCGACCCCTGGCTTTGCAAACCGACCGCGTCGCTCTTGCTCGTCTGGCCGAAGCCGTTAACGAAGCCACCGATGGGACGTTTCGCCACGTCATGACGCTGCCACGGCACCTTAAGCCGGTTTGCCCCCTGAGGCTCCGTACTAATTTGCGGCGCCGTGAGCACCGTCATCCTCTTTTTCTTTCTCCTTTTTTAGCACACTCCCATTTCTTCCCTTTTGGAGTCGCAATTAGTGAGGGACGCCACAGTGCGTGAGGATCATTTCCCTTCGCATGGTGCCTCACTTATTCACTCCATCTGTCCTTTACGATGGAACCGAGACAGTATGGGACGTCGGTCGTGCCTCATTATGAGCGACATTTAATTGCCCTACTTGCTTTTCTAGAAGTAACTAACTTAGGTTTACGGTTCTAGCTCGGACACCATTTCTTCTATTTAACATTCTGTAGTAGCGAGACCTTCAGAGACCGGCCCTACTGTGTGGGACCTGTACTCTGTGTTCTACTTTATTATTTTAGGTTTGTTCTGTTGCTCTCTCTTTCCTCCCCTACTTCCTATCTTGAATTTCTGTGTTTCTGTCGCCTCCTTTCTGAAGAGCAGGCAGGCGTTGTGCCCCTTCCGGTTTCAGTTGCCAGCTTGCTCCTCGATTTGGCTTTCCTGTCAAATGCTTTCAGAACAAATAATAATAATAATAATAATAATAATAATAATAATAATAATAATAATAATAATAATAATAATAATAATAATAATAATAATAATAATAATAATAATAATAATAATAATAACGACAATCACGCTTATGTTCTCGTGGCCTCATTACACTTCCTTCTCCAGTTTTATTTTCTTAAAAAAATGAACTGTGTACATACGCGAAGTAACTCAGGAAACAGTCGAATAGGGCCGTATTACCGCATTATTAAAGGTAAATTTAGGCGGGAACACTCTTTCTCTCAGGCTCGTCATGCTTCAAAAGTTTCATTTTCATGTTTGCATTTATACTCCTAGTTATTGTCAGTGTGGAGTGGCAAACCGCACACTCTTCTGGTAGACTTCCCTGCTTTCCGATTTCCTCCTTTCTCGCTCTCTCTCATTTCACAAGTGTAAGTTCGTTAGAAAAATAATATATATATTAGCCTGAGATGTAGCTTATCTATTAAATAACAGTCAACTCCTTTGTTGAAACAATATATGCAACCAGAAGCATCTTTGTTTTGTTAGCAGCGCGACCATCTTATGGTAAGTAAGACGAGTGACATCCTTTACAGCGCTTTACATCCAGATCGACGCGCTGCTAACCAAAGAAGCAACATTACCAGCATACCCATTCAGCCGCCCTTGAGAAGCATTGGTTTTTATTGCGAGACGTCACGTGCAGAGTGTAAGTCAGGGAATATAGCACCGCAGTAGGATGAACCGGCAAGAACTCGAAGTGCTATAGCCGTACAGGAACAAATATTCGCGTTTAGTTGCGCTGTCGAATTAACCTGCAAGACTGTACGACCACGGGAGAACATAAAACTTCGCTGGTGTAAGAGGCACTCAAAATATGGGGGAGATATACGCTTTGCTCACGTTTGACTGTTTACTCGTAGGAATGTGGTGCTGCATTGTTTAGGTGCTCGATGCTCAGATGCAAGCCGAGATGTTGCCTATGTATAATCTCGAGCTTTCGCGGAAAGTGGTTTGTCGGTGAAAAGGCGTAAAGCGTTTGAATTTAATCTACACGAGAGAATTAAACGGAACACCGTCCGAAAGTCTTGGCCAACCCTTTTCATCGCAGAAAACAGTTTTGATACCAAACTTATGATAGTAAATGCGCAATGTTTTACACGTAATTTACATATGGGGCGCATGCACGACTAAGTGCAGCATATATAAACACGCATGCCTTTCGTGTTTATTATTTTGTCCTTCTGAGTCTCTTATTGAGACAGTCAGTGTTAATGAGCGTGTCCGTTGCCCCTACCAGAATAATCTATCAGTTTACCTCGCAAGAAGAAGACGAAGAAGAACAACAACAACCAACAAAGTTCCTGAAGAGGAGTGCAATGTTAATGTTTTGTCAGACTTTCGACCCAGAGATTATCGCTTCATAAATAATTCCTTTAGACATAGCGCCGTTAAAGGCAACTGAATCTGGCTACCATACTTTTGATAAATGACTTCCTCACTTGCATTCATGCACCATTAAGCGAACTGAGCTCCCTCCGCGACGTCAGAGAAAAAGCATTACAGTTGAAGGGAGTAAATGGACTTCTGAGTAAAACACATCAGTGCAGCACTAGGGAAGGTCAATAATCACAGACAAATGAGGAAGTGATACTTACGGTCCACGCTTTCCCGAGTGAGCGCACAAAAACACGTTGCTGTGCTATGCTAGCTATGCCGGCATTCGTTCTCGAATGCGCCGCTGGTAGCTCGCTCTATGTTCTGATTACTTTGCACTTTAAACACGCTGGCCGGTTGGTTGGTTGGCTAAGGCGTTTACTACAGGTAGTGCCAGCATCGTACTCGGACTCGGCAATCGCTCCGACTGTTTGCAATTGGTCTGCCTTTTTCACCGTTCAAGGTCCTCCTACTCCATATTTGAGTTCAGTGTCACGTGTATATGCGAATAAAAGGCGTGAGACCCCCTTAAGAACTATCCTCGCCCCATCACAGAGCGTTGTCTTCAGACAACATATACGGTCCTGGACATAATCTTTTTTTTTTTTTCGCAGGTTGTCAAGTAGAGTCTTCTATTCGACATCTAAGCGCCGGTAGGGCCAAATGAAGTGTTCAAGGTCGCCAATTTTCTTACTTTCTTTGCATAACAGAGAGGCACTTCAACCAATTGTGAATGTTAATGTTACAGAGCAAGACGATCCTGTTCTTGTTCTACAAACACATCTTTTACTATCTTCTATTTACACTCTTATTTGTTCGTAAGAATGGCGCACGGCTTTCTCTACAGCGATAGGTCTCGGGGGCGCTTAAATTACTTGAATATATCCGGTGTTGTCGCTGTCTGTTGTAATACCGTTGCGTTCATTTTACTAAAATCACAGTGGTTCCGTATGAGCGTCACAAGAAAAATGATAAAGGTATGTTGAGGTTGGTATGGCCAACCAGCGCTAAAACTTCCCGTGCCAATAGCAGCGCCGCAACCTAGCCTAGCGTTCGAAGGACACATCTTTTGGTAGCCCACGCTGTGGTGAGGCGTCAGCAAAATAACTGCTTATCTTGAGCACATGCGTCCAGCTTCTGACCTGACTGGGTTCCGGCGTGGCAAAACATATAGGCGCGCAAACGAATAAGCAGCGTCGTAACGTCATACAATTGAAGCCAGAAAAAGTCGGCCTAACACGTGATCATGTCACGATAAGGTTTAGCGTATGTAACACTGCCGCTCTCAGAGGACGCGATTCCTGAAGGACAGCAGGTGCGACAGTAATGAATGAATCCCGCCCAAGCACGCTACAGCGAAGACAATATGTGAATAAATTGACATAAATTAGGCAAATTGCACAAGCTTATCGCGAGAAAATGTGCGCAGAGTGGTTGACAGTGCATCCGGACAGGTGTAATTCGATTAAAATAACCATCGAAAACCAGGCACCCTGAGCTGAGTCTACCGAATGTAGCGTGACGTGTTGGGACGAGGTTTTCGGAGAAAAATAGATGACGAAGATGGCTTCATTAACAGTTCGCTAGCGAAGGCTGGCTGAGTAACATAATGCTCCCTTCTAGTTTATTGCCTCCATGCTATGGAAAGAAATTGGCTGCGCGCGTAGCGCTAAAGCAAACACTGGTACAAGCCCGTGTCGGTCATCGTTCCAGATGTCATGCCATGGCCTCCCCACTGGACGTTGTCACTATATATCCTTCGCACGTACTGCCGTAGCCCATCCCATCTGGCGCTGGTTCACGATAGCTAATACAAAATATCGTTATTGCAATTTGTGCACTTCACATAAGTCGCGCGCGCCATTGCACCCATCAGTCCCACTTCCGAAACTCCTTCCATCTGCTGCTACACCGGTTCCCTGACTTACTAAATATTTCCCTAACTGTACTCGCTCCAAGGCGTGCTGCGATAAGTGAGCTTACACTCATCGCGAGGAAACGGGCGCATCGTTGCGGTCGATGGACCTGCGTAAGTGTTGACCTCTGTGGCTAGCGTACGACGCAGAATGAAAAAAACAATGCAGCCGGGCGGGCTAGGGCTTTCTCCTCTGTACCCCGCTTCTGATGACTTCCGCGTCTGGTTCGCGTTCTCGAACTCCGTGAACCCACCCCCAACTGCGTACCGCTCTCTGGCGGTCAGCCGTAACGTCGGGATTGCGATCCAAGCGGATGTCCTATCCTTTCATTTCCGTTTTTTTTTAATCTTCCGTTTCCAGTGACGCTTACTTCCGGCCCACGCTTTGTTCTGCTGCTGTGTGTAAGCCTGGTGACAAGGCAGAGCTGGGCACCATGTCGCGATCGACGCGTTTGGTATCCCCCGATGTAACGTACGACGCGTGAGGTCGTATGTTTGTGCGAACCCGAAAACGCGTCAGTGACTTTATCGCTCACAGGAGCTCGGGACGTGGTTTTCTTCTTTCGAGTCAAATAAGTTTGCTTTCGTTGTTGTTTAACTATAACTTCTTTTGCTAAAAAATGTTTGCTGCGCTTTTGTGCCTGTAGGATCGTGTTCGAGGTCGCGTTTAACGTGAATTGACATGCACTAGAGCTAGAAAATTAATTGTATTTTTTTTCTTTTTTTTGTGCACACAGTTCAACCCCACTTCAATCATGGGGTACATATTTGTGTCAGCTATCTGTTTCTTCCAGTGTCTTCCAGTAAAAAAAAAAAATAAAAAACTACGGGCAATAAGCTACGGGCAAATTGAACAGCTTCTTACCCAATGTGGCTTAATCTGCATAGTATTGTTAGACACAACCACAGTACTCCAGGCGCTGTCATGTTTGTCTGAATGTTCGACTTGCTGCCGTCCTTCAGAACCTTAAAGGAAAAGCTTTTCCTTTGTTCTAAGTGCCGCAGTCAATGACAAGCTTGTGCATGTGCTTTCAGTCAGTGGCTCAATTCATTACAAAGAAGTGGGACATGACTGACTGCAAGTGAAAATAACATTTGTTTACTCTTGGAATGCTCAATAAAAAGTGAACGAGCGATCATTCCACTTCTGCAGTGGCTTGGAATAAAATTATTCAATTTCGACTCCTTTATCTAAAGTCCGCCACAATTGATGACTGGAGGATATCAATGTGTCCTCGTAGGTAGCTGCGTTACTTAATTAAATGTTGTTTGACGAACTTCTGGGGAAGTGCAAAAAAAAAAAAGAAATTACCACCTCTAGATTCTGTGTGGTCTCGTGCGCTTATTTACGACAGTTTCTTCTACGGCATTACGTAGTCGCCATGCCGGTGCCACTATGAAATAAGGAACATGCTTTGCTATAAAGACGCGTTGGTACGCAAGACATTTAGCGATAGAGTTGAAACTTCTTTGAAGATTTAGTAATTAGCAGTTCTAAAACGAGGAATATTGCCCAAGCTATGAAACATTGGCTTCGGCGACATTCAGCAGGGCAGCCCTGACGAAGACAAGTTCACTTTCCATAACGTTGGCTCGGGCGACGTTCCTTGTTCTACAACTGTTAATCGCTTCATGTTTCCATCTTTCTGTGAGCCATTCAATTGCTTTCAACTTATTTATAATTATATTTATAATTATATTTAGCATGTTATACGTTTGGCCTCAGCGACCGACGTTTTAGCCGGGAGGGCAGCGCAAATAACTCACTGCAAGAAGCTAAGCAAGAAAGAGAAAGTCAGCAACAACATAACCACTTTATGACTTGCCCGTTTGCTAGATGTTATGTTTCAGCCCAATAGTCTAATCTGCTTTTTCAGCACTTTGGTTAAAGCACACTGTTATCATGACGAAACAACTAAATGCTTACTAGAGATGTGCTGTAGTGCTAGATGAGAAATCGCCAGTTTTTTCTTCTTTTCCGAGTGCGTCAGTAGCGCTTTCCGGGAGTGATCTCGACACGTTCTCAGAACCTGCTGCGTATCATAAGTGGTTTCTTTTGCACAGAAGATATTCTTTCTTTATAAAGATTGGGCACGTGGAGCTTCGGGAGACCTTCTCACTAACGCTGTAATGACATGCGAGCTCCAACGCGCGAAATATAGACGGGCTTATGAACTGGCATTGACGCCGTCACTGCATGACGCCACAGCAGCGAGGCGGCCAGATTCGAACTTTTGAAGATTCCTCACCTCGGAGCTAAGCCTATTTGCCTACGTACCATGCGCGCGCGCACATACAGCCACATACATGAAGTAACGCGAGAATATGTTTAAGTGCAGGAGTGGAGATGGGGAATGGGAGAGGGGGTTGCACGGGCATCAGAACTTGGTTGTGAAATTCGCCTCTCCTTTTCTTCGTTTTCTTTATCAATATCGCCAAGATCTAAGCATGCATTTGCACTCAGAGGGATATCCCACGAGGACCATTTGCAGCAGGGCGTCGCAGGATAACCTTTAGGTCGTCTACTATTTTGCTGTTTTAGTAATGCTGACGACGGAAGAGACAACTCTAGAGGTCGGTTTCTACTATGAATCTTTGTTCTTGCTCCGTTCTGCCTCGATCCTCCGATAAAGGCTGAAATAGGGCTTTCGCTCTTGAGGATCGCGTCGAGCGTGCACAGTGCAAAAGGTTGTCAAAGAGGAGAAATCTCAAGTCCTACGCACGTGAACTCACACAGTGAGAAATGAGTAAACCAACCTGTGCGTGCATTGTATGGTGGCATCGGTACTAGGGCAAGACAGAAGGACGTGTAAAGTGTTCATGCGCTGCTGCAATTTACCCAGTTTTCTGTTGTGATATTGTGCGTACACTATAACTTAAGCTGTGCATCATGCGTCTACAGTACCTATTATCGACAATGACGACGAGAAGGACAATAGCACGACGACGGCGACTTTAGCGCGACCCCTGCAAGGAACTTTGGGGCCGGGCTTCGACAACGGTGTCACTAAGCACTCTTTCGATAATCAGGCTGCTCAAGCTTGGTTTACGTGCGTCGCTTACCGTCAGCGCTTAGCTTCTTCACTACAGTGAGAATCCCAAAACAGCTGTCGGTGTAAAAAGAAGTTTCTTTACGTTACACTTTCTCAACATTGCTTTGTGGTGTAACACGTAGCCGCTATCTTTCGCGTACGCTTGTGCTGCTCAGTGGTGCATATTGATCGTCAAAGTAAGGGCGGAACGCGGCTAGGCGTACTAAATTTTGCTAGCAGTGTAACGTTCGACGAGTAGTTACCGTTGTCAGGGTTGTGATAATCCTCTCTAATAAAGTGACGCTGCCAATTCGCACGAGATGCCAATTCAGAAAAAGCCATTGGTGTGGTCCTAAGAGGCCTTTCTTCGTTTAGCACTAATTCCCTAAATTACCCGAGCCGTTTATTACTTTTTTCTTTAATCTCTTCAAGCCTTTCGTCGCTTACTTTACAAAAGAAAATGACAGGAAAGAAGGAAAAAAAAGAGAAATGAATCGTCGAGAGAAGCGTGCCGAAGATGTTGAGAAAAAAAAAAAAGCAGTCACGTGTTTGCACGCTGGGAAAGAACCAAGACGTAGAAAACGAGTGAGGCTCTGGTTTCGGATCCCAGTCTCACGCCTATGACTGCCCTTGAAGCCCTGTGTGTTCGTTAATGCGTACTATGGGAGCTCGTTCTAAATGGCCCATTGTTCGATCTACCATTTGGCTGCCACTGCAGTCCGGCCAAAAACACACAAATGGACGAACGACGGTAACGTATAGTAAGGCTTCTGGGATGGAGGCAGAGTCTTCAACCGGAGGAAAAAGAGATTCGCTCCGATGGATTCATGCCTCGTTAGTATTCATTCCTGCACAGAATCGCTTTGAATCGGGTGGCCTTGCCCCCGGTGTCTTAGTTCAACCCGCTCGCCGGCATCGCTGCTCAGCTCGCTTGTGCGAAGTGGTGGTCTGTTTGTTACTTTCACTGCTGATCTCGCTCGTTGTGCGGAGAAAGCAAACCTTTTGAGCCACAGCTTGCTGCAATCCTATGCGGCTAAAACTGAAGCGCGTGTGCTACTGCAACTTTGACGGTGTGCTCACTTGCTTGCTATGGCCTCTCCCGCCACTGGCCCGCTCGTTTATTATGTTTATTGCACTTAGAGTCTCACTTTGATGCCTCACGTCCGTGCGTGGATTCGTAATGCTGGCTATGGCAAGAGTGAGTGAACTCACGCCTTCGCCGGTTGTGGTGCGTACTTTTTCGTGAACGTGCTCGTGCGCCTGCGTTTAATGTTGGGCGCATGCGAGGGTGGAAAGGGTATGGGAGGGGGCGAGTAGGTTGGCGACTCTAGCAGTTTTCCGGGATGGCTGTATTCGAGCAGGCAAAGTCAAAATATTGCTCGTAGAAAGCAAGAAAAGCTTTATTTTCCCGATGGTATTGGCCCCTCGTACGCCTATTATCGTCCTTATGGGCATTTACGACTCGGATAGTGCTACTTCGCTATACCTTGAAGCCCTTAAGCATCGTAGTTTACATTCGCGGACGCCTGCCTGGTCCTTTATTGTCGCATTACGTTGTCTAATGGCTGAAGGAAGAGACCTTTGGAAGTTGTGATGTACGAGGACCGAGCGGAGATAGTGGCCGATTCGCTGTTCTTTAAGAAAAGAAAGATAGAGCACGAAAAAAAAACTTCCCAATAAAGTAGATTACTAGCCAGCAGTTAAGCTCCGTCTTTAAGGACTATATTATCTAGGACGTGGAAACGGCGTGACTTGACGTAGTTTGAGTATATCGACTGGCAAAACGAGTTTTCATAGGCGAAGTAGTTTGACCATGAGCCAGGCTTTTGTGAGCGCGGCCATTTTGAAGAGCAGCTGCCGCTTTACGTTGGCATTTACTTGCTTGCTTGTTTGCGTTCGAGAGTGGCTCACACCCAGTATGGGGGATTGGCCAAGAATCGGGTAATTTAACAAAAAGATTATACGAGGCTGAAGAGAATCACTCTTGAAAAGTTTTGAATGGCGATAGGAAAGAAGTCAGATAAAGTTTAAGAATTCAACAAGGAAATCGTCCTGATTCAATTATATACAACACAGCAGGTGCATCAACATCCCTATGACAATGTCCCAGAGAAGAGGCTCCCAAAGATAGAATATCAGAAATCGTTATATTCAATCCAACACATTGAAAGTTCCCCTCTAAAGTGTGTTTTCTTAATGGGGGAAAACGGTCACAAGACAGGAAGAAGTGTTGTATTGTTTCATCTTCACAACAGCATGGGCACAAGCAGGAGGGCACTAGACCAGATCGACGCAGGTAATAATTTAATGCAGGTAATCGACATCCAAATTTCGCCAACAGGACCTCAACTTTTCTATTACGGCAGACGTTTCTGTTCCGAGGAAATATGAGGTGTTCGTAGTCAGTTAAATCTGTTAATCATAGGATCCAAGAATCTTGCATGTTTGCCCGTCTCCTGAACCTAGCAGCAGTTGTGAAAGCAGATACAGGAAGGATGGGGAGAATTGGACCCCTAATGGCAGCTCTCGCCAAGATGTCTGATAATTCATTGATAACTAATCCTTTGTCACCAGTCACCCATGTCAATCTGATCAGTGTTAAGTGAGAAGGTTTTAAACAATGAAATGTAAGTGAAATGTGTGAGCCACTATTTGCGGGAGAGCTGAACATAAAGATAAAGAATCCGTTATTATTACAACTTCCGAGAATGCTGACTTCCCTTTTCATGAGAAAAAGTAGCCGCCAGAAACTCAGCTATAAGTACTGGTACGTAGTCAGGAAGTCTTAAAGAGAAGGACCAGTCAAAAGCGGAAGAAAAAATTACAATTCTAGATTGCAATTCTAGATTTTTCTGCCGTTTGCGATGAAGCTGTAGCTACGACAAAGTTTATTGTTAGCTCTAATAAGTTGTTTTTTGATAGCCCGTTTGATATATTGTGAGAAAGGCGTTTTGCGTTGCTTATATTGTCAAAAATAATCTGAATATTCTGTCTCGCACTGCCGATAGAAGGTATCTCACGTAATCGTACATCAAGGGGACCAACAAGCGCCTGAACAAAGACGACCTGAAAAGTGTGGAACCGAGGACAGGAAGATTGAAAAAAAATATTGCAGGTTAAGAAACAAGAATTATGTGTAATTTCAGAGGGAATTCATACATCGTTAGGAATGTTTAGACCGTTAATAACCAAAATCTGCCCAAAAGAGATGGTAACTGAGTTTCCTGGTATAACAGATTGTTGTCAACGAACTTTGTTTGATAAACCAAGGCACAGGGGTAAAGCTTCCCGTTGCAGAAGAACAAGGGGATGTAACTTATATGCCGGCTCACCTGAATATTGAACACATCCAAATTCCAAAATTGGCCCTACGTACACTTTATGAATCATCACATGAGGGTCTCTCCGCATCCACGATCGACTGTTTCAAAGCCTTCTGAGCATTACAACCTCTCGCACTCCTTCTTTATCTATATATTCAATGTGCTTGCACCAACTAAACCGGTTCTTATATATTATGCCCAAGTATTTTAACGAGTCCAACTGAGGTATACTGTGCAGGACGTAGGTAAGGTTTATATGTTTTTGATCCATTAAATGAAAAACTATAATTGAGCGTTTTCTGAGGTTAAGGGAAGGGCCTGGTTTCTATGGCGAGAAACTATATTTGCAATCGACTATATAAAGAGTGGATGTCATTGTCTGATGCAAAAAACGCGATGTCATCTGCTTCTACATATGTGTATATGTCATTATGGCACGGTGTAGAGCTCAGTAATGTACTAAACACTAAAGGTGACGTGACAGCTCCTTGTGGAATCCCACGGGACTGCCGACGTCTATTTGACGGACATCTTGTCCGAAAACAATAAAATTCTCGGTCAGTTAGAAACTAATGAAACCAGTTTGTTATATATATTTTTTTGGAAATCAAGGTTTGTTAATCGATTCAATAAAACTTCGTGTTCTAAACTATCGTAAACTTTAGATATATCTAAAGTTACTAGAGCTACAATTTGTCTCTGGCATCGTGCTAATTTCATCTGGCTTTCTTGGTACACATAAGCGTGCCAAATGGAACAGCCAGATCTAAAGCCAATTTGGAAATAGCTGAGTGCATCTTTGTCCTCTACTAATTTCATAAGGCGAACATTTTGAAGCCTGTCTATTAATTTAGCCAAATTAGAAGTTAGAGAAATTGGTCGAATATTGTCAAGCGTGAATCCTTTGTCATTATTTTAAAGAATCGGAATAATTGTAGCAAGTTTCCAACTGGAAAGTATTCACGAAATTGGAGTAGAAAAGTTTAGTACGTCTGAAAGGACACCTAGGGACTCCTCGAATAAATTTTTAAACATTTTTGCGGTTATTCTGTCAGCACCTGGGGCAGAATGTGACATACTGTCCATTGCCCGTAGCCAGTTCCATCATAATAATCTCAGTAAAATCATATGACTGGATTCGCAGCTTGCGACATGGGAATAACAGAGAAGGGAATCAACGGTAAGAAAGGCGGTTAACCGAGGGTCCCGATTTTTATTAGTCATATGATAATGTTGTTTGTTGGGTTCCTATGATAGGGAAGGGAATTGACATTCTAAACCGTTTGCGATTTTTCCTAACATCTGTGTCGTCTGTTCTCTAGTGAAAACCACCGAGTCAATGTTACTCGGACGCGGAAGTATCTTTCTACTACGAAGAAAATTGAAAAACATACGCTTATATTTTAGGTTTTGATAGATAATCAGAACGTTTGCACTCGTAGTCATATTTTGCTTTAGAAACTGTATATTTAAACATAGTTCTGTAGAACGTATAATCACTCAAATTTTTGGACACTGGCTATACAGCAAATTTCTTCCGGGCAGCTCTCCTTCGTTTATAATCGCGTGAACAGTAGGTATTCCACCAAGGGCTGTAAGATTAACCGTTATTAGATCAAAGTGCGAATTCCAACTGCTTGCTAGACTTTTCGAGGGCTGAACAAAGAATATTCGTTTTCTGTTCAATGGAAGCGTCAGAAAGGGACATAATCGCAAGGACTTCAAAGTTCAACTTGTTCATCCATGGTTGTGATAGAGCGGGCTATTTTAAAAAAAATAACGAAAAATGATCACTAGTAGAGGCACAGTTAGTAGTCAACCATGACGACAAAAAGAAATTATGACAAGAGAGTGTGAGATCGATTGCAGACTGACTTTGGACCCGAGCACACACTTCTTTGGCCTCTGCTTCACGTAGGCTGCACCTCCGGACTGTCCCAGCCGGAGGAAATCGGCAGTCGCCTTTTCCTGTCTCTCTCTTCGCACACCTCCGTCTTTAGCCTGTTTCACATGATGCGATTTTCGTCGCACTGGAAGTGCGATTTCCGTCGTTTGCGATAAAAATCGCAGTCGCAGTGCCGACCCCCCGATTTTCGGCTGCGACCAACCGGTTGGTCGCACAGTCGCACCGTCGCACCGATCGCTGCGATTTTCCGTCGAAATTGCGCGGAGAGCTGTCAACGGAGCTATTCCGCCGGTTTGATTTGGAAAATGGCGTCTCGCACGACAAGTGCAATGCGCGGAGAGGTGGATCGTCGAATTCAGTACGTACGCGAAGGGAGAATAAAAAACTTGTACCGCAGATTGCATTCTCCGATTGCTATGCGTTTGTTGACACGCTACACAGCAAATGAAGTGCATTTTCACGTTTGCTTCGTACGCCTTTGGGAGTTCTCAGTGCTAGGAGGTGTTCGAACCCCAGCAGACGACGAGGTCGTCACAATTTTCTTTTGCTGAGTAGCATGCAGAAATCGCGCTTACAAAGCAGCTTGAATTACTTCAAACTTGGCAAGGGCAAATGACAAGACAGCAAAGTACCCGAAGTTTCAACGTTGCGCTGAACGCGGTACCGTTCAGTTGCATTTTCTTGTCGGTTTTCAAGCAAGAATTTCCCGATGCATCTTGAAAGCTTATCTTGCCTCTTATTAAATTTGACAGAGCGAAAGTGTAGGCTATCGTAATGAATTTGCTACGATAGCATTAAATCCGTGGCTTGAATAAAACATTACATGCACGTTAAGTTGCACCTCTTCTCTGGATATTTTTTTTTCTTGCACAGAAACCAATAAACATTGACTATGTTGCGGACTTTGTATCCTTACTGCATCTGTATGAACACATGCTCTGCAAGGTACTTAACTGTACAGCTAGTAGATTAAGTAAATTGCTTGCTATAATGGCACAGTGACAACGTACCCTCCTGCACAATTATGTAGAACTCGTGCAACAATGCGAAAAGCAGGCAAATGACCTGTTCTTGTGGGGATAAAACAGTAAAAAACGACACGCTGAAGAAAAGTAAATCAAAACTGTGCAGTGAAGTCAGCCAGTACAAGCAGTTCTTGCACGTTCACGGCTGATCAAGTGTGCAGAAACATTCATGCCTTACATGTTTCTAGTAAGTTTCTAATAAGTTTGTGATCACATATATTAGTGTGTAAAACCATATAACGATATCCGCTGCGATTACTATCTTTATAAATAATGAAATACCATGCTACTTGCAAGAACATATATCACCCGAGGATTTTAGAACAAATTTCTGCATTTCAACTATACACAATATGTGGTTTATTCAATAAAATAACACAAACTGGGCTTTTTTGCAATGACAAACTTATTCCAAACTTTACTTACATACAGGCAAGAAAAAAAATTATAGACAGAAATATTGTTCTTCAATTTGTTCACCTGCCACTGTGGCTATAGCATTCTGCTGCTAACACAAGGCGAGGGGTTGTTTTGCCAGCCATGGAAGTCGCATTTCAATGGGAGTCATAGGTGAAAAAAAAAAGCTCTTGCACTTAGAGTTAGTTCATCACCTTTTATTGAACCCTTACACTTCAATATACTATTGCATAGGGGGGCATGCTTATGCAAAATCTAACACCAATAGAAAGCAAAGGGCAGAATTGTAAAACAACCATGTTTCGTGATAATTCGAGTGTGTAAATATTCATTGCATCAATATGTATTGTTCAACAGCACTGCACAAATAAGCATGATCAGGTATAGCAAGTACTCTGTCAGGAAGCTGGTTCTACAGATGTATAATATCAAGGCATGAATGCTCATACTACATATACGTCGCACACATAGCACAAAGAAAACCTTTTTCAAGAGTTGTCCCTTCTGGCAGATATGAGTGGGCCATAAGCAGCAGGAACTTTATTGCAGGACATTGTGTAATACCGCTTATGAAAGAATGAAGAGAGTTAAGAGGCTTTTAACAGGAGTACCTCATGCTGCTCTAATAAGAGGAACGATGAGCAAAAACATTTTTGGTAGAGCACTTAAACAGTAACTTTCTGAAAGGCAGAAAATTCCAGGTGAGAGTTGGAGGTACATTTGGCCCACACATACCAACAACACGGGCATACTACAAGAAACACTACAGCCTATGGTGTATTACAGTCTATGGGAAAGCTATCTTATGCAGAAATCAAGAATGATGCAACAAGCCCTCGACAACACTTCAGACTTTCTTGGCCGGTCTGGCCTCTCGCTTTCTGATAAGTCAGCTCATATCAACGTCGAAAAAAAAAAGAAAGACTAGAATCAAGAACTGCCCCAGATTGCACATTGTGATCCACATAGCTGGACAAGTATGCCCACAAGACAACATCCACAAATCCTCAGCCAGTGTAAGCCCATGACGGCAGAGCCAGCACGTGGGTGAAACAATTATGCAATGCCTGGACGCAACTTCCACACCTGGTGAAAAGAATAATCTCGAAATAATGGGGGTGGACAAGTGGATACTATAGAAAATCGCAGATGCTGTGCTTGTGTCCAAGGTATGGTACAGTATGAATTACCAGCAGCACACAAAAAAGACAACTTGTCGAATACAGGCATCGGGTAGTAATAACAGGTCTTTCCAACTTTACCATGCTTGAAGACCTCTATGAGAAAGAGCTAACGAACAAGCACCTAGACAGTAGAGTTGCAGCCTGCAGCACAAATTCTTTGTCTCAAGAACTCAGAACCTCGTCCCAACATACTATGCCAGCTAGCATATGAGATGCAAAGACGACTACCCCTCCCTTCAGAAACACAACCTCGGGAGTGCCTGAACTTGAAACACAACAGGCCCATACCGTGGAATATGGGGGCAAACAATTAAGCCAGGAGACTATATGCAACTGCCAAACACACAGAGGAGGTTGCTAATCATGAAGATGCAAGCAAACATAAGGCACATATGGCATGGCAATAGCAGTGTAACAGTAGTATGACACTACATAAAGCTAAACCCTATATAAGTGAGTACCATTCCAGGTCATCCTACACCTAGAAAAGCTGAACTGAAAGCAATCAAAGCAGCACTTGTAGTGCAGATTACACCCTGCACAACACCCTGCATGGATTCACTAGAAACTATTTGGGCCTGCACATCACACAAGATTGTCAGGAAAATCAGGAGATTGACACGCGACTTGCAAGCACATGGCCAGAAATTAAATTACAGGATACATAACCGTGCAGATATTCCAGGACACAAGCAGGCTTATAAGCCCGACATAATAACTGAAATCTAGATGACTTTGTGTGTAATCATTATTAACTAAAGTGCAACAGATTGACAACAGACAAGAACGAAGTGCTCTGTGTGTTCACTTCGTTCCTGTCCATCGTATTTCTGTTGCACTATAGTTAATTACTATAGATTGTAACACCATAACTTGATACAAACATGCACACTATAGGATGCAGACAAATGCTCAGGACAAACTCCAGAATGTTTGCATCCTGATACTTATGAAAGTGAACGGTTTCATTCCAGGGCTGTCAATGAGACGGAGAGAAAACTTGATTGTGTTCGTGGAACAAAAATGCATTGATAAGCTTAGACATATAGTCATTGCTTAACACTTTCGAAATGAATAATTATAGCTTGCTATCGACATTGAAGCAGCCTTTCGACAGCAAGAAAAGGAATCAGTTTTTCCAGCTCTGAACATCGAATTGCAGCAAATGCAAGCAGACACAAAATTCTGCCACTATAATCTGTTTAGGAATACCAAATTGGAATAAACATGGAGGCTTGCATTTGTACTTTCTCTGGCTGAGCAATCTAGTTTGAAATGACTCCCATAAGCATGTCGTAACAATGTTGATCTAATACAGGTTAAATGCATGACTATCTTAAGAAATCTGGAAGATTGCTATAAATTACAGTGAAGAAACTATAATATCTAATAACATTGATAATAATATTTATTTCCACAGAACAGGCTAACCGTGAGAGGCGTGCGAGGCTGAGCAGAAAGCTGAAACATTCTACGGCAAGTGCGCCTGCCGTGGGCCCACGATCCTGCATTATGGATAGCGCGTATTGATATGGTCTTCTTGTTAGAAGTTCCGAGTATAGTACCAGCGCGAGACACGGGACAACAAAGTGGACGAGAAGTGTGTCTTTTAGAATGCTATGTTACAACGTACAGGTTTCTACAAAAGTGACGGTAACTGCTCGAAACATTTGATTCGTCGGCTTTTGCGCCTTTAGAAATATTTATAGAGGGCTCCCATATATATATTCGCAGCGCAAGCACGGCGATGGATGAACCAGGCTAGCGCTAAGGTTGAATTTCACAACACAATTTTCATTCCACGTCGTAATCACACAGATCGTTTGAGGCTTCGTTCAGGGGCACACGCGGGCGTTCGGGTTGGTGCTTCTTGATGCGTTTGGCGTAAGAATATGGCTAGGAGCAGGCACCACATATGCGCAATGACGGGCATTGTACACGCATCATTTCTCCAAAAGCTGACGCCGAGCACGGGTAGCGCGAGGATCTTGTTGGGCTGACACGACAACTTCGTGCAGCCGAACTCCGAATACTGCATATACGGTGAGGGCAGCTATATGAACTTGTCGGTAGGCCATCTTGTAGATTGTTGTAGCGCAGGCAAAACGAAACGGTCATAGAAGGTAGATAAGACAACACACAGCGCTGAACCATAGAATAAAGAATCGCTGAACCACCTGCAAACAGCTGTTTACGTGCGCGATGTCGCACTGAACTACAGAAACCGCCGTCGCGCACTCCAAGACAAACCTTAACTAACGGTTTTAAATTAGTAAACGTACATATTATTTGCTTCTAATCAAGATAAGTCAATAATATTAGAGTGTAAACATTTTATTCACTACAATAAAGTAATTATGCAGCGTGTGCCACGAAACCTGGCAGTAAGCAACCCTGGGCGTCGCACCAGTCGCATTGTTGAAATCGCAATCATGTGAAATGAGCCCTCTAAAAATCGCATTGCGACGTGTGCGACAGCACCGATTTTCGTCGTTGCAGTCGCAGCATGTGAAACAGGCTTTTCCCTCTCACTTTTAGTCTTTCCTGTCTTCTTTTTTCTTCTGATAACTTCCAACATTCCTTGCGGTGAGGGTTAACCTGGTGTGCTATGACCTACCTTGGTTATAACATATGTGGTTATAGCGCCGATGTGCAGTTGGCATGGTAGGGCTTGCTTCACCGCATACCCTGTCTTGTCCCCTTGTTGGGCTCGGTGGTGGGTGACTGGCATCGCCGCTGAGTACTCAACACGTTTCATGGGAACTTCCAACCCCTTTTCAACCGATCGTCCCTCTAAAAGGGGGCGCACCGATGCTACTTTTCAGTTTTTTCTAAAAGACACTCAGACTTTCCCGAAATTTCACGTTGTCCACAGTGTTAAACCTGACAAGAAAGCAAGAACGATTTCACCATTTCTTGTGCCGAAGTATCTCACATAGAGCATTGGAGGCGGCTATAAAATCACCAAGCTGGCCAGTGGGGACCTATTACTCGAACTGAAAGACAAAGCACAACACGACAAGCTAACGAACCTCGTACAACTCGTAGACATCCCTGTCAGTGTAACAGCACACCCAACCATGAATACGGCCAAAGGCGTAATTTCTGACATTGACTTGATGGACTTGACCGAAGAAGAACTCCTGGAAGGATGGAAGGATGAAAACGTAATAAGTGTACAAAGAATAAAGATCAGACATGACAACAAGGAGCTGCCAACTAAGCACCTGATAGTTACCTTTGGCTCTAGCACGTTACCAGAGACGTTAGAAACTGGATATACCAAAATCAGAGTACGACCGTACATCCCAAACCCGCGACGTTGTTTTAAATTCCAGAGGTCTGGTCACGCTTCCCAGAGCTGCCGAGGGTGGCTAACATGTGCGAAAGTTGGCATCAATGATCACTCTGCAGATGACTGTAAGGCTGAGCCCTGTTGTAGCAATTGTAATGGTGGTCACCCTGCATATTCTCGATCATGCGCAGTCTGGAATAAAGAAAAAAAGAAATAATTGTAATAAATGCAAACAAAAAGATAACTTTCCGAGAAGCAAGGCAACGCATCTCACCAACATTTGCACGGAGCGCATCTTTCGCCGAAGTGGTACGACGGGGGGCAGTACCACAGCGGCACTTGACGGACGCCAGCGCCACGCGTAGCGAGCGCGTGGCAACGCCACCCTCCCTCATGGTGGGAGCAGCGAAGGCTGCCCTACTTCTCCCGAACATGACCACAGCGGAGGGCTCTGCTAGTGCTGGCACCAGTCAACCCAGCTCAGAGGTCAAGAAAAGCCCGTCAACCACTAGGACATTGGGCTCCAAGGCCGTGTCTTCATAGAGAAGGCCTCCACGGAAAACACACCGCTCGCAAGAGCTCGTGTCCAGTGCCTCGCAAGAGGCTATGGACACAACACCCAGTCAGAAGGCGCAGTTGACGCCTAAGGAGCGGCGCGATATTGAAGACCGCTCCAGGAAAGACAAAACTCCAATTACAGGACCCCAAAAGGGCACTGTAAGCTAAGCCAAGTTCATTCTCTTTGACACATAGCACAACATTTATATTAATATGGATACACTGATTATTCAGTCGAACGTCAGAGGCCTGCTCTGCAACCTCGATGATGTCCAAGAAATTCTTCATGAACAAACTCTAAAAGTGCTATGTGTCCAAGAGACTCATTTGAAATCTAAACATAAACACTTTCTTCGTCGCTATGCTTTATTTCGGAAGGATCGCGATGATGCCCTCGCATCATCTGGCGGCGTAGCCATCATAGCTGACAAATCTATGGCCTGTTAATACTTACAGCTACACACACCCTTGGAGGCAGTGGCCGTTCGCGCTGTACTTTTATATAAACTGATAACCATCTACTCTTTATATACACCGCCGCATTTTCAGCTTCACAAACAAGAATTCCAAACATTAATAGATCAGTTACCTGAACCATATCGTGTGCTTGGAGACTTAAATGCACCGAGCAACCTATGGGGCGACTCGCGCTGCGACGCGGGAGGTCGCTTGATTGAACGGTTCCTTTTTTCTTCAGGTGCATGTCTTTTGAATGGGAAGGAGCCCACGTATTATAATATGGCAAACAAAACATACTCCCCAATAGATCTTAGCATTGCATCTCCTACTCTTCTACCTTACTTTAAATGGAAAGTTATCAAAAACCCTTACGGGAGTGACCATGACCATTTTTTGGAAACTAACTCAGCTAACTGGGAAAAGTTCAAAAATCTTGCTTCTTTATCCTGGGACGACATCTGTGCTTTAAGCACAGACGCCGCGGTTAAATATTTTACGGTTTTTCTCCTTGACGCCTCCTCCAAATGTATCCCTGTAACAAGTGGATTGTCCACAAAACGCCGTCTACCGTGGTGGAACGATGAGTGTCGAATGGCGCGTAAGAAGCAGAACAAGGCATGGGGTTTACTTCGGAATTCTCCAACAGCAGAAAATCTAGTCAATTTCAAGCAGGTCAAATCGCAGGGTCGGAGAACGCGGCGACAAGCTAGAAGAGAGATTTGGAGAAAGTATATATTAGTCATTAACTCTTACACTGATGAAACAAAGGTTTGGAATAGAGTGAAGAGAATAAAGGGTCGACAGCCTTACTCGCTGCCTTTGGTGAATACTCAAGGCGACAGCATGGAAGATCAGGCGAACTTTCTTGGCGCACATTTCGAACAGATGTCCAGCTCGTCGCACTACTCTGAAACAAAGGTACAAAAGGCAAATAGAAAGACAACAATTAGAACGGAAAAGCACAAAATGCGATGCATATAATATACCTGTTTGTATGGCAGAGCTTCAGGCAGCACTAAATAGCTGCAACAAATCTGCCCCAGGTTCTGGCCGCATCCTGTATGAAATACTAAAACACTTGCCGTCTCAAACACAAAAGACCATTCTTTGTATCTACAATTCTATATGGTCTCCCCGCCAAATTCCTACTGCTTGGAAAGAGGCCATCGTAATTCCCATTCTGAAACAGGGTAGGGATCCTTCTTTGGCAAATAGTTATAGGCCTATAACATTGACGAGCTGCTTATGCAAAGTTTTCGAGAAGATGGTAAACAGCCGCATGGTCCACTGTCTAAAAATAAACAAGAAATTAGGCCCATATCAATGTGGTTTCAGGGAAAGCAGATCGATGACAGATCAGCTTGTGCGCATGGAAATGTACATCAGGGATGCCTTTGTCCAAAAGCAGCTTGTATTATCAGTATTTCTCGACATGGAGAAAGCGTATGATACTACGTGGCGCTTCGGGATTTTTTTTTTTTTGATCTTTCTGCAATGTGCATTGCGGCAACCTGCTGAGAATAATTGAAAATTATCTGTCTGACAGGGCATCACGTGTCAGAGTTGGCAACGTGCGGTCTCGACCATTCATGCAGGAGACAGGTGTACCGCAGGGTGGGGTACTGACCTGTACTTTATTTATTTTTAGCATGAACTCCCTCCACACCGTATTACCTCGCACACTCTTCTACTCCGTCTATTTGGATGATGTACAGATAGGGTTCAGGTTATGCAAGCTTAGCATTTGCGAAAGGCAGCTACAGCTTGGCTTGAATAGATTCTTAAGGTGGATGGACGAGAATGGTTTTAAATTGAACCCCGCAAGAAGCACATGTGTCCTATTTTCAAACAGGAGAGGTGTACTGCCACAATCAGATATTAACCTTAATGGAGAAAGACTAACTGTCAGCCCTGAACACAAATTCTTAGGTGTTATCTTGGACACAAAACTTAACTTCATTCCCCACTTAAAATATCTTAAAGAAAAGTGTCTGAAGACCATGAATTTCCTCAAGCTGCTCTCTCGAACAACCTGGGGCAGTGACAGGAAGTGTCTGCTCAGCCTGTATAAGAGCCTCGTACAATCACGCTTTGACTACGGAGCCGTGGTGTACCACTCCGCAACAGAGAGTGCGCTAAAGATTCTCGACCCAATCCCCAACCTCGGTATACGACTGGCAACAGGTGCCTTTAGAACGAGCCCTGTTGAAAGTCTCTACGTTGAGTCCAATGAATGGTCCTTACGTCTACGCAGAACATTCATGCCATTCCATCGTTAGCAACTTGTCCGCTGCCAGACTTTACCGTAACCGCCGATTTATTAGAACTCCTTTGAGCCTGCGCTTGGAAGCAATGGCAGAAGAAACGGACATCCACTTCCCTGAAAATATTCTAATGCCTCCCACTCACCTTCCACCGCCTTGGGAATGGTGGACCATGAAGTGCGATATCTCTTTTGTCGTAATAACGAAACATGCACCTGAGGCACACATACGATCACACTTCCTCAAACGCCAAGCGAAGTACTGCTGTGCCGAGTTTTATACAGATGCTTCCAGATCATCTGCTGGTGTCGCGTATGCAGCTATTGGGCCATTCTTCTGCACCTCCGGTGCTCTAAATCCCAACACAAGTATTTTTACAGCTGAAGCGTACGCAATATTCTCAGCTGTCAAACATATCAGACAAAAAAACCTCAATAAGGCCATCATTTTCACAGATTCATTAAGCGTAATAAGGGCCTTAATGAGTTTTCGAAAACATAAGAACCCTGTTTTTAATGAACTATGCACACAGCTATGCTTAGCCTTAATGTACAACCAAAACATCGTCCTATGTTGGGTACCTGGCCATCGAGGCATAGAAGGTAATGCAGCTGCTGACGAAAATGCAACGTCAGTCGCCTTTAATGAAACGGATATGAATAAACCCATACCAGCAAAAGAACTTAAGCCCTTCTTACGCCACAAACTGAAGAAGTACTGGTAGGATCAATGGGATAATGCAGTAGTGAATAAGCTACACGTTATCACACCAAAATTAGGGAACTGGATATCTGAAAGAACAGCAAGACATAAGGAAGTGCTTCTTTGTATTTTAAGAATAGGACATACTTGCGCCACGCACTCCTACCATTTGACGGGAAGCGAACCTCCGACATGTACCAAATGTGGCAACAGGCTTACAGTTATTCATGTTCTTATCCAATACACTGAAATAGAGGCAGAAAGAAAAAAGTACTTTCCCTCCGCTTATCTCCAACACATACCGTTACATCCAGCATTCTTTCTGAGGAATGAACCCCTTTTTACTTTTCAAGAAGTATTAAACTTTTTATTTGAAAATGACACCTTAAATGTGATTTGGCCAGGCTACTTGTAGCACGGCCTCCACATGGAGGTCGTAGCTGCAATGAAAACATTTTTTAGAGCACCTGCCTCCCAGTCCTTGCTTTCAAGGCCTTGCTGAGGCACTAGCGCTATAGATACTACATATTTTACTGATCATCCCTATCTCGTGAAACGTATATTCTCATCGCAGAAACGATCAATCACTGTCATTTTTTATAATACGTATATACTTGTATTTTACGCACCTTAGAGCGAATAAATTTTAGATCCTTTTGCACCCATATTCCACCACGTGTATATTTTGCACTTTTTAGCGAATATTTTTGGCCACTATACAACCGTGTTTCATTACTCCCCGCAATTAACACCCATATATCATTGAGAAGCACAGATCATTGACTTGGCGCTCTTTGGCCACATCTGGCCCTTGCGCCAATAAATTCTACAAATCAATCATCAAGACTGACTTTGGCCACGCACAAATGTAGTTGATCCAGAATTTACGCAAGAAAGGTTGTTGTCTTATGACCAATTCCACAAGCGCTTACCGCATTAATCTGTCTTTAAACTCCATGAACCATGATGTGAATTGAAATTCCCAGTAACTAAAGCAACTCGCACACAGCTGGGTAGAACGTTACAGGATTTCGTTTCTTCTTCTACCATATCGATGATGGCACCTTGACTCAACAGAAAGGAAGAATTGTTACGGCAGATCGAAACGGTGAAAATAAAAACAGCGTTAAAAATGTTTTATTGTTGCTAGGCGTGTTTTAATCATGTAGGTTTGTTCTGCATTACAATGCCTATGACCATGGAAAATTTGATCAATTCGTGCGTGCACAAGTATGTGTCGTCGCTATGCCTTCGTCGCTTGCACAATCAGGCCTGCAATTGCGCAAAAACTACCCCTATGAAAAAATGCTCAAGCATTTAGATTTGGGCGTATGTTAAGTAATATTAGGTCGTTAAAACCAATACGGAGGCCTCCAACGGTGTTTGTTATAACTCCAGTGTTCCTTGGTTGCACTAAAGCCTGTCAATAGCCGCTTCCTTCTATTATTACCATCCCTACTTTCCTTCCATTGTTGTCTCTTTCTAGAAAGCGATAGTTTTACTGTGAACCTGCTCACAATAGCGGAGGAGATCAATGGAAGGTGTCTTCTCTGACAAATTTAAAATTGATCCGCCGAGTATCGTATCATAATGTAACGAGCAGCCTCCGAAGCGCGCGCACCACCGTACCGCTGGTGTTGCGTTTCGCCTGCGACGCGCGGTTTTGCCGGCGCGACTGCGGCGGGGCGGCAGACATTTTGGCCCGTTCGGCGTCGCCGCAACGCTCCCCGCCAGGCGTTTCCAGGCGTTTCCAGGCATGTTCCGATGCCACGTGTCTTCATGTGCGTGTGTGAGTGTATGTGCCATTGTGCCCGAATGGCGGCGATGCGACAGCAGGGGGTCACCCTCTCCTTCCAGTCATTGTGCCCGACCAGAGGCGCTACGAGAGCCGAAGTTACCTTCTCCTCCCAGTCTTTATGCCCGACCGGCGGCGCTACGACAGTGTGCGTCACCATTAGCCCATTGTACAATCACGTGCTCGTCTATTGAGGGGTTCCTTCTTGCCCTCAACTGCGAGAGTATAAAAACAGCTGCCCCCGGACGCCAAAAGCAGGGCTCCGATTTCTTCTGTTGAGTAAAGTGCTCTCCCGTCTCTCTACTTCGGTCAACCTGACCGCCAACTCTTTGCGATGTTAAAATAAACAAGTTGTTTTGTTGTTACCAGTCGACTCATGCTTTGCCGGGACCTTCGGATGCTTCCAGTTGTACCCCAGGCCACCAGGCCAACGCTACCCTTGGGGCTTGCGACCCAGGTACAACCACGGGCGTCAGCGCCGAGTTCCCAACAACCGATGCCATCGGTGGGATCCAAACACTGGGTTGTTTGCTTGGCACTAATGGTTCGATTGCAGAATGACGAAGAAACGTACACCATTGTGCTGTTCCGAACGATCGACGCGTAAAATATGTGCCCTTGCCAGTAGCGTAGGAGGGTGCGCTTCGTGTGTGTGTGTGTTTTTTTTTTTGAGAACTCCTTTGTTGTTCCCGGTGCGCAAAGCTTTTTTTTTTTATAATCTGACTTCAGTCCCACATCCAAGTGGCTTGCCAAGTATCATCATTGCCTCGTTCCGTTCTCCCTCTCAGTTCTTGTTAGTCGTCGTCAGTTTGATTTTCTTTATTGTGCTGTTTTAATTGAGGCACGGTGTAGCGGTGGCTAAAAAATTGCGGTCATGATGTCACTGGTCGCCTCCGGCGCCCGCTTTATAACATGGATTCTGTGGTAGGGGAATACTAGCGACTGGCTCGGGTGCAGTTCGTTCAGCTTGCCTTCAGGCAAGCGCAGACACAGCTGCAAGTCATTGGGATGCAAGATTCCAGGACGCCGCGCTGCTTCCACAAGCAAGCGCCAAAATTTTGGTGATCATGGAAAACATGATGCAAGCTCGGAACATTCTCATAGTTTTATGAAGTTGAACAAGGCTCAATAAACATATTATGTTGGCGTATCACTTCCTGATATGTTTTTCTGCTTTGAGCGAGAGGCGCACAACCTTTGCCACATTCATTATTTCCTTATTTTGATGCTACATACCACTATCTTTCATTATTAAGCGAAAACGTCGCCATTGTGGGGTGGGGATGCGACTTGGGCGTAACGTATGTCAGTTTGGAAGAGCGCCCAGACACATGCGACACTAAGTGTTCAGGCGAGCCAGGACGAGTGCATGAGAAAGAGCGCTGTGCGATGTTTCAGCGCTCCACAGAGTAGAGGCTTACGGCTTCAGTCTATCGTCGAGTAGCATTTCCTTTCTGCTAGATTACTTCGCCGAACGACCGAGCTAGCAATTCAGTATTCTTGTGTACCAGCTCAGGAATTTCCTTTTTTTTTCTGCTGTGAATTGTTTTGAAGGATACGATGTTTCCTTCCATGAACGTGTATCAGTAGCGATGAACTTGAACATTGTTTGCAGCCAATTTAGTTTATGAGTCCGCTATTTGGTATTGCCGAAGGTTTGCCTCCTCTTGGCCAACGACTCTGCTTCACAAATCATCGATGAAGTCCAGGAACACCCAGTTGCTTTAACGGTGTCTCGATATCCAAAATATGAACTTCATTTACTCGAGGGATTCAGGAAATTAAGTTTCTCATCGTTTAAAAGCGCCTACTAAAGGCAATAGTGTCGAACCTAAGTCACGTTTCCTGTTTTTGTTATACTAATCAGTAGTCCTCGCACAACAAATACATTGGCGGAAGAACTTATACACCGTGATAGCGAATGTTTAGGAAGCATGTATTTCCCGGGACAGCAGGCTTTCGTATCTTTCTCACCGAAACAACTGAGCTAAGTGAGAGTTTCCAAACAACGTCTGCACCAGGAAAGAAAGACGTCCAGTTGCGCGTTGGAGTGCGCAAAAAAATAAAATAAAAAAGGGATGCCCTATGTGAACCGTTACACTTGTCACTCCGGGTACGGGCGAAAGATCGGGTCACCGCGTTTGCAAGTCAAAGTCGTCGCCATTGCTGAGGGCCCTCCGATTCAGCTTGCGTGGAAAAAATTGTTCTTGGTGAAAAAAAAAAGCAAGAACGAGGTTGATACGACCAGATCCATTATAAGCTCAGGTAGCGGTACAAGGTAGATACCGAAGTTTTCAGGAAGAGGGAAAAGTTGGAGATGCATACAAAAATGCTGGAATGGAAAGCATGTATTGCTTACCTGACGAACCCAAGCAGGCTAAGCAACTATTTGTCACCGCCCCGCCAAAAAGGGGATGCCAATAAATCACCATCACCACCAGCATCATTAAAAGCCTCTCCTTGTACATTTGCGCTTCATCTTCTGCTCACGTTCACTGCGGCGGTGCTCTGATGCTCGTGTATTAGGAAGCTGTATTACCCGAATAAAAGACTCCAGCAAATCCGTTCTGCGGAAGTATGCGGAAGGGCTGCGAACAAAAAACAGGCCGTAATATGGCTCTCCACTTTGCCAACTGTGGGTGTAAATCAAAGTTTTAAAGTTCACGAGTCATGAGGACTTATCGCGAGGAACGTGCGTGGAAAATTGTCGAGGCTCTTGCTGTTCATCGCACTGTCGCATCACGAGCCAGAGTTCCGTCGTTAGGGCGCAGCGATAGCGAAATTCCTTAAGTTTGCGATCACCGGATGCGTTGTGCTTCGAACTTTGACTACTATCTCCTTGGTTTTTCTTTCGTTTTCCTTGTTCCCCCCTCTCATTATAAAGTCCTTACGCCACCTTTCACGCATTAAAAATTCTATTCAGCACTCAGTGCACTTTCGTGTGTATGCATGTACTATCCAGTTTTCAGAGCTGTTTGCTTCCAAAACATGTACAAACTAGCTCGCCTAGTCACGTTGTTGCAGCTATTCTCGGTTGATTTGAATTGAATTGTGAGGTTTCACGTGCCAAAACCACAATTTTACTATGACGCACGCAGTAGTGGGAGGACTTCGGATAGATTTTGACAACCAGGGGATGTTTAATGAGCCTCTAGTGCACGGGTCACGTGCATATTTGCATGTCGCCCCCATCGTAATGCGGCCGCCGCTGCCGGGATTTGATTCCGCGACCGCGTGTTTAGCAGCGCAACACCATAAAGCTGCTAAGCAACCACGACGGGCCTATTCTGGCTTGGGTAACTGCAGAAGCCTGCCTGTTGACAGGATGGAGCGTATTTGGTCGGTTGAATGATATTTGAAGCTTCGTGGGGGTGCTCGGAAGCGACCAGTCGAATGCGCCATGAGCGTAAGCGCATAACAGAACGACATACAGGAAACGAAGACGGAGGACCGCTAACTTCAAGCTGACTTTATTGGTCACATGCGCACGTGCGTTATTGATCACACAAACGCGCACTTTATTGGTCACTTGTGGAGGTACATAGGACCAATAAAATCAGTTGGAAGATTGCGCTCGTCCGTGCCCGTTTCCCGTTGGTTTATCGCGTGTGCGCTACACTCAGCAATGAAGCACGAACTAGTCCAAAAATTTGAGTTCTTGGAATGCTTCTAAAGCCACAGGCTAACATCCTGCTGGCCACAGTTTTGAGGTTCATGAAAGGATTGACGTGGGCTTTTGGAGTTTGCTATTCACTTTATTTCACTTTATTCACTTTATTTTAGCATATTTTTGTATGCGTAATAAAAGAAAATGCAGCGGATCCACCGAGTTGCAGTCTACATACAGCGAAGCTTTGTGTTAGTGCGTGAACAGTCGAAACACGAGTTTGTGTTTGTTGAATGCCCACACAATGTGGCATAAAATGCTTTATTCAGGCATTGCAGAGAGGCTAATGCAAGTCCACCGCTGATGCCGCGGATGCGCCAACGCGAGCGTCTTCTGGTGCTGGTGCAAGGAACACAACGACGATGACGTCACGCACGTCCTACGCTGTGATTGGTTGGCCTATTCGGCAAGAAAACAGCCACGCAGCACCCGTGGGTACGAAAACACGACGATGTTCGCAAAGAAAACCTTTGTTTCTAAAAAAGCATACTTACTCTATGCGTCAAAAGCAGACGTGGCGCATGAAATTGACGGTGTAATTGTTTTTTCCTGTAGTGTTGGCCGATTTCACTCCCTAAATCATTACAGTGTTCGACTTGCTTCTTGAGGCCACTCATAACTTTTGTGTCTGCAAAACAGCTGCCGAATCCGCTGCAGGCGAATTCGATTAGCTTTTTTCATTTGAAGGCAGACGCGTTAATCGGCAAGCAGGCTGGTGTTTGCGCAATTTATTTGGTTCAAAGTACTTAGTGCGGATTTCACGCTCCCGTTTCCTAATCCCATAGTCTCTTTTCTGTCTTTCTTTTTTGGCGAACGACCTCCTTACGAGTCATATCAATTATTTGTTTGCGCCAGGATAATCCAAGTATTTCCTGATTTACTTTCTTGTGTTCCCATTATGGCCATTGGTTAAATCTGCGTCACTCAAGCGTTGATGCTCGTGGGCTAACTTATACAGGCTCCACTACTGTCTGCCATAGAACTTAAAACTTTTCAATTTGTCTTCATTCCAATCTCTTGACGTCAGGTTTACGTCTCCACCGACGCAAACATCAGGCGGTGACCCGTATCGTTGTTTGAACAGGCCAATCAAACGATCTCCTCTTTTATAGGAGGTCGCTTTTGTCTGCTTCAATAACGAATAGCATTTCCTAACTTGACAGGCTTTTCTCATTAATTGGCTGTCGAGTGGCAAGGAACACGCAGAAGTAAAAAGGGTTTCGGTGGGGACGCGCTGGTGCAGTAAAAGTAGGTAATCGGATGAGGAGGCTTGTGCCGGCGTCTGCTATTGGCCAGCTTCCCCATGGTTCGCCTGCTCTGGCAGGCCAAACAACGCTGCAGCCGGCAACGGAAGCTTAAAAATAATCGATTTAAAACGAATCCTCGTCTTAAAACGGATCCTCCGCAAAAAAGAACTGGCAAAGCGATGTCGTATACGCGCCAAAAGGACTCTACGGCGTTATACTGCCCCGCGAAAATATTTATTATATGCAAATAAATACGTTGTTCTCCCCGGTAGCTCCGAGAAGCCAGTGCCAGAGCGATCGCCGGCACTCGTCTTCTATTCATTTTAGAACGGGGCAGTCCCCGGCTTTTCCGGAAAAGATATTCGTTTTGTTCGACATATTAATGCATCTTTAATGCGTGTACGCGTCACTTAGCCGTATTGAGTTTTTGGGGGTATTGTGACGCCGCGTGACAGACAGGCGAAGTGGGCGCAGCCCTAGAACGTTTGTTGACCAGGAACGCAGGAATAATTGCGAAAAAAAAAGGTACAGAATTGGAAATAATCATTTTATTTCTTTCGGTCAAATAATGCATAATCAGTGTGTCATATCCGATGGGGAGTTCTCGCGATTCTCGTGACGTCGCGTGACAGACAGGCAAAGTGGGGTGGTCCGGAAAATGTTTGACCAATCGCGGAGCGCCGATTGCAGAAGTGGGATAGAAAAGTTTGAAATAGCTATGTGTTATAGCGCCCCTGGCCCCACCACACGTTATTTGTAGACCCTAAGCCTCGCGCTGGGCATCGACGGGCCTCGAAGTGTTGAGACAGAAGAAAAGTAGTTATAGTGTGCTGAAAAGCCGCCGCGTTATCAGTACAGGACGTCTTGTGTAATGAGGGTTCTTGAATTAAGTGCCCCAAGTGCTTGCGCCGAAATTAATCCTCTTAGCACCGTTGATTATCGCGGCCTGAATTTTACCCTCTGCATATAATCTATGCAAACGTGCCGCTTTCTTGTTTTTCTTGTATATAATTGCATTTATTAGGGTTGAGCTGCTAAATTTAGTCTGAAAGCGCTACTCTGGCATAGACCAATCTTTTTGTTGAACCGCCAGTCATTGTAAGCAAAACGCGATATTTTAAGTGCTTCTTTTAATCAATTAATGTTGCCTGGGATAACTTCATCATGAAGCCATATTTTATACACTGTATCACACTATAGTTGTGCGAAATATGCTCTGTTCACTCATTATCTGGTCTGTTTTCACATACGTATTAGGTACACCGCCCACCAGGAACTCCGAAGGAGTTATCGCGCAAGACAATCTCCTCTGTTTCGCGGCGGCAACTTGATTTATGAAGCCGCTGCAACGCCGTGACTTTGTCTCAGGCACACTGATATCACGGGGTGGTGCTTAAGTAAAGCGCCGGAAGGGGATGAACAATACGAAATAAAAATAACGAGTCGCACAAAAAGAAGAACGATGCAGAAAATCTAGAAGCGTAAAAGTTACACGAGAACTTCTCGCCTCAGTGTTCACCTAAATAAAGAACAATGAATTGATCCGGTGAGCGGACCCATCCCGCTTGTTAATGCATTTCTCTTCAGCACTCGTGCAAGCGGCGTCCCTGCGCTGGTGCTACGATGAAAACGAGCTGATCACCTCTCTACCTTTGACTGCTCAACCTTCCCAGTAGGCGCTCGAGTTGTTGGTGCCTTTGTGTCCTCGGCACTCAAGCGTGGTCTCCCACTTCTGCCATGACGACTAGATTATGATACTGAGATGGTAAGAGTGTATTTAGGAGCTGCCACTCGTAAAAAAAAAAAACCCGAGAACCACACAACGAGAGACGGAACTGAGAAAGATAGGTGTATCGTTATAAAACACGAAGGGGCTCGAGAGCTGCGTGGGTTTGAGAACAAGCAGAGGTAGTTGGTATTGGTGGCTGAGAACGAAAGGAAAATGTGGAGTTTAGGAGGTCATGTGATTGGCAGAGCATCTAACCGGCGGTTTGTGAGAGCAACAGTCCCTTTTCTACCAACGCGAGAGAAGCGCAGTACAAGACGGCGTACGGTTTATGTGATGAGACTAGAAAATGTGAGGGCCTAGGAGGGAGAACGATTACGTAAGACAAGGGTTATTGGAGATCGGTGGTCGAGGCGTTATTCCTGCGGTAGACATAAATTGTGGTGGTGGTGGTGGTGATGATGATGATAAGGTGGTGACTAAGACGACGACGATGACGACTGTAATAAGCTAAGCCGGATGTGGAGACGAAGACAGGCAGCTAAGAAGCTCGATAAGGAATGCTAAACAATGTCGAAAGCCAAGCGTAGGCCCATATATAGCTCCTGGTTCGAAAGGTATCGCCTGAGTACCATTTAAGAAATAACGGAAAAGTCAAGAATTTCTCATCGCACTTGAAGCACCCATCTGCTTTTCGTTTTCCTTTGTGGCGAATGACCCAAGCTTATTAGGTAAAACTACTGAGGGCAATGCTTACTTCACCAGCACTTTTAAACTTTTTGATGCGTTAGAATTTTTGTGTCTATATCGTTCCTAAAAATCTTCCATACGGTGCAGGGAAGAACAAAAGCAAAAGTTATTTGAAAATGTACTGCCTGCTGCGGACCACTTCCGAAGTCAACTTTATAATTTACTCATGCTTTCCTAAACAAGAAGCATATTTAATGCATACAGTTGCGGTATGGAAATAATATTCTTACCAACAGTGAAAATTCCGAAGTCTGAGCCACATTTAGCCTATGTCGCCTGTGCGCCGTACAGCTGTGTTAGCTGCTTGTATTTATTGTCATACACAGTGCACGCTGCGATATCACTGTGCGCTGAAGGGCTCGGTGGTTAATTTTTTCGCCGATCGGTATCAACAACCAGACAATGTTTTAGCTTTCTAGTGCTAATGAGAACGCCATGTATTACCATTTTTTAAGAGCCGCGCTGCTGAAAGTCGTTAATATTGGCCTGTTCTTAGCCCATGGCTATTGTTGCTTAACGAATGAATGAAATAAATGAAAAATGAAATGAAATGAAAGCATGAAAGTGAAAAATGAAATAGGTCAATTGGGCAATGAACCAAATACAACAAACTGCAAAAAGTAACTCGAGAGTATCTGGTGCCCAGATAACAAATAGAGGCATACATTATACAGGAGTAGCACGCACAGACAATTTATGCCAGCAGGCAATGGCGAAGTAACATTTTACGAGAACACAAGACGGTGAGCGAAACGAGAACAAGGTAAAAGCAGGAGCCAACGTTTGGACAAGTTCACTTGTCGATGCGTTGGCTCCCGCTTTTACCTTGTTCTCCTTTTGCTCATCGCCTTGAATTTCCATCTCCCGCCTTCTCCGTGTTTTCCAAGGACAGAAGATGTAATATAACCTATTGGAGAACGAAATAACTGCGCGACGAGGAGAAGCAGGAGGAGGAGGAGGAGGAGGAAGAGCATTATTATTACAGAAGTCGTTGCGCGGGCTATTCCTGGGTGGTTCCCTGTGACAGGGCTCCACTGGCGATCGAGGCTCACCGGGCCGGGTCGAGGGTCGCCAGTTGGCTTCCCAGGTCCAGTTCGGAGAGTCTCGCCTCCCAAGACCACGTAGTGAGTGTGCGTGTTGTGACTCGTGGCGAAATTGCGTCGCCCGGACGGTTGGTGCATTCGTGCGTTATGTGCGCGAGTGTCGCTGTGTGGTTGCTACACCAGGGACATGTCCGGGACGTATATCTGTCTGGGGAGATTGCGTGTAGACGAGACAAGTGTGTGTATGTGTTCGTTTGCAAGCGGCGCCAGTCCCTTGCCTGGAAATAATACACAAGAAAAATGCTAGCAAATAATGTCTTAGGGAACGGCATTATTTTATACCTTTGATAAAATATAGGTTAGAGAAAGCGGAAGATAGGTATAAACATCATGGAAGGCGTGATATGTAGATTTATTTGACGTTGTAGGCAATAAATATTGCAGGCTCTGTTCGCCGTAGTTTGTTCTTGCAGATTGAACTAACCATTTCTTTCGTTCTTTTATAGGAGTACATTAATATGTTAATTACAGTTGTTACAGTGTTAATATGTTAGAGTGCTGTAACGTTACGGTTTAGAGTTAACTAGTGAACAACCGCGCTCAAAAGGGCGATCGAATGAGAGCTCAAATTAAAAAAAAAATTCTATCCCTGATGCTCAGTTATATCACCGACCACCCAATTACTACTGTGTGCTCCTTTATATGAAGTACAAGTCTGTGATTTCCCTAGTCACGGTCGCTCTCTTATTATCTTTATTCATGTACTTTTTATCATTCAATATCGGGCAGACATTAGGCCCCTCATGATAGTATTAGCTGAGCTAGCTCTCGTTACTTCTCTTCGATTTAATTGTTTTTAGGTTTACATCAATCGTAGTAATCTCTCAGCTAAATCAGCCTAAAGTTCTGCGTTGTATGGTGCCAAGTTAACGTAGCTTTCTTTCTTTTACTTGTGCCAGGAAATGCGAGAACATATGCAGTGATTAAAACAACGCCATCGTACATTGACATTTCTTGCCTGCAGCACTGACATTCACAAAGCACTGGAAAGAAGCAATTTCGTGCAAGGAGATACAGAGTAAAACAACTGCCGCATTAACAAAGCAGCTCGCGCGTTGAAGCATGCGAACTGCTGAAGCTGAAGCTGCTACTAATCAAGTTACCTCGCTGACCGGTCTCGTTTTTAAACCGCCGGCGGCCAAACACGATTTCAAACGTATTATTAGCCAAAGTGGTCGGCCAATTACAAACATTTCTCGCGAACAAGCGGCTTGGTGAATTCGGGCATTAGTTTCAAACGGTGTGCCTCTTCAGTTATTGGCCATCCAACGACGTGCCTTTGAATTCTGTCCTGCGCCCTAGAGACGCGAGACGTCTGGGCGCGAGGAGCGCGGAGAAGCCGCCTCAGTATGCAAATGAGAAACGGGCGCTTCGAAATCGCTGCTATCTCCCATTGTGCGTCGCTCCTTCTTCCTTAGAAATTATTCACTGTCGTCTTCGATAACGTCTCAGCGCTGCCGACGTAGCAGCCGCACAGCTTTGAAAGACAGCTCTTAAGGGAAGTTTTCTCGGACGAAAATGAGATTAGTTTTAAATGCAATTTAATCTGGTGGGCCTCAGCGGAGAAGAAAAAAAAAACCGAAGATGAACGATGGTGAAATAGGCATGTGCCACCGGTTCAACGGACGATGACGAACGCCCAAAAACGAAAAAAAGAAAGAGGACAAGCTGAGTTCTTTGTTAGCCAGTTTCTGTTAGCCAGTTTCTGTCTGAAAACTACCGGTGCACTTATTATTGATAGATGAAAGTCGCTTTAAGAATATCCACTTAAGCGCACTTTGTATACGTTTTGCTTGAAGCTGTCTCTTATTTGAAGTGAAGTCAAAGTATTTTGCGAGGGCAAGCTGTAACGTTACGGTTTAGAGTGAGCTAGTGAACAACCGCGCTAATTAATAAAGACAGGAATGATTACTTCGGATACCTTTCTGGCAACACGGTACTAGTCTGCTCCAACTGAGAGCGTTACGGAGTACCCCCCCCCCCTTCCCCCTCGTCCTTCCGTTTCCTGCCAGATGGAGCCCTTGGCACCAGTAATGAGCTTGTTTGGAAGTTCTTGATGTAGAAGATTGGCGCATTCATTAACATCGTGTGGTTTTTTTTATAAGCATGTTGATGATGTTTCGTGGTGGCAGTGATGAGTGGGTTCGGAGAAAAGAAAATATGTGAAATTTTGTTTCCAAGTGGAAAGGAAAGCTCGCAGAAGCGCAAAGAACTATGAAAACGAGCCAGTGGGAAATGAATTAGTGGGCTATTGCGGATCATACGAGTAGTTAAACTGATTCAAGACTAGCGGAAAGTATATGGAGGGTGGTGACGCTTTAAATGGTATAACGGGAGGAAGTGTAGGGAACAGTTATAAAAAATTGTTTTAAAAAACCTGATGTGAAGCCTAGGAAAGCCACACACACGAAAGCGTGTTTTGCCTTCGGTTAACCTTGTACATATAATCTTTTATGCCGTTGGGCAAACTTCCAAAACATAAATAAATCAGAAAGAAAACTGCATTGGACATCTATTGGGGTTCTTGATGCCTGTGAGGCATGCTCCGCCACATAACTCAAATTTTTTACGGGCAAGTATATTTAGCGTTTCGCTAGCCTCTCGACGCAGATTTGTTTCGTTCACTTCATCACTTCTGTACGGTGCTATTGCTCGAGGCGAGAGCGCACAAAGATCAAGATAATGCGACTATGGCGTGCTAGAAATCATTATTTCAGCCACGTCTGCGATGACTTCTGTGCCGAGATTCTGCCTGTTCTGGCGGCAGCACGAAGCCTTTGTGATTGCCTTCTGTCCTTTCCTCCAGGCTCCAAATGCTCGCCGCAGTGAATGGTTCCCAAAGGTTTCCGATAAGTGTGTTGTTCTATGGCGGGCCTGGAACCCGCTAATCGAACGTGATTGAAGGTGGACCCCTCACGTTCCTCCGCCCTCTCCCAACAATTTCTGTGTGCCGTATCTGCCACGGTCTAGAGTCGACGTCAGTTTCGTTCTCCGAGCCCCAGGGGTAATTGGGTTTCGGATCAATTTGTCATCGGGATGGCCGCCACGTCTGGGCGGACTTTTAGAAACATAAACAGCAAGGCCGGCCGAACTATGTGAAAGTGGTCAAGCGAGCGTTTTTCTCGTCTGCTCTAAGTCTTTGTTTCGTTTTGATATAGTAGAATTGTTTTGACGTTCTGCCTTCGTCGTAAGTGTATAGTCGGCAGTGAATCCCTGAGCACCACCAACGTGGTTTCAAGCTTTCTTTCTCATAGATGCTTATATGAAGGCGGCCATCGAGCGTAGAAAGAAAGAAAGAAAGAAAGAAAGAAAGAAAGAAAGAAAGAAAGAAAGAAAAAGAGAAAGGAAGAAAGGCATAAATAAACGCATTGGTTTCATGGCGAGAGTGTCGCTATATTACACAGGGTTTTGGAACTGCTCTGGCACTTGGACTCGTAAATATTTTACAATCACTTAAAGTTAGCCAATATTCTAGCGAAACGAAAAAGTGACTATATATAAAATCAGCGATACAACGCCCCTCAGAGGAGCAGGCTTGACGAGAACGCAGCAGTCTTGCGGTACCGATGAAATGTTTCTGTTTGTATTGTGCAGTCATTCAGCACATAACAAATTGGGTAAATGATACAAAATCGAGAAGAAACGCACTGCCATTAAGGCTCCCTTTCACCAAAGCTAGCAGTGCTTGACTTATGGCTGATCCTGAAAGGCAAGATTCTGCGCCTCTGTGTCATTTGATCATCCGACAATGCTTAAGCGGTTTCTTGGGGCGCCAGTACAGCCCGGCTTAACGAGGGCGCACGCCAAGCACGGTGCAGTCACGCTACGCCGGCGCAAAGTAGACGCTGCACAGCCTAGCGTCACGGAGCAGCCAGCGTGACAGGCGGCGTTCGGCACGCTTCTTCTATAAACATTCTCCTACTCTGTTCTAGTCGCTAGAACAGAATGCATCGCGCGCTAGCTTGCCTGCCCTACAGCACGCTGGCCTATACAGTTCGACTGTATTTAGGAGATTGCGCTGATTTTGCGTCTTCGCCAAACGAAAAGACGTTCCGCTCGCCACGCACTTGTGCCCAAGCGCTGCGGCGACAGCTGATCGCCGCATTGCTCTGTGGTCAAGTTCAAAGCACAGCATCTCTCCTTATCTGTTCTTCCCTTTTTCCCCTCCCCAGGTGTAGGGTAGTAAAACCGGGCTCCCTTCCTTTCCCTCTTCGTTTCTCTCTCTCTCTATGGAGAGATTCATGCAATTGTTAGAGGGGACTGCGGAGCTAGTGTCTGCGGGAGCGGCAAGCCGAGCAGTTCAGCTAGCATCCGTGGGAATCACGGGCATCATATGGAATTGCCCAAAATCGTCTTTCTAGCTTTTAGTGGCTTCGTTACTTTGCAGGATGATCATGTTAAAGTACTGCGTTATAAGTAATTACGGAAACATTACTAAAATGTTTCGATGGAAGGATCTGAATACAGGAGCTCTAGGACAGAAGCCCGATATTGAAACCATGACGCCACGGACGCGTGAACAAGTGGAACCACTGCAATTAGCAACGATTATGCGTACTTGCAGAGTCTTATTTCCTTCTGTATTAAAAAAAAAGGAAAGAAGTATGACTTTCTGTGAAATTTAGGCCAATTTAGGTCCAGATATGGCATAATAAACGAAGCCGCAAGAACGTCCGAAGACCCAAGCACGAAGATCAGACAAATCCTTGTACTCACCATCATGCTCATGGTGGCTGAACGATCGCAGCGCCAGAGTTCCCACTAATAATTATAGGAAACTGTATGACGCATAGGATTATTGGCCGCGAGATCGGGCTATAAGTGACAGTACCGTCAGCGGTTAGTGCGGACGGTCGGTCGTCGGCGCGCATTGAAATGTACACGGCGGCCCTTCGCTATGGGCGATTTGGGCCGATTGTTTGGTAATAAAGCTCACTGGCAGCAGTGAACTGATAGTAAATTACCCTCCAGTGCCACATTTTTGCACGAAACACACTGAACATTCCTACTATGCGTGAACGGAGCCCGAAACGCAGCTTCTGTTCCGGTACATCCATATCGCTTTTTGTTTGTGTTTGGCCCGCGCTCTGCCCGCTCTGTGGGCACTGCTGTTTCGCCACTCAACTTTCTACTATTTTCGCACTGGCTGTAAAAATGACTGCATTGCTGTGCAGTGAAACTGGAGTAGCTAGTTATTGTGGCTCTACTTCACCGCTTGTACGTACGTGTACGTAACTGCATTATGCTTCTTTTTCAATTATATGCCAAATACAAAACAACTACTAAGTTCAGTTAAACAAGGTTCGCCACTGTGAATGACTGCGATGTGGCAGGATCGCCATGTTGCTTCACTCGGGTTCATTAGTTTTTTCGTGGTAACAGTAAAAACGTAGCATTTTAGCACGAAGTATGTTTTTAAGTTATTACGTGCATGAAAATGAGGCGAATAATTGTAAATTATTTTAAGAGGCAAACTTAATACGTTGTTTTCTTTATATATGAAAATAATTGCCGCTACCATCTGTCAAGCTAGCAGCACCACACTGAAGAGCTCACTATATATTAACCGCCGGCAACTCAGTTTTACGACATTCCTCTGTCTATCGACTGCAATGTTAAGCATGATCTAGTTGTAATACTCTATTTCCGCTTCCCTTTTTTCGCAGATGATCAAAGTACCAAAGCGCTAAAATCCATTTGCGAGGCAAAATTATTTCTGCGTTGTGGGACATCGACGTAATAAACGGGCACATTAGGAACCGCTAAGGACGGTCGCGCAACCGCTAAGTAAGTAGTCATGCAATTATGCGGCTAAGATCAGTTATACCCTTATCGCATGAGCGGTTAAAATTTTCTTTCATTCCGCTGAGTGATCTCACGCCACCTCGTTCACGGGTAACGATATCAAAAGGATTGCGGAATGATCAACACATCGCTACAAGCAATCGCTAAAGCTCAGGTAGCGCAGCGACCACTTCATTTAATTATAACGACATCAAATGTATTTTTTCATCTTCTTTTTTCGTGGAGTGCTTCAATCACAATGCGACAATACAATTTAAATGATTATGACGAATGGAGGGCGCGACAAGCTAACATCGCGCGCTCGACACATGCCGTCACTAATTTTATTGCAGCGGCAAAACAACAGCGAAAAGCCAAATGGGTCTCTACATCGTAAAACAAATGCATAACACCGCTTACTAGTGCGATATACAACCACGGAATGAAGAGATGCTAACGGATATGTGTGCTGTACGCTCACATGTAAACAAGTAGCGGCTAGCAGACGACGCGACGCACAATCCACATGATCCTTGTTCAGGCACCGTTCGCCAGGAGGCGACTCTGCTCGATCTCGCGTCCAATACCCATTTCAAGGCCCTACCGTGCACGCTGCCGTGTATCAGCACTTGCTGACACGTCCATTGCTTGCCTCAGCGGCCTCCACTGACTCAGTGTTTACAATGCATGTGCATGACACCGGGCGGCTCAGTAAACCTTTTTTCAGCGGATATCATTGACAGTGACTGGGTGGACGACACGAAGCTTTTGCCACAGCTTCAGAGGACATTTAATCACTTTGGGAGCTTATTACTCCTTGTTCAAACGGCGCCAGCAGCGTGTACGGTTCTTCTACTAGAAGCGGAGCTATGAATGTATTATTTGCTGTCCGTACCTTCGAGTTCTGAGATAAATCAGTATCATTGTCCACTTCTCTCTGTTATTTATCTGGCAATCATTTTGAAGGTGCGGCTTGTCGTGTTTTCGACTCAGTAAATTACCTCGGTACAGTTACCATCTGATTTTTAAATTTCATTTTGAGTAGCTAGATGGTGTTGGTCTCAGTTGCGGTAGATTTCTTCTTGCCTTGCACAAGGCTTGCAACGTAGATGTTCTCGGCTTTGTAACACCTTGTAGCAAATGCGTATTATCGTTAGTCACTCGCTTGCGCTGTGGACCGTCACGAAACGTTCAGCTTCGAACATTCGTGTCCTGTTCGTGTAGCCCGTCACCCATGCTTCGGTGCATTGATTCAACAGTGTGTCCATTCACTTACTCTTGATACATGGGTGACAGAGTGCCCGTAAGTTTGCATGTGAGGTGGGGTGGATGTGTGTAGATAAGGGGAAAAAAACTAGATAAACAAGATAAGGGGAAGCGGCACTTCTCCATTTGTCACTGTGTAACAAGCGGTACTCACTCTTTCGGACGTCCCGTGGTTGTGCTTTTTTTTTTTTAGGTTAGCGAACAATGCTGGCGCATGAGGAATCTTTTTATCCTCGAGGAGATAGAGAGAAAGAGAGAGAGAGAGAGAGATAAGTCATAAGGGAAAGGTAGGGAGGTTAACCAGGCTGAGCCCGGTAGGCTACTTTGCACTGTGGAAACTGGACAGGGAATTGAAAGAGGAGAAGGAAGAAAGAAGGTCAGAGTCTCCACTGTTTCGCACATAAGCGTGCACCACTGAATCAGTCACAGGCGGTTACACAGGCTGGTGCATTTCAAGAGAGAGAGAGAGAGAGAGAGAGAGACTCTTTATTAGAAAAACAGAGAATTTTGCCGGCGCGTATACAACCGCTGGCATTTCAAGAAACGCACCAGCGCCTTTGTGGCCTTGCACATAGCAGACGCACAAGACCACGGACTCCAGATCTTCACATCTGTGAAAGGACGGTCGTCTAAGTGCTCCCAAGCTGTACGAAGGCCGCTCCTCTCGTCTTTGTATGTATAGGCAGTCACACAGGATATGTTTGGTCGTTCTTTGACACCACATCTTGCTGCAATTGGGACTGTCCGTCATTCCAATTAGGAATGAGTAGGCGCTTGTGAAAGGAACACCTACTCGCAAGCGTCACAAAAGCGTTTTTGTCCATCGGTTAGAACCAGGTAAAAGTTGCAATGTCATATGCGGGTCCATAGCATATAGGCGCCCGTTGTTGAACTCCGGTGTGTTCCATTTTCTTACATTAATATTATGGGCAAGTCCGCTGAGGTGCCGTGCTGCATCCGTTATAACAATGGTATCGAGGCGATTTCACATACATCATGTGCGTCACGGGCAGTTCTGTCGGCACTTTCATTGCCAGCAATATTACAGTGCCCGGGTAGCCGCTGAAATACAATGTCGTGCATCGAGAAGGGGCAGCAACACAGGCAGTCCATGGCCGCACAGATTAATTTCGTTCCCTAATATGGCAGTCATTCATTTTGCAGCTAACTGCTGCCACACGCCTTCTCTATACCTTTATACATGTTGCAGCATGCCCGAAACATAGTGCTTTAGCAGTCACCCGTTTGCATTTCCGCCAAGGATAGGATAGGAATAAACTTTATTTGTCCAACGGTTATTGATGGTGCCCGGGGCTAGGCTGCCAGGGCTCCATCGCCCGAGGAAAATCTTTCGAGATCCCGGGCAACGGCTCTGGCCCGCTGGACGGCCCACTCCTGGTCTTCGGGTGCCTCGCTCAGGAGGGCATCTCCGCCAATTGATAACACAGCAGCCGTGCAGGAGCAATTATGGTTTCGCATTCGCACACTTTCGCTTGAGGCAACGTGCGGTGCACCGCCGAAAGTGCCATCTCGTTCCTCTAGAACAAATTAATTCGCGAAAATCGACAGGGAACACATTTTCGGTGATCCTGATGTCGCCGGAGGGACAGTTACGACTTCGCCGGCCTCTGCCTGGTACTATGGACTGCATCCGCGCTCTTAGAATATGATCTGTTACTATTTTATTAGATATTATCAGATTTCAGATCGCGTAAAATGTGCTAGCCAATAGACAGCTGTCAGCTTAGCTCTTGATGTATATTTTGACATATAATCAGCTATGATTAGAAAATTACGACAGCTTCTTTGCAGGGCGACATTTTGCAAGTGATGCCATAGTTCGGCAAGACGTGACGTCTGGTTACAGTCATGGGCGGCAGATTAATTTGACATCGGCCTACTAAGTTTATTGCTGTGCTACGATGAATTCTTAACATTATAGTTCACGTCTGGAAAGAAGCCGTATCCATTATTCTACCTGGCAATATACACCCGTTATTTCTTCTGTTGTTCGTGCCTTACTTACTTACGAATTTACGTGCTGGATGGTCCTCATGTTAAGGAACACAAGTACAGGGTCAGAAAACTGCTAGCAGAGAACGTATTGAAAAAAAAAATAAAGAAGAGGAAATCATAAGTACGCCTCAGGAATAGGGTGAAATATATAGGATTAAATTTTGACGCCGGTGATCTGTTGTTTCATAACAGAGATTTGAGTTGTACTAAGACAAGAAATCTGACAAACTCACGTAAGGTATTATTTGAAGCGCCAAAACTGCTCGCTTGAAGAAAAAGAGTCTACAATATTGTGATTAAAATGTTGCTTTTTCCTAGTGCTCAAGCCACTGCAATTTTGAAACTACAGATTTTAAGCTGTAATCTTTTATGTGCCTGATGTGACGCCGGTTTAGGGAAGTAGAAAATTAAGAATGCATTCGGCTTCCGTGTTTTCTGTTTAAAATATCGGATCCCAGCGGTAATCATCTACCGCAATGACGAATCAGGAAACATACGCAGCGCCTTTTGTCATAGAAGTTCTAGTGATTGCCTTCAGTTTTCCAAACGTACGCAGCCAAGTTGGTATCTCAAGCCTTAGTGGCTTGAGCTTCATGGAGTTGATTACGCACGACGTAGTGAGTGCGGTCTCTACCTCCGCATGCGTTAGGGTGAATACTTGGGTACGCGTGCTAAGCTTTTCGCCTACATGTGCCTTACTCAAGTCATCCTTCGCTGTCAATAAGCTCAGTTAGATAGTTTTGAAAACCGACGGGGCTTAAATGTCCTGTTGAAAGCAATTCGTGCTAGCCGACCGTGTGATGAAAATCACCGTGGTTTAGTTCGTACGCAATAATCTAAAAAAGAGTAATAAAATTTGATCACCTAGCGATAAATTGAATTCTGCTTTGAACACTAAGAATAGATGGTGGCTCTATTTTTTTCATTTGCTTGCTGCGTCGCACAACACCCAATTTGCACAGGGTCATTACTGCCCCATGAGCGATGAAGTTTGCAGTCATTTATCTGTGTTGGCACGCTGCGCTAACAACTCGTTAGTCGACGTCGGCACAAGGTAAAACGTTGCTATTTTTGCCACACCAGCTTTTTCCTTCACGTAGGCAGCGCGTGCAGAATCGTGAAGGTACGCTGTCCCCCCCCCCCCCCTTGTGTGTGTGTGTGTGTGTGCGTGCGCGCGCGCGCGCACGTGTGGGCCGCGGTTCATCGCATTCTTTCGCAACAAGATGCTAACAAATGAGCGAGCTCCAGCTCCTGCTGCTCCTCCTAATTGTGTCATAGCCGACACCGTTTGCTTTCAAACCTCGGTCGTCCAGTGTAGAAAGCTGTCGCTGATGCTTGTGCGGTGGACCAAGCGCGCAGCTCCAGTGGCCTGTCGATTAGCACTCGCAGCGTGCAGAATCAGCTGGCGTGACTAATCGACGAGCTGATACAGCGCTGGGAGTCGCCTGTTCATGTGCTGTCCTTCGGTGCAGTGTGTCGTTGCTTATATGGAAGCGACAGAGCACCACGCCTCCTTTGAAGGTGTCGCGTTTCCTGCACGGTGCTTCTTGTTCGAGCGCTACGTGTGTGCCCTGAAAAAAAAAGAAAGATAGGAGAGAAAAGTTAGTAAGAAGTTTAACCAGAAGTAAACTTCGTAAGCTACCCGGCGTTGGGAAAGCGAGAAGAGTGATAGAGAAGGATATGGAAATAACAAAAACAGACAATAATGCCCGCACCATGCCATGCAGAACCCCTATAAAGAAAGCAGCCATAGTCGCATTGGGGCTGCGGTGTCGATGCTACCGAAGCTGATCGTTAGTATTGCCAATGATAACTACATTACAAAAAAGCTTGGTTCGCCGAGTGAAGAATTTTCAGCTGTATTTTTTTTCTTTTTTTGGTCGTTCATACTTGCACCTGAAGAAAGAAAAAGAAGGAAACCAGCCTTCCTGAGTATATGATTGCGTATACGGTAATGATATTGACATAATCAACTTCTAAATAAATCGTTCAATACAGTTATATTAATCATTCAAGGTTCTTTTATGCATAAACACGTCTGCAAGCTAGTCGCACTGCACGCCGGTATCATAGCTCTGACAAAATTGTGCGCGTACTCTGCCATTTAATGCCACAAATTAGGTTCATATAAAGGCTGCTTAAGTTCAAGTAGGTTCACATCTATGCAGCTATTTGAGGCTTAATTGATTTCAGACTGTCGTATCAGTTATCCAATGTGCGCTGCGGAATTTCTAGTGCACTCCTGCACTATTTTTTTGGCAGAAATTTAAGACGAAGACGCACGACGAGCGCATGAGATAATTCGTATACGCTAGATCTGTACACCTTTGCACAACCAGTCATCCATATTTTAGAAATTTTGAATATTGCTGTTCCATTGTTTCCCGGTTCGTGGAGTAGGCGATGCGCTTTTTGAATATTATTAGCGGAACTAATTTCGGAGGGTTCTCTTATAAACCTTCGGAAATTTTTCAAGCCTATGATTCAACGTAGTTTGTACTGTTGTAGACATGTGCTATTTCGTTCTCAGTTTTTACTCGTCACTCCTGGGGTTTCACGAGAGCTTCTCGCTTGATCTTCAGCTAGCATAATGATCAAACTGAAGCTAATTCATCATTATGCAAGATATTTTTATATAGTTCGAGGTATAGTTCCTATATACCTCGTTCGACTTATATAGGCAGAAACTGTCGAATAATAACTCTTCTTATCTCTACGTGTACCTGTGGAGGCTTTTGTCAACGTTCAATGTGTTTTCGAGTTAGACTTTCGGATCGCGTCATCTGGCCTTGAGGAATCTGGAAGCTTTTCTTAAATAAGGCATCTAAGCTCACCATGGGCAAGTAAAAGTGCTGTTGAGATTTACTATCCCACGGAAAGGCGAAAAGAAGCACACGCGTGTATGTTTCTATTAATATGATGAAATATATATTTCTGATGAACTTCAGTATCATTAACAATGGCCTGCTGATCATTCACAATGGGCTTGTTAGTTGGTCACCATGGGATGATATCTGGCACAGCGGAGCAAAACACGGACGAAACAAGAAACAAAATACCGTCTGTTGTTTTTTCCCGTGTTTGTGTTTTGCTGCGTTATGTCAGGTGCCATTCCAATAACAGCGGTACCCGATTTTAGTGTCCGCGTTCGCGAGATTTGTAAATGGTTGCTGAGATAATTTACCGCTGTTACGTTCTCTATCGATACATTTTTGCTGTTTGAGAATGTCGGGACTGCTATACACAAGCAACCCCTTTGCGGGCCACAAAGGAGAAAAACATAGACGAGAATTAGCTAGAGCGCCATGAAGTGCCACAACGGATGTCCCATTAAATTGACGTCGCACACGAATCAAATTTTTTTTTGTTTGCTGTTTTGCCCACTAGCTTTTGTAAGCTCTTTGGCCACTTCGATTGGGAGCCTCGAAGTGTTCATGGGCGTTGGTGTGCTTGCAGTTCTTGGAGCACTCAAAGACATAACGAGATAATCACGTGCGAGATATTGGATTAGGGGTACGATGTTTTTACAGTTACTCCTTTAACTCGCGAAATAAGGGGACCCTAATTAGTCTTTGGTCTCTTTACCCACCATCCGCCAGTGGCCCACGTACATGAAAGCATATTCTGCGTCTGCTTCGGATTTTCTTCTCTACAATCACCCCCTTCTTTCACCCGCAAACTCTCCATCTCGTTTCTTTTGGTATGCTTGCATTTGGCCGTAGTGAACGTGAAGGTGAACGCAGAAAGCGTAAATAAATGGAGTGCGCTTTTATCTTTTTTTCCTGCAAGACTTGTAAGAAAAGCAGAGAGCAACGCCGGGAGAAGTAAAACCTGAGAGAGAGAGAGAGAGAGGAAGGGGAAGCCGGGAGGTTAACCAGAGGGGAAAATCCGCTTTGCCATACCACGCTGGGGAGAGAGGGGAGGGGGAGGTAAAGGGATAACAAAGTAGAGAAAAAATAAAGAAAGGAGCATAGACGTACAATCACAGTCGAGTTCTAACAGAACACGAGGGACCAATCAGCTGCAACGCAGAAACACGTCTGCGCGAGCTGTTTGCATTGCACCCGCATGGAGCGAGCAGGCGGAGCTTGATGAATTGGACAACTCGCACAGGGTAGCATTACTCAGCTTTGAAACCCGCGCGCATTAATCACAGTACGACGACTGTGGAGGCTGCGTCGCGCGCATTCATGTAAATAAGACACCAAGGCTTTTCATTAACAGCGTGCGCACCGCTGAACGTGAAACAGATCTGTGAACACTGACCAAATACGTTGGAAATGTATCTCGCCTGGTTGGAGCATTAACATGGAGCTTTTGTTTCGCATCTGGAGCTTTTAGTTTGCATGAATAGTTCCCCATTATCTTTATTTCGACTTGTACGCTAATTAAGTGCTTCTGTCTTCGAGATTCGCGCTGCTATCTATACGGATCAAGGGGCACATTGCTCTTTAGTTGTACTAAACATACGGCAACGCTGCTTTCGACACCTGTCACGCAGGATTAATACCTGTGGCGTGCTGTTGTTGAGCACGACGTTGCGGGTTCATTTCTGTTGCGTTTCGCCTGCGACACGTGGTTTTGCCGGCGCGACTGCGGCGGGGCGGCAGACATTTTGGCCCGATCATCGTCGCCGCAACGCTCATCGGCAGGTGTTTCCAGGCGCGACTGCGGCGATGCGACCACAAAGGATCACCCTCTCATTACAGTCATTGTGCCCGACCGGCAGCGCTACGACAGGGTGCTACGAGATCGTGCTCGACATGGTGCTACGGCAGCGCTACGACAGGGTGCTACGAGATCGTGCTCGACATGGTGCTACGGCAGCGCTACGACAGTGTGCGTCACCATTAGCCCATTGTACATTCACGTGCTCGTCTTTTGAGGGGTTCCTTCTTGCCCTCAACTGCGAGAGTATAAAAACAGCTGCCCCCGGACGCCAAAAAGAGGGCTCCGATTTCTTCTGCTGAGTAAAGTGCTCTCCCGTCTCTCTACTTCGGTCAACCTGACCGCCAACTCTTTGCGATGTTAAAATAAACAAGTTGTTTTGTTGTTACCAGTCGACTCATGCTTTGCCGGGACCTTCGGATGCTTCCAGTTGTACCCCAGGCCGCCAGGCCAACGCTACCCTTGGGGCTTGCGACCCAGGTACAACCACGGGCGTCAGCGCCGAGTTCCCAACAGATCGTACCAGCGGTGCGATCCAAACATCTGGTTGGCAGCGGTGAGATCGCCTCCGACTTCAAACAACTGTCTGCCAGCGGTGAGATCGCGACAACGGAGGCCAGCAGCGAAGAGATGCAGTTGACTGTATGCTGAACAGCTCAACAACGATCCGGGAGCAGTGCAACGAGCCCTGTGTGACGACTGGTTGCCTGCAGCGGAACGACTGCGCGGAATTCCTGCCTGCGAGGTTTGGTGAGTGCGGGACTTTCTTCTTCTGAGCTTTGCCAGGCTTTTGTTAGTGTTAGAAACAGAGCTGGTAATTGTGGTTGTCGTTGCTGCCGGGTTAGTTTGCGGCAAGACAATAGTAAGCAGTAGAGAAAGCAGCATTCAGAGCAGCCATGGATTTGAAGTCGTTGCGCAAACCGAAATTGTTGGAGCTTGCAAGAGAGTTGGGTCTGGATGTCTCAGACAAACTAAGAAAACCTGAACTGCTAAAGGCTATTCTTGAGTTAGAGGCTGAGGATGACGAGCTGTCGGAATGCCTTGAGACTATTGAGGAGAGGTCAAAAAGACAGGAGCGCGAACTTAAAGAGCAAAAAGAGAAACAGGAGCGCGAACTTAAAGAGCAAAAAGAGAAACAGGAGCGCGAACTTAAAGAGCAGAAAGAAAAAGAAGAGCGCGAACACGCTTTGGAAATGAAGCGTCTCGAGGTAGAGATGGAACGCGCTCGTAATGGAAGTCAGGCACACGGTGCAGGAGAACGAGTATTGTTCAAAATGACTGACCTGATGCGGCCGTTTAAGCTTGGAGAGGACATTGGTTTGTTCCTGGTTAACTTTGAGCGAACGTGCGAGAAGCAGGGGTTCTCTCGGGAAACGTGGCCACAGCGCTTGCTCACTTTGTTACCCGGCGAGGCGGCCGACGTAGTCGCTCGCTTGGATAGAGAGGAGGCAGAGGATTTCGACACAGTGAAATCGAGTCTTCTAAAAAAGTACCGGCTGTCTGCGGAGGCGTTCCGTCGGAAGTTTCGGGAAAATGAGAAAGGCAAAAGTGAGTCATATACAGAGTTTGCGTATAGGCTTACGTCGAACATGCAGGAGTGGCTCAAAGAAGAGAAAGCGTTTGGTGACCACGATAAAGTTCTGCAGTGCTTCGGGCTAGAACAGTTTTATAGTCGGTTACCGGAGAACGTGCGATACTGGGTCTTGGATAGGCCAGACGTTTGTACGGTGGCTAAAGCCGCTGAGCTAGCCGAGGAGTTTGTGACGCGTCGGGCTCGCGGAGCTAAGGACGGTCAAAAGGGTGAATTTGGCTCGAAGTTTGAGAGGCCGAAGTTCACACCCATGAGAGTAAAGGGGGACACGCGTAGGGAGGATGCGAGTGAAAGCAGTCCGACCAAACGTAAAGAGACGGCGGCAGCCAAACGCAGAAAGCGGTTCGAGATGAGGCGAGCGGGCGTTTGTTATACGTGCCAGAAGCCGGGTCACTTTTCGGCGCAGTGTCCGGAAACAACACCAAAAGTTGTGTTTTTTTCAATAGGCAGCACTGACGAGAACATGAAGCTTCTCGAGCCTTACATGCGAGACCTCCTCGTGAACGGGAAAGAGTGCCGAGTGCTTCGCGATTCCGCAGCTACGATGGATGTAGTTCACCCGTCTTACGTAGAACCCCATATGTTCACGGGCGAGTGCGCATGGATCAAGCAAGCCGTGGAAGCTCATAGCGTGTGTCTGCCAGTAGCAAGGGTGCTTATTGAAGGACCTTTCGGAGCGCTTGAGACGGAGGCGGCAGTGTCATCTATGCTGCCACCCCAGTACCCGTACCTATTTTCAAACAGGTCCGATCACCTCCTGCGCGAGAAGGGGCTTTTGTTTGGTGAGGCTAGCGTTCAGGCCTTAACCAGGTCGAAGGTTCGGGAGCTCGCTGCAAAGGCGGTAGTTGCGGGGCCGACGTTATCGAAGAATGAAAAAGGGTCAGAGGTGCAGCAAGCTGACGAACTGAATAAACTTGAGTCTGTAACGTTGAAGGCGCCAGATACTGGAGAGGAAATGCCCGATAAGGGAAAGTTAGAAGAGCTATCTGCAGATTTGCTCATCGCGCCTACGTCAGACGGACTTGATAGGTTGCTAAAAGTCAGCCGGTCGGCTTTGATAGCCGAGCAAAAGAAGGATGGTAGCCTAGAAAACATACGCTGCAATGTCAAGGAAGGTATCGCCAGGGCCCGTCGTTTTGAGGTTGGCGATGAGGTCATGATATTGCGCACATCGCTAAACAACAAACTAGACGTGCAGTGGGAGGGCCCAGCACGAATTGTTCAGAAACTGTCGGACGTTAACTACGTGGTAAGTCTGCCAGGAAAGCGGAAAGCACAGCAAGTTTACCACTGTAATCTGCTCAAACCTTATAGACAAAGGGAAGCAGTGGTGTGCATGTTGGTAAACGTTCCTGAAGAGCTTCCGGTCGAGCTTCCGGGACTAGGCTCAGTGACGAACAGGGAAGACACCGGTCAAGTCATTAGTGACCTTATCAGTAAAGCACCGCTGTCGCCCGAGCAGAAAACCGAACTACACCAGCTATTACAAGAGTTTCAAGGTCTGTTCTCTGAGAGGCCTGGTAGGACTTCTGTACTTACTCATGATATAGAACTTACCTCCACAGAGCCAGTACGATCCAAGGCGTATCGGGTGTCACCCCGCCAGAGCGATATTATGGAGGCTGAGGTAAAGAAAATGCTACAGCTCGGTGTTATTGAGGCAGGTGAGAGTGATTATACCTCCCCTTTGATTTTAGTTGAGGTACCGGGCAAGGAACCTCGTCCTTGCGTCGACTACCGCAGGCTTAATTCCATCACTAAGGATCAAATTTATCCGATCCCTAACATCGAGGAGCGCCTTGAGAAAGTTAGTAGCGCTCAGTTTATTTCCACCCTAGATCTTGTCAGGGGTTATTGGCAGGTTCCACTTACAGAAGAGGCTAGTAGGTATGCGGCGTTCATTTCACCAATGGGAACATTCCGTCCTAAAGTATTGAGTTTTGGTTTGAAGAACGCGCCATACTGTTTTTCAAGCCTCATGGATAAAGTGTTGCGGGGACAGCAAGAATTCGCTTTACCGTATCTAGACGACGTAGCGATATTCTCCGCATCCTGGTCTGAGCATATGACACACTTGCGGGCAGTGCTAACCCGCCTGCGCGAAGCGGGCTTGACAGTAAAGGCTCCTAAGTGCCAGTTAGCACAGGCCGAGGTTGTCTACCTCGGTCACGTGATTGGTCAGGGTCGTCGCCGCCCCTCTGAAATAAAAGTGGCCGCTGTGCGAGACTTTCCGCAACCGCGCACGAAGACCGATATTCGGTCGTTCTTAGGTGTCGCCGGCTACTATCAGAGGTACATCCCCAGGTACTCTGATATCGCGGCTCCCCTGACGGATGCTCTAAGAAAGACAGAGCCTCAAACAGTCGTCTGGGACGAGACAAAGGAAAGAGCTTTTAGCGCCCTAAAGAGTGCCCTAACAAGCCAGCCTGTGCTACGATCGCCAGACTATACAAAAGGGTTCGTTGTTCAGTGCGATGCTAGTGAGCGAGGCATGGGCGTTGTACTGTGCCAACGGGAAAATGGAGAAGTAGAACACCCCGTCCTGTATGCTAGTCGTAAGCTGTCCAGTCGTGAGCAGGCGTATAGCGCCACCGAGAAAGAGTGTGCATGTCTCGTGTGGGCCGTTCAAAAATTGTCATGCTATCTAGCCGGCTCGAGGTTTATCATTGAGACGGATCACTGCCCTCTCCAATGGCTGCAGACCATCTCTCCCAAAAATGGCCGCCTCCTGCGCTGGAGCCTCGCTTTACAACAATATTCCTTTGAGGTGCGTTACAAAAAGGGGAGTCTCAACGGTAACGCCGATGGCTTAAGTCGAAGCCCCTAACGTAGGAATCAGCCTCAAAATTGTTGGTTACTGATGTTTTTCTTCCTGAGGCAGGATTTTTTTTAACATATTGCTTTTGTTTAGTGTTTCAAAGTGATGATATGCTTTCTAGTGCAATTTTCCAATTTGTGGACGCGTTCTGAGTGATGCTAGACTACTGTAAGGAACTAGGCAGTGGTATAAAAGGGGAAAGAGCCTGGCAGGGCTTAGTGAGGGTTGTGCCGTGCTTGCTGACTGAGCGGTTGAGTTTCAGCGTAGTTCTAACGCTTGCCGGGAACGAGAACAAGAATGTGAACTCTCCCGAAGTCACTTTGCAGTGTCCCGTGCGAACCTGAACGAGAGAACGAGGCCTTCTCTGTGCGCTGCGCTCAAGAAACGTCGAGGGACGCCCGACTTCGGTTATGAGCATCATCGAGCGACATCCCTCCGGACAGCGGATGCAGTCCCCTGTCCCTCGGGATCTCCTTCCCCCGGCGGGGCGGTCTGTTGCGTTTCGCCTGCGACACGTGGTTTTGCCGGCGCGACTGCGGCGGGGCGGCAGACATTTTGGCCCGATCATCGTCGCCGCAACGCTCATCGGCAGGTGTTTCCAGGCGCGACTGCGGCGATGCGACCACAAAGGATCACCCTCTCATTACAGTCATTGTGCCCGACCGGCAGCGCTACGACAGGGTGCTACGAGATCGTGCTCGACATGGTGCTACGGCAGCGCTACGACAGGGTGCTACGAGATCGTGCTCGACATGGTGCTACGGCAGCGCTACGACAGTGTGCGTCACCATTAGCCCATTGTACATTCACGTGCTCGTCTTTTGAGGGGTTCCTTCTTGCCCTCAACTGCGAGAGTATAAAAACAGCTGCCCCCGGACGCCAAAAAGAGGGCTCCGATTTCTTCTGCTGAGTAAAGTGCTCTCCCGTCTCTCTACTTCGGTCAACCTGACCGCCAACTCTTTGCGATGTTAAAATAAACAAGTTGTTTTGTTGTTACCAGTCGACTCATGCTTTGCCGGGACCTTCGGATGCTTCCAGTTGTACCCCAGGCCGCCAGGCCAACGCTACCCTTGGGGCTTGCGACCCAGGTACAACCACGGGCGTCAGCGCCGAGTTCCCAACAGATCGTACCAGCGGTGCGATCCAAACATTTCCTAAACGTGACGGCCACATTTGGATAAGGATAAGATGCCGAAACACGAATCGTACGTGGTGACAGTGACAGTGACAAGAACTTTATTAGAGTGTCCTGAGGAAGTTGATTGGGGGGAACGGAAGGCTCCGCAATCGAGTTAGTGGCTCCGCCCACGACGGGACAGGGAGGTGGTGACTCTCCGCGACGTCGCGAGCCCTCTGGACGGCCTGTAGTTGGTTTGTGAAATTCGAGCTCTTCAGCAAGGCGTCCCACTTGGACTTGTATTGAAATCATACGAGGTTAAAAATAATCATTAGCCAATGGCTCGCCATACGGAAGCATCTGAAGTGCGATGTGATGCCTTTAGTGGATGGCTAAAAATCGTACGAGGTTAAAAATAATCTTTAGCCATCCACTAAATGCACCACATCGCACTTCAAATGCTTCGGTATGGCGAGCCCATTGGTTGACTAAGAGGTGACTTGGATGTTGCACGCCCATCTGCTGCGACTGCTTAAGCTTATCGTATGAACGGGTTATCTTATCGTCACAGCGACAGAGTTGTTTTTTCAGTTTGCTTGCTTGCCTACGCTTTCAGAAGAAGGCGTGTGCGGGAAGTGTTTTCGACGGGTGCAAGAAGAAAGCAACGTTGTCATTTCTTATGCCCCGAACAACATTTACCCTGAGTAGGGTAGCAAACCGAACTCGTGTCTGGTTGACGACGTTACCGTATTTTTCTTTCTCTCTCCCTCTTTCAGCCTATGCAGGGCACTAACTCAAATCGCCGTGACGTGAAACGTCATTTATCTCCTCCCTGTGATTTATAAATGCATGTTATGATGTTATAATGTGCTTGTTTTCATTAAAAAAGTTCTCCGTACGCAAACATATATTGAACATACCCCTTTGCAGTGCATAACGCTAGCACTGCTATTCAGACATTTGCTCGTTACCTGGCCGAGTGATGTAAGTCAAGTTTTCCTTGTTGAAAATAGTTTGGTCCAGGAGTTGAGTCAAGCGTGTGAAAGAGTCGCCTGCTTCTCGAGCACGTCGTAAGCAGCGCCGGCGGTTGCATAGTTTGCTCGGAGGAAGTTAACTTCCGCCCTCATTTGACTGTGTCTATACACGGCAGCTCCTCCTGCCCTCATCATTGCTCGTGTTTTTGTAGTTTCTCGGTTCGGTCGTCAGGATTGTTGTTGCTGTTTTGTCAACCTGTGGGTGTTCCATTGCATTCTTTGGCTCGCGGAATGCGTGCTTAGCCAAGACAAAAAAGAAAACAACGAAATGCTAAGGATGGAATGAAAGCTTCCGGGTGGTGTCCCATCGAACGCTGGCTCGCGCGGGGTCGACAATCGCTGCGACCACACTGGCATCGTTTGCTGTGTGTGGCTAAGCGAAGGGAGGAAACGGTGCAGACCGTTCTGGTGCGCGTTTTTTTTTCCTTTTTTTTGTCGCTTTGCACGACTGCGCACGCTATTGGCGTCGGTTCGCTTCGGTTGACGGTCGGCAGTTAATCGGTCTTCCGCAGGCGGTTGACGAAACGTCGGTGGCGTGGCGCCGGAAATCGTTCACCGTGGGCGAGTCCGTTGCTGCGTGCGGCAGGGGCGAGAAAACGGTTCCGGACGCCGAAAAAACGCTTTCTGCCCTTCGCCAGTAATCAAGGCAACGCAGGCTATTTTAATCACGCTGATCGTGCCACTGCTGGTGGTGTACTTTTCATTCGCGACCATTGTGTTTTGTTTTTGTGCACGATTGACGTTTCCAGTTCCGACGTGGTTTCGGCGAAGTGTGGCTAATGAAGCTTTGTAATCGGGCGTTTGTCGCCTATTAGCACAGACCACTTTATCTGTTACCCTACTTGGTCACCACCTTTGCTGCCAGCGACGCCACTTTGTCGTATGAAAGGAGTTGTGTTGTCGATTGTTCAATATCCGAAGACTGATTGCGTCGCCTTATGCGGCCGCGAAATTCAGGAATCAGGAAAGAAACCATTTATGATAACTCAAAGGGAAGCTCATTTCTTTTAGAAGCGAGATCGGGATGCCTTAGAACACGTACCTATAAAGCGATATATAAGAAGGAAGAGGAAGCATGTGCTTGCTGCGGTGAAGCTAGGGAAACGACGGAGCATGTTTTATTAGAATGTGAAGACGTCTATCCAGAGGTCGATTTAGGCACCACTGGCCTCCTTGAAGCCCTTGGGTTCAGCGAGAGCAGTGGTAAAGCAAACATGTCCGAGGCATTAGTAAGAAGCGATTGGAAGATTGGTGGAAGAAAAGTAGGGAAACGATAAAAGACGGAGACGTACAAAAGCACAGTTCGCAATAGGGAATAAAAAAATTTGGGCTTGGTAGTTCATAGTGTTCTTTTTAATTGTTTAATCTAGGTAGGGCATTAGGCAGTATAATAGCAAGAGCTTGGTGGCGCAACCCACCGCCTCGTTCCAAAGGGGATGCTCATAACATTCATCCATCCATCGAAATTCCACCGTCATTGAGGAATCATCAGTCGTGCCTGCTCTAGCTCTCATCATCGTAATCATCATAATCATTATTATTAGTGAGAAAAAAGGTCTGAATTTTCGAAATGCCCGAACGTTTCTCCTATTGCCATTCATTGACAATATTCGATGAACGCTTACCCGTTCCAGATATGTGAGCGCCGTTTCACTCTTTTTCTAAGGTAACAAAAAACATTTAGTAGTGAGTTATTGGGCAAACGGGAAGACCTTCTGTCCGAGTCACTGGTGCACTCTGGTCACTGTTATTGTTCCGGTCACTGCTAGTGCACCTATAGTGAACACTATAGGCGCACTGACAGTGCGCATCACGTAGGCACGGCATGGCCACTTTTGCCTATTCAAGGCGAGCCTCTAGTCAAAGTAACTCCGAAGCTCCGCATAACAGAGTGTGTGCATTCGCTGAGACCAGGAAGCGAGTTCCACGAAATATGTTCCGGAGCACGAACCTGCTTTTGTCCTTGCGTTGGCGTCCCTTTTCTTCTGTGTTTGACGTTAATCCTTCCTTTCTCGACGTACAGCTCGATTTCTTTCGCATACTCTAAGCACCATACTGGCATATTACATCCGGTTCACGATGGTCGTTTTTAACATTAACCGCGCAGAACATTAGTTGGCGTATAATTTACTTTTACATCAGTGGTTCGTAGCCATAAATTACTCAACATCAGAAAAGTTCATTTTTTTGGTTAGCATGTTTTTTTTATTGATATGATATAAGAAGATATTGACCCACAATTTAAGGCGCTGGCCATTCCTTGCCTCTTGAAAGGGTCTAGCTTACAACATACAGCGTACAGGATTACATATCACATAACCTTTTCATAGAAGCACCAGGACTTGTCAAACAACGTTTTCACAGTAACACTATGACGTAAGAAATACAAGGTACATACAATACGCAAGTTAACTGACTCTACAGTTCTCTAGAACAAAGTCTCAAAAATGCAAATGATACTTTTGCCTAATAACGCAGTCTCTAGTCAGCGGGTGGTACATACGCCATGTAAATGCATTATCACATATAGTCACAGCAGTACAGTCAACATAACATAATCCACAAACTAATACGTATATACAGCGACATCGAAATGAAAAGAATAATAAAAGCGTTAATAACGGCCAACAATGCAGCTGTTTTCAAGAAAAGTTTTTAGTGCTTTTAAAGCGCTCTTCTGCGAGGGCCTTGTTGGCCGAGGACCTAAAAGTTTCTTGAAACTGAAAGTTCTGTGGTCTAATGCAATTAGGGTTGATCTAAGTCGGCGCCTTGGTGTGTCGTGTTGTGGGCAGTCTAGAAGGACGTGATGTATATCTTCATATACAAATCCATGATCACTTTCAGGGCTTTACGCATGGCCAATTCTGTGTAAGAAATGTTTTGTGTAGGCAGTGCCAAGCCTTAATCGATGAATAAGGGTTTCCATATTTCTGTCTAATGACAAAGAAAATTTGAATTCAATAAACGGATCAATATGATACAAATGCGAGCTCTTAGAATTCTGATCACACCACTTATTTCTATACGTTTTGAAAGACGTTGTCCTTATAATACAGCGTGTTACGTTTCGCCTACGACGCGCGGTTTAGCCGGCGCGATTGCAACAAAGCGGCAGACATTTTGGCCCGTTCGGCGTCGCCGCTACGCTCCCCGCCAGGCGTTTCCAGGCGTTTCCAGGCGTTTCCAGGCGTTTCCAGGCGTTTCCAGGCATGTTCCGATGCCACGTGTCTTCATGTGCGTGTGTGAGTGTATGTGCCATTGTGCCCGACCAGAGGCGCTTCAAGAGCAGAAGTTACCATCTCCTCCCAGTCTTTGTGCCCGACCAGCGGCGCTACGACAGTATGCGTCACCTTAACCCATTGTACAATCACGTGCTCGTCTATTGAGGGGTTCCTTCTTGCCCTCAACTGCGAGAGTATAAAAACAGCTGCCCCCGGACGCAAAAAGGAGGGCTCCGATTTCTTCTGTTGAGTAAAGTGCTCTCCCGTCTCTCTACTTCGGTCAACCTGACCGCCAACTCTTTGCGATGTTAAAATAAACAAGTTGTTTTGTTGTTACCAGTCGACTCATGCTTTGCCGGGACCTTCGGATGCTTCCAGTTGTACCCCAGGCCGCCAGGCCAACGCTACCCTTGGGGCTTGCGACCCAGGTACAACCACGGGCGTCAGCGCCGAGTTCCCAACCGATCGCACCAGCGGTGCGACCACAACAACTCGCGCCATCGGTGCGATCCAAAACAACTGTCTGCCAGCGGTGAGATCGCGACAACGGAGGCCAGCAGCGAAGAGATGCAGTTGACTGTATGCTGAGCAGCTCAACGACGATCCGGGAGCAGTGCAACGAGCCCTGTGTGATGACTGGTTGCCTGCAGCGGAACGACTGCGCTGAATTCCTGCCTGCGAGGTTTGGTGAGTGCGGGACTTTCTTCTTCTGAGCTTTGCCAGCATTTGTTAGTGTTAGAAACAGAGCTGGTAATTGTGGTTGTCGTTGCTGCCGGGTTAGATTGCGGCAAGACAATAGTAAGCAGTAGAGAAAGCAGCATTCAGAGCAGCCATGGATTTGAAGTCGTTGCGCAAACCGAAATTGTTGGAGCTTGCAAGAGAGTTGGGTCTGGATGTCTCGGACAAACTCAGAAAACCAGAACTGCTAAAGGCTATTCTTGAGTTAGAAGCTGAGGATGACGAGCTGTCGGAATGCCTTGAGACCATTGAGGAAAGGGAGACTGCAAAAAGACAGGAGCGCGAACTTAAAGAACAGAAAGAAAAAGAAGAGCGCGAACTTAAAGAACAAAAAGAAAAACAAGAGCGTGACCGTCAACACGCTTTGGAAATGAAGCGTCTTGAGGTAGAGATGGAACGCGCTCGTAATGGAAGTCAGGCACACGGTGCAGGAGAACGCGTATTGTTCAAAATGACTGACCTGATGCGGCCGTTTAAGCTTGGAGAGGACATTGGTTTGTTCCTGGTTAACTTTGAGCGAACGTGCGAGAAGCAGGGGTTCTCTCGGGAAACGTGGCCACAGCGCTTGCTCACTTTGTTACCCGGCGAGGCGGCCGACATAGTCGCTCGCTTGGATAGAGAGGAGGCAGAGGATTTCGACAAAGTGAAATCGAGTCTGCTAAATAAGTACCGGCTGTCTGCGGAGGCGTTCCGTCGGAAGTTTCGGGAAAGTGAGAAAGGCAAGAGTGAGTCATATACAGAGTTTGCCTACAAGCTTATGTCAAACATGCAGGAGTGGCTCAAAGAAGAGAAAGCGTTTGGTGACCACGATAAAGTTCTGCAGTGTTTCGGGCTAGAACAGTTTTATAGTCGGTTACCGGAGAACGTGCGGTACTGGGTCTTGGATAGGCCAGACGTTTGTACGGTGGCTAAAGCCGCTGAGCTAGCCGAGGAGTTTGTGACGCGTCGGGCTCGCGGAGCTAAGGACGGTCAAAAGGGTGAATTTGGCTCGAAGTTTGAGAGGCCGAAGTTCACACCCATGAGAGCAAAGGGGAACACGCGTAGTGCGGATGCGAGTGGAAGCAGTGCGACCGAACCTAAGGAGACGGCGGCAGCCGAAGCCGAACGCAGAAAGCGGTTCGAGATGAGGCAAGCGCGCGTTTGTTATACGTGCCAGAAGCCGGGTCACTTTTCGGCGCAGTGTCCGGAAACAACACCAAAAGTTGTGTTTTTTTCAATAGGCAGCACTGACGAGAACATGAAGCTTCTCGAGCCTTACATGCGAGACCTCCTCGTGAACGGGAAAGAGTGCCGAGTGCTTCGCGATTCCGCAGCTACAATGGATGTAGTTCACCCCTCTTACGTAGAACCCCTATGTTCACGGGCGAGTGCGCATGGATCAAGCAAGCCGTGGAAGCTCATAGCGTGTGTCTGCCAGTAGCAAAGGTGCTTATTGAAGGACCTTTCGGAGCGCTTGAGACGGAGGCGGCAGTGTCATCTATGCTGCCACCCCAGTACCCGTACCTATTTTCAAACAGGTCCGATCACCTCCTGCGCGAGAAGGGGCTTTTGTTTGGTGAGGCTAGCGTTCAGGCCTTAACCAGATCGAAGGTTCGGGAGCTCGCTGCAAAGGCGGTAGTTGCGGGGCCGACGTTATCAAACAACGAAAAAGGGTCAGAGGCGCAGCAAGCTGATATTCAGAGCACGCCCGAACTGAATAAAATTGAGTCTGTAGCGTTGAAGGCGCCAGATACTGGAGAGGAAATGCCCGATAAGGGAAAGTTAGAAGAGCTATCTACAGATTTGCTCATCGCGCCTACGTCAGACGGACTTGATAGGTTGCTAAAAGTCAGCCGGTCGGCTTTGATAGCCGAGCAAAAGAAGGATGGCAGCCTAGAAAACATTCGCTGCAATGTCAAGGAAGGTATCGCCAGGAAAAATGCGCGTTTTGTGGAAAGAGGTGGAGTCCTGTACCGGAAGTATCTAGACCGCAGAGGAGTGGAGTTCGATCAGCTGATCGTTCCTCAATGCTATCGTCAGGATCTGTTGCGCTTGTCGCATGGGGGTTCGTGGTCCGGACACCTAGGAGTTAAGAAAACTAAGGACCGTCTCTTGCAAGAGTACTATTGGCCAGGGTGTTTTCGGGACGCAGACCATTTCGTGAGGACATGTGACACCTGTCAGCGGGTGGGCAAACCAGGGGACAAATCAAGGGCGCCGTTGAAATTGGTACCTATCATTACGGAGCCTTTTAGACGGCTCGTTATTGATACAGTGGGACCTCTGCCGGTAACAGCCATGGGGTACAGACACATTTTGACTGTGATCTGCCCAGCGACAAAGTTCCCTGAAGCAGTGCCGCTTAAAGAACTCAGCTCAGTTGAGATAGTCAATGCACTACTGTCCATATTTGCGCGAGTTGGTTTTCCTGCGGAAAGCCAATCAGATCAGGGCACAGTGTTTACTAGCGCTTTGACGACAACTTTTCTCGAAAGGTGTGGGGTAAAGCTGTTACACAGCTCAGTGTACCACCCACAGTCGAATTCCGTTGAGAAGCTCCACTCCGTCATGAAGCGCGTGTTGAGAGCCTTGTGTTTTGAACATCAAACTGACTGGGAGCTGTGTCTGCCTGGGGTGATGTTTGCATTAAGAACCGCTCCGCATGCAGCTACGGGGTTTTCGCCAGCTGAACTGGTGTACGGTCGCTCGCTTCGGTCTCCGCTTCGCATGCTTCGAGAATCATGGGAAGGCAGGGGCGACGACCCAGTCGTGGTGGAGTACGTGCTTAAGCTCCTCGAACGCTTAAGAAGGGCACAGGAGTTGTCAGGTGAAGCAATGGCAAAGGCCCAGCAGAGGGCCAAGGTTTATTATGATCTGACCGCCAACTCTTTGCGATGTTAAAATAAACAAGTTGTTTTGTTGTTACCTGTCGACTCATGCTTTGCCGGGACCTTCGGATGCTTCCAGTTGTACCCCAGGCCGCCAGGCCAACGCTACCCTTGGGGCTTGCGACCCAGGTGCAACCACGGGCGTCAGCGCCGAGTTCCCAACCGATCGCACCAGCGGTGCGACCACAACAACTCGCGCCATCGGTGCGATCCAAACAACTTAGGCCTTCTCTGTGCGCTGCGCTCAAGAAACGTCGAGGGACGCCCGACTTCTGTTATGAGCATCATCGAGCGACATCCCTCCGGACAGCGGATGCAGTCCCCTGTCCATCGGGATCTCCTTCCCCCGGCGGGGCGGTCTGTTACGTTTCGCCTACGACGCGCGGTTTAGCCGGCGCGATTGCAACAAAGCGGCAGACATTTTGGCCCGTTCGGCGTCGCCGCTACGCTCCCCGCCAGGCGTTTCCAGGCGTTTCCAGGCGTTTCCAGGCGTTTCCAGGCATGTTCCGATGCCACGTGTCTTCATGTGCGTGTGTGAGTGTATGTGCCATTGTGCCCGACCAGAGGCGCTTCGAGAGCAGAAGTTACCTTCTCCTCCCAGTCTTTGTGCCCGACCAGCGGCGCTACGACAGTATGCGTCACCTTAACCCATTGTACAATCACGTGCTCGTCTATTGAGGGGTTCCTTCTTGCCCTCAACTGCGAGAGTATAAAAACAGCTGCCCCCGGACGCAAAAAGGAGGGCTCCGATTTCTTCTGTTGAGTAAAGTGCTCTCCCGTCTCTCTACTTCGGTCAACCTGACCGCCAACTCTTTGCGATGTTAAAATAAACAAGTTGTTTTGTTGTTACCAGTCGACTCATGCTTTGCCGGGACCTTCGGATGCTTCCAGTTGTACCCCAGGCCGCCAGGCCAACGCTACCCTTGGGGCTTGCGACCCAGGTACAACCACGGGCGTCAGCGCCGAGTTCCCAACCGATCGCACCAGCGGTGCGACCACAACAACTCGCGCCATCGGTGCGATCCAAACAAGCGTAATTCATTCTTTGATATTGGGAGCGGAACCACATTATCTTTGAGGTGTGCTTGTCGTGCTGCTTCATCGGCTGCTGAGTTGCCAGGAATGTTACAATGCCCTGGTATCCACTGGAATGCTATTCCATGGTTTGCTTGGGTAGCCTTCGTGAGGTCTTTAAATGTTTCGTATATTATACTATCACTGATTGTTTTTCCTTTTGTGCTGCATAGTGATGTTAGAACCGCCTGTGAATCGCTGAAAATTACCCATTTCTGCGCATCTTTTACTGGCAATATAAATTTTATCGCACATAGCATTGCGAACAGTTCAGCTTTGTGGACGAAGTCGCACGAGATAACTTAAACGATTCTTGTTTGTTGAGGTGCGGTATAGTATATGCTGAAGTTAGCATGTAATCTATATGGGAAGCGCCATGTTTTCGGTTAGGAAATTACGGAAGCTGACGGTTTCATGCCTTTAGCGGGCGTTCATGCTTTCATCTCTACGTTGATGACACTTTCGTAATAAAACACTGCGTATACAAGTGGGTTGGCCATGAATTTTGCATGGCCTACAGTCTCAATCTACGACTTCCTTCGAGACCGGCACACGTCCTCCACCGGATGTCGAAAACCGTCGAAAGTTGTCTTTCCTTTTTAATTCGATGACGCAGTATCAGCCGCGGAGTGTGTGGTAAATTTAACCGCGTCGCCATTAATAAACAATGACTGAAAAAAAAAAAGAAAAGAGAGCGACGACACGAGGCACAGAAAGTAAAAAACGACGAATTGAGAAACAACAACACAATTGTGTTTTCCGCTTTCTGCTGCTTCTCGTTTTCTGATCCACATCACGTACGTGCTTTTCCTTGGGGTCTCTGTACACCTGGTTTGACACAACGAAAAGGGCCAAGATGCCCGGATTTGCGAGACCATATGTATTGCGCGGCGTGGTCGTGTACGTTGTTTCTTTGGATTCTGACCGAACATTACACGTAGGCATCGCTGCCTCTTTCGCCACCGCCTTTTCTATTTCTTTTTTCGTTTCGCGAAAGATCACTGTCTGGAGGCGACTGTGATGGTGGAACGATCGCAAGATGCCAATTGGGCGTTGAAAACAGAAGTTTTAAGGGTCGTATATGTCACTTTTTAAATGTTTTTCTTAGCTTTTTTTCTCTGCAGTGCGCTTGCTGAGATAAAATACTACGATGACGTGGAGTTTCAGGCTGCCTGGCGATTTGGTCGTACTATGAAAAAAAGAAAACAACAACAACAACAAACAAACAGAGAAACAGAAGTGGAGCTTAACAGGATGAGAGTTTCCGGCTATGGCTTCGGGCTCTTCCGATGTAGTTTTGTCAAAAATGATGGCGAAAAAAAAAGGTATAATGCAATGATCATAAAAAAAGAAAAAAAAAACAATACATGGCGCAATGCGACCTATTGGTGGTTCACAAGGGTTTGATGGTTTTGTATCTTGTGCGCGTAAACATCACATGTTTTATTCATTGAAGCTAGTGCTTTTCTTTTTCTGGATAATTTAACGTGTGGCATAAGTTGTGCGCGGCATCTCTATATGTACAAATACAGGTAGTGTTCATGAATGAAGTCCTGAAGGGGCCTGTACTCAGTGACCACAAATATGGCGATGGTGTTCCGCTGGATGACTTGGATGTAGATTTACTTTAGGCACATTGCTGCGACTACAGATGCATGCAGGACAGCATAAAGATATGTGCGGCATTTCTTCGAGAGCAAGTGGACGAAGACAGAAGGGGCAAGTATGTGCCGAATGCCGGTCGATGATCGCAATGCCGTAATCGTGCTGCAATAAGAGCCAATGCAGCCCCTCCCGCCATGTTTGTACTTAAAGGAAGCTCCTCTAACCTAAATGGCCACGCGTGACGGTAGGCGGGATTTGCACGGAGTTATCAATGTGCAGGGAGAGCGGCGTAGCATTTACCTCACTCAAAGTCACGTGCACACTGGTGGACGCGAGAGGGAGCGCTGACCGGTTGGTGACCGTAGGATTGCGATATGTAGGTAGTGGGAAATACTACAACATTCTTTAGCTCGGAATACATAGGCGTGTGCTGACAATGTGATATAACCGGAACAAAAGCCTTTGCATTCAATGTTTGATTAAAATCATTGGAATAGAGAGTTAAGTGACCTCACTTAATATCACGTCCATGCTTGCGCTCGAGTTAGTTCGCGAGGTTTAATTTGCGAGGTTGAGCTCATTGCTCAGTGTGACAAAAGTTAGCGTATACACATAAAGGACTGTAATTGTAAGAATCAAAAGCTTCTGCATCCCGCCGTCAGTATTAGCATACATGTCACGGTAAACGTTAAGGTAGCAAAGTGTTTCTTTCTATAGGATGAATCTCTCGGCGACCTTTCGCACGTAGTTTCAAGTAATCCGTGACCTGCAACTTTGCACAATTTCTGGTCATTTTCACGATACTTCGTGTGCTTCGCAGCAACAGTAGCTCCTGCCAGCTAGCCACTAGATGATGGCTTTGGTGCTAGAGCGCTGTCCTTGAAACCGAAGACTTGGAAATTCCTTTCGTTCTTCGGCCAATGACAATCTATATAAACAAATATTTTTGGCTAATCATCAGATGACCGGTGAGGGCACGCTGCTTGCCGATGCTCTACTACAGCATGAATGGCTGAAACTTTGTTCGTGATGTCTGAAAGCATTCTATGATGAAGAGTACGAATATTGAGTTGTAATTTTTTTCCAGAATTTTTGTCCCGAGTGAGTTCGAGAAGAAAATGCCCGGGCAGAGCAGCGTCCGCTTTGTCACACTTGCATAAAGTGTGAGTCAGAAAGACACGGAAAGAAAAAAAAATCATTCCGTAATGTATTCTTGCCCTGCGTTTTGATACTTTCCACCGAGCCACTCTGGATGAGAATGCCTCCGTGCGCACGGCAGCGATCGTTCCTTCACGACTCGCATCCCTTCCAATGGCAGCCGCCTTACGATGCCCTCCCGCCAAACGGTCTATCCAGCCATAGCGTGCTTTTTGCCGCTTATAACTTGGGTCGCCATCAGCTCTTCGATCTCGCAAGCTCGCGCTTGGTGCGGCCGCGTGTGTTTACGGGCGGTCCTGCTCCCCCTTCACCTTAACACCGCAATGGCGCGTTCAGGTTGGGCGGGGGGGGGGGGGGGGGGATAGAAGGCCGTGGCGTGATGGCCGCAAGGGGCGTGCACGGGTGGCGTGCGCCGCTGCCTGCTGCGCTATTCGCGGCCATTTTCACCGCATGACACCGCACGCGCAACGACGTAGTGTCGTTCCTCTGTTTCGCTGCGCTCGCCATCGAACCTCTTGGCGCGTGCTTTTTTTTCCCCGTCCCCTACCATCACCACGACACCAGGTCGCGTACGACTATTACGGCAGGCCACGTCAATGGGCTATAGAATCGGAAATGGCGATTCGCGCGCGTCGAGATAATTCCGCCGGCGTCCTCGGTGGCTGTCGTACCCCTACGAAGCCTCCCTTCCCGCGAGCGACCCCGGCTGTTTCCCGACACGCTATTACGACGGTAGTTTCTTCGCAAGGAACGGCTTATTCCGTGCAGCACGGAGAAAGACGACTGACCGCAAGATGTCCGTCGAGCAACAGCTTCAACCCTGTGACCTAGCAGCTCACGGGCTTGTGCTACAATGTAGTAAAAAGGATATTGCGCGCGCGGTATATTTCTCAGCAACCGAAACTCGCAGCATGTGTCTGGTGTATACGTCCATTCAATCTTTAGCTGCAGGCTCTGTAAGAAGCCACAGCTCATTGTTTTTTTTATAAAGAGTGCTAATCTTTCAACTTCGTGCCTGGCTAGAAGGTGTATGAACCAAAGGCTTCCAGCGGAATTCGTTCAACGATATTAACGTTGAAAACACCCCGCAGAATTCGAATAATGGCATTTCAGCAGTGTCGGTGGCGTCTGACCTATATTGGAGAGCGACTGTGCAAGTACGCTGACAAAACCGTTTTCGAAACAAAGGGTTAACTTGAATGAGTGTACGCGGGAATGCTTCTGTCACAATCAAACTGGTTGGTTTTGTCGCTTGCTTTAACTCTTGTGACCATAGCTACCTACGTGCATTTACATTAATAAGAGGCGACAGAGCGGCAACTAAATGAAGATGCGTTGCGGCAAGCAATTACTGCCAATGTTGCACCGTTTGCCTACCTCTAGATCAGTTAATTGTCGCTATCTCAGTTGTCTGCCACTGAAGGCATTCTTGTGACTGTCTTCGAAGGGCTGGAGTGCAAACGTTTGTGCGTGCGTGCGTAGTGAAGGTTGCCACTTGTTTGTTGCGTGTGACGATATCTCTTATGGTGTGTGTATGTACGTGGCCGCAATGAGAGATTGGAATAAGCTTGAGCGCGTAAACGCAAACACGTATTCGCCTAACTTCTTTACAACTACAGTCGAGCAAGACTCACTTGCATTGCGTGACTAAGTCACTGTTGCAATTTCTGCAGTTGGAACTCCTAATAAGTGATCATATATTGTGTTCGATTCTTTTATTCTGTTTGTATTGCCACAAATATCATCTCCTTTATTTTTTAGCGTTGTATTGTACATATCTAAACCTACTGATCTTACTATTCTATGCCTAACTTGTCTTATTTCAGTTTGTTCATGTATTACTGCCCCATTGTATAACTTGCAGTTTCTGCTGTCATTACTACAACACATAGGTTTGCTTGTGCTAGTCTGATATGTAACATTGTCGACATACCATTGCTATTTATTCCTTACAATTACTTACCATAACCCATTTCTTGATATCATTTCTTGCGAGATTTGCAGTATCCCTAAATAAAAATTTAAAAAATTCACATAACAGTTTATAAGCTAGAACATTTTGTGAGACCGAGCTTTCGCAAGCGAACGTATAATTCGCGAAGGTAGCCAGCAGAAGAGAAACTACAGACGAAACGATTTTTGTACCTCGTACATCATACACGAGCTTAAATACCTTCATATGACGTCGAATCAAATTGGCACGCATCAACTTAGAATCGCTAAATGTTGCAACTTGTTCATATTGTTTATATAATTACCAAAGGCCCAACAACATGTTATCCCACCAGCTGACTTTGATATTTGAGCTCACCTTTCTTCCTTTTCGAGCTCGGCCCTGCCCCTCGCCTACCGCTCAATTTAATACTTCCTCTCCACGCTTCTACGTATATAGGATAGTTGAGCACAATATGTTGGCGGGCTAGTTGGTGCGAATGCATAATTACTTTTTTTAGCGCAGAACAACGGACTAGTTCATTGTTTTGCGCTAAACAAAGTAGTTACGTATATATGAACCATAAGAGCACCCCCTTTCCCTCACTCAAACTTCTTCCACCGTTTATCTTTTCTTTTCTTATTCTTTCTTTCTGATTCATAAAAAAACGCCACCGACACGTCCCAAAGTCCCAAGCGTCAGCACATCTTTTTCGGTGCCTCCATCAAACAGGCTCATGCTGCTTCTTCTGTATACTGCCGCGACGACGCCTATGCCGATCTACTGAGGTCAAAGTCCCCTTAAAGACCAACCTGCTCCCATCAACCGCGTTTGTTTGCCACCGACCCCCGTTCATTCCCACGGACTCCATTGCGCCATCCTAATGCCTACAAAAATTTCCCGGCGCACTGCTAATAGGACACTCAGCTCATTCTTTCGACTACAAAATACAGAAACGCCAGGGCACCGCACATTGGGTGCACTTTAGGGAACCCCTGGTGTTCGAAATTATTCCGGAGTCCCCTGCTACGGCGTGCGTCATTATCATATAGTGCTTTTGGAGCGTAAAACCCGAGAATTTAATTTTAATGTAAGTGTCGCGTGGGCAGAGGGTAGCAGTGTTTCTTTTAATGAAAAAGAAAAAGAAAAAGGCGGGCGCAGGTGGGAGGCAAGATGTTTATGAAAGAAGGCTCGCAGGGTACTTTGTTAAAGAGAGCTGTGAACAGATGTGAGGAGCGACTTTGAAAATATTGAACGAGGGGTGGCCAGAAAGAGCTGGGACAAGGAGAAAAGAGATTGTGCCTCTGCTGATGAGAACAGGTACGGTGAATGCTCATTGATAAATTGCTGTCTATGGCCAGTTGAGATCTAGATAAGGTAGCCTGCGGCTGCCTAGCACAAGTGAGGACGCCTGTGCCGTGACGATTGTAAGATGTTTCTTCTGAGAAAGCTGCGATCACAGCTTTGCCAAGAAAATGAGAGAGAAAGGGGTAAGGTGCGATAAGCGAGTGAGCTGTTCCGTAATGTACAAGGTTTTTCGCGTGCGCCGGGACATGAAATAAAAAAAGTGAGGAAAAAAGAAGGTTCGGGTCATTTTCTATTTGTCGCTCCAGGATGGCGTGAAGCCGGAAGAATACACATTCGGCAGCCCTGTTTTGCTGAACAGATTCTTGCGCCGCCAAAAGTGTACTTTCGTTCACTCCTATTTCTTTGTTATGTCTTTCATTTGTTCTAGTTATTTAGCAGAACGGGGTAAATGGGGGCTTCCTCGAGGTTGACTTCCAAGTGCGCGTCTCCCATCGCAGGTTGTGACATGCTCCATCTGTGTGCTTGAAAAAAAAAAAAGAAGAAAAACTTGAGCAAGCACAATGCTTGACGAAGGTGTCTGATTGTTTGGGTGTTTTTTTTTATTGTGTGGCACTTACGAGAGGTCGCCTTTAGTTGGCGCCGGCTACTCCTTTTCTCTTAGAGATTTAAGAAATAATTAAATAACAATGTTAAAACTAAAACTCAACTCCAAATTATAAGAACACAAGGTCCAGTTACATAAGTGCAGTATTTCTACACTAACACTGAGAGTCAACTCCAAATCATAGAAGCACAAAGTGCAGTCCCATAAGTACACTAATGTCCCACTAAATCTGAAAGTCAACTCAGAAACACAGCAACACAAAGTCCACTCAACGTATCCCTGACTGCAGCTCCAAGTTGACAAGTACTCAATTTTCTCTGCCCTAAAAGGAGCACGTGCCGGTGGCTAATCTTTTCGGGTTTTGGGGTTCCCCTACTTTGAACCCCCTCCCCCCCCTCCCCCCTCTGGCGCAACATAATGTGGCCCAGGAACTCGTTGCATTCTGTACCCCATTTTGTAGGAGCGTTTATTTAAATAAAGAGAAGTGTTTACGTGGCCCGTGTCTTCTATAAAACGCCACGTTCACCGGGGGTTTCGATATCAAGGCTTGGCGAGTGTAGTATGGATATTTGAATCGATCAGTGTGAACCAGAGTGGTCTTGTGAACCAGGAGAAGCCTTCTTGTTTCCGCAGCACTAAACAATGTAAGTAACATGCTGTATTAAAATAGCGACTCTTTGAAATCCAGACATTTAGGAATAATTTCTTTTCATCGCCTTTTATGCTATAAAAATGTGCCCCCTTTTAGGCTCGATTTTCAATAGCTGTTTAAGGAGGACGCGTGAACTTTAGCAAATGAGTCGTTTGTAGGCAGGGTAATAGTCTTACGAGGAAATTTTTTTATGGAGTACAGCCATTACGCAACGCCGCAACGCTTTTTATCGAGCATGGAGGGTCACAAGTAGCCTTTTCTGTAACAAAAAGGAACGTTTTGTTCGGATGCTTTCATGCTGTTAGCACGCATTGTCGTATTGTTTGCGGCGACGGTGGCTACGATATGGCGCCAGAGTAGCGCACGTCGTCTCTACAGATACAAAGGACTGCATGAGCGGAGGTCTGTCTGCGATGGCTGCTGTGAATCGCGCCTAGGTGTCATCCAAACACTGTCTCTCGCAATTTCCAGATTGCAGTGGCAGTCGCGCCACACTTCGCTCCGTATGAAACGTGGCGCAAAAGACCGATTGTCCACGGCAGCCAATATATCGCGAAATGAAAACACGTATACTGCTGTGCTCAAACTTCGCATTAAGGAGTATCCTAATCGTCGGTAATATTTTTTTAAATGCAAAGTATCGTCCCCACCTAGATACGTAGACTCACAGCAACGTGGCTATGCGAGCATAAATCTTTGGTTGGTGCTCAGAACCTCCAGGTGTACGTCACCGTCTTTGACTGTCCATAATGTAACCATTGGCATAAGAGATTGCAAAAGTAGTCAGAAGAACTGGACGCGCAAGAACGCTGTGTCAATCACGTGTGTTTGTTCTTACGGCAGCACAAAACCTTCTCCGCACTATTCGCGTTCCTTCCAGTAACACCAGGCATTACTCACTCGAATGGGTAAGTCCTCTTCTCCTCAAATCTTCTCATGTAGACTGAGAGAGAGTGGGGAAAAGTAGGGAATTTAATTTACCTCGTTCAGTTTGCTACCGTACACGGGGGTAGCAGGGGGACAGGGGAGTGAAAGAGTGACGTGATTTCAGATCAATTATGCACGTTAGAGACAAAGCGCAGTGCGTATGCAGTCGGTCACTCAAGTGTGCGCCTTTAGGTACCGTACAGGAGCTTGTGTGGCTTTCTCTGTGTGTAATTAACGAGAAGAAAGGGGGTTAGCAGAGGGGCCCGATTTTTATTAGTCATATCATAAGAAGCCAACAAACACTGACACCAAGGACAACATAGGGGAAATTACTTGTGCTTAATAAATGAAATAAAGAAACGATAGATTAATCTCTGTGTGTGGCTTTCTAGGCTGATGAGCTGCGAGGCCAGGCTATCCACGGATTTTGCTTTGGTCTAACAGCATCATACATTTTGGGCCTGCACTGTAGCACTAGGAAGACTCTTCGCGCATTTTACTGCGAAGCCGTTCGCTTATAGTTGGTCAGGATATTTCATGTCCACGTTCGCGGTGCTCGCACAAAAATGTGGGCCGATCCCGGAGACAGTGCAAATAAGCGGCAAGCGCACAGTGTGCTGCTTCTCCAGGAGGCATCACGTGACGCCATCAGCTGACATCATCACTTGACGAAGGCGTCATCGCGTGATTTGACGTGATGACGCCATCAGATTACGTCATCAGGCGATATCGTCACGTGGCGATGCCATTATTCTCGTATATTCGAATTACATTCCGAAGCTATCATGTCTGCAGCTTGTGTGTAAGTCGTAATTTACGAATTTTCTGACGCAATTTACTTTGAAAAATTCAGTTACTGCAATAACGCATTTGCGCTTGCCGGAGGGCCTACTAGAATGTACGCTGCACTTCCGCCCATGTGCGTACGTGCGCAACGCACCTGTGCACATCTGTCCTTGACGCGTGCGTGCTCTGCCCGTGGTATCTGTCCCGCCGCATGTGCTGCGACCGAAACCGACATTATGGCAAACACTCTCCTAAAACCACACCTCTATCGATATATTATATTGAAACATAGGAGACCTTAGAAAAAAAATTGAATCGTCGTGGCGGGACATCACAAGCCGCCGTCTTAGGCGTCGAAGTCCCTAGTTATAATGAAATTATTTTTCAACAGCTCTGACAGTGTCCACGCAACAATGCTTGCTTGTGCGCTGTCAAATGCTCATATGCTGCGGCCTGAAGGGTATACGGCTCGGTGAGAAGGTGAAACATTGTGCGCGGACACGCACGCAGACGCGTAGTCGTTTACCGCGAAGCACGCGATCGCTGCATTGACGCTTCATCCTGTTATGCTCTATTTGCTTATAGAGACAACCCGCTAAAGAACATATTTCACATATTTCGCTGTCTGCGAGTGCTGACCTTTCACGCAGAAAGCCGGTTCGGGTGACTCCATCGCGGCGACCGCGCGCAGTGGGTATTCACTGTACGTATTCGGTAACGAGATAGTGCTTTCTGTTTGTCGAAGATCATTATGTTGACAGTAAAAAAAAAGAACTTCCTTCATTTACTTACAGAAATGTCCAGGAGGGCTCCCGCGTGATGTTCTTATTGAGCGCCAATAGCCAAGCCTATGAGGACCGCGGCGCGTTATCCCTCATACTACGCAAGCGAGGCGCTTCCGACAGATGGCGACTCCGTAAGTCCTCGCCCCACCGAGTGTTAAAACAGTCATGAAAACTGGCTCTGCATGCGCCAGTATGCAGTACATTTTTGCCAGTGGTTCTATGGGGTTGAATATAACCATTCTGGAACACGCAGCCCTTCTGAAAAATCAAGAAAAAGAAATGGGGGGCATGGGCCGGACATGTAATGAGGAGGGAAGATAACCGATGGTCATTAAGGGTTACGGACACGCCCTGGCAGAAGTATACAAAAAGGGCGGTTATGTATTATCATGGAAGAGTGAGGCGACCTAGCGCGAATAATAGAAAAACAAAGTAGAAGGTTTATTCTTCCATACACGTGAAAGAAACTTTGGCGTGACATTGGTATGACATTAATGTAATATTGGCGTCGCACATTGGTCTGACATTGATGCAATTCATGCAAGAAGGTTCAGTTTGGTGCCGTAACGTTTTTGGTGGCCAGTTGCGAAGCTGTCACACATCGTAATTGCACTTAGGCTTAGGCGTTATGCTGCTTTGTTTCTTCTCTTTCGAGTTTAAATGTGGCGCGATAGCAGACTAATTTAAGATTATAGAACACAACACATAACACTTGGTTAAAAATTAATGTAGAGCCATGTTAAATGGAAGAGTAAACACACGTGGTAAACGAAAGCAAATAAAGGAACGAGCCTTGTCTAGAGAAACAACAATGAAAAGATCACTGTGCACATTATTAAGGCGGCTTCTGCGTTTACGGTGCTAATTAACTTCGTAGGTTATTTTTTTTTTTTGCTGCGGTCCGTGAATATTACGTCTAGCAAGAGAGCACCGGACGAGCTTTCTCCATTTCGTACACTGCTGCCAGCAGCATCCTTGCTGTGAGACTGAGCTCGGCGTCTGGTTGGGCTCCCTTTATTGCGTCACTTGATTACAGCCCACTACGGCGGTAAAATTAACATTCTCTGGTCTCTAGCATCCAGCCAGCAGAAAAACAAAAGTACGAAGAAGTTTGCTCGCTAATTATATACTGTATTCTGTCCTTTTATTCTTTATTACAACTCTTCCGCACTCTATAAGGGACTTACAGAGCTTCAGTTCCAATGTAATTTACTTCCAAATGTGGTCTACCATCCCTGCCGTCTTTACTTCACCACCGACCAGTGGGACTGGCTGAGATATCGGCATCACTCGCTCCTGATTATTCAGTCTTAGCGCTGTCTTCTTTCGTTATCTTCATGGCTCCCCCTCCTCTGTAGTCGCGACGCCATTTTCATCCCAACTCTCTCTTCTTCTCTTCCCTTTCTCAGTGCTCATCCACAGAACTTCTCGCCAGCACTGTATTAAATACAGTCCCTTTCGTCTTTTTCCTTGCCTTAGCGTTGTAATCCGAAGAATCACGAAGAAAGCTAACATGCCGTCATTTGCCCTAAAGGGGCTATATTATGACTTTTGCATGAGGTGCACAGCGGCCGCGTACATGTTTACATCGATGGCTCAGTCACACCAACTTCAGCTACCTCGGTGGTGATTCCAGCAAGATTCGTCAAAAAACAGCTAAAAATGTCACATGTAGCATCAATGACAGCTGATGAACTGGTAGTCCTCCGTGCGGCCCTCAATTTCTTCATTCAGGAGGAACTACCCCATCTGTGGTCAATCTTTGGGATTCCGAAGCAGCCCTCCGGAGTTTACCTTCAGCATTACGTTATCGATCACCTGAACAGATCGTCGCAGAGATCGCACAAGTCCACCATTGCATAGTTGACGAAGGACACCATGTAATATATCAGTGGCTGCCTAGTCTCTGTGGCATACATGGCAATGATCGAGGGAACGCAGTAGCCCTATCTCCCTATAAAGTCCTCAACTGCGTGCCACCCCTCTTTCAAGAGCCGACGCAGCGGAAAAAACTTTCAGCGCTTGCGCATCGGTTCAATAGACTTCATCCGACTTCACAAGTGCATGCCTTCACACGCTGGAGCCTAACTTACAGCTCCGTATTCCGCCCGACTTTCCACGACGTGACTGCCCCCTTATAGTCCGTCTATGGCTTGGAGTAGCATATTCAAATGCGTGCTCCTTTCTGATCACTGCGGGACCTTTAATAAAGTCTATGTAATCCAAATCCTTTCTTATCAGAGTGACCAATAGCCCACTTTGTGACTTTTGCAGGTCTAAACATTGATTCAGGCCGACAGCTCAGCTTCTCTCTCATAATAAATACCTCTCTCTTTGTGGGTGCAACGAAACAATCGCGCACTTTTTTTGGGGGTGCCCTCGTTTCAACTCGCAAAGAGCAGCCCTTTCAACCACCCTAGACCACTTGGACAAGCACCCAATAACGGAAAACAACACCTTTGTAAACTGACCTACACGAACACCAGGGTGAGCCCCTATGAAGCCACTACTGCGTTAAAGAAGCGCCGGACTTTGTGACAAATTGTGACTGTACACTGTGTGACGTAGCATGGGACGCTGACACTGTGAAACACTAGGAACGCCTCCGCAGATTGCGTAACATTTCCCACAGAAACAGTTCTGTATTGCATGCACGCGTGTTTTTAATATTATTTTTCTCTCGCTCACCTATCGCATCCCTATACACCTCCTCCGGCATAGGGTAGCCAACCGGAGATAATTTCTGGTTAACCTCCCTGTCTTTTCTTTTGCCTTTCTCTCTCTCTCTCTCTCTCTCTCTCTCAGCATTGTATGTCATCATGCACAGGGACCTGTTTTTCACTTTCTTGTTTAACACTGGTAACCCGCTTGTATCCCCGGCCTTCACGAATTACGCAGGACTGTCAATAAGTTTGCCAAAGTTACATAATTTTATTACGAGGTGTTGCAGACTCCATTGAAAAAAAAAATTAAAGATGGTATAGTGATCCTTTCTGTATTTTCTAGAAAGTTCTTCTAGTTAGAATAACTAAACTTCAGTTTAACGCGCAACCATACCGCGTTTTATTATAAAGAGGATTTATACGACCGGCTCGTGCCACAGGCACAATGTAAGTATTAGCTGCAGGTATTACGGCGAAGGAAGAACGCCTTCATCATTGCTCATTGAACAAGGTGCGTCGAATATCTCGTCAAACGTACTAGTGCCTTTAGCAACGCGGTCGGGTCCAGCAATACTCCGCTGTCTAAAGGGATTGGGAATCATATTAGGTTAGCAGAGGGTTTAATAGACTCCCGCGGTTTAAGGCTCGTTTTTTTCTTTTTCTTGACATTACTGCAGACAACGGCAAGAAATAAAGGAAGAAAAAAGATCGCGTACACATATGCACACACTGTGAATGAAGGGGGGGTATGGTTCGTGTAAATATGTAGGTAGCTGCACACTGTCGTTCCATACGTGCATGCATAGCCTTTCTTTTTTCTGCGCACCTGCCAAATATCCTGAGCATGTGCGGCATTGGACAGCAGATATTAAGCTCACTGTAATATTTTATCTGAATGCCTCATGCTCCTGTACTTAAGCCTGTCGTCTCGTTCCACATTATTCCAATGTGAAGGGGGTAGATCGGAAGCACAATCCTTCGGCCAACCTATGCACAATTATTTTACATTAAATTTAATTCTACTTTTACATTGTCAACCGCAGTTACGTATATTGTCCACTTTATACTCAACCTTGTAGAGGCAGTAGACGACATACTAGGACCCAATTTCCATAGACCACTATAATAGGACACACTACAGTATCTATACCTTGTAATACCTTTGAAATACCGGAAATTGGGTTGATATTGATCTCCTTCCTCTTCTAGGATTGCCATCCGTGAGTGGCCGTTGAAGGCCCATAATTACACGTCTATCGCTGATTGCTGGAGTGCATATTCATCAACGACAGTGACGTGACACGTGCAACTTCCTGCCTGTGCGTCGAATGCTGTGCGTTGCCCTAACAAACCATCGTTAATGCGCTTTGCTCTCTGTGCACTATAACACTATGTCATTAATTCAAAAAAAAAGGTAAGCGACACTGTTATAATGTATTCCAGCTTAGCAAGCCGCTAGTAAGCTTTTCATTGTTAGCGACGACGTTATAAGCTCAGTCGATAACCAAAACCATTAAGCTAATGATTTTGTTAGCCAGCCCGCTCTAACTACGAACTGTTTCAGCGCCAAGGGGTTCCTTTATTGGCGCCCCTTGCTTTATTGCAAGAGAATTACTGGGTATCCGCTGTTCCTAAACGACCGTTATCGAAATGCGCGAATGCACAATTCAGAAAGCTCCCCCATATGGCTGAGCCAGCACTCTCTGCGATGCTGCGGAAAACAGTGGCCGCGCAGATGTGTCCCATAGCCTTCTGCATAACTTCAGCCCACGTAGTATTTCGCGTATGGATCAAGTGACTCTCTCCTGCTATCCGCTTTGATTGCCTTCACGTTTTCGTGACCACTGCCGTAGCATATATGGCGGGGCTGTTTATGCGTATGCAGTGCTTGTTGCGATGGGAACGCCGAAAGACTACCATTGCCAGTCATTCGTGTGCGTGTGGCGTTATCATAAAGAAATCTTTCGATTGAAAGGGAAGCCTTTGCGACACACCGGGTCGTCCCTGCTGAGCGAAACGGGGAAGAAAAAAGAAAGGAATAAATTGTGCACCCCGTAAAATTGATGTAGTTTGGGCAAATACAGTACGGGCAGTAAATCAACCTGTTTATTTCCCTTGCTGCCATTTCCTTCTTCATCAATGTTAGGATTAGCGGGTTCGTGAGCACTGAGATATGTCCAGCATAGCATTTTTGGACTCGAATGCGCAGCCCAGAACTTAGTCTGCAATGACCCTCGGGTGTAGTGCGGCGGCTATTGATGGATGCGTCCCGCATCTTCACGTGGGCAGATTTCCGCCATTTATGGGTGCTTAGCGGCTACTCTGCGCATGCGTAAGACATATGCGCATTTACCGAAGGACGCGAGTAACGCTCAATGTATAAGCGCACGCTCTAACGAAGGCGGATATATTAATTATGAAACGTAGGAGGAGGAGGAGGGGGAAATAAAGAGAGGAGGCAGAGATATTAACCAGAACTGCGTCTGGTAGGATGCCCTACCCTGAGGGACGGGAAAGAAAGAGCAGAAAGATGAGCTACAGAGAGGGAGGTGAGTGGGAGGAAAGTCGCTGTGAGCTCGCGCACGCACGCGGATGGCCTGGGCGAGTAAAAACGTTTACATAGGCCAGTCGCCCTCAAGTAGTATAGACGTAAGTTAAAGTCCAGGCTTTTCAAACAGTGGTGGCACTCCAGAATTCGCTATAAATGTAAAAATGCCAATCTTTATAGTTTGTGAATGTGATATCATACATGAACAGCTACGTTGAGAAGGTAAAGAATAAAGAACGTGACGTCCGAAACACTGCCATTCGCTGTAAAATTCCCTCTGGGTCTCTGTAGAATACCTTTCACAGCTGCGAATCGCGGAGCCTTCACTTGATCTGGATGTTGGCCGGATTGTTTACACGGTATATAACGTGGCGAGGCGGTAGCGCCATACCATTCTTTTTTTTCTCGGCTCTCTCGACTGAGGCTGGTCTGTCTCTCCGCAGTCGCTTTCTCTGACAACGCGCGGCGCCTGGGACATTCTGATATTTAAATATACTTCGTTTCGTATCCTTTGCGAAGGCTTTCGTTCTTTTTTTCTTTTTTACTGTAGAAAAGCTTGGTCTGCTTTGCGGGCCCAACTTTAAATGCAAATGTAACCCCAGGCACGTGCACCAATATGGTCATTTTCTTTCGCCGATTTCTATTTACTTCCCCATTTTATGTATCATGTGGCGTTCTGTTCCTTCAACTATAGTTTCTCAGCTTCAGGGATCTGCAGCTTCTCAGGCATGAAATTTCCCAGGCCTGTAGCATCACGGGCTTGTTTCTTCAAACAACTCAAGTTTTTTCATGGCGAGACAAATAACCATAGCAATTCGTTTCGAAAGGCGAGCATGGCAGTTGTTTGTCCCATATTTGCTTTGTGACCTACTGACATTATTATACTTGAGGTTTTTGTGATGTCTTTATATATATCTTTTGTTTTTGTTTTCATTCTTCACGCTTTTCGTTTTCACTGTTGAGTTATAAATGAATGAACTGCTCGCGTATGTTGTTGGATGGAGGAATGTTGTGAAGTGGCACAGCTTTTGAAACACTCAAGGGCCGCGTGGCAAGATTTTTGTTTCTTGTGTTCAGCGAGACATCCTGAACCTTCGACGCTGTCGAAACTACGCAAGACATTCGAGAATCAAGTGCGCCGCTCCGAAAATGAAGCCTTACTGACATCCACACCGTTGCACGCGATGTATGAAACGAAGTACAGGAAAGTGGCAACAGGCTGTGGTTATAGCACGGCTTCAGGTGGCCTACGTGTAAAGTCTCGCGGCGGCGACCGAGTAGGTAAGATGAGGTCAAGGCTTCTAAAATGTACTTTACAGACGCAGGTTGGGAAGTTCTTCCGTATAGCGTGTGCTGATATGAGAGTAGCATCGACAAAAAAGCCGGAAGAGAATGTGGAAATCAGAGCCTTAGCAAGTAACCAGGAGTGAAACTATGAAAGGAATGACCAATTGTGACGGAGCAATAGGTTCGTGGTCGTAAGGGATCGATCGAGCTTGTTGCGACATTCTTCAGCGCCCCTTTAACAGATAAACATAAAAGAAACATTCAAAAGTATCGGGTTTGTATGGGCCTATTGTGCCCATGGGACTGGATAATTTGCGGTCGTGCAGAGTAAGAAAGATAATACTTTAGTGGTCTGTGCGCCAACGTTACGAATAGTAGCACTGATCCCTTGTTCGAATAGTCGGAGGAAATGTGCATGACGAGCATGTTGCAGAGAGTGCGACTGAAGAAGCCAGTCAATACATTGACCTAAAGGTGGCATGGAGTCAAGGTTGCATTCAGGGAAAAAGTACCTTGAGCGCGAATCCGAAAAGCACGGCCCCGATCTCTCAGCAGCCCATCGAGGGACCCTGTGACGAAGCATTATGTTGTATAATACGAAGGATCTGACTTCGTGCCGTGGTGCGGTTGCGATAACTGCCGTTTTGGCATACGTATACCATCTGATGGGGTCAACGACGACTGCAACTCAGTGATTCCCAGCATTAATATACGCAGAAGGAGACCACAAAGGGTCACTTCGCGCCCAATCGAAAGGGTGGGTTCCGCAAGGCGGTGGCTGGGAGAGTGCGAAGTTTTCTTAAAAACATGAATACAGGCTAGTTCGTGCAGTTAGACTGACAGCTGGGGCGCCGCGGTTTTGGAGCATGACTCAAAAAGGGAAATTTTGTGTTGTTTGTTTTCGTTTGTAGCAAACCATTATTCATCGAGAAATTGTGAACAGAGCTTTGAAAGAGCTTGCGCTGATGTCTAGCGCCCGTTTAGCAGTGAACTCGTGCGTCATGTCATTATGCTTTAGCACCTCTCCTTCGACGTACACGGGGCACCTTTGTGACGATTATGTTCTTGCGGTGGTTTTTTCCTTCCTTTGTATAAGGCCAGCAGCAAGGTCTTGTTGGCGGTGTCGCCAGCCGTGGCAGCACCACCTTTGCTTAGGAAAGAGACGCCAAAGCACAATTGGCACCACGCTTTTGTAAAAACAGTCGAGATGAAGGGAAGTGTGGAACTCAGCGGCCTCATTTCTCTGTCCCCCTTACACTCTCTGTGTTAAAGTACAGATCTGGAACGGCGCACAAAAGGTTGTCTGTCTGGTTTCTTCGATGTAGCGTTTTGGCACAACCAGCTTTGTCGCTGCTCGCAAAGTTCAGCATGGACGGACATCGTTTTCTAGCTGACGCGTATATACACTAGGTTAAACCCAAGAAAAAAGAAGAAAGAAATAAGAAACACATGAAACGTAGAATGTGGGGTGTATTCTTCGTGGCGCGCTTTAGGTAGTGTTCTTTCTATGTCCTGCTGAAAAAGCTATAGGTTGGCTAAAGGTGCTGTGCTCTTATACTTCTTATCGCTACTGTGAATGTGGCGTCTATACATGACACCATGCGTGGTCGTACTGCAGAGATGAAGGCGGTTTCCAATGATAATGGCAGCAGCTGAAAACCACCGAAGCAGGTCATCATCATCATCAGCCTGGTTACGCCCACTGCAGGGCAAAGGCCTCTCCCATACTTCTCCAACAACCCCGGTCATGTACTAATTGTGGCCATGCCGTCCCTGCAAACTTCTTAATCTCATCCGCCCACCTAACTTTCTGCCGCCCCCTGCTACGCTTAACTTCCCTTGGGATCCAGTCCGTAACCCTTAATGACCATCGGTTATCTTCCCTCCTCATTACATGTCCTGCCCATGCCCATTTCTTTTTCTTGATTTCAACTAAGATGTCATTAACTCGCGTTTGTTCCCTCCCCCAGTCTGCTCTTTTCTTATCCCTTAACGTTACACCTATCATTCTTCTTTCCATAGCTCGTTGTGTCGTCCTCAATTTGAGTAGAACCCTTTTCGTAAGCCTCCAGGTTTCTGCCCCGTAGGTGAGTACGAAGCAGGTAATAGAAGTTAAACAAAGGAACATGAAGTGAAAGATCTGTTGTAACAGTATTAGGAGCATGAACATGAAGTCGCAGCATGGCTGTGAGTGATGGCCGCCGTACCGCGTAAAGAGAAGAATGAGCCTTTGACTTTTAAAATTTGTTTAAAGTGAGGCTTCTCTTACCCATATATCCTTATCCCCCATACCAAGAGGAAGTTGGAGGAGGTGGGGGGGGGGGGGGGTCAGTGTACGTACGCAAGTTTCTAGCCTTACAGGCGACGTATATAGTGCTTACGCATGAAGTAGTGCCAAGTGGGTGCACCTGTCTTCTGCGTATTCAAAACATATAATCGAAACACAAGAACTGTACATTTAATGTCAGCTCATAAGACACTCTAAAGCACGCAGACCACTTACTAAAGCAACGCCCGACACTCAATGGCTTCTTATTTTTTGTTTCTTATATTTTGGCTACCCTATGCTTGGGCCACTAGGTATCTGCCACGTGGTATGCGCCCGTTCTTGGCCGATTCCACAGAATGGCAGTAATGTGTAAAGCTGGGCTAGTTGGTGATTAGTCATCATACCTTGATAGTGAATCAGCGCACTGACAAGGACAAAGCGAAGACACACAAGAATACACGACTCTCGCTGCTGAAATACACGACAGCAGCGAGTGTCGTGTATTCTTGTGTGCCTTCACCTTGTCCTTGTCAGTGCGTTGCTTCACCATCAAGGTATGATGATTAATCCGCAGTATGGGTATGTGCCACTGTGATGCAATCTGTATAGAAGCCCTGTAAGTAACTACGTGTGTGACGTACTTCTCTATGCATACGCGGCTCATCACCATCGTTTCGCCGACGAGCGCCTTACAACTATACGGGTATCATCCTTTACTGCTGCTATCTCGCTGAATCAAATAAGCTGCGCTCCATTTACTTTCCATAATTGCGTTGAATATACGTGTTTTTTTTTAATGTATGTTGCGTTGGGGAGCCCATGCCTACCTTACCTATTTATTCATTTGATTTCTGGTCTTCCATTCAAGCCTCCTTTCTTTGTCCATCACCTGTCGGCCCATTGTCTCTTTGGTCGCGCAGACAATGAACGAGTCGTCCGTTGTGCCATGCATGCACATAGTGCACTTCCCCTATACTACACGCTTCACTGTTTGTCTTTCCCTGTTGCCATTTTTCATGACCATTTCTTTGCCATAAGAAAGAGAAAAGGAAGTGGAAGCGAGGAACGTTCAGTACTCCTTGCTCGACGTGCCCGTGCGTATCGCGCATAGTCTCGTTGTCGTGTACCTCGGCGGCTTTTTCTGCGCTCTCCACGGTTGTCCATTACTTCGTTCGTCCATTGACCGGCTTTACCTCGGCGCCATTGTGGGTTGCTCATTTTGTCCTCCCTTGCTCAAGCGTTACGCGAATTACATGTTCTGTTTTTTTTTTTTGAAGGACCTGCGCGTACTGCATAGTCTTGCTGATTCAGAACACCTTGCTCAGGGTTCCGTGCCTTCGCTAGCTATGAAAAGTCACAGCAAGTTCCGTGGCGACCGATGTTCGGGCCTGGTAAGGTAAACCAAAAAAGTTTATGGACCACGGCACCTTTCTTTCTTTCTTTCTTTCTTTCTTTCTTTCTTTCTTTCTTTCTTTCTTTCTTTCTTTCTTTCTTTCTTTCTTTCTTTCTTTCTTTCTTTCTTTCTTTCTTTCTTTCTTTCTTTCTTTCTTTCTTTCTTTCTTTCCATTGCTAAAAATACAAAGGCGGGATTCTTTATTTGTTTCCATTACTAAAGAGACAATCAGAAAGCGTTATGTTCCCGAGCAGTCTGTAACAGTAGTCAGTAAAACCGAACATCACAACGTTGTTCACATATACTAGGCTGTGTTGTGAGGCTGCGCAGATATTCAGCTTTTTCTCAGATTTCGTGTTCCCAAAATTTTGTGGTAGCCTATGCGTATGCGGATTACATACGCAGCTTCTTTCCGCGGTTGTAGCGCCAATCGTGCTAGTTTTTGTTTGTCGCCATAGCTACAGCACCATGATTTCAACGCTGACAATTCTTTCACCATTGTAACTTTTGACTTTTAGCATATTGGCCACGTAGATTTATTCACTGGCAGCGTGTTCGTTGCTGCCATGCAACCCACTTTAACTATGATTAGGTCGTTGCCGTGCATGCTAGGTCCAACGAACGCGCTATACAGTCCGTTTCGCACCTTAGGATATATGTTTGTGTGACTATAACACAGTAGACACCGTTCGTTTTCTTGTAGGATCCGATAACTTTCGAGAAAGCAATTTTTGGCTTAGTTTTGTGCAAGGCTGTTCAATTGAACCATTGGGTAATGCTTAGGGAGGAATCAATTCTTCTAGCTGTAAGAAAACGTCGTAGGGAGCAGGAAGTGACTCCCTACTGGGTTCCGCGACGACCCTCGAACCCGTGAATTCATTGGGTTCAGCGATCACCTGTTTGTGCTTAAAAAAAAGAGAAAAAAAGATTGCCGTACGAACTTTTGTTCTTGAACGTTAAGTCGGCACTTAAGTAGACAGCTCCTTTCGGTAACAAACGACGCCTTGTTTCGCGTGCTATTTGTTATGATATTATTATTAGTATTATCGATTACTTAAACAAATGTAAACATCACACATGAACAGAAAGACTAGCAGGCTATTTAGTGTCTTCTAAAGGAGACAGCCCGACTACCCGCTTGAAGAGGTGAGAAAAAAAAAACGTCACAGACAACATCACAGCACATTTTTCCACACGTAGAGTATAAGTAATACATGCGGAAGCCGAGTTCCTTAGTTGACAAGAATTCCAGCAGTGGTTTCTGAACATCATATCTATTTGAAGCTCAACGTTTCTGAAGTGAAGTGTCAAAAATATTTAGCGAAGAGGCGATAAAGATCGGAAGTGCTGGAACTTACTCACCACTGCAGAGCGACAATTAACTGCTGAGGGTTGGACATTCTAAAAGAAAGTGCTCAAATGTTTTGCTTTAGTGTTAACAAGTCGGACACGATGTATTCGGCGCACGTCCTCGGCGGCGGAGGAGATGTCATAAATGAAGCGCAACTTGAGCTGGAGGCCTTCTGCGGATGGTTAAAACACGGCTAGAGAGAAAGAGAGAGAAAGGCAAAGGAAAGACAGGGAGGTTAACCAGAGATTATCTCCGGTTGGCTACCCTGTACCGGGGGAGGGTAAAGGGGATGCAATAGGTGAGAAAGAAAGAAGGATAAAAAAGAAAAAAAACCTAAGCACACACACGCACGTACACACGAACTATTTCTGTGGGCACTGTCACGTAGCCCACAAAGGTATTCCAAGTCTTACGCAGTGTCACCCTACAGTCCTATGCCACACAGTGTACAGTCACAATTTGTCAGAAAGTCCCGTGTCTTTCAAATATCGCAGCAGCGCCTCCATAGCGGATCGCGCTGATGTTCGCGTAGGCCAGGTACCAAGGATCTTGTTTTCTGTCATTGGGCGCTTGTCCAGTTTGTCTAAGGTGGCTGAGAGGACAGTTCTTTGTGGGTTAAAACGAGAGCACTGACAAAGAAGATGCTCGATCGTTTTGTTGCACCCGCAGAAGTCACACAGTGGGCTGTTGGCCATTCCGATAAGGAAAGAGTAGGCATTTGAAAATGCTACTCCAAGCCATAGACGGAAAAGAAGGGCGCAGTCACGTCGTGGAAGCTCGGGCTGAATATGGAGCTGTAAATTAGGGTCCAGGGTATGGAGGCGTGCACTTGTGAAATCGGAAGAATTCCATTGGGCTAATGTCAGGTCACGTGCAAGTGCGGAAAGTTTTTTCGTTGCGTCGGCTCTCGAAAGAGGAATGGCAACGCAGTTGACGCCGTCATGGGCAGATCGGGCAGCTGCGTCTGCTCGATCATTGCCATTTATGCCACAGTGACTAGGCAACTACTGATATATGTAATCGTGCCCTTCGTCAACTAGTCGATGGTGGACTTCTCTGATCTCTGCGACGAGCTGCTCATGTGATCCATGGCGCAGTGCTGTAAGTACACTCTGTAGGGCTGCCTTGGAATCACAGAAGATTGACCATGCGTGGGATGGTTCCTCCTTAATGAAATGAAGAGCCGCACGCAGGGCTAGAGATTGGTGTAGGGCATGCGATCTCCTATCGACACGGTCAATGGGGGAGCGAGCGTTGTAGGTGGCGTAAACTTGAGCACTAGTGTGTCATCGAATTTGCGCAAGGTATAGTCCGCAAAGTCAAGGTTGTGTGCTGAAGTCGCGACATCATCAGCTGCCTGAGATACCAGTGTGTGATCGTGTCCACTGAAACATCAGTGTTCTTCCCCGAGATGTGATTTCATAGACTATTTTGAAAACTTCGATCCCCGCAGAATCTAAGCTTGATTTGTTCTGTATAAAGCGAGCGAGGTTTCTGTTTCGCATTGCCACTGTTCTCGCTAGTTCAGCTGTGGTTATCTCCTATTCATCACTCAGAACCGTGACGCCACGCGCGGAGGCAAGCATTCTACCGCCGTACTATCACTCTACTGAAAGAATTGCTTTCAAACGAAGCTGATTGTGACCGGGCCTTACGGCGGAACGTCACAACTCAAACACCGCAGTCGCTGTGTCATATATAAGGTGCTTGTGGCTGCCTCTATTTAATTGCAGTAGTTGGTTTTTGTACCAAACCAGGTTGCCATGCGCTTCTCAAGAGAGAGAGAAAGAAATGAATGTTTATTTATAAACTACCGATATAGAGAAAGAGATCTCTCTTCGCCCTAAGGTGGGTGGCTTCCTCAGTCCAGGAAACCATGGGCTCTCGCTGCCACCCTGGCCCGGTCCACCAACTTTCACTAGCCATCTAGGCCTTGGGCAAGACAGCATGATGATGGTGATTATGATGATGATGATAATGATATCACTAAAGTATGGCTCTACCCACGCTGCAGATAAATGTGGCGTGACTGTAATGAAGCGTTCAAGCTGCGGAAGGTCACATGAAGCTTCATCGAAGAAATGCCCGCATATTAAGAAGGAAATGGCCATCTTGAAAGAGATGACGAGAGATCATTCATCTCATCGCGAAGCCACCGATAAAATCAGGAAACGACATTAACGTCGCCGGCGCTCCTCAAGGAAGGCTCCTCAAGGAAGGCGCATGCCGCTTCCTACAACACCACCTCCTGCTCCACCGCCCAGGCAAGACAATGTGGAAAGGACCGCGAAGAGCAAGTCCACTGAGAAGACCACATCTGCCGAATCTTGGCCGGCTCTACCAAAACGACAACATTCACCAACAGAATCACAGCAAACTTTCGCTGGACAACCCCCGACGTCTACTTTCGGCGATTTGTTCGACCAAGCAGGCAGGTGGCTGATATGCTGCAATCGCTAATTGATACAATGCGCATTATACTGAACAAGTTACAAACACCAGCAGCTCAAAGCGCTCTGCAAATACTGGATGCACTAAATCCAGTGCTTGCTAGCATTGTTTAAGCATCATGGCTCGACCAATAGTCCCCTTCCGCACTGAACTTAAAAGTGCGTCGATCTTTCAGTGGAATGCCAGGGGTCTAGGGACCCGTATATCAGACTTTCGCCAATTCATTTTTACAAATCGCTTCCCCATACTGGTTATTTGAGAACCAAATACATCAACTCCACTCAGACTGTCTGGTTATGAATCTTTCGTCTCTTCCACATGCGGTGCGGGCACGAGAGTGATCATCTACATTAGCGCGGACTTAACATATGTCCCTAACGCAGTAGAGCCTCATGACGACAACCAATATGTCTGTCTAAATGTCCAAATGAAGAATGTGTCATTTGCACTAATTGGAGCCTACATATCCCCAACGGGTCACTTTGACGGCGAACGACTTCAGAAAATATTACTAATGAACAATGGCCCCTGCGTTATCACAGGTGACTTCAACGTGCATCACCAGCTATGGGGAAGCACTAAAATTGACTCCAAAGTCAGGAGTCTTGCTTCCCTTGCTGCCGACCATGATTTGTGCTGTGTGATTGACGGCAGCTCTACATTTCTGCGAGGCACGACCTATAGTAGCTGCTTGGACTTAAATTTCGTGTCACGGCGCTTTGCCTCGAGCGTCCAATGGTTTAAGGACATAGAAACACATGGAAGCGACCATATTCGAACATACATAAAGATTAGAGGAGTTGAGCAACGTTCCTCTACTGTCTTGTGTACAGTCGATTGGTCAAAGTTTAAGAAGGATATGGATGACACATGTCGGGAAGGCCTTTCACACACTATCGAAGAAGCAATCGCAGAGGCATTGAAAACATCCATCTGCTCGCTTACAAGGTCAGCAAGGCGAATAGACTTGGACATGGAACTGTAAAGGCTGCGTGCGGCACACCGACAGGCGGAGAGGAGGTATCAGCGCACGAAGTCCATCTTGGATCTGAGGGCTTCACGACGCATACAAAAGAAAGTCCAGCGTCGCATGGATAAATTGGAAGATAAGCGATGGTAAACTTTCTGTCAGTCGCTTGGTCCCCGAAAATCGCTCTCGCACATATGGAGAACGGTTAGGGGTCTTCGCTCATCTCCGCATCAAAGGAAGGCCTTCGCTGCTCTGGCCCTCTACCAACTCCGCTCAGAACTTCAAGTGGCTGAAGAGTTCTGTGTACGGGTAGCTGGATCCATGGCCACCATTACTGACGCAGCATTGAATGACATCCCCGAGACACGTGTACCAGAAATGAACGTGCTATTTTCACTTGAAGAGCTCGATGCTGCGTTGGCGACCTGCAGGCGTTCTTCGTCACCAGAACCTGATGGCACCCCGTATGCTGCCCTATTCCACCTTGGACATGACGCCCGTGATGAGCTGCTCAACTACTACAATGAGTCTTGGCAGAACGGCGCCGTTCCTAAACAATGGAAATCGAGCCGCTTGATCCCCATTCTGAAACCTGGAAAGTCTCCGCTTGAGATCTCAACATATCGTCCGATTGCGCTTTCGAGCTGCGTCGGCAAAGTGATGGAAAGAATGATTCTTGCTCGCTTGGAATGGTACCTAGAACGATTCAACATCTATCCGGACGCCATGACAGTTTTTCGTCGAGGTCGCACGTCCACCGACAACGTCATTGACATCGTAACATGGGTCCAAAATGAAAAAAGCCTCAAGCGCCTATCTGCGGCACTTTTTCTAGATATAAAAGGAGCATACGACAACGTCGCCTATGACGCCATACTGAACTCACTTGAGGCTGTTGGAGTTGGTGGCCGGATATATAAATGGATTCGGGACTATTGGACTGAGAGGCGTTTTTTTTTTACAGACCGAAGACGGATACGGAATGAAGACGGAACTTCAGACCATTACATCTTCCGTGGTGTGCCGCAGGGTGGAGTGTTGAGCCCTATTTTGTTCGACCTCGTCCTGGTAGGACTAGCGGATTATCTACCGCAGACAGTTCATGTCTCAATATACGCCGACGACATTTGCATCTGGGCTTCTGCGGTGAATCGCCCTCAGCTAAGACCCAGACTTCAGCATGTGGCAACCATGACGGCGTCTTATCTGCGAGAACAAGGCCTCAGTGGGTCTACTGAAAAGTGCCCATTACTTGGTTTTACGCGCAAACAAATGTCATTATATCCCGTTTCCATCAATGGTAGAGCTGTATCCTATGTTAAGACGCATCGCTTTCTGGGCGTCGCCATTGACCGCAACCTCTCATGGAGCCCTCACTACGTCTATCTGAAGAAGAAGTTAGTCGCCATTGCTCAGGTCTTCAAATTTCTCTGCGGGAAAACTGGGGTACACCAGTCCTTTCTATGTTGCAGCTGTACATGGTTTTGTTTCTCGGACTCCTACGTTACAGCCTACAAGTGTTGTCAAATGCACGCAAGACGAACTTTCGCGCCTTGGAAAGCATGCAAGGTCACGCCCTACGCACGTGTTTAGGGCTGCCTCGGTCCACCTCAACAGCAGCAACAATCGCCATCGCGGGAGACCATATAATCCAGACACATGTAGCTGTCGAGCGCACATTCGCCATCTGTCAAGGATCTCCGACCATCATTTGGCCTCCCTACCAGCCGAGAGACCTCAAGCGACCTTTTCACGAGTGATTAGCGCTCATCAAGAGTGCATACCGGCATCCTTTACACCGGCGGCGAAGCCTTCCTCTCCCCTGTGGTGCCTGCGACAGCCTCAAGTGGATTTTGCTATTCCTGGAATTACAAAAAAGTCCAATAATCCAGCGCCGGCTCTGAAGCAACTTACGCTCCTATTACTGCACCAGACATATCATGACCACATTCATATATACCAATGGTTCGACCTCACCTACCAGCTCAACTGCCGCATTCGTCGTTCCAGCTAAGAACGGTACAGTTAAATTCAAATTGTCGCACACGACTACATCTACATCGACAGAACTTGCAGCTCTCCATGCCGCTATGATGTACATCACCGAAGAGCCAGCAGAGAAATGGGTCGTATTTTCTGACTCTAATGCAGCCCTTCACAGCATCAAGTCTGCATTACGTCACAGAACTTACGAGCAGATGATATCTGACATCAGGGAAGTGCACCACCATGCTCTGGAAAGAGGACACCACATTATATATCAATGGATTCCTGCTCACTGTGGCATCGTTGGCAACAACCTAGCTGACAAGGCTGCCCGGTGTGCCCACGAAGATACCAAGACGCGTCCAACACCTTTGGCGAGGTCGGACGCTGCCAGAGAACTTCGCCTACTTGCACGCAAGAAGTCACAAGATCTCTGGATTTCAAGTGCCTTCAATTGCCGATTACGTAAACTGGACCCCACGCTACGGCTACAACTGCCATCTAGCCTTTCCCGCGGCGAAACAACCTTGTTGTGTCGCTTCACGAACGCATACTCCTACCGTATGGGAATGGCCGAGAGCCCGATGTGCGACTCCTGTGGGTGCGAGGAGACCATCGAGCACCTATTGTGTACCTGCCCTCGCTACGATGTCCAACGGCTCTCTCTGCGGGCAACTTTACGCCGACTTGACTCGAGACCGTTCACCGAGTCAAAGGTACTCGGACCGTGGTCACACCCGTCACTGGCTGGAAAAGCGATTTGTGCACTAGTGCAGTACTTGAAGTGCACCGGCTTAGAGACCGTTTATAGTGTCCTTGTGTATTGTGTCCCTCCCACACGTATTAAGTGCTTACTCTGTCCCTTCCGTCCTCTTTCTATTCCCCTTTCCCCCACCCCCAGTGTAGGGTGGCAAACCGGATGCTGTTCTGGTTGACTTCCCTGCCTTTCCTATCCTTGTTTTTTCTCTCTCTCTCTCACTCGGCACCTGAACTTTTACATACTATTTGCAAAAACTACATGTGCAATTTAGCAATCAGATCAGACAGATTAATGAATTTTAATGAACAGCACAATTTCTAATAGTAATGCTATCAATTAATACTCAAATACTACTATGAAAATGAAGAACCGATATTATCGGTCCATTCAGGGATGCTCGCGCTAATGAATCGGCCATTTCGTTCAAATGACAGTGACCTGGTGCCCATGATAGTTTCTCAAAATTCAGCTGTGGAGGAACTAATGTTAGAAATGTCTTTAGGGCTAGTGAATTGGCTGAAGGTGTAAGCGAAGTACAGACGGAATCGGAATTTGTGATATTAACCGCACTGGTTGCATTCAAAGGGAGTTTCCGCAGACATAGAATCATTGCCAAGAGCTCAGCTTCAAAGACGGGAGTGAAATCTGGCAGCCTCAAAGAGAATGACCAGACAAGCGAAAGTGAGAAATACCCACACCCGCTTTATCTCCTATTATGTTATTTGTGTGTAGAACGTGTGCATGGTAATCTGGCAACCGGTTATTTAAGAACCTGAATGATTGAAACTTAGTGTTTTGGGGGAAAATGTCATCAACTTCAACCTTAATATTCTGATTTCAGTCATATGTGATGGAATCACGCCTCGAATGTTCACATTTAGTCTGCCTAATTGCTTCTGCACAAAAACAATATGTGGAGGGTGAAAGCGTGGTCAATGAGCAAGAAAGAAGGAGTTTGAATCATTGATAAAAAGGTTTTCAGATTGTCTAAGGGGAAAGCTGTAAAATTTTAAAAACGTTTGGATCGCTCAGATGTGGAATGTGCAGGGCATGTTGGCAGGCGCTATTCTGAATACTGTTTGCCACAAACCTAGGGAGTCCCAGACAGAGGCGCAGGTCTTCACGCTCCAAAAGAACCACAGGCTTAGTATTAAAAGCAGGGCTGCCTGAGAACAATACACACCCGAATTGTAATATTGGGCGCACGTACATATTATATGTCATTATCAGAGTCCCTACGTAGCCCGTATTTTCGGACGCTCAGTCCGCGCACTAAACCTAAAGCACGATGTGCCTTAGATGCTGCATTTTCTTTCTGTGTACTCCAGTCTATTTTTCCATCATAAATGCTTCCCAAATATTTAAGAGACTAACCTGGTTCTTTCTTCTCCTCTTTTGTGTTCTTAGGCTACTTTTTCATCGTGAGTCTTCATTTATGCAGGGGTCCCGTGGGCCCAGAGCATTCCATTACCATGTGGCGCAGGGTGCCCGGGACTTCGCAAAAGTTGCTGAGGTACGGGAAATGCTTTGGATATATCCCTATGCAATACGATACCGTAAACATAGGAGTTCGTTTGCAGTCTTCTTAAAGTAACTGTGTCTTCTCTGTTGAGTTTCAGGTGAGGTAGTGGGTACATTTTGCGTTCGAGCCTATGGTGGTGTAGAATATTTGTGTATTTCTTTGATATTTCGTCCTATCTCGTCGCGTTTCGGGTCCTCTCTGGCAGGAAAGCCCGGCTTGTATATTCTCGGGTTCCGGTGTCGGTAGCGTCGTTCCCCGCCAAGGACTGGCGTCCCGGGGTCCAGAGGGCGTATGTGTCTGGGAGATCTCCTATTCGGTTAAAGGTTTCGGTAAATATGCTCAGGGCTTTCTTCGAGATTTTTTTTCCTTTTTAGTAATTGTGACATGCCACTTGCGAGTCGCTGATTATCACGGCTGAGTCAGTGCACGTAGAAATGGCTAGTGCAATTGCCACTTCTTCCGCTGTGGCTGGGTCGCCTGCAGTGGCCGTGGCGGCAGCTTGTTCCTTGCCCTGGGCGTCTACGGCACTCAGGGCGAAGACTGAGCGTTTCGGGTATTTGCAGCATCTGTAGAGCGGGTGTCGTGGTTCTTCAAGTAGTTTTTGTACATATTGCGGGGAATGGGCGCCAGCGTGTCTGCGTTCCGTAAGTCACTTGCGATTCGCTGTTTTGCTTCAATTTCTTTTGCCAGCAGCTTGTAACCAGCATGGTGCAGTAGAATTGGACCCGTTTGGGTCAGTTTCAGGCGCTCGATTTGATTTGCCTTGTGAGCTTCTTGTAGTTCTTCCCATGTATTACGGAGTCTCAGTTTATTTAGGTGGGCCGTCGAAGCATTCTCAGAAACCCCTATGGCGATCTTGGTGGCTTTTCTGATGAGAGTGTTAAGGTCCTAGATCTCGGCTTTTTTGAGGTCGATATAGGGAGCACCTTAGGTTATTCGACTGGTTACAAGTACCTGCACGACTTGGACCGTATGTCTTGCTGTTTCACTCCGTGCCGCCTGTTGGCGACCCGTTTTATGAGGCGCATCATTTGTTTGAGTGAGCACTGCAGTTTGGGAAACGTAGCGGCACCCGACCCATCTTTATGAACGACGAGGCGGAGAATACGTGGCGACTCCACTTTCGGTATGTCTATCCCATTTAGGGTGATGCTGGGGTGGGGTCGTTCGTGCGCTCGTGGTCTGTATCATGTTCTCGCTTTGAATACCAGCAACTCGGATTTTTCGGGAGCGCACTGCAAGCCGCACGCTATGAGGTAGTTTCGGTTCGATCGACTGCGCCTTGTAGTCTGTTTTGTTACCTACAAGTCGTACACGGTCTAGAAGAGAGGTCTCCTTGTTAGGTGCTTCAAATTTCTCTACGCTGAAATTGACTACTCCTGTGGTTGCTCCTCTGTTTGTCAAGACGCCGCGACACTGGTATTTGCACACGCTTGGCGTTTTCACCGATCCTTCTGGACAGATGCAAGCCATCAGTACGGACTTTAATACAAAATTGATCCATCGTGTCATTTCTACATGTCGCGAGACTCAATAGACAAAACCACACATGCTTACACCGCATTAGACTAAACATGGCCTACAGGAACTACTTCAAGTGCAAGATTCAGCTGACGCTCTCACCAATGTGCTTTGAATGCAACGTCCCTGAAGACCTAAAACATGTTCTGTGCGACTGCTGCCTCTACACGTCAGAAAGTCCGCGTCTTCGCTGTGTCCTTGAAGGCGGCACTACACCTGCAATGGCACTCGAGCTTAGAACAATGGCATATTCTCGGCCCATGGCAAGGCACCACCTGCGCATTACGCGCCCCGAAAGCACTGCTGATGTCCTTGCGGGCCACGAGCCTTAACAAAACTTTGAAAATATCTTTATAGTGTATATCTGTGACTGTATGTGCTGTTCAGTGTTTATCACTGGATATATTACATTACCCAGAACCTTGACTAGCTTGCCAGGCGAACAGTCAGGTTATCATCTACACCATATCATTAAAGCTTCTCTCTCTCTCTGCTTGTGAGAAAATTCTGAACATAGCAGCGAAAAGTTTTTTCACCGCAGTTGGTGTGTTGTAGATTTTGAAGGATGACTTCATGCGACACGTTGTCAAAGGCCCCTTTAACATCGAGCGCCAGGACAGAATACTTCTTGTGTTTGGCGAGATAGTCTACAGGATCTTCCTTAAGCTGAAGGAGGACGTACTGTGTAGATCGATGTTGTCGAAAGCCGAACGTCGTGTCTAGGACATATGCGTTGTCTCCTAGGTACGAAGCGAGTCTCCCGTGCACCATGTGCTCGAGCAGTTTGTTCGTGCATGAGGTGAAATAGAGATGGGGCAGAGATTCTCGACCCCCAGCGACCTGTTTCGTTTGGGAATCATCGTGCATTCCGCGTGTTTCTACACCGCTGTCATCTCGCCCTTGCCTTAGCATTCATTTACAGAAGCGTGTAAATTTTCCATCGCTCCGTTGCCAAGGTTACGCAGAATTTTGTTTGTGATTCGATCCTTTCCTTAGGAGCGGTTTCTGTTTAACTTTGCCAGGACTGCCTCAATCTCTGCCCGAGAGAAAGGAAACGCGGTCTAGTTATTCATTTGATTTTCCATTGTAGGTGAGGTTTAGATTTGTGTTTGGGATATGATTTCCTTTAAACTTCTTTTTAACTGATTCTAGGGTTTCTGTTTTCGAGCCTCCGTGATTGTGAATCAACCGCGCGAGGTTTTGTCTTGACGTATTCTTCGTTTCGTTGTGGTAACGAAGAATTTCACGATACTCCATGTTTTCATGGCACTCATGCTATCTTGAACTCGGTCACTCGTTTGGTTCCAGTTTCGACGGCCAAGATTTTTCGCCGCGCTCTTCCGCTTACTTCGTGAGGAGGATGATGGGCCTTTTCAGGTTCACATTGTGTTTTCTTGTCATCCATCTTCGAATAAGTCCTTTCCGTGCCCCCCTACTAGTGTAAGAGGTGCGTATTCAAGGCTCCCCAAGAGGTAAAAGAAAGAGAAAACGCTAACAAAGGAATTAAAGAGACATAAGCCCACGGCAACACGCACTCGAGCTAAGATTATAGACTCACGCTATTCCATTCTTGTTAAAAGCGTTCCTGAGAAGTGTTGCGTAGCTCAACGTAACCCGCAGGTTGTTCGCACTGTTCTGCCTCGCCTGATGAGTTTCTGATCCCCCCTAAATTGCGTTCTCTCCTCCGTCGGGCACAGCGCGCGGAAAGAGTGAGCTTATTCACTATCGGGGGCCAAGCTGTAAAAACGAGAAACAAGGCAATCACACGGTAAGGCGGGAGCGAGAAAAGAAAGTTGAGACTGAAAAACAAAAGAAAAAACAACAACAAACAAACAAATTTAATACTTCGGCCTGCACCACCGTAAACGGGAACAATACAAAGAGGAAGCAACGAAGCTTTGGAGAGCGGGGTCGCCGTTGTAGTCTCGCTCGTCTTGTTTTATTCGCTTTCGTTTGATCGCGGCCCGAGTGTCTGTTTAATCGAGTTCGTGTATACAGAGATGCACGGGGCAGTGGGAAAGAAAAATCGACCATACGGACCCATTCTTATTCTTTTCTGCCATGTCGCAACGACGATCCCCCAATCACCGGCCCACATTGTGTCATCTTTCTTTTTTTCCCCTTAGTTTTCGATTGTACGGTTTCTTTTTTCTTTCGCCTTCCCCACGTTATGGAAGCGGGATGGCTAGCGGAAATTGTTCCTTTCTCTCCCTTCTTCTTTCGTCTCTCTTGGCCATGTAGATCACGTGGCAGTAGGAGCTGCTTTGACGAGCTGTCCAAACATTTTTTTCCCTCTCTCTTGTGGTGGTCATTACATCTTTCAAAGGAAGTGAATATAAGTAATTGGAATCATCTCTTGGTTACAAATCTGCGCAATATGGCCTAGTTTCTTTCTAAAACATACATACGCGACAATTCGGCCTTTGTGAAAGCACACTGTTCGTCTTTTGCAAAAGGCAGCTTACTTTCAGAGAAGAGCCTTTTTACGTAGCCTGATGAGACTCCTGCGAAATAAACAATTCTCATTTTGCTCGGAGATGAAGTGCCAGAAACTTCCCGCTCACTCACTTGTTTTTCACTATGAAAGACCAAGATTTCGTTATAGCAGAAGAAAGCTTTATTTTTTCACTCCGATTTCAACATGGCGATGCACAGTTCAACTTGCTCTAGCTTTTTTGTTAATCACGATGATGTGCTTCAGCGAGCACACGATACCCGAATGTTCACACATTTCAGAGGCTAACTAGATTTTCTTGTTCTCGGAGGCTCTTGTTTGAGGGTGCTGATTGCGGGAAGCACGTTTGCATCAACCTCACAAACCGACAGTGTTGAATTTAATATGGTCAGTTCCTTAGACAGACATACAGACAGACATACAGACGGAGAGACGGACGGACGGACGGACGGACGGATGGACGGACCGACCGACCGACCGACCGACCGACCGACCGACCGACCGACCGACCGACCGGCCGACCGACCGACCGACCGACCGACTGATAGCGAAGCAAGAAAAGACAGGGAGGTTCATCAGAGGCACGTCTGATTTCTACGCTGCACTGGGCGAATGGGGATAAAAAGGTGTGAAAAATAGCAAGACGCGCCAGGCCCTGGTTCGAGGATCTTCGTTTTGCAAAACGACATTGAGTCCAGTTGGTTTATGGCGTTTATGGCGCGTAGTGCCACGAAAGCTTTGGCATGTTGAGGGCACTTTTTTAATAACAGGGCTGCAGTTATGTTGATGCTCCGCGTTGAATCATTGGCTATTTTGTGAGAGAGCATTTTCAGACAGGTTTCACGTACAAACTTATTTGCATATTGATCACTTGCAACGCATGTCTAACACCAAGATAATTATTTTGCCTGAAGTTCTAATACTTATCTTTTCAGTCACAATTGGAGAGGTTAATACAAAACTCGCGTGTTGAAACGATTGTGAAATGTTCGTTTGTTTTTTCTTATTGCATTTACCGCCGTACCATTGCTAACACTATTAGAACGACTGTGGACGACATATTCAGTTGCACTGTCCACAGCGTCCAGACAGGAACGTTCGAGTCAGTGCATAAAGGGGACGTTGCACTGAAATGGTGCTCACAATAATGTTTGATAACTTTGTCAGTAGAATACTGTGTTCGGCTGCAAATAGAATACCACGAAGCAAATATCCATAAGTAATATCCATGATGTGCCTCAAGCAGCTACTTGCTCTGCGTCTATTCTCCATGACTACTCCGCAACTGTGAGAAAAGTAAACATTTCATCTAATTACACAATGCATTTACCCAATGGCTTCATAGAAAAATCAACGTAAGAAAGCCGGCGTGACGACTTATCAGAAAGCGGTATAGACGCGTTCGGAGAGTGAAAGCCTTCAACGAGGAGCCTCCAGCGCAGTCTGTCAAGAGCAAGCTGATTCCGTGACATGCTCTTATACAAATAACTGCAGCAAACGCGTAGGGATATTCACGCTCGTGCTCAAAAGGGATAGCGCTGGCGTCAGAGCCCGCTGTGAGGGCAACTTCCTACAGAATCTCGCGAGGCAGCGAAGTGCCCGCGATGGCCTCAGACGGGAATATGCTATACGAATGTTGTCGACTCGGACCTTTGTGCCCATGGGAGCGACGGCCGTTGTCTGCGCCGCGGAGTCAGAGCTCCTTTGGCGAAAGCCGAGAGAATCGGGCGGCGCCAATCCGCCCCGAAGAGCAGGCGCCGAAGGGCCGCCCTTTGAGCCTCGACGCCGGTCCCCGAAGTGGCACGGTGAGCCCCATGGAATATTTACGAGCAGCACTACAGCGACTTTGGCTCTGACTATCCCTACTGGCCCGCGCATTCATTATTCTTTCCATCTCACCCTTGCCTCCCCCTCTCTCCCCCGTCATCTCACCATTCGGCGAGCCGGCAGAGATCCTCGGCAAGATCTTCTCCAGAGCATGACGTCGCGGGCCGCTGTCGTCCTTTTTATATCCTGTTATATGCTTTTGATATCCTTTTATATCATTACCCTCTCCCTTTTAGTTTCGTCCAGGAACAGGAATATTGCGTTAGAAAAATTTGCGCCGACTCTCGCGCGCTTTTCGTCTCTTCGCGCCTTTGCTTCAACTCTTCTTCCTTACTTGAAAGACTCTCATCGCATTTGGCCTCCTGCAGCGACGCCGAGGAACTCGAAATAGGAACCCAACTGGAGCGGTGGATTGTGGAGTGACGTACGACATGCATGCCTTTGGCTCTGATATTTCGCATCTAAAGTCAGGTGGGTTGTGGCCAACCCAGCCACAATAGATTGTGCGTATTTTCTACTCTATGCCGGGTAGTCTAGGCTAAACCTGCTATTCTTAACACTGTTTCAGCGCGAAGCAAAACTATAATATAGAGGTCAGTAATAATCACCTATGGGCGTACAGAAATATAACTGCCAATAACCTTCTTTATGTGAACGCGACGCAAGCGGTTGGTTCAAAACTAGGGCTCACCCATGCCGTCCTGACCGCATTTACGGGCATTTCGCCAACATCGAGCGAGTAAATTTGCCCCTCCTAGCAAGGCTGATCCATCCTGCTTGCAAATGAAGAATTTGTGTTTGTTGCCTTGAAAGTGCGGCGTTCAAGTGCCCAACATCTTATGTGTGAACACCTTGCTTTTGGGAACATTTATGCTGTGTGAACTCATGTGTTGCATGTGAACACTTCGGTTTTGTGAGTACTTGTGCTATGTGAACTCTTCTGTGGCGTGAACATTTATTTGTATTGCAGTACTGATAATTAGTACGGGAATGTTCGTTCATGTGTTTGTTAGTACATTTTGGTCATTGTTGACAACTTTTCGACAATAACTGTCATTTCAGACAAGAGGAGTAGCCGGCGCCACGCATGGGCACCAATCTCTCCTTCAACACCTTTAATAAATAATGAAAGAGCCCTGCCCCCTCACCCCCCCCCCCCCCCCCCCCCCAGTGGCATGGATATCGGCCCAAAATACCGACTCCCTTGGTTTTATCGGGTCTATGCATATGCAACAACCAGGGCGCTATAACGTAAAACTGTTCCAAGCTGTTTTTTTTTTCATTTACGCAATCAGACCTCCTCGATTGATCATCCATTTTTCGGGCTACCCCCGCTTCGGATGTCTGTCGCGCGACGACAGGAAACCCTGTGCACGTTGATTACGCATGATAAGCCCGAACAAAAGAAAAATAATTATTTCTGATTCTACACCTTTTTCGCCATTATTCATCCGCTATTGTTCAATGTATTTGGGCTGCGGCCACACAGCCTGTCTATTACGTGACGTCACAAAACCGCGAAAATTGGAAGCACTAATATGCCGAACAAAACAATTTTTTTTTAATAGCCGGAGGCTGCCCCTTTCCGAAAGTAGTAGAGGTTGTCTACCCACTGATAATTCTGGTACTGACTACTCGGAGCTGCCGGAAAGAACGGATTTATTTGCGTATAATAGATATTTTTGCGTGGCGATATAACTTTGTAGATCCCTTTCGGCACGTACACGACGTCACTCTGCCAACATTTATTCTCTGAGGATACTTTTTAGCTACATTTTTAACCTTCCAATGCACGCCGCCTCGACTTTAGCCCAGCCGCCTCGATTTTAGGCCAGCCACCGCAAGCTAAGCAAAGGCAAGCGGGTTAATCCCAGACACCGGCACCTCTTTCCTCATCCGGTTATCCACTTTCACTGCGCTAAACCGGCGCAACCGAAACCCTCTTAATTTCTGCGTGCTCCTCAGCTCTTTTCAGCCAATTAGATAAGAAAAGCCTGTCACAGTAGGCAGTGCTAGTAGTTTTGAATCAAACTAAATTGATCTCTTATGAAGGAGGAGAACATTTTGATTGGGCAGTTCAAACAACGTTGCCGGTCTCCGCCCGACGCTTACGTCGGTGGTTTACAGGCGGTTGAATTTAACGTCAGGAGATTGGAATAACAATATATTGGAATTGTTTAAGTCAAATGGCCTCTGCTTTCCCCTACGGTAAAAGTCACGATTTTCTGCACCCTCTGCCGTATTAAGCCCCGTTTCCATTTTAATGGTGGTGGTGGTGGTGGTGGTGGTGGTGGTGGTGGTGGTGGAGAATTGTAGCAACAGACGGGTTTAGCATGGCGATCAAGGCCGGCAATTGCTCCGCCCGAGCGTCTCGCACAATACCGCTGAAGGGTTTCACCATATGTCCATCAAACCAGTCTCTCTTAAGAATTCGATGAGGAGACGTGAAGTTTCTTCGCGGGCTATAACTGATCCCTCGGGAAATATAAGGTGTTGCAGGCGCGCATGCGGGAGGTCCTTCTTTTGCAGATTCTTCATGAGAGCGTCCCTTTCATCTTGGAATTGCTGGCAGGACCACAAAAAATGCTCAATGTCTCCTGTCTCGTTGCATGCCGTACAGTTCGGAGAATTGATTCGCCACGTCTTAAATAACCAGGCCGATGTATTAGCAGATCCTGTCCTTATTCGATATAGGAGTGAGGCTTCCTCTCGGTGCAATCTCTTGGTTACGCAGGGCGTATGCGGTGGAACCCAAAGCGACGCAAAGTGATTTCAAATGCCAGATTTTTGCACTTGATTACTCTTTGGAGCCTTGATTTTGGGAGGATGATAGAGCGCTGCGTATGCAAGCGCATCAGCTTTTTCGTTTCCTGAAATACCAATGTGGGAGGGAATGCACTGAAACTTTACTGTGAAGCCTTTGTTGTTGAGTTCTTTCACGATGGCTAGTGATTTGCGTGGGAACTTGAGGGATGGTAAACCACGGTATATGTGTAATGCGGCCTTTGAGTCCGTAAGGACAACCACATTCTGCGGAGGCAAAGCCTTTATTTTGCGCAGAGCAGAAGCTATTGCTACGCCTTCCACAACTGTCGACGAGGCTATACAGTCCAGACGGCCAGACCACGTATATCTTAGAGAGGGAATATAGAATGCAAGTGCGCAGCGGTCTTCGTCTGCCTTGACAGAGCTATCTGTGTATACTTGTAGGTGATTCGGGTAAGTCGTGTTCAGGTGTTCCACGACTAATGACTTGGCATCTGCAGATGGAATGCAGCTTTTTGACTGCAATCGTGGTAGACTTAAGTTGCATGTGATGTCCTCGAATGTCCAGGGTGGTTCTATCCTTTCCCTTGGTCTCGAGCAGCGCAATCCTAATACGCGAAGCTTGTTCAATGCTGCATAAAACTGTGAGCGCGGCCTGTTACCTATACGTCGTAAGAGGGCTCTACCGGGCGTAGACTCACTCAATCGTAGTAGCTGGATCATGAGAGCCTGGGAAGCCTGAAGTCGTAGAGGGCGTGACTCAGCCTCGTAGAGCACTTTCTTGTTTGACGCTGGCTGAGGGACTCCAAGGCAAAGTCGGATACCTTTTCTGTGGATGGCTTCTAAGCGATCGTATTGGCTGTCTGAGGGTCACATCAGAGGTAGCTGATACAGGATTCGACTGGTAACCAACGCTGTATGTAGCCTTAGCATCGACGTCGGGTGGTTGCCCCAACGTATGCCAGGGACTCGCTTGAGCACATGTAGCCTGGGTGACGATGACGCCACAACGTGGTCAACGCCACGGCGCCAGAGTAGCCTGTGGTCTAAGGTAACGCCCAGAAATCGGACGTTGGTGACGTGTCGAATCTGGTATTCGTCCAAATTCAGCGTCAAACGTGTAGATTTTCTTTTCACTCCAGGAAATAGTACGAATGATGATTTCTCTGCTGATAGTGATAATCCAATCGTTGCCAAGTGGCCCTGAATGGCTTTTACTGCTCCCTGGGCTATTCGTGCGAGGTGGCGATGCTGGTAGCCGGAGACCCATATGCAGATACCATCGGCATATATAGATATCTTCACTGGTGTTCGATGGTTTAGTACTGTTGGGAGGCTACTCATGGCAGTGTTAAATAATAAGGAAGATAAAACACTCCCCTGGGGCACGCCGCAAAATATACATATTTCATCGCTCAAAGTGTCGCCAAGACGAACTCTGATGCGACGATCATTGAGGAACGTGTGTATGAAGTGCAAGAGATGACCCGTGACGCCTATAACTTGTAACTGGCTGATGATGGTTCTTTGCGACACGTAGTCGTAAGCCTTAGAAACATCCATGAAAACAGCAAGTGTCGACAGGCCATCCGCACTGTAATGTTCTATGTGGCTTAGCAGGTCCAGCACATTGTCTTGAGCGCTTAGACACTGCCGAAACCCAGTCATGCACGATGGTAGTTTTCGACCCTGCTCGACATACCAAGTGAGTCTTGTGTACGCCATCTTCTCCATTAGCTTCGCTGCACAGGATGTCAGTGATACCGGTCCGTATGAGTCCAGAGCTGCAGGATTCTTTCCAGGCTTCAGAACCGGTACCACCCATGCTACCTTCCATAAATGTGGGATAGCCCCACTGGCCCACACTTGGTTAAAAAATGCCAGCAAATCACGTCGTCTTTCAACCGGTAGGTTAGACAGCATCTGATTACTGATAAGGTAAGGTCCCACCGCACAGCGACGTCGGAGGCTGCTCATAGCTAGTTGCAACTCTGAGTGTGAAAGGAGCATCCATTAGAGACGACGATAGCGGCGGAGGCGGGTTGGTTGTGTCGGCTGACCTGCCGGCACAACCAAGACAAGGCAAGAAGTTAGGCAAGACAAGCCAGTGTCTTGCCTAATTTCAATGCTAGGGTTTCAAATGGCTTGTTTGGTCGAAAGTTTCTAGCAAGGTCATTAACGACCCACCATATCCTTGGAACTGGCGTGAAGACCGATAGGCTTGCACAAAATGATGCCCATTGATCTCTTCTTAGTTTCCTTGTATGACGTCGAATCACTGCGTTAATCCTGTTATATATAGTCTTCATTGGTGGGTCGGCCTTCGTCCTCATCAGCCTCCGTTCCGCTCTTCTACGGGCTGCGCATAGTTTTTTGAGCTTTAGATCCGGAGCGGGGAAGTGGTCGGGTAGCTTCAGCTCAGCGGTAGCCAATCTCTTGCTACGTAGCATGTCCGCGAGCAGGTCTCCAGATGATTCGCTTAGGCTGTCCCTGTACGTATCCCAACGCGTCACAGGACAGGATCTTCGGCCGTTGGTTCTATATCCAGCAATGTTAACGAAGACAGAAAATTATCACTGCCCATTCTATCTTTACTAGTCGTTGACGATGCGAGCATGTCCGCTGAATGTAACGTCAAGTCAATGACACTGTAAGAGACCGGTGGTCGAAAAAACGTTGCCTGTTGGTCATTTACCACGCAGAGTCCCTCGGTGTTTAAAGCACTAACAATTTGCTTCCCACGTGAATCAATCGCCTTGTCGCCCCAGATAGTATGGTGCGCGTTAAGGTCCCCACATATAATCCTCGGAGCTGGGCAGCGGCTGCAGAGGTATTTTATTTCTTTTATCGAGACCTTCAGGCGAGAGCTCACATATACGGAGGCCACGCTGAGGCTTCGGTTTCCTATCCGCACTTGTACAGCAGTGACTTCCAAAGCACTGCTGCAAAGGTATTGAACTGGTAGAACGTAATGTGGTATTTCACGTCTGACATATAGCATGGCGCTTCCGTTCGGAAATGTCGGAATAATTTGGTTTCCATGTGCGACATAACCAGCAATTGATCTGGAACTTGCAAGACCAGCCTCGGACAGGGCCAATATTGGCACAAGCATGTTGCGGAAGAAAAGCGACAGTACGGCTAAATGGCACGCAAGACCCGCACAGTTCCATTGCATAATAAGTGGCACCTGTGGACGAGATGGTGAACATTGTGTCCTGACCGCATCCATATTGCTAGGTGCTTGAAAAAGAGGCAGAGCTTAGAATCACTGACTCGAGAGCCAGGACTACTTCGAGCATTTCCTTCATCGAGCTCGCCGGCATCTTCTCTATGTGTGATCGCAAGGCCTTGAAGAGAGCACGTAGCACCTGCTGACAGTCCTCCTGTGGTGTTTTTTCATCGCAACGCGATTGGGGTCGCTGCACTGCAGACACATAACTTCGCTGTTCCGGTTGTTTAGCAGTCTTCTCGTCTACGAGGCCTCTGTTCATTGATTTGATTGATTTAGCCGGTCCGCTGCGCGATGGCACCACTGTGTCCTGGATTCCTGGAGACGGCCTCGGGCTTGGAAAATCAGTTTCACTCTTTGAGCTCCATTTTTATTTCGGCTGACTCTCTGTGACTCTCTGTCTTTTTCTTCGTCGTATTTTTCTCATCCTTTCCTGTTGGCCCCAAGATAAACGTTTTCTTACGCTTTATTGCCGCTGCCCGCGTAGGACACTTGCTATAACTAGCTGGATGACCACCACTACAGTTTGCACATAGAAAGTTCTCGCTGCACGCGCATGTTTTGAAATCATGCGGTTCTCCACATCTCTTACACCGCTGCTCACCACGGCAGTACTTGGCCACATGTCCGTAGCGCTGACACTTGAAGCACCGAGGTGGTGTCTCAACGTAGTCAATGGTTTCGTGTCTTGTGAAGTTGATCATCTCTGAGCGGTCTGTATTTGGGGCGAACGTAAGAACCACGGAGCTGGTTCGCCTGGACTCCCAATCGGATTCGGAAATTTGAATGCGTCGCGTGACTCTCCTTGCATGGTAAACACCTTGTGGCTTTAGGTATACTAACAGCTCCTCGTCAGTGTACCACTAAGGTACTCCTCTAATAATGCACGTGTTTTGCAGGTACGAATTGGGCACTCGTGCTGAGATTGCAGTCCCTGAGATTGACTTGCAGCTGAGAAGAAAATTCACATGCTCTTCTGTCTGCACATATAGAAGCAGGGCTCCTTGAACAGTAAATCGGCTCCTAACTGGCGATGCGCCAAGAATTTTTTCAATTTCCGTAGACAGAACAATGGGATTTACTTTTTTCAGGTCGGCTCCTTCTGTGGCAGGCGTAACAATCACTGGGATTCCGACGGTCCTCTTCTTGTGGTGCCGCACAAGCCTGAAGCCTTCATCGTCCAGATCTGTGATGTCAGCTATGTCCCAATCGTCAATAAGCGTAGACTCGTCGTCTGTTTCTGTAGCCTTGTATCGCTTACAGTCACGGTTGCTCTCAGGGGCAGTTGGTGGCCTCTGGCCCAGTGTCAGGTCAGGCGTAGTCATGACGGAGATATCGCCGATACCAGATCGGGCTCTTCTGCCGGCTCCTACCGAAGCGAAGGGAGGCGAAGCCCCCCCCCCCCCTCCCTGCCTCCGGTAGGGAAGGTATCTTGGCGAGTCGTCCGACGTCTTCGACAAATCTATTTGACAAAGCGTCGAAATAATGCAAAAACACTATGGAGCGAGACAGCAAGGCGACTGTGGTATGGTATGGTATGGTATGGTATTCCTTATGAGATGGCGCACACCCACTGTGGGGATTGGCCAAGGTTTGGGTGAAACTAGGCAATCTTTATTAAATACTGTAGGCGACTGTGTCGAAGCAAACTTTTTCTTCTTCCCTTTCCATTTTGAATAGTGTGACATTTACTACATTTACTGACAAGTAAGCTCACAGCGGCTATAAACTTTCACATTTTCCCATTTTGAACAGTGTGAAAGTTTAGAGCCACTGTGAGCTTACTTGTCAGTAAATGTAGAACTCGTTTGTAAGGCCTGGTCGCTGTCATTACTGACTTCCCCATGTCACGTACTCATATTATTTTTTGCTAATCTGATTTATCTACAATACTGCCAATCTCGTTTCAATACCGTAGCAGGTGGCCAGACATTGTTTAGAGGAAATGGAGAGAATAAACTCAGAAGGATTGATATACGTACACATAGACGTGTAGAAAAATAACTGCGCGGACACAATGGGCATACAAATGCAAAATGTAACTTTTAAAGTGTTTCAGCACACTTCAGCCTCTGTTTACATGCGGGGTGTTTCAGAAAACGTGCGCGAAATTCTTAAAGCATAGAAAAGATGTAGTAAATACATAAGCTAATTCGGCGTATAATAGCTTTCACCACAAAGGAACACATTCTGAGAAAAGATTCGACGTCTTAATTAGATAAGCAATTATGAAAATTACGCTAATTAAGGTTGTAATAACCTAAACAGTCATATTATTCATGCTAATGAAAGATTTAAAGCCCGTCCACCCCAGATGGCCATTACCGGATGCAAAGATGAAAAAAGCGGACATTACTTATTTTTTACAGTGTAAAAAAATTTCTGTCGACCTCACCCGGAAAACTGAAATTGATCTGCTGAAGCTGGAAACTCGCATGCCCTACGCAGACAACCACGATTGACGTGAGTGTTTACGCCTCAACTTCGGGTGGGCATAGAACGAACGAGATCACAGTCTGATAAGGGCGCTCGCTTCATGCACGGTAACGGTTTTCTCGGTGAAATCGGCCGGAATTCATTACGCTGCAGAAATTAGCAGTGTCAGCTTAGTGCATCCCTGGATTCGTTTATGACCTTCCGGGCTCGCGGGTTTTAAGTCTCGTATTAGCATCAATCGTTTGGCTCTTTAGGTCATAAAGTTAGTTGGCACTAATTTGCGTAATTGGTTCTCAAATCACTGTATGGGCCATTTTAGAACTTGTGCAATCCTGAGGAAATTGCTTAGGTATAGCATCTCTCCTTTTTGAAAAGAAGTTTCGAAATTTCTGCAGAGATAGGCAAATATTCAAGATTTGGAATACAGATCGAATAACTTTTTCTATTCAATTCGTGCTTAATTTGAGCATTCAGGATTCAAAATTATCTCATATCTCTTTATTAAAAGGGAAGAGATAGCTACACTTATTGATAATACATACGCACGATAACACGCAGATAACACGCACACACAGATTTCTTCGTTCATCTATCGAGACACATATATACTAACGATACCTGCCCTCAGTGCGGCGATTAAGCTAACATAGAACATATGCTCTGGCGAGGCCTCTCGTTACGAGCACAAATCAAGCAGACCAGTCAAGATGGAATACCTGACTGCGAAGCCCCAACTACGGGGACCAAATCTGGGCCGTCAAGAGAGCCGTGAAGAAGTTTCGAAATTTCTGCAGGGATATGCCAATATTCATAATTTTGAATCCAGATCGAATAACCTTTTCAATTCGATTCGTGCGTAATTGTTTAATTGGCACTAATTTGCGTAATCGGTTCTCAAATCACTGAATTGGGCCATTTTAGATCCTGTGCAATCCTGAGGAAATTGCTTGGGGCTCCCTCGAAATTGCATAGGGGGCTAGCCCGCTGCGCAAGAATCGCGTATCTCAGGACTCTCAATAAAGTTTTCCATTCATCCATCCATCTGCTTGTGACATTTATTTTGATAGCTCTGAATGCGCGTATAGCTGAGTTTAGTTCGGGTGACAACTTTTGGCTGTGCGTTTTCACGCGTTGGAGCAGTTATACTTTGCATTACGTGCACTTAGGTATACGTGAGTTTTGCAAAAGCGTGGAAAACAACGCACCTCCGCTCCTCTTGAAGGGCCACGAACAACCCGCTGCGTACTTTTTTGCCAGGTTCACTGGTTGCTCGCGCCTTAGAAAACGCCCGCTTTCTTTGTCTTCATCATCCCGTATCTCCTGCTCCGCTTAGCCCTACTTCGGCTGGCAGGTCTTGCCCATCCTGGAGGTAGTCGCCACAGAGAGCAGCCTATATGCAGTGTTAAAGCCGTCTGCGCTCAGTTTGTGATCCCTGGCGCGACACAGGCTTAGGTCGCGCGCTCTCAAACACAACGGCCTAAAGACACTTTGCGCATCCCCGCGTGCCCTCCTTGCGCAAGAGACAAAATAGACGACGCAGTGCGACGGGCTTTATCTTTTAACGAGCTTTCGCCCTTAGTTCGTTTGATACGCCTTCTGGTAAAATAGCCACTCGGTTTAATCAGTTCTTTAAGGAGCCTGGTTTACGTTTGCAAGCGTGTAGGAGAGACAACGAAAGGAAAGGTGTTTAACCAGCAATATTCTATTTCTGTTACGATACATTGGGGGAGGCTGAATATCAATAGAAAGGAACGTAGTAAGGGAGAGTAAGTATGTACACGCGTACGCGCTTGAGTACTCACTGCATAGACATAGGAAGTGGCTGAGTAGGCCACGGCGGCAATGCTTCACCTTTCTGCACCACGTACCACAAGAGTTTCTATTTTCTTTTATGGCCTCTAGCATCTAACTGGGTTAATATACCGCGGAGGGAAGCCCTGTGCTCATCTTACGATGTACCTTGACGTAACATGTGTTCAAGCGTTTCTTTTTGCAACTGCGAGAAGGGTACGCGGCGCTATTAGCCATGGCGTTAATACTAGCGATGCAGTGGGCACTCGGCGCTTACTGTGCGTTGTATCGGGCTTCGAATCGTTTGCATGGCGTGCACCGGCTTTACTGCAGTGTCGTGCCCTTCAAAGTTCGCTCGTGTTAGCGCTCTAAAACTAATGGACATACTGGCGACTGCTGTGACAGGAATAACTGCTTGTTGGTTGTCTAACTTAATATTATAGAGCTCTCCTTAGTACTGACGCATTATTTTCATTCTAATTGCGGGCACGGAATAATCTAAAGCTCCTTACGGAAGAGCACGGCTGAAGGTAATCACCCAGCTGTAGAAGACATCACACCTATCATCTTGCCGTTTCGCTGGAGCATCCGGTACCTTTTTCAAGAAAAAGGGGAGGAGAAAGACAAACAAACAAATCTCGGAGTGACGTTACGTGTCTTACCTTTAAATGAACGCTTTTCTTCGTCAGCTATATTACGAACAATGCTGCCGGGTCAACTCGACTACGTCTTTTTCATTGTCGCCAAGCTGCGCTTCCGATGATACTCGCTTCAGATCTTTATATTCTTTCTAATTGGAAGCCTGTTGCTTCCAAGAACATTAAGGCATCTTCACATGCTTGCAAATTCTTTATTTTGTGTTGGATACAATTCTCGCCCGAAGTTAAATCCGTTATCGACAGTTCTCGTTCTCGGAGTGAGTGTGCGTACCGAAATTATTAAATATAAATTTTAAACATGTAACAAGTAGTTACTCTATGAAAATGAGTTGCCAGTAATCGTTGTGATCTTAGACGGTTGCATGCATCCTATATATGTCGTTCCTTCTGCATTATTTCTCTTTCATTTCTTTTTCGTTCGTTATGCCTTCCTTCCATTCTGCTCTCACTTCGCACAAGGAACTTCACAAGTTCCGCACTTTCCTTCCATTCTTTTGCTCCCTTGTGCCGCATTAGTGTGCGAGCGAAGCGTTAACACCGCCTGACAAGACCCTCTTGTTAGATAAGGTGACCATGGTTGAAACACGCTTGCTCCTCGGGGGAGTGGATAACAAGAGGGACGATGACAAACTCTCCAGTAAAGTAAATAACTGGCAAGAAGAAGGACCTGCAGCAGGCGTGGGAGGCTGTGCTCGTTGCATTCCTGTATCTTCCCCGAGAAAAGAAGCTTTGCGGTTGACAAATCCTGCCAATTTCGGGAAAGGCTCGCCTGCCTTCGAGATGTGCTAAGGGGCTCGCGGCGTTTTTTTCGTCGTGTGCAACGTGCCTTTAACACTGATGTCGTTTTTGGTTCGTTTCCTTAACGCTTCCGCCAGAAAGTTCTTCAGCATTTATTGCGTTGGTTGTCCATTTGTTCCTAACGAGTTCAGGCTGTTTGGAAAAGACAATATTCTTTTTTTTTTCACCGTTATGGATTGTAAACAAGCCCTCAAGAACGTAGGACTGAGTGAGCCGACAACATTGAATATTGGAAAAGTGTGTTGCAAGAAGGGAACAACGAAAACAAGATTTTAGATTTGAGATTCTGGGGCATTATGACCCAAAACCATGAGGCACGCCGTAGTGAAGGACTTCGCATTGACTTTGACTCGCTGGGGTTTTTTAATATGTAGCTGGTGCATGGTACACGGGCGTTTTTTGTATCTCTCCCCCATCGAAATGCGACCGCCGTGGACGGCATTTGATCCCGCGATCTCGTGCTTAACAGCACGACGTAGCCACTAGGCCACCATGGCGGGTACAAAGAAAACAAGAGACACAGGCAGGGTGGCGTGCGCTGCTTGTTCACTTGACCCCGTTCTTCCACCAAAGTGTTAAATTAAAATACGTGACAAAACCACAATCTTATTATGAAGCACCGCGAATCAATTTTGACTACCTGTGGTTCTTTTGCGTGCACCTAAATCTCCTAAATCTCCGCACAAGAGCGGGTTTGCGTGCTTGATTCGCATGCAGTTTCAGGAAGCGGAACCTCATAATTTAATTAAAAGTTCTAAATTGTGGCTTCTCAATGCTTTCTTGAGGCTTCTCCCTTAAGTCATCACGTCAAGGAAATGCCACAGTTTTAAACGGCAAACCTAAATCACCATAAGCAATATGGCTACGGAAACGACGTCAATGCAATTTGTACGTACGAGGTATGATATTGTAGTGCCTTGTAATTTCTTCCCTGAGTGGCAATACTTTATTTCTCCGGTTCCGACAACTACATTACAGGGCCGTTTTTTCTGCTACAGCAGTTACCATTTATTCGAGCCACAGCCTTTTATTTTTTTCATATATTTAGTATTTTCGTCCTCGCTTATAACGACGCATTGAAAAATTATGTCCTTAGGTTGTGCGAAAAGCTAAAGAATTTCGCAAGCCCGGAGTTGAAGAGGATAGATATTTTTTTATTACAGCGATGAAAAAAAATTATAGCAGATACAGGAAGGCAATGTTACATACCAGATGCCGGGTTATAACACCGGACAATCGAGATGATCATAGTAAGATCTCACGTAGCTTCTAGTAGGTACATGGTTCCATACAGAAGCCTCACGGCCACTGAAGTTAGCCAGGTCAGAATCTTGGACTATTTGTTTCGACATTCGGAATAGTAAGGTACTGCAAAAGACATGGACGAAATAAAGACGCAAGAGACATAGACGCTGACTACCAACTTCAGTTTATGCGCGTTCACGTGCCTATACTTATACCAAGGCGGAAATGATTGGAAAGACAGAAATAAAGGCAACAATACCAACAAAATGTAGAAGACATTGTTCAAACCGAAGATGATTTCTGGATTATTTCCCTGCATCGTGGAAAGGGCAATAGTTATTGGAAAAAGCGACGGACTTGCAGTGTGCTTGTAAAACACAATAAGTAGATTTTTCTGGCTTCAACAATCTGTGGCGCTCCGCGACGGCGACGTTTGTATTATATGTAACAACTGGCTGTATTGTTTTTTTATTCATTGGGCAGTTCGCCCTGCGGCACAATGATTGGAGGGTCCTACGTATACACATATGGCTACTTTGATTCAATGAAGTCCAGTAGACACCTACATTGTGGGCCGTGAATTCACCAATAGTAAGGGGGTGGGAAGCTACGATGTAGCCCCGATTTCAACACGTTGGTAATGGCACCTTGAGGAGCGCATTCCAGATCACCAACACTAAGTCGTTTGTGGCAGGTCTGCGAGGGCGGCCGAAATGAGGGTCGGCCAACTCGAGTTGGAGGCTCGCCGTTCGATCGTTGTGCTGCTTACGTAGCAGAGAGTGGTTTCCATTTCTGACCTAGCCTGACCACGAGAAGCTGCAAAAATCGGGAAACACAAGAAATATTGCCTACCTGAAAACCTTTTGCCAGTTTCTACCTCGGTTCCCACTTATGAATTCCGTCATAACGTTTCTTTTGTTGACAAGCACTCCGGATTGCTATTCTTGTTCATCAGATGATGAGAGCGTACAAAAATAGATGACCGCGCGAAAGGCCGGCTATACCACGTCATCAAAAAGAAACTCCAGCGACTAAGGACTGTATTAAAATATGATAAAAAGAAAACAGTAAGGAAACAAATGGCGGAAATTGTTGTTAAAGGTAGCTAGGTGCCGCCGGAGGGGGAATTTCTAGCGCTGTACGAGCACTGCGATCTAACGAGTCGAGCATTTGCGAGCGGCCCAGATAGCGAAGGGCGTGAACATCCTCCTTCGAGCTAAATAAAGATACGTACGTGCACCATTCACGCATAACGCAACACAACAAAGAAACTCACAGAGAAGGTTATGCCATAGAGAACCCTTTTGGCCAGTCGCAAGTGTGTATTATGATGGCATCTCCAAGGTAGGGCCAGGATTCCCGCGTGTACGTGGGGAGTATACGACAAGATTATCACTGCGTGCCTTTGCGGCGCATGCAAGCATGGGGAAGCATGGGTACGTCCTCTTCTTTGTTTCTTTTCGTAGCACTACCTAATTATCTGTCCGCCGACGAGGACGAAGGATTCCCTAGGCGCGGACTCTACGAATAGTTTCCCTACGCGTACGTCGGTGTCTGTCTGCAGCATAATGAAGATACCCTGGCTGTTACCATACGTTCGGTATTTTCTCATGGCAGCAGTACGGTAAGCGCCTTTGCCCAATGATTCACCTCTTAACGGTGAAGCATCTCATCTGTGTCCGTTGCGGTTAGGAGTTGCCTTCACGAGAACTCGCGCAGCACTAATTGGAATGACTGACAGTGCTGTGTACAGTGTCTGCGGCTGCGAAGAGAATGTCCTGCACTTATTTCGCCACTGTTCTTTATCTGAGATACAAAGACAATCAATGTCCAACGCATTGAGCCCACTGTCCGCACAGACGCGACTGGAGCGCCATCCACACAGATCGCTGGCGCTGAAGGCAGGAAAAGCTCTTCATATTTTAACGCGATAGCGTTAAGGAGAGCTCGTGTCGCAGAAAAGCCGGTGTCGTCGGCGTCGGTGTCGGCGTCCGCGGCGTTGGCCGTTAGCGATAAATCACGGCAGGCACTTCATAAATAAAAAGCAACTTCCAAGATGGGCTGGGTGGGAATCGAACCAGGGTCTCCGGAGTGTGAGACGGAGACGTTACCACTGAGCCACGAGTTCGATGCTTGAAAGCGGTACAAAAGCGCCTCTAGTGAACGCGGTGTTGCCTTAGAAACGAGCTCTTTCTAAGGCTCAGGCGTGCGTCGCTTGCTCAGGCGCACATTTCGTTGTCGCGCCGAACGCTGCGTTGCTCGACGCTCACCGCGTCCGATGCGGGGCGCGTAGTCGCTGCGCCGTAGCCAATTGTCTTACCCCCCTTGGCGGGTCGACGGGAATGCTGTCGCGTTACACTCTTGAAGGCGAAGCTTAAGCGTCCTCCAATTTTTAATGACTGGCCTGTGCGAGCGTCTCAGACTTCGTGGTGCTGTCCGCGCTCGTTAGCGCATTCACCTCCATGTGCCCTTCCTCTTTGTCATATTTCTGCTCACGTATGCCACTCCAGAGTATTTCAGAGTATAAGGTAGCCAACCACACACTTTTCTTGTTAGCATCCCTGCGTAATACCTCTGGTTGGTTATCTCGCGTGCAGTGCTCTTATAATAATAGAGCATGCCAGCATCACCGTTCTGCTCATAAAATAAAATAATATTCGTTTTATTCTTCCAAAACTATTTGACAAGCTGCTAGGTATTGCTTGCTATTCTTGTGCGACAGTCTTCTATCGTAGGGCCATCTAAACATGCATTCTCAAATGTGTATTTTTATCATCGAAGTTAATAAAACAAGACTTGGCCCTTTTGTATATTCTATTCGTGAAATAGCCGCTCCCACTTCACTTATCGGCCATTAAAGTGTCGTATTACAATTTGTCATACACGAATCACGGATCGTGTTTCGTCCATTAAGGGATTCGCCTTTAGCATCCGTCCTAGCGGCGCGTCTTACAGCGAAGCTATTGATGGCTAGAGTTTCGTGCATTTTTCGCGTTCATCAACAAATCTGTCTGAGCAAAAACTATCATCATCAACAATGGCTCGTACCATTGCTCATGCGTTCCTCGTCGTCGTCGTCTTCCACAGCTGGCTCCGATGCCGTTCATCATGCTAGCGCTCCCATACTGCCCCTCTCTCAGCGAAGACGCCTACGGCACTGGCCCATTTCCAGTCGGCGCGGTGATCTCAGTCTCAAATTCTTATATTTCGAAATGAAAACACGAATTTATATAACTAATGTATAACAATAATGAATATGGATATATAAAAATAATGTGTGTGCGTATCATTTGTCACGGTGACCACCGATCAAGGCAATAAATATGTTTGTACCTATGTTCAAAATTCTGATAATTTCTGGGAGGGTCTTTCGTCGTATACGGTGAGGAGCAGTAGCTGCTGCTTTCTCTGCTGCTGCTAAAGATGACATCAAAGCAACAGAATTATATTGTTTTATTGAATCGGAAACGAGGAATTACAAGCGTCAATTTAATGTCGAACTCACGATCACCAAGAATCTTCAAGAAACATCAGTCCCAACCAAGCTGCACTCAGAGAAGTAGTAGATCCCTCCTGCCAATGATCTACTGGTCCCCCCTTCCCCCTTCTTTTGTGACAGTCAGGAGGCGAAGAATACGTTAGTCTCGCAGTAAATTATACTTGTGCGCACACACAAAAATTTAAGTGCAGATCGGGAAATTCAGAATAATATCCTGCTGTCAAAGTTCCTACATCTCAAGTTTTTGTTGCGATATCAAATATATGGACACTACAGGCGTATTTTTGCCGTCGGCGTCGCCGTGAGGTTACGTATGAGTGAAAGCATGTGAGGGGGAGCCTGTGGAAGAGATTCAATCTCGCGTGATAGTGATAGTAATCTAAAGAAAGGAAAGACGCTTGATTCTGCAACCCGTGAGGGAGCATGGCGAAGCGTCGTCAGGGGAGAGGGAATGGGAAGTGAAAGATGATAGAGAAAGAGGGAAGATGTGGGCCTAATAGACTCCACTATGCGCGACAGGTGGCAGTCCTCAGTAAAGTTTTCAGCGTTGTAGCGGGCGCTCATAGGGTGTCTGTTCCCGTGGAACTTATACAGCAGGCTTCGCAGCGCAGGGAGCTAGGGACACACCGGGAACAGCAGCTCAGTCTCTGTCGCCGTTGGAAGGCCGTGGCATCAGTAGGTGTTGATCACTGTGGAGCGTTCCTGCGCCAAGGATGGTTAGGCACAGAGAAAGTGCTCCAGAGTCTCGGGGTCCCCGCACCTTTTGCAGGCAGGTGACGTGGCGTGGCCGTTGGCGTACAGCCGGGCCGCAGTCCAGGTGCAGCCAGTCCGCAAGCGCAGGAGTGTGGAACGGTCTCTTCTGGAGAGGCCGTTCTCTGGAAGCGGCTTAGGGGCCCTGCCACTAGCCACTCGGGGGTCCGGGTGAATGGAAGTGAGCAGGTTCCGTAGCCAATATCTCCTGTAGTCCTAAGCCGCTACCGCTCTGGTAACCGGGACTACATAATGATGGACAGCATTGGCGTAGGTATCCGCCTCCTCGTTACCGGCTACCCCGACATGTGAGGGCAGCCAGTGGAATGATATTGGGATTCCGGCGGTGGCTAGAGCCGTTAACTTGGCAAGCAGCAGCACCCCTGTAAGTCCTGCCAGCCGTGGGTTGACGAGGGCCTGGAGCGCTGGCTTAGGATCGCGCACCTCCGCCACCGGCTGCTGGGGAGGATGCTCAGCAAGGAGGCCGGCAGCCAGGTGCAGCCCCGCGAGCTCAGCTGCAGTAGAACTTGCTGTAAACGGGAGCCTACACTGCCTGTGACAGGCGAGAGCTGGAACTGTGCATGCCGCTGCTGCCGACCCGTTGGGGAGGATTGAACCATCCGTGAACACCAGCAGGTGTCCTTCCAACTCCTCCTGGAGCTTGCAGGCTGATGCCTGCTGCAGGGCTGCGGCTGGTGCTCTCCGCTTGGCTATCCCTTTGAGGGAGAGGTGCACGTCCGGAGGTCTGTGATGGGGAGGAGCAAGAGCCACTGCCACAGGTAGTTGGGGAACTGTCGCCTCATAGAGGCGACACAGGCTGCCCATACGTGAAGCCGGCAGGCTCCGGAGCCGGTCTAGGAGAGCCTGGCCGTCTGGTGCGCGATGTAGCCTGTCAATATGCCCCAGTCCCCGTTGCAACATGAGCAGAGACAGTGGCCATTCGCCGGTCTCAGCCAATGTTGCGGCGATATTGGAGTGCCTTGGAAGACCCAGGACATTTCCGATGGCCGCCCTGTGCAGAACCTCTAGTTGTCCTTTCCTGGCATGCGTCAGGGAAACCAGCGGCAGGGCATACAACAAGGACGATGTTGCTGCAGCCTTGTTCAGGCGCAGGGCCCACTTGGTGGAGCATCCTCGGCCTCGTTGAAGGAGCCGGCCCACGGCTGCATGTACTCGGCGTACCTTGGCGCTGAGGGCCTTAGTAGCTAGGATCCACGTCAGCCTGTGGTCTATGCTGAGGCCAAGGTACGTGACTGTCTGCTTCCACGGAATGGAGTCAGTGCCGATTCTCAACTGGTGGACGCTGAGGCGGGAGGCAGCCCTCGTGTGTATCAGTAGGGCCTCCGTTTTTGTAGTGCCCTCTCCTGTGCGCGCGAGACAAAAGGTCAGGAGAGGAAGGAGGGGCGTTTTTCTCTGGCGGCTGCCAGGGTGTCTCGTGGCCTCCTCGCCCGTCGCTTCGTACAGAGTGGAGACATTGCGGCGTCCACTGCGGCGTTGGCCACGCGAATCGCGGACGCCGTGGTAGACGCCTTTGGCGGACGCCGTAGGGACGCGTTGCCGGCCCTCGTGTGTCTTGAAAGCATCTGCGACGTGGCGAAAGTGTGCGCGGGCCTCATCTTCAAAGCGATCTGCGATGTTTGCAGAGTGCGCATAATCCCGGTAGCTTCGTATGCACTGTGATTTCGACGTTTCGTTCGCGTTGAAGCTACAGCTGCGCGGAGGTCAATTGGCTCGCGGCTGCTGCTGCGAATCCCAACTCCAGCGTTTTCAAAGACAGTTTCCGCTGTAAGATGTGTTGACGTTTACCTGTGGGCGCGTGACACAGTGCTGGTTCATTTAGTTAAAACACGTTGGCGGCCTAGTTGGTTTGAATTCATGATAAAATGGGTAGGCGCGACTGAACAAACACGCAGAAAGAAGCAGACAAGCAAAGAAAGCGCTGTCTCTGTGTGTCTGTTTCTTTGTACGTCCTCGTTGAGTCATGCTTACGCATTCGATCATTGTTGTTTAGTTAGTAAGCGAATGCTTACAAGCTTATACGACCGATAAAACTACTATCCTTACTTCGTACAGCTACTTACTAATTTGCTATCACAATCGATGCTTCGCCTTTCGGGCGGAACTGCGAATTTCTTTTTGATGGTCGAAGTAACGTCCTCAAAGTTCAGCATTAAACGAACGCTCAGCTAAGAAATTAAACAAGACAGCAATTCAAGAAATGCGCAGCTGCTTCACGTTACATTTGACTTTGATAGAGGCGGAATTAAACAAAACAAAACAAAACAAAAAAATACACGCTGAGTGTATGCAGAAATTTTGATGGAATTCAAGCAGCTTCCTGGCCAAAATTAACCGAGATCCTCTGACTACTGCGAGTCGTGTATAGCCTATGTCTCGGTTTGGGACTTTGAACCTCATCAATTACACTCTGCTGCAACCGCTGTGGACACGTTGCTCGCGTTGCTTTTTAATTTTGATGTCGCTGTGTGCACGTTACACTTTGGCTACACTATAAAAATGACACATTACAATCGCTGCTCACGTTGACGACAACCTCATAGCTTAAGAGTTTTTTTTTTACTTATTTCCTGGTCATTAGGCCTTTTAGGTATGCGAAATATGCATGGTAGATGCCTATGCTCCAAAGTTGTAGCTTGCGAGTTCCTGCTCATGGTCAGTAGCTGGGCCCATGTTCTTCTAGATGAGCGAGAATTAAGTTAAAAGTAAGATAATTTAAATTTATTATGAATTAAAAAAGCAGTGTACAGAACTGAAATCTCGCTACGCTATAGTGTTACGGCACTGGTATTGGCACGCGAAGTATCAGCGCTGATTGGTAATAGGCTGGCTGTCCAGGACTGTCTGCGTCAAATGTGGCCGGTAATCGGGACGGACCAACGCTGTGGCGATGGACTGCCTGTGTGCACTGTGTTTTATTTATTTATTTATTTATTTATTGGGTACCTGCTTCGACATTCAGGCATTACAGCAGGGAGGCTACAACTCATATAAACAAACACTCAAAATGTTTATTTCTTCCGTATGGGCTTAGAGAAATAGTCACCGTCTTAGGAACTTAACCAGCAGGTCGCTTAGGCGACTGCGAGACACTGCGTCTTGATGTGCGTTTGATTGAGCTTTCCCCAAGCAAGCGTATATATATATATATATATATATATATATATATATATATATATATATATATATATATATATATATAGAACATCGCGCCCATACGAGCGCCTTCTAATGGTGAGGTTGGTGTGCCCCAGGCGCCTCTTTCAAATGCCTTCTAATCTGAAAGCACGCCAATGCTTGCCGCTGGGCTCCTTCTGCTGATTAATTATCTCATTTGCAATCGTGACGCATACGCGTTGCATAAAATCTGTAATTTCACCGTCTTGCTACTGTGGATGCCTCGTTTCTCCATCGCTGATTCGATTCCGTCCGGTATGCCGCGTTCTGTTCAAACAATAAAAATTCGCAATGACCTTGCAGCAGCTGCACCATCCATTGCTCCCGTTATTCAAGCCTGCATCACAAGACAGCGAGCAGAAATATAATGAGATTTCGTCGCTAATTTAAGTTTTCTCTCGTTTCGTTCTATATGATTTAACAAAATTCTCGAACCTCGAGTGAAAGAAAAAATACTGAATTAATCAATAATCTTTTTTGTTTTCATTTCTCCCTCCCCATCTTTTCCTTCTGCTGTTTCGGGCTGTGGTACGAGACTCTAATCACCTTTATCTGACGAAAACGTTCAGGAAGATCAATTTCCCGCGCCGACACAAAATTTGCATTGAGCTTTTCTATGGTAAACACGCCCTAATCCTCGCAAAAATTATTCTCATGTCAGAACTTTGACTCTGTTTTGTTTGTTCGGCCTTTTAAAACTTGGTGTAACATTAAGTGGCGGAGCTTCGTAATGTTTGTAATGTTTTTAAGGACAACTCAGGAGCGATTTTTCACCAGTCCGAACTCATTAACAAGGTGCACCTTTCTGCCCAGCTGAACGTGACTTACGTTGTACCTTTCTTTCGTGATGTGGCACTGACTTAAACCAGGCGTGACGACATTGTTGGTTGTACGCGGCGTACTAGTAACGCCGATTGCGAGCTTGTGCGCACACTACGAGCTCTTACCTCGGCTTTAGTAGAAGACGTGGGAGCGACCAGAGATCCGCTATCCTACAGTTTGTCCAGTATTCTCAATCTTTTCTGCTGCGCGCGCATACTGAAGATACTGAAAACCATATTTCAAGTATGGCTATAGAAAAATGTTCCATTCTTTCACAGGCAGTGTTAAGGTGCCGTAAACATATCTTGGCGTTCTTTTTGCAGCATCTTGTTTCAAAGAAAAGTAAAGGAATGAACGAGGATGTGCCAGTGGAACACGGTTGTACGGCTCCTGCGAAATGACACAGATGCCGATCCGCCGGCTATTTCTCAGCTCCGTCTTAGTCTGCTGGGCTCAGCCTGGTTAAGCTCCCTGCCTTTCCTTCATGACTTCTCTCTCTCTCTCTCTCTCTCTCGTCTAAACTAGGGTGCTCGGCAGATATTTGGTTCCCCTGAGTAACGTCTGGCTGCGTAGCTGCAACGAGCGCACACTTTGTTTGAGGCTGAACAAAGCGATCCGTAGGAACTTGCAGCTCAAACGCCATGTAGAACAAACTCGAATTCAAATCGCACTTAGCGTGTGTATGTTGTTGAAAAACGTGCATGAAAGTGACCGTCCCGAGGGAGCATTGACGGTAATGAACGAGCGGCCGGATGTGAGTGCGTGCAGGAGAAGCGACTCTAAACGATAATTCTCACCTATTCGCAGGTAAACAGTCTACTGCTTTTGCCACTGGGTGCACGTTCGTATTCCGCTGACTCCTCTATGCGTCGTTTACATAATCGGTTTTGTGTCTCTTGAAGGAGGAGCAATAAACTTTATTTTAGTACTGCAGATTTGAGACCTTGGCCTCTCTACCTAGACGACGGCCTCGAGCCCTAGGGCCCTGATGGCATCTTCGGCTTGCTGGATTGCCTTAAGTTGGTATTCCGGTCCCACTGCTCCCACTGCTCTCTGGTCTTGTGTATTTTATTGTGTGTGGGTGTCCGAGGACAAGCCCACACCATATGTTGTAGGTCCGCCCTTTCTTGGCAGAATCTACATCTATCCGTGTAAAGGTCTGGGTAGTAGTTGGGGAAGGTCACCAGGGTTCGGATACGTATCTATTTGTAAGAGGCGCCGTGCCGTCGCTTGCCGTCTACTTAGCGAGGAGTGTGCCGGGGGGAAATGGGCCCTTCCAAATTTATACTGTTTGGTGATCTCGTTAAAGCTGGTCATCCGATCTCTCTCCGTTCCCAGTATTAGCATGCCACCTGCTCGGCCCACCAGTTCTCGAGCCAGGTTGCGCCCTATTTGGTTCCCAGGAAGGGATGAGTGTGCGGGTGCCCATATAACGTGAACGTCTTGATCGTCACGAAAGTTGGTTAAAATTCTCGGCGCTTCCGGCGAGCTTCTTCCTTTGGCATAGTTCCTGACGGCTGTATTGGAGTCGCTGACTACGATGTTAGCCTCCGTGCAGGCTATTGCCAGTGCTTAGGCAGCCTCCTCCGCCACCTCTGCCTTTCCTGTTTTTACCGTGCCACTAACTCTGGATTCACACGAAGCGCAAGCCGAACCTGCCCCCACGTTTTGGAAACAAATCACACGAAGCCTCGCTTAGTGGCTGCGTCTTCGCGAAAGGAGTGTCTCGAATGACGCCAATTAATTGCGGGCTCCGTTGGCTGTTTTGCTGTTATTGCCGGTCATTAATCAAGTGTCACGTACAGCGGTCGCCTTGTTTAGAACGGGCACTATGCCTGCGCTCTGCGATGCTGCAAGAAAAAAAACGAAAGAAACCGAGAGAGAGAGAGAGAGAGAGAGAGAGAGAGAAAGAGAGAGAGAGAGAGAGAGAGAGAGAGAGAGAGAGAGAGAGAGAGAGAGAGAGAGAGAGAGAGAGAGAGAGAGAGAGAGAGAGAGAGAGAGAGAGAGAGAGAGAGAGAGAGAGAGAGAAGCAGAGATCACACGAAGGCTTGCATGCAACGATGTTTGGAAAGTAAGATGATAAACGTGAAGGTCAGATAGGAACTTGATAATTCGCATTTAACGCAAACCTCGGCACCTCCGTGCATTGGTGCTTCTTTGCGTATGTTTGCATTTGATCACTGCGCAACGCAGCAGAATGCCTAATGAAAATATTTGGCGCTGTGTTTCATGGCAAGCTCACGTCGGGTGAAGTTCTCGAGATTTCTTGAAGCACGGGAACGAGAAATAGACCGAGGAACTAGCGAAGCCTGTTTCCTAAGCATTCCGCAAAGTGATTTATGCAAGGAAAAAAAAGAAGCTTAGCCTCCCCGTCGTCTGTTTCAGCACACATTTTGTTAACTTCAGGGAACTCATTCACCTAGCAACTAAACAATTATCGTCGTTGTATGGTACGCAGCGCAACCACGTGGCAATAAAGGCGGTCTACGGCAGCTGGGTTACTTTCACCCAGAAGCTGTAGGCATGCCCTCGCGCTAGAGAGATTGTGCGTGGAACTATCACTTAGTAAGCCGGTCTCTCACAACGCGATCTTTCTGTCGTCCGGTGAGCCGACGAGACATAGGGTAAAGTGATATCTACATGATGACAGACACTGATGCTCTTGCAAGTGCACCATTATAGTACATGCAGTGCTTGCAGCGCCAAGACCACCGCATCACTTTTCCGTAGGACTCAAACTTTTTGGTCTTCTGCCACATGGCTATGGTTTTCTGCTCTGCGCATGAGATCGCGGGTTCCCCTGCCGGCCGTGGGTAACCATTTTTCTATGGGGGCGAAATGCAAGAGTCGTCGACGTACTTAGTTGCAGGTGCACGTTAAAGGTATACCTCGTATTCAGCATCATTAATCAGGAATCCTTCACCAGGGCTTCTCTCATAAGTCCAGAGCTGGTTTCGAATGTCGAAGCTTGTGAATTATTCAAGGAATCAATGTTCAATGTCATTAACAATCAGGCAACACAATGCACCTCTTTCCAAGTCTAGCATGTGTCCTTTCTTCCTAGCTTGGCCCGTCCTTGGAATTTACCGCTAGAAGAATCTTTACTACTTGACCTTTTCTGCATCGCTGCATCTAAGAGCGCAGAGGGATGCTACAAATGTAACTACATGGAGCGGACATAGATGTATTTGTGACATGTGGGAAATGCTCGCCAATTTCTGGCATGCCATATTTGCGCTCTTATGCATCGCCGAAACAAAAATTATGTTCTGGGGTTGTAGTTGCCGAAACCACGTTCTGATAATGAGGCACACCGTAGTGGGGACTCCGAATTATTAATGAACACATGGGATTATTTAACGTGCACCCAAATATAAGTGCACGGGTGTTTTCGCACTTCACCCCCATCGAAGTGCGGACGCCGTCGACGGGATTTGATAACGCGACCTCTTACTCAGGAGCGCTACACCATAGCCACGAAGCAACCACGGGGGGTTTATGCATCGCCGAGACGTGTTCCGTAAATGCCCGCTTTGATCGATAGCCGTGGCATTTCAGCCGCTCCAGCTAGAGCGCGCTTACGCGCAGCTTAACCTGAATACACGCTGAAACTGGGCCTCGTGACTCCGAAAATACGCTGCAAAATTTTTTATTGCGATAGAAATTATATGGACACTCCAAGCGCATTTCTGCCGTTGGCGTCGGCATCGCCGTGAGCTTCTGTATGAAGCCCAACGGCGATAACACCATCGCCGTGCGCCCTACGCTGTATGTACGAGTGGAAGCGTGCGACGGGCGCCAGCTATCGGGCGGCTCAATTTCACCCGCGCGAAAGGGAAAAACCCTAGGTTGTCGCCTCCGCGAGGCACCCAAGGTTCCGAGGAGGCGGGAGGGGGAGCGGGAGGGGGGGGGGCGGCGTTCTACTCCGGCTGAAACTCCGCATGTGGCGGCTGCGCGCGTTCGCGTGGCCCTATCTTGAGAGCGATCTGCGTTGGGGGCAGAGTGTAGGTGCGTCGGTCGCTCATAGCTTCGTGCGTGCTTTGTGTTCTCTGCGCCCACTTTGCTTTGAAGCGATAGACCACGAAGATCACTTCGCTCGCGGTTGCTGCCGCGTTTCCTCACGCCAGCGTTTTGACAGCGAGTGTCCGCAGTAATCGAGTGTGATGTGTTCGTGTTTTCTGTGCGCGCTGACAACATGCTTGTTAATTTACTTAGCAAGCGAATGTTTACAAGCTGATACGGCCGATAAAAGTACCATGCTTACATCGTACGGCAGTCTGCTAATTTGCTATCGCGATCGATTTATCCTCACGGCATTAATCCTCATGGCTTCTGTACCTGGTAAAGCAGATTGGTAAAGGTAACATTTCAGGCTACGACCATGAGTGCTATCATTGAAATAGGTTGATTAACAACAGCTTTCAATGCAGCTGCTGCTATCACACCATCCTGATATACAGCTGAGCGGACACGCACGTGGAACTAGCGGCTATTAGGCACCCTGTGATCGGTCTATGACGCTGCTACTCTACACTATTGCCCACACAGTTTATGTTTCAATATCCTCTCATTCCCGTTCAAAGTTATTTGCGTCTTGAGCTATGCATCAATTGTGGCCGTTTGCACTAGTACGAGCTGCATGGTGGTCCTTTGCATTGTGCACTGCAAATTTTGCATTGTGGTCGGCGTCTTTTCAGTACATCGTCCACTGAACACTTTGCCTTCAGCTTAGGTAAGCCTGATCTCTCGGGGAGCGTCCAGTGTTCAACAACGGGTCGAGTGTCCACCAGCTGGCCGATTTGCATTCCTCAGTTCTCCTTGCCGCTGCCAAAATCCAAGAACGTTGGCCAAGTGCAGTGACTGAACATTTAGGTGTAGACATTTAAAGGAAGCTTTACCTAAGGAACACCTATCTATGAGTAGATGAGACCTGAGATACATTTTTGTTCGCGTGAAACTAGGCCGACTTTGCTCGTATTTGTTTCATTGTATTTGAAGGAGAAAGTTAAAATCTGCTGATTGTTAGGAGAAGTATATGGTCTTTTTTGGTACTTCACAAGCAAATTTAGATATCACAAAAATTTACAAAAAATAATTACACTGAGCATGACGCATACAACGTGTTAGCTCATTACCAAACCGGATGCCAAATATTAAGACAGTGCATAAAGCCGAAAGTTCAACACCGAGGAATATTGATATAATATGCACTGATTTGAAATGCAGAACTGATTTCAGTATAGAGGTGGGGCATAATTTGAGATTTCTACGTAAATTTCAGCATTCTCTATTATGTTTGAATGCTTTATAGATACTTCCATCGAAAGTTTACAAAATTGGGATATCTGTTATTGGGGCGTGGTTATGGAGCTGTGAATGTCGTGCTTCAATAAAAAAAAGACGCTTTTTTATTTACTGTTCATGCCCATCCTTCCCCATTATTTTAGGACATAATTCCTAACTACCGGCGAAAGTCGCTACAACCTATTTTCTATTTTAGATTTTTCACACAGTTGCGAGACAAAAACGTTCCTGTATTACACGAGTATTTGAGAAGGGAAATTATTCTTAACCACTTCTGAAACCTCACTATTTGATCTTTGTGCGTGACGGATGGCATCGGCAAATACCGTTGATCACACTTTCTAGCTGGTGGCCACTAAAAATAAAGGTCCACACCTATAGCCTGCCAGTCATGGTTACGCTGCTCCTCGTGCCCTGTATGTTCGTGCACATCTGTGGAGAAGCTAAATGAATGATTAATTCCAGTTATTTCATTATCGTAAAGTTATTTTGTGTCCACTGCAGGACGAAGGGCTCTGTTGGTTAATATCCTCATCGGCGTTTGCACACGACGAAACTTACAAGTATAAAAATGGGGCTCTGGTTTAAAAACAGCTGGAGGACTCAAAGCCCATGGGCATCGTGTCGCCGCGGTAATTGTTCAAATTGCGCTTCGAAGGGACATTTGGGTGCAGTTTTGGGGGACAGAGGCCATCGTTACAAAGGAATGGGTGTTTTTCTGTTGTTGTTTTCGACCTAGAGTTATCACTACCCGAATTAAAAGGAGTTACGGCAGTTCGTTAACACTCGCCCGATAGTTTTCAGTGGTATGGCTCAAGACATTCTGGGTCTCCTTTTGTTTCTTTGTCCAGTGCGAAACTAGGACGCTCTTCTGAATATGGTTTCGATTTCCTATCCCAGGTGATCGGAAAGACTACGCTGCAATCACAGAGGAAAACAGCCAAGCGCCTTGGCTATGCCACCGCTTCTGGTGGCTTCACCTTTTTCGGTTAACGGAGAGAAAGCGTAGAGCTCGGACGGAAAGGAAGGAAGCGGTGGAATCTGCTACAGGTTCTCGTCAATCACTGGCTGTTTCAACATCATCTGGCTTAAGCGAACCTCGAAAAAGGCAGCAAAAAAAGAAACATGGAAATATCACCACCACATGTAGTCGGAAAAAGAGGGTTAATGGGAAATGACCGGTGGCCATTAAGTGATCACGGCCTTCACGTACTGCAAGAAAAATGAGAATGAATAGGACAGACGCTGCTGTGTTCTTATCTAAAGAGTAGCGTAAAAATATGATCCAGAACGAAAGTACTATTTTTCTCGCTTCCTTCACGATTTGTGATTTCCAATCTCTTATGTCATTATGGTTTGTAGCTTTCTTTCGGGAGTGTACCTCTTTTTTTTCTCTGGCAACCTCACCGTCGGCATAGCAAAGTTTGCGTATTAATGACCATCTCTTCTTGCCTGTGCTATGAAATACAGCGTTTTAGTTCCATTGATGAAATAATGAGCTCGGAGAATAGCTTATTGATGTTGGCTCGACCTCCGAAAATACATTAATCGACTGCGATGATTTTTGAGCTAGAACCCTGGGCTCGCAGGTCCGTCAGTGGTTTATTGAGCTCCGTGTTGGAACGGAAAGCGCGTTTGATATTGCGTTTCAAGTATCTGAGATTAAAAAAAAGCTGATGAGTTTCGCGAACTGCCGCCTGCACTGGCGCACTTGTATACTAAAAGGAGCCTCTTTTTGTCATGTTGAAGTGAGTTGGCGTGTCACCACTATACATGTAAACGCAGCTTCAATTTGCGAGAACCGATTTCTGTGGCAGGAAGCCTAATTAAGGCACTTCGAAAACGCATGCTAATAGTTTTAAAGGAGAACTTTAGAGGCAGATTATGTCATTACGGACAGGTGTTGAATGCTTGTGTGAGCTGAAGGAAAGTTACTGCTTCCCTCATCTTGGTGTCAGCCAGCAACATAGGTATCTGTAGGATCTAGAATAGTTGGTGGTAGTTCATTCAGGATCGATTAATTCGATCCTGAATCCAGAGCCCATTCAACTGTATCGTTAGCAGCTACTCCTTATCGCCGCGGCGGCGTCAGGGTGGGCACAACAAAACGTGGTTTCCATAGTGACCCTGCAGCATTCCACGAGAGAGTCAACAGTCTAATAAAAAAAAAATGCAGCTGCACGGCATATATGAGTTACCCACGCGACGAGGAAGCACGACTGTCATGCCACCTCCTATGACTCGGCCTGGTCCATAATAAAGCCACCGTCACAAGGAACTTGAATCACGCCACTATGGCAGGCAACTTCCACTTTTAACTCTTGGTGCGTAGTTTGTGGCCTGTAAGATGCACAGACGCGAGGACAGTGTGGCGTCCGCGCATGTACTTCACCGACAAAAGCAGACAAATACACTCACGCAGTTCATAGCGCTCACTGGTGCGCGATGAAACACTACTTGTAACATGGATTCCAGCGTAGCAGTAATTTCTAGCGTTCTTGTCGCAAAGCCGGCTATGTGCTGTTGTCAACGCATTCGCACCTGTTTCCAGTACGCTTATGTCATATGCGTGTGAGAAACTTTATATTTTTTGTTCGATGTCCTTTTTTTTGTTCCTTAATTTTCACAGGGAAGCTGTTAGCTTCTAGTTGTACGGCATAACAAGGTAAACAAAGAAAGGGAGGGGGAGAAATGAAGAAAAAGAAAACAGAGAGTAACTGGTACTAAGCCCGGCTGGCTACACTGCACTGGGGGAGGAGGAAAGCGAACAATGTAAGAAGAAGAAGAGTCGGTGATGAAACGCCTTTATTAAAAGCTAAAGGACGAAAATATAGGACATGGTTCGAGCACGCTGGAGATGCAGACTAATTGGAGTATTTAGCATGGTCTCACAGCTGGCCATTCAATTCGGTTGAATTTTGACACTGCAGCAGGACTCTCCTTGATTTCTGCTGTTGCGATGTTCGAGGCTATAGAAGCAATGTAATTTTCTCAGTAAAGTTTCTTGGCCTAGCTGGGTGAGGGTGGTGCAAAGGCTAAGCCGGTGATTGTCAAAGGAAAGACAATCACGATGTTTTCTTTTCCGATGTCTTTGCAATCCCAGGCGCTACAGTCAGCGCTGCCGGCCATTTCAATCATGTATGAATGAGCGGGGAAGTAGTGGCAGAATACTTGCACGATGAGTGTCTTCTAATGCTCCTTTTTTACTACGAATGCGTTGTTGGATGAGTAAAAGGGGTACATTGTAATACATTAAGCGTCCGCATACCTGCAATTTGAAGTCAAATGTCCCAACCTCCAAGAAGAAACTCGCAAGCAGCTTAATTAAAGTGGTTAATGAAGAATGTGTGATCTTCAACGAGCGCTCGTTTCACCCGGCCATCAAGAAACCAGTGTTAGCTAGGAAAGAAGTGCAATAAGGGGGTCTTCATACGACACAGCGTCGAATTCTCAGGAAGTGTCGGCAATTTCAGTAATATGTCAACGATTTTCACAGCTGCTTTCGTAATGTCATGCACAGCGCCAGTGAATGAAAATTTATATGTGCTAGCGCTCCCCACAGCGATATATCGCATCGTCCGACGAGCCATTAAGCGTTTGATGAAAGGTTTCATAATATAATGGCTATGCGAGTAACCGCGGAATGAATACGTAACTTGGACTAAGCATTGGCCTCCAGTTATGCAGGTCTTCCTTGACGAAAAATTTGCGGTGCCACGCAGTGAGCCTCACACGCCTGGATTGGCCATGAATTTATTTTTTAAGCAAATTCATTGCTCACGTGGCCGACTTGGCTATATGAATGTGACACGCTGCTTATGCACCTTCTGACCTCAAATTTAGATTCTATACTGTCAAATCGCATATTTCTTCAATCAGTCGAAACTTGGCAGTTTGGAGCAACCGGTCAAACTATCTCAAGCCTGAAAATCTCTTCGCACTCTTTCGACTCTCCACGGGGAGTGGGAAACAGAAAAATATATAGAGAGAGCGATCTGTATAAGATAGGGAGGAGGAAGGGCGGATACCTTTCGCGCTCACCGATCTATAGAAGCGATGATGCGGCGTTCAACATAAGTGACGGATTCTTGAGAACTTGAAGTGTGCGTGCCACCCTCTCCACCTCTTTATTGTCGGCCACGCCCCTCCGCGGCCCGTTGCTCGCTTTCCCGCCGAATAGATTCTCCGGCCGCACTCATTTGTCACTGTCCATATTGCCGTGCGGCCAGCTTGTTCCACGGGCAGCGTCGTATACTTTATGCAGCGCACTCAAGCCCGCTCAAGCGTGGCGTGCCACTGCACGGCAGCCGCGCCACAGTACGCCATACGCATCCATTTTGCCGGCGTGCCCAGATTCGAAGGAGATAAAAGAAAAGGCTTTCAGGCGGCGTGCTGGGTGTCCCTGCTGTGATACTTCTTTATTGTTTCAATAGCGCCGTGTTCAAGCCGTCTCTTCAACACGCTCGTGGAACAACGCAATCGGGCATCCATGAAGTCGCGATACCGAGCTACAACGCAGGAAATACCGAAAGCTAGATTATGACAAAAAAGATAAATCTGGAGAAAGGGAACTCAGTTTTGTTCCTGCTGGACGCCGCACGCTGTCGTCTTTGTTGCGTTAATATTGCATTTGCTGCCGAAAAACAAACGGTACTTTTCCCTAGACAGCCTTCGTAAACAAGGCCTGAAGGTGACATGGGAAAGGTGACATGGGAAAGGTGCCCAGTGGAAGCCAATGTCTGCATAGGCCGTGTGAATCAGCTGGCAAGGAATATCGTCCAGCAGAAGTCACAGGTTCTTGGGTGTTGTGATTGACAGATACCTGTCCTGGACTCCTCATGGGAACCACGTGAAAAAGCGACATACTGCTATTTGTAATCTGTTCAGGTTCGTTGTAGGAAAGAACTGGGGGGCGCCCACACAATCTATGTCGTTTGTTGGGTTCCTCCTGTAGAGTCTACCTGCTATAGTCGACATATGCAAAACCAATTTGCGTAAAATTCAGAGCATTCAAGCCCGAGCTCTGAGGAAGTGACTTGGATTACCCAGCAGTGTGTCAACGGATGAAACTATTGCCATTGCTTAAGATTATTCAATCACGACGCACATCGCCTTCGAGACAATGCGTGCACATGCTAGTCACATTACCCGGACTCCTCGCCACCATCTCGCCGCAATCACCATGGAAAGATCGCGCATGTCATTTAGCACAACCACCAGTGCATATCGTGCCTCGTTTACATCGGGGTACACACCTTCGGCCCACTCGGTGTCTCCTCCGTGGTGTCTGTGCCGTCCTGAAGTACACCTCAGAATTCCAGGACTTCAGCAAAAGTCAGATCTACCGCCATTTGTACTAAAACAACAACTCCTGTTGTACGAGAGATAAAGTAGCCACGTACACATGTGTACTAACGGATCGACTAGACAGACCCACTCTGGTGGTGCTGGGTTTATACCGACAAGAGGAGTAGCATTGCGATTCAAGACGTAACATGTCACGACGTTCATGGCTGCAGAACTCACGGTGCAGCGCAGTGCGCTTCAATTTATTGACAGAGAGAGTCATGTTACATGGGCCGTGTTTTCCGATTCGAGACCGGCTTTACCAGCATGCAGTCAGTTCTCAGACGTGGAGCTCACGGACAGCTAACATAAGAAATTGGCAAACTCTACCACGACGTCAAACGGAAGGGCCACAAAATTATATTCCATTGACTAACTGGTGTCAGGATTGGGGGCTAAATCCCATCGCTCGTGATTCGTTGTCAAGATTGGAGTCCGGCATGAAATCGAAGGTAGCTGGCCCATGCCGTCGTCCAACTTATCCACGATGAGGACGTTGATGAAGGGAAGGACTGCTTCTCATCGAGAACG